>NC_060246.1:91932037-92560730 GCF_921293095.1 Ischnura elegans | reverse complement strand
CTGGTTTGAAACCGACGACCTTACAGAATCGCTGAAAGCATCGTCGTCGGTGCGGAATCCGTTGTCGGTACGGTTTGATGTCCAGTCGGTGGGCTTGTAAGGGAAACCGACCGGTGCGGCACCGACGAAATACAGAATACGGCCCCTGACCCAGGTTTTCCTTCCCTGAAAATGAATGAACGAGATTGCATTATTTTCCAAAACAATATCGTCTCGTCAACACTAAAGACTGGTTGAGGGGGAAAGGAGCCACTTTCAATCACAGCTTGGAGTTCATCAGGAAATGCTGCGGTGACTGCGCTATCAACACTTGCAGATTCACCTGATATCGCCACACTGAAAATACCTGCTTGCCGTTTAAATTCTGGAACCAACCGGAGCTTTCACTAAATGTCTCGGAGCGATTACCACTCTCGTCTTTTTGTCCTGATTCACTATTAATTTTCCGTATTTGTAGACCGCTTGGTTGAAGTTGGTGCGGCTGAGGTCACTTATGTTTTAACTTCATCTTTATTCAGAATAAGGCATCGTGCGTTTAAACTTCTGCGCAATATCGCTTTGACGCTCTCCATTTTCAAAGCAATTGACCTCTTTCAATTCCTCTTCTAGGTTTATAGTTTTTCTTGATAAATTCTTGATTTTTCTACACGCATTCCTATTTTTTACCATATTCTCTTGGTTTTTACTCTGTATGGCTCTCTCTATATCACCTTCCACTGCTGAACTGTATTCCTGAGACGCAGAAGGCCTGCGACTGCGGGGAGGGAACGAAGCCATTGTGTTTGAGACTATAGCGGACCCTTTTATGTGTTGATGCTATTCATGCGCCACTCGGCCACCGCTTCTTTTCTCCCCCGTGAATACCGATGACCTTGAAGGCTTTAGCGTAGACCCTCTACCTGGAAGTCAATCGCCCGATAACCTATGACGGCAAAGATACGTCTCAAACCGTATTGCTGAAAAAAAATCATTTCCACTAGCCCCACGCTTATGATCTAAATGATCTAAATTAACTCATTCTGTTAAGGAGACGAGATAAATTACTTCGGTAGGCCGGCCATCTGGACCCAATGACGAGTAATACTTTTGGCCATTGCGCAGCAATGGATTTCGATTAATATATAAACTAAAAAGAAGATTTGAGGCAAGCAATGATATTAATATGCGTAAAATGATAGAAATTTGGTGTGTACTTAGCGCAAGTTCACGTTTTATCATGAGAGCGTTTAAGATTTTTGATTAGGCTACACTGCGTTGCAATGTTTCCCCGAGGAACGAATTTGCGCCATAACGAAAATGCGCTAATCGAAATTGCGCTATACGAGACATGGGTGTAAAGCATTTTCCAGGTCATTTGGTAACGCTAAATTAGAAAGATGCATGCATTTTTATTTATTCAAGGATTCATAGTTTTCGGGGTAATGCTATAGAAAATGCTATTTTTTTAGCTGTATGCTTCAAATAATTTACATTTTCTCTGATGCCATTTTTATGTGTGTATCTCTGTATAATACCTTCTAGATCACTCATCCTGGTAGCACATTGTAACAAATGTACTAGTCTTTCCTTATAAATATGGGCATCAAAGAAGAATGAGTTCTATTCATGGAAATCTCTTCCATTTATGTAAAGGGAAGAGCAGAGAAATAGGAAATAAATAATATTTTATTTGTTTTATGTATCCATGGCCGGAACTAGGAGATTTGTTGTCGGGGGGATGGGGAGGAAATCAGATTGCCATCCCGCATCCCCTCATTCCCCTACATTCTCCCTCCCTCACCACTAAAATATAATCTGCGTTTGGATATCATCGCTAGCCTCTGAGCATTTTACCGACAAGTGTCTGAATTAATGAAAATCGTTGGTAGAACGTGTCACTGGAATGGCTCTCGGTAGAGGCTCCTACCAACACCGACAATTGTCAGTAACAGGTACAGAATTCTGCTGCTAGTGTGTTGCATGGTGCCCTAAACAGTCAGGATAAGGTGGAGGTTTGGCTACTCTGTACTGCCTGAGACCTGTATTGTCAACTGAATGTGGAAGGTTTTATATGCAAATCACATCCCTCCTGCACCATCAAAAGCACAATATATGTAGAATATGCAATGCAGTAAGTCATTATTGGTTGCTTTTTAACAGCCACTCCAAAATATTTAACTATTAGTAAATGCTAAGCATCTTAGGTTTAGTAAGCTAATATCCAAAATTGCAGAAAAAATTTCTCTAAGGGATGGTTTTTCCATTTAGAAAATTGCATTTTCAACTAAGTTAAGGTTTCTCCTTTATTTCCCTTTCACTTCTGTTAGAAGTACATGCCCTGTTACCAAATCAGTGGGCTCATTTTCTCTTGTGGAGCTCAAATTCTCTATGTACTTAACAAATGTTTCTTGTTCTTTCATTTTAGGAGCCAGATGCCAGCTGTTCGGCTTATGAAAATATCCCAGCTAGCAGTGACCAGTGATTGATATGTATCAAGAGTTATTGTAAATATGATTCTTTTTACTCCCTAGAATTTTATAAACATTTTGCTATCAATCAAAGGATATTGTCTTCGTATACAAAAACAGCGATATCTCCTGGAAGTTTTCACTTCACTTGGTTCAAGTTATCAAATGGCCTTTTTGGGTGCAAATGAGCAGAAGACTTCAAATTAATGGTTTTATCGTGTACTGTAACACCGAAGGTAGTGCAATTTAATTTTACTTTTGTGGTTGGATTTGGAATCATGTATAATATTTATTCGACACAGAAGTTAATTATTTTGGTCCATTGCAGTTTATCTCAATTTCCTATCAACTGAGTTAATGATCCTGAGGTTTTTTATTTAAAAAATGTTAACGGCAGTGCAATGCACCTTAATCTGGTAGATTTGATTTACCTAACTTAAAATTACTTTTAATCTAAGTGATTTTTAATAACTTTTTATGCGGTGATATTTTTTTTGTCTGTCATTTGAAGAAAGATAAACTATTGTGGATTATGCTTGATCCAAGTTTGCATGGAAACAATGTAGTAGGGAAGATTTATCCTTCCCTGTGATTATTTGGGTGCTTTAAATTTAGCCATGCTCTGCATAAATTTTGCATTATACCATGTGAATATCTGGCCATCATTCTGGAGCCCATGAGTATAGTGACTATTTAGATATCAACCCCATTGTTGTTTTTTCTAATATATTTTGTTTTTTTCGTCAGTTTTAATGCATTTAAAGTCTTCTGTTAGGCTTAAGATATTGTGTGAAATCATTCCTAACTCGGAAGATCATGGTTGTGTGTATTTGGCATCATTTGGGAGCCAAAACATGGCAAATTATAGTCTGAAATTTTATATTGAATTAATTATGTTTTTAATCCAATTTTGGCTTACTTAGGGCTACATTGCGGTCTGAGATACACTCAGGCATGGGCTTCTAAGAGCAAAGTTGATAAATTTTTCATTTGTTAAAAAATGGGGGAATGAGTTTGATTCTCCCTGTGAATTCAATAGGTGTACCTTATATGAATTACATTTTTATTTTATCATTTTAAACTACTGATGATTTTAAGTAAGTAAAAAGTATGTACTTGCCTGAGAGGTTTAGTTACTCTGCCAAAATGGTCAAAAGTAGGTGCAGTGAAGTAATGAAATTTAGGTGCTCAGAGAGGCTGGAAATTTCTTTGATCATTTTGAAAGTAGGTACTCAAGTTGGTAACATGGCTGTTTTAACCATTTTTCTCTTCTATTGCTTTGAATGAGGTATCAGGGCTCTTGAGCGAAACTTCTCAATTGTTGTTGTATACTTTTGGCCATAGTTAGATCTGTTATTGATTGATTATCACACCCTTCTTGTTTAAAAAATAACTGTGATTTCATAAACACTATCCTGGACAGATGTTTCTCCTGGTGCAAGCATAGTATTTATTTTTAGTGCTGAGCATGGATACTGAGCAATAGTTACTGTTATATGAAGTAGGGTATGTGGAGACGATCACCTAAATTGTCTCTTCCTAACCTTCCTATAAGTAAAAAAAAGGAAATTAAAAACCTGAGAAAACTTACTGTTTTGACCATCATAGTTCAGCTTGGTAAAAAGCTTAACATCTGACTCTATTTGTTATTGATTTTTTCTCAGAGTGAATGAAGTGCCTGAATATTGGGTACTTAATGATAATTTTCACCTACTTAAAATAAATTATCATAATTTTATTTGAAATAGCATACAATTTCAAATCAGAATCATCTGCTTTATTGATGTGAACAAGCAAAGCAGACTGAACAGTTAATGCATTATCATTGAGGCAGAAAATAGAGATAAAGTTTAATGTTTGCAAATAATTCCTTACTGGTTGGAAGGACATGTAAAGGGGAAACTAACTAGCTAAAATTAGATGACATCATCAGGATATCAAGGCCTAGAGTATGCAAAGAAGTAGCTTGTACTTGCTTTTTACTAATTGAGTTGTCAGTTTCATACTGACTGTTAATTGATATAATTAGCCCTCTCCCTGATAATAAGGGACATGTATACCTTTTTACAGCAATTTCAAAATAATTACGTTATGCTGCTAAAAATATGGTGACTACCCTCAGTACTGGTGGCAAATGGAAAAGCTAGGGTAAAATAAGTTGTGGTTCGGGAAATAATATATTAATGAAGGTCCATAGTTTTCAAGAAAATTGTATCACTGAAAATTCCATGTTGTATAGGTTAAAAGTTAATATGTTCACACGGTAGACATCATTCTCAGGTTAGGATAACTTCCATGCAAGGAAATCTACTTCTTTTAAACTGTGAATTGCTGTATTCACTTGTGTAAGCTGTTTTATCATGAATGATAAAGCCCCTGCTTTTAGTACAAACTTAAAAGGAAAAATGTATGTGAAAATTGATTTTTGACTATCCGTTCCATTTTATGTTGTGACCCAAAATCAAGTGTTGTACTAAAAATTGGATAGTTCAAGTTAAACTTTTTTATCGTAGATGTAATTTCACCGAGACACGTACAGCTGAAAGACAAATAATATCTGAATGATCTTTATAGGAATCCCATGCTCCTATAGGCTACCGTGTTAGCAACGGGTACACAGCTTACTCAAGTAAATACATCTTTGCTCACTTCTTTAGGGGAGCTACCATGCCTGTATGTTGAGATGCCTACTGTATAATGACGCATATGAGGGCTTGCTCAGTGCCCAGAGTTGTTACTGTACACAATAGATTATAACTTGCTCAATAATAGGGTTGAATTTTAGTATACCTCAAGGATAGCCTTCTTAAAGTGATGATAATGTTACCGTGTACTAGTGTGTGAGTACTCTGTTAAGAAAAAATTCCTCTGTGAAATATGTTTATCTCTACCTTCTCAAAACATGAATGTTGCAAATTCACTTCAAACTTTTGCCTCATTGTGTGTACTTCAGCAGATGAGTAAGATCATCTCATGCTTCTGTTTGCTGACTTTGTATTCATTTGATGTAGTTCTCTCAAGATAGGCATCAGTGTTCTTACATGATGTTAGCATATTCAAAACAAACTGATAAACTTTATATAATTATAATTGCTACTGTGAAATGTCTGTACAGTTTAATTTAATGGTGGCTTATTATTGCTCTGTGTTGAATGACACAGGAAACAATTAACATTAGGACAAACTCCAAAACTGACATATTAGGGTATATAAGAAATGAAAACACCAATTATTGAAAAGGTTTTCGAATAATTTGATGATTGTGCTATCCAAAAGTTAGTATGTATTGTAATTTTTGAAATTCATATTTTACAAAAAGTTATTAGTTTTTAAAATATTGGGAGGTTAAAAAGTTGAATAGGATGTGAGGGATAATGCCCTAGTTATAAGATTGCAGATTGAGGTTGAAGTGATGATATCTTTGTGTACTAAAGTGAAATTCATAGTGGATGGTTCATGGTTATAGAATGACTCAATTGTGGTTCTGTGTGAAGGATTGTCAATACATAAGTTGCTATATATCAACACCACTACACCAACGGAATTTGTTATAGCCCGCTGTACATAATCCTCTCTGAGCTGTTGAATGAAAATTATTTGTGCCTTTTCTAGCTACTTAAATGAAATAACCGAACTTTCGCTAATCTGTCTTCTAATTTAATTATATATTTGAGACCTTATATTGAAGGCCTATTAGGAAGTTCCCAGACATGATTAATTTTTTTCTTTTCTTATATATTTAGTGGGCTCAATTGTCATTAAAATAGTATCGTGCGGAGTTGATGTTATGCTGCTGAAACCTATTTTATGTATTATTGTAACCTTGGTCTAATACTTCCAAAATGCTCTGATTTATCTGTGGGATTCTATTTCATCATCATTTCCAACTTGATAAAAAAAGAGGCACTGATGGTTTTGAGGAACTTCTGGTCAATTTCGAAAACTGCTCGGTAGTCAGCTGTATTCTTTCATAGGTGCAGAAAGGCAAATTTCCTTTGAGAAAAAAAAAAGATCATATTTAGCTTGGACTTGATAAAGCTGCCCGAATTTTATGATAAGTTCATTGACCATTTCAGCAAGCAAGTTGTCTTCCTCACTGTGAAATTTTGAGGCATTTATCATGGTCGCTTTATTGGTCTATTAGATCAATATAAAATTAGGGAATCCTGGTTGAGTTCAGTTGAAAAGGATAAATTTTATGATGTGGTAATGTAGGTCTATTGAAGTAAAAGTGCCTGTATTCTTTGGTTTAAATTGTCACATTTCCCTACACTTTATAGAATTATCAACTGTAGGTTATTGGAGTTGGACTTCTCAGTGCAAAAGCAAATCATGGAGTCTATTCCTGAATGGACTAATTCACTAATTTTTTAAAAGTTTTATTTTAATGGTGTTTAAGAAAGGAATTCACCCGTATTTTTCCGGTTCTCAATCTGTCGCCTACTTCTTGAGCTATTAGGGGCAAAAAATTGACTGCCTTAAACCTTTTCCTGATAAGTTGGTGATGCCAGCAATTCCTGCCAAGCAGGTAACTGCATTTCAGTAACAGGGAAAATTATCTCCATCAAATGAAGCAGAGAAAATTTTTTCTTTCGGTCTCTTAAGAGGGCCTCCTAAGATATGTATAATTTTATAGTCTAGTCATTTTTATCATTGTGCACTTCAAGCTCCCTCTTTATTCCCAATCAACTACGGATTGTTCTAATGTTCCCTATGTTCTGAGTTTGGGGGCTTTTTAATTGGCCGTGTTTAATAGTAATTCAAGAATTTTCTTGCTGTAGAGAAAGAAATTTTATGTGGCTGTAATATGACTGATAAACCTTTCAGTATGGTTTTCCTCTTATGTAATGATTAAACGCATGCACTCCAATTTGTTTGGAGTGATATGATGTGATAACTAGGCATCACATTCACATTTGTTTTTTAAGTTGGAGTTTTATGACCAATTTTTTTATTCATTGTAATGATCAAAGTCAATATCTTATTGTATGTGTAAATAACTCATGTTTATAAATTTTTCTTGGTATGAAGTGAGAAAATGGTGATGATAAATATTTGGTTTGATGGTGATTTTCAAGCTTCAGCTCTGTGCCAATCTAAATATTGTGTTTTTTAAATATTGATGGATAAACTTTTCCTTAGGAAATAGTGATGCACTCTCCACTAATATTTTCATGATAATTATCTCACTTAAATGTGTGTGTTTGTCTTCAAAATTAACTCTTGATGTTCCTTCTATTTTAATTTTTGTATTACTTCTTTAAACCTTTTTCAGTGCAATGAGTCTTTTCCATCAGTAATGAAAATGCGAAACATTTTACTTCATCTGTTGCAGATAGGAGTGTAAAAATATAATATATTTTTAAAAAGTCCCAAGGTTTAAGTATAATCTTATGTAATTTGAGGGTACATATTTACCTGATTTGTGTGGAAGAAGGTTGAGGATTTCATATTATTTGTGTATCAATCAAGTATGAAAAAAACTGAGTTGGAAGAAATATTTTTTCTATCAATGACAATTGTTCATGTTAGTATGTATTTGCTGGGTATTTATTTCATTTAGATGAAAAGTAATTTTTTATTTTAGTGCGAATACTTGTATTACTTTTTTGTGTTTGACATTATTATTGGTGTTACATTATTTAAACTTATGGATTGGTCAGATACCATCCTCATGTGAATCTCAAAATTCTTAAAAGTATTTTGTTTTTGCTAATGAAAGGCTGACAGGATTTCTTTTAGTAATTTTGTCTCTGACATTTGACGGTTTTGATGGGCACATTGCTTGTGTCTTAAGATTACAGATGGCTTTAGCATGGTATGAGGGTAGTTCACAAACTGTCATTGCTCAAGACAGTAAGAGTGATACGATATTGTGGATGCCATAGTCATCAGAAAAAGTGTTTTGTGTGGACTGACTAGTATTATTTTCTGATGGTTTACAGTATTTGTTAGCTTAGTACATATTTGTTTCGTTTGCAAGATTTTTTTTTGTTTTTACTAGGCATTGTGAAACATTCCGAATCAATTTTAAGAAATATCAGTTTGATCACTAGATTCCCACAAGTAATTAAAGTTTTTTTATATACATATATGGGGCCAGGAATGTGGTACCAAATTTGTTTTCAAACAGTATGTTCTTTTTTGCCTTATTGATTGAGGTTAAATCATCTTCCTTAAGGTAAGAATAAGTTCATTGAAACACCAAGGTGATGCTGCTAATAATTCTTCTCTTTAGTCTTGTTTTTACTGTGATGTGGCTGTTAAATTAATGCATGGATAATATCTTGTTACATATATTTGGGTCTACAAGGCATAAAGCATGCATTGGATAAAATTTTATTGTTAAGTTATCATCATTGAGACTTATATCATCAAAATGTGCATAGCTACCTAAGTTTGGGTTGTCACTTATGCAGTGGAGAATTATTTGTGCATGAGATCCCTGAATTCGGATCCTAATTTACGTGATTTCCAAATTAATTCCATAGTTCCCCAAATGTGGAACCATGTTTCACTTTTATGAAGTTTTTATGGGAGGACTAATGGAATATTGGGTAAAAGTTCAACCCGTAATTTCTATTAGGCTATTGTTGCCTCAGCATGGATTTTCAGTGTACAGTTTAATTTCTGAACAAAAGTCCCATGTTCTACACTCTACTTCTTTTGCTTCAGTCCGGTTGTATATAAATTTTTTCATGCATGTATGAGGCAAAAAAATTAGCAGCATGAAGAAAATGATTTTTATCCCACATATTTGCATCATTTAGACATGCCTGCCTTCACTCCTTTTACCATAAAGCAACTTTATAGCAATGCTACTTACATATATGTTTGATTTATTGGTTTTATTTGTTTGGGTCTCCTTGGGCTTTTAATCTTAACTCAATATTTAAGTTGATTTCTTTTTTAGTAGCTTTATTATTACTGATTATTAAGTATTTTGGGCAAAGAGGTATTTTAGCTATGTTGCATGTACAGAATATCTGTGCCTACATGCTATCATTGTTTGTTAATGACAGATTTATTCCTTGTCACACCAAAAGATATGGATTTGAACAAAATCAAATGTTTCTGTTTATTTATTGCAAAACATTCTTACAACCCCAAGTGGATATGCAATGCTTCCTCAGTTTCAAATAATCTAAAAATGAAATTTTGTCTCGCTGCTTTTTGTATATATCTGACCAATGTGTTATTGAATAATTAAAAGAAAAAAACAGTTTACAATGGCATCGTAACCTCACTCTCATATCTGTTGTTCTCTTAGGTAAAAAGTCATAAATGAGGTATTTTGAATTTTTTGTCTTTGAAATTTTAACAGTTCTAATATTTATTTGTTTCAGTTATTGATATATTAAAAAATGTGAAATAATTTATAGTAGTTAATTAACTGCTTCTTAAATCCTGGATGTGTAATTTTCGATGGGTTTCTTGATAAGATCATTAATTTTGCTAGCATGTGGAATTTATTTAATTTCAACTCTAATAAATGTGTTCAATCCAATCCAACTCATACAACGAAATGTCCCTTCAAACCATACTTGCAAGTTTTTCAGTGCCTGTAAATCCCTTCTTTCATGTTGGACAGTATAAAATTATTGGTACTCCCATGTAATCAGAGATTTGTTGTCTTTATTTTATACTTCAGAAATTGCATATTTGCATGTATTTGCTATTGTTTGTTTTTGTTAACTTGACTCTCAAATTGTAGGAAGATCAATTCACAAATGGGATAATCGTGTAAGGAAATGACAATGCATGTTGGAAAATGACTTCCTATACAAACAGTAGCCCTCACAAAATAATATTATCAGTGCCATTAGGAAACCTGTTTCATTTTTCATTTTAAATTTTATTGTAGTAGTGCCCTTTGGACATGCTGTTGGCCTTTGCATGTTTTGTCTTTTTCACTCTTATATTTTTCTATCCTGCCTTGGTTTTTAATTAAATTATACTTACTATTGAAATCCCTCACACCATTGCAGTTGCACTAAGTCTTGGGCTGTGGGAGGACTTGAAATTGTTGATTTAGTGATTTCTAGATTGCCTCTGTGAAAATTGATAAAATTTTTGTGGTTATGTAGGCACAATGTGGTAGAAATGTTCCATTTTATCCAATGCAAATACACCTAAGATTGCAGCTTTCCTCTTATTGATTTTTTTTAAACTGCTCACAACCTGGTTTAGTGAGAAAAGCCAATGAAAGGTCAATGAAAATGTTGACTCCTGAATTATGACGTGCCACATTTATCCAGGCTGTGGGAAGATAAAATTCAATGAAAACTGCAATCTTATTTTTTATCAATGAATTTTTGAATGAAATGGTATTAATTTGGAACTAAATATGCAGCTTCTTCCACTTATGTGCCCTACTTATTGTTGGTAAGCAGTTTGAAATTTATAGATCTTATGTCTCAGTATATATGTATCTACAGTGTAATAATTAAGAATCAATCCATGATGTGTACTTTATTTGAAAATTTCCTCTATACTGGGTGTGCTTTGGATGGTCAGTGAAATGTTGCAGATACTTTGGGTGTGACATTTTATGCCATGCAACTTTTTATTTCTTGAACGTAAGTAGAGATGTTTTCCTTGAGTTATGGGTAAAAGTTATTTGTACTTTATTGTTTGATATTCTGCATAAGGAATTTCAGTATTTTTTCTTTTAAATGAATATTTACTTAATTACAGGCATTACAAGTTTTTGCTATTAGATGCTGCAGAATGCAGTTATGTGATATGAATTACATCCTTTTATTTGTATTTATTACCTATGTATAAGATATTGTTATATAATGCATTATTCTTCTTGTCAATGTGTTGTGAGACTCCTAAGGTGTCCCATTAGTTCTGTGATTCATTTAGTCTGTTTTTACTGTTGGAATGGTCTTGTTTTATTAGCCATTTTAGCCAAAGTTTATTACATATATGTCATGTACAGACTGTACTTATATTTGTGTTTGCATCAAATTATTTGGTTTTAAATATTCACCTTACATTCACATTCTTTGTTTTTGCCATGGAAAAAAGTTTTCGATGGAATTCTTGGCTGTCCTAAAAAGATATATATTTTCTTTAGTGATTTTATATGCACTTATATTTAATGTTGTGTAATTTTCTGAATCAAGAATGAAAAAGTAGTTCCTGAAATTGTTCTTGGTTTCAAGGAATTAAGTAGTTGTGTTTAATAAAATATACAAAGATAAAAACTTTCATGGTTTTATTTATAATTGAAACCTGTAGACCTCTCATTTTAAGATGCACACCCCTTCTTCCCCCACAGAAATCAACAATGTAACTGTTAGCCACCTATGACTCTTTGGAAACCTCATCACTGAATGAGAAAAGTTCATGTTTAAAAATGTACGGAATTATCCAAAATTTAATATATGTATATTAATTATGTTCTCCTGCATACATAATTAGTCCTTACTATGTATGCTGTGGGTAAGCTTTACCATGTGAGACATTTTTTTCTGATCCCTCCATTTTTCTTTTTCAATGTCCCTCTGTTGGATTTCAACCCATAAAGGTGGTTTAGCTTGATAACTTCACACACTGAGGTGGCCAATGATAAGTGTTCATCAGGCATTACTCTGTGAAGTTTCCATCTAGAAACAAAGGAAATGTCATTTTTATGAAGTTTCCCAAGTAGGTATATACGCTCTGTTGATTGTATGTAAAAACTTCATTGATTAAATGTGAGATTTATTTGACATTCCTTGCTATATTTTCTGAGATTTCATCAGGGAATAAGAAGTTTATCAGAACTCAGAGAGGGCGCTGGTCTTTTCATGGGAAAAATATTGATTATATTTATCAGCATATAAATGTTGTTGTACCCTAATATGAAGTAGATTTTACTATATCCTTAAAGTGTCGCAAAAATTAAATTAGGTACTTCATCATGCTGATTGAATGCTTCAGTCTGTGAAGTGATGTTGTTTGCATCTATAGGACACTCTTTCGCTCATATAGCTTGAAAAAGCATTCATTTAGAATTAGGTTTCAAGCATTGAAATGTCCATGTCAGTGGCGTAACTAGGAATATGCTTTGGAGGGGCGATCTCCCCCAGGCAGGTCCGAACTTGCCCCCAGGAAAATTTTTGAAAAATAACATGCCTGGAAATACATTTTCATCATTTTGGCACTTAAAATTTAACTTGAAACAATGCAGTTATTATGTGTCAAAACTAGTCAATGGTTATAAATATTTTTTTCTTCTCTGAGGCTTTGGGGGGAGGGAATTATCCTGCTCATCCCCCCATGGTTATGACGCAGGTCCCCATTGTTTGCACAGATAAGGGTAATCTTCTTTTGCTTTGAAGCACCAATGGATGTCATCTTTTAATGCAAATTTTTTTATAAGAAAAAAATGATTGCTTTGAATTTTTCAGTCAGTTTTTCACTCACTCCAGTCCTAAGCTGTGGTGGAATAACCTAGACAGTAAAAGATGAAAAATAATTATTACTAGGACCCTGGTGGGGAAGTGATTATCATGTAGCAAACATTTTATAATAATAGCCAGTGTCAGAAGCGAGCAACTGAACCGAGCCCACTAAACTCCTACTTTGTGCCTATTTTATTAAATGCACATATAGGAATACGATTTTTTCATCTACGATCAAAGAGTGTAATGAGGTGAGATTAGGCAATGTGCGCTGTAGTTCAAATTATTTAACCACATTTGTTTCGTATTCTCTATTTTTGTTAACAATCATTCCATTTTAAATGTAATCTGTATGGTTTTAATTTTTATTTTCTATAGGTTTAGAATCGAATTATGCCTACCTTTTCATGACAAACATTGTCCCCGAAATCGCATGATTTCAAAATGAGCGCTAATAATTGACTGCAGTGGCGACCGTGGTGACTTAGGTAACTGCTAGCAAAAAGGAAAAACGCAAACATGCTACAGCTGGTATTTGTTGGTATTTAACCAGTATTTAACTGTCAAAGGGTCATTGGTTGATGGACGTTTTTATCAATCTCGTGGGGTCATATTAATGGATATTGTTCTGGACTCAGCGTTTCTGGACGAGCTTTTGTTTGCGGAAATCACAATTAGTGCGACAGCGATGTAATTTTCCTCACCAAGGACCGAGAATAAATGAAAAAAGCTGTAAGCAGTGTAATAAAGCTCACCAGCAATTAAGGTAAACTACTATATTTTAAATTATTATTTTATTCTATTTTACATTTTACTTAAGTATATCCATTATTTATTTTTTGTGAAAAATTTGGTAAGACCCCGAGTGATATAATCGGTGCGACAGTTCCGTTATGTTTGCCGTATATCCTTACAATACCATTGTTTTATCTGTTTGATTTACTATGGTATATAAGAATCGAGGAATATTGTAGCGAAATTATGCTTCCTTAATTAGATGATGTGTTTAGTACATCGCCAACCGGTGCCGTGTATGATATGGTCTATCCCTAGCGTATCTTTTTCTCGGAGTAGACTAAGTACAGCTGCATTGTTCTTGCTAGTTCATGTCGTTACTTTTGTTTTTCAAGAGAATGCAGTTATTTGTTTTTTATTGGGAGTTTTCTCGGACTATTGTATGCGGATAACGTTAAGTTATTAGTTGTAATAATTTCATATTACCGAATTATGACCATGTTAGTCTCAGGATGCTACTATAGGCCAAGTGTCTATAAATGCAACAGCACCTATTTAGCTTTGGAAATCTAAAATTGAACTACCACTGCCTGCTTCTCATGGCATGCTGTCTTTAACCCTGTACAGTTTAGGATTATAATTAATTAGCAACACAGGGAACGGCGGCGCTATACCCAATTGTCACGTCGGAAAGTGTCTCTCCTCGAAAGTGTCAAAAATGGTCTTGATGAATTTGAGAAAGACGGTGAAGAATTTTATATCAAGCTGAGCTGGGAAAGAGCTCGGAAATTTCCCATATTAATGTAAAAGAGAATGCTGGAAAGAAGTCATTGGCAGGAAGATGTAAATTGGAGGAAATAATTCAGAAATATCTAGAGGAATATTTCTTTGTCATGGCAAACTGGAATGCATTGATAGTGGTGTGAAGGAGTAGAAATGCAGTCAGGAACTTGGGTTGGACGAAGAAAATTACTAAAGGGAAAAGTCAGAAGAGTTTTGTTGGGGATATAAGGTGGGTGTTTAAGAAAAATATAGGTAACAGAGGTATTTGGTATAATAGTACAAAAGGGAGTTGTATTCAATGACATATGGAGAAGAGTCGAGCTTCCCAATTTCTGATATGGATGTGGACCGCAGTCTTTGTCAGGGATACTTGACCTCGCAGGAGTCCGAGGATTCTAGCAAGAGCCTACTGGATATATAGCATTTTATGATAATAGTTTCATACTTGCCCCTAGTATGACCAAGAAGCTGCCAATCTACCAAAAGGTAGGTAATGTGATTCCCAATTTTTTGTGTCAAGTCAGTTCTTCCATTTTCTCTTTTGAAAAATAAACTTTCTCACGGTACGATAACAATACTCATAGCAAATCATAAATAAGTTCCTAGAACCATCTAGTATGGTTGTCAATGTTTTACATTTGGTCCTGTAGATCCAACCCTTGCAGGAATCTTCTAGTTACATCCAATGTGCAAAGAATTGTGTTATTCAAGCTGAAGAGGATGCATGGCTCCTGCTTGACTGGTTGAATTCTATTTTGATTCTGTGACTTGTGTCTTTTTGTTTAACTCATAGGTTAAAAAAGGGTTTAGCACAACTTTTAAACAAGTTATGTGTCTATGCACTGCATGTAATATTGACATGATACTTGTTTCAAATATCAGTCAAAATGAGTAATCAAGACGAAGTACATACAATGGATCAAGGAGGAGTGATGGTCCCTTTCAGCATGGAATAAATAATAGGGTGCTTGGAGGCCCACATCCACAGGGACCTCTTAACTGAGGTGTATTTTGTACCCTCTCCCAGTTCCATCGGCTGGAGGGCTCATACCACAGGTTTAGCCGTGGAGCACTCACATTTTAAATCTGGATGTGGACTTGTGTTAATGAAATGTAACATCAGGTTCAAAAGGCTAGAGTGTTGAGACACTAAAAATGTGGGCACTTAGAAGAGTTAAGTGGGGTGTAAGCCAGGAGTTAGCGGATAGGGGAATTACAAGAAGGGTTCAGAAACCACAGATTATGGCATGGAAATATCAGGAAAAACAAGTTGTTTTAAGAACTTGAATATAGAGAGGGATAGCTTGAAAATAAATAGAATGCATTGAAAATGCACCAAATGGTGAAAATGGTGAAAATATAGTGAGACAAGAAGAAAAGTATGGAAGAGGCAAGGACATGCTTTTGTGTCGATGGTCAAAAATGTTAATGGCTAGTTAGAAGAAGGTGACAGAATTAATGATGCTGCCTGTTGTCTCTGTTTGTGTTGAATACTATACCAAGGAAATGAGGATGGCTGGGGAAAGTGTGGGATGAAGGAATTCAACTGTGATTTATACATTGGCATTAAGCCATTTATTAGCCTAGTGGTAGAATTATTGCATGTTATGGTGGATGAATGAGACTATTAAATAGGGAAATATGTTTTGTAAATGGAGCTGTAGGAGGCAGGGATGCAGACATTCATGTCTAATGTTGATTACCTCAAATTTAATCTATTTAAAATCTTACTTATTTGTTTTTGGTATTTTTTTCTTGAAGTTAGACTTTAAAAACTCATAAGCCTTTTATGTGAGACACTGCCTTGGCGTAATATGCAATGATTTCATTCCAGTGTCATCATCAATGGATCAAAAAAGTAATGCTGGAGATGGAGGAGATGCTGAGCATGTTGGCATTGCCGAAAATGCTCCAGGAGGCCATGGAGAAGAGAATGTAGTTATTCCTGGCCTAAGAGAAGATGCTTCACCCAATGGGGATGAAGTACGGGATGGGGGTCGCAGTGTCTCTGATCTTGTTGATGGAGTGAGATCTATGTTAAGTCCAGAAAGAGCCTCAACTTCTGGCAATGGATTTGTTGAAGTGATGGGAGATTCTTTCCCCAATAGTAATGGTCAAGAAGAATGCTTCAGGTCTGGTGAACATGCAGAGAGTAGTCTGAAACGAATGGAAGATTATCTTAATCAAGAGCGATTCACTGACGTCACTCTAATTGCTGGTATGCAAATTATTTTCAGCTGGTTGATGTTTGTTTAATTTAAAAAAAATACATTGCATATGATTGCCATGAAATTGGAAAATCTTTCTGTCTCTCACGACCTTTTGGATATCTAGATGTAAATTTTTCATTCCCATTGTCAGGAAACCGACGAATTCCAGCTCATCGGCTGGTGTTAAGCGCAGCATCTGAGTACTTTTCAGCAATGTTTACGGGAGCCCTGAAGGAAGCTGGCGAAGATGAGGTTACATTAGTTGACTTAGATCCAGATGCTTTGCAAACCCTGGTGCATTACTGCTACACAGGTGAGAATTGATGCAGCTTTGTGGAATTCCATTAAAATTCTTGCCTACTTTAGTTATAATAATGCATTGATTTGAAGACTATATTTTGATCAATCGATTATTTTTTAGCCATTGGTGGCCGTATAGTGTCCACATGGGATATCTCGTTTCCCTACTCCGAAAAAACCTAGTTATACAAAACATACTACTGCATATTTTAGGACTTCTAACCAGGTGCTTCATGTTTGTTGAACGGCATTTCAACAATCCTAATGATTTTCGTCAGTCAATTTATAGATAGTCTCGCTCCGCTCTCGCGTGGGAACTGGTCTTATATGTGAGAATTGAAACAACTGCTTTTTTTGAAAGAAAAAAAATCATCACTCTGTTATTTTTCAATAAGAAGGCAAAAATTTAGGGTCTTACCTACAAGATATACTACTACTACCATAAGAAATAACGGTATCCACCATTCTTGCAAATAGTATATTTATTTTGCAAAATTGCTGTCAGGAAAAATGGTCAAAATCACTCATCTCATAGTTTGACTTTTTAGGGCTCTTATTGTCTTCTAAATATGTACATATTTACTTATAGAAAAATTAAAAAACGTTATTTTCTTGATATTAGAATAAAACAAAGTTGTTGACCAGCACATGTCATGTACAGAGGCAACCGATGTTCCTCGCCAGCCGGCCTTCTACATGTAGAGCGAACATGCGACCCGAATTTTTCTATCCTTCTTTCGCTCACACACTAAGCACCTCTGCCCCTGGTTGAAACTTACCCTAGATCTATTCAGGAAACAATATCGTGCAAAAATGTAACTGAATTATTTCACATGGATAGACGTGATTTCATAGCAACTAGGATTGAGAAATTTTTTTTCACTACAATATTAAAGACACCTTTATTTTATCGATTGACACCACAAATAAGTTGTCTCGAAAAGAAAGATCTGACTTGAGCTATGGTTGTGGCCACATTGGGATAACTAGTCACCCCACACGGATAATAGGAATTCTCAAAGCCACTACACGTTTTTTTGGTTCCTATGCAATGGGATCACAAGTCACTCTTGTCTACTCCCAGCAGATGTTGTTACTAGTATCAATTCCAAACGTTTTAAACCTCTAATTTCACACTTTCTGAGCCTGGGGTAACGAGCTACCCCCAGTGGCTACCTTATTTAGCCAGCTAATTTATCCTCCTTTCGTTCTCAACCCACCCTCGTATATTATCTGTATAATGCCTGTCAATTTAGCTCATAGTCACATTCTATTAGAATCTTGTCATCAATTTTCAGTGAACAGTAAACCCTGAGGAACTTGATAGTTATGCCATTGACCTTTGAATTCATTCCATTATAGGATGGGTAGAGCTCAGAGAGGAGTGCGTTGAGACTCTGCTTGTGAGTGCCAGAATCTTACAGCTGCCTCCGGTTGTCTCTGCTTGTTGTTCTTTCCTGTTGAAGCAGCTCCACCCGTCCAATTGCATTGGAATACGCTTGTTTGCCGATGCTCAAAGTTGCCCTGGACTATGTGAAGCGGCTCATAAGTATACCTCGGTAGGTTATATTTTTAATTTAAAATTTGCATTTTGTCTCTTTTCCCTGCAACCTTTCGTAGATAATTGGTGGATTATTCTTTAAAGGGAAAATAAATCATTCAAAATCATTCTGTAAATTTTAGAGCTACAAACGATAAGTACTATTCATGTGAAATTAATGTGTGCTGTACCTGGTGATCATGCCAAACTTTTGAAACCAATGGTTGATCCAAGTAGAAATTTGATACATATGTATGTGTGAAGTTAGTGTTCTTCGTATGGCTATGTATCATAATTAGTCGTCAAAACCACCGAAAATATCATTATTTGAATGATTCTTATTACTAAATGACACATCCGGTATTAATTTGTCTTTATGGAAGAGTTCTGCCTCTGTTTACAAAAAAATGATTTCATGACATTCCATTATTTCAGGAACATTTTATGGAAGTAATTGCTAATCAGGAGTTTTTGCTTCTGCCAGCGGATGAAGTTGCAACACTCTTGGAGTCAGATGACCTTAATGTTCCATCAGAGGAAGTCATATTTCAAGTACGTTTTATTTTGTTTATAAGTTTCAGATGTTAGTTAGTAAGTCTTTATCTTGCTCACTGAATAGCACCATGTCTCATGGGTACTAATAAATGACTAGTCCTAAAAAAAGTTTCAGATTTGTAATTCGTTCGGAAAATACTTTGTTGAGAATGGCTTGGAGGGAAATATAAATATTTCCCAACAATTCTCCCCAAAAGTTTGAAACTTGTCGTATCTTCTGGTTGAAATAACATCTGAAGTAAATGTGTAGCCATATTCCAGGAGTGGCGTATGCATGGACCGTGATATAACTCACTGAATTCTTTTTATTCCCTACAGGCTTTGATGTCATGGCTGCACCATGATCCAGAAGTGAGATGTAAAGAAGCTAGTCGCTTACTTGGTCTTGTAAGACTACCTCTTCTCTCTCCTGCTGTGAGTACAAAATATCACTTGTTGATATTAAGCTTTTTGGTTTTTGACCTTTTTGTAGTAACAAAGTGATTTCCATCCCTCTTATCAGTTTATTGCTGACAATGTGGCAACAGAGCCTCTATTGGCCAAGGATGTGGAATGCCAGTCTTTAGTTATGGAGGCTTTAACATTCCATGCTCTCCCTGAACGTAGGCCCAAACTCATGCTGCAGCTCCATCCAAGGGCTCATCCACGCAAGGCTACCCTTGGAAAAGTGTATGCTATTGGCGGAATGGAGGCATATAAAGGTATGGTGATGACTAGTCTATGATTAATTTATTGCATTGGTGGTGAGAGCAGTGGAAGTTATACAATATGAGGATGTAATTTCATATTTGGTGTAGTGGATTTATTCTACAGAGGTTTTCCATCATTAAAATTTATTTAGCCAAATGGATTGTCATGAAAATATCAGAAATGGTACAGTAAAATCTCCTTATTAAGAACTTCACGGGACCGAAAAACTGGAGGTTTATTATGACAAACATTGTAAGAGAATTTCCTTTAGGAATCATCACAAAAAAACATACCTTGCCCAAATTCCTTGTCTCTTTGATCTCCTGTACTTATAGTCGTGCTGCGGAATAACTTCAGAATCATGTATATAATATAGGTCATTAAATTATGCACAAATACAGTAATAGAACAGTCAGTGAAAATGCTACACCTAACAGACATTCTTTCCCAGTCAAGTAAAAAAAATTGGTAATTTTAGCTGTTTCAGAGCTCAATATCTCTGTTAATATGTTCCGTTTAAAATATTTTTTCTTCGCAACCTTCGCTTGTGTAATTAAGTTGAAAATTATAGCTTTGCTGAGTTGAAAATTATGGAAAATATCCAGAATAATTATGTATTTAAAATTTCTTTGTTCAATCTTCGAAATTCCAGTTATTTGAACTCTAGCCACATACATATTTGCTAATTCCCTACAAAATTCCTTGCTGGAGTCTTTAAAATTTCCCTAGTTGTTGATATAACTGTTATTTGAATGTCATTTATTTAGGGGAGACAAGCATTGAATGTTATGATCCAAGGAGCAACACATGGTCTCATATTGCTCGTATGCCTGGTCGAAGACTTCAGTTTGGAGTTGCTTTGATGGAAGGAGTCCTTCATCCTAAAGGCTCATCATCATCTTCTTCATCATCTGCCAATCAATCTACTGCATCATCATCATCACATTCAAATGGTAGGCCAGAAAATTACATTTTTATATTGTCAGTTGTAAATAAATATTTATGCCCGTTTTCTTCATTGTCTGCAGGAATTCATGGGTCAGCCATTTAGAAGTATTTTTTTTGGGTTGGCATGATGTGTTTGGATTCACTATTAATGTACTCCTTTGTTATATTTTGTGTTAATAATGGAGTAATGTCTGCGTGAGATATGGTATTATTTCTGATTGCCCTCAAATGTGAAGATGTCATTCACTGGTTCTCCTTACCAGTAAACTATGTATTATATATATAAACTATGTATGCAGAATAGCTCTCAAGCAGCTGGCTACTTAAGTACATTCTCGAAAATTGGGGGTTATGGCTTTCTCACCCCCCTTTTATTGTCCCTGCCCCTAACCACGCTTGTTAAACAACTCACATGTGTCATTCAGCTGATGGGAATTCCCCAGTTACCTTCTTGATTTCCTTTTTTGGAGCAAAATTTGAGCTATACCGTCATTGACATATTCACATTGGGAAAAAATATTAGAGAAATTAAAATTTATACATTTTCATTCTCTTTGCCTCAGAGCAGTATGTAAAGAACTGATGATCATGCAGAGCTCATTTTCATTTCAAATTGTAGAAAATTTCATGTTTTACTATTTCATGTAATCTCTTTCTTGGCAGGCTCAGCATCTTCAAATGCTGGATGTTCCTCTAGTAGTGCCTCATCAGGTGGCAAAAGGTGGTTGTATGTAGTTGGAGGACGAGACAATTTCAAGACTCTTAACACCGTGGAAGCATTTGATTTGGACTCAAATGTAGTTGTAACCCTCCCACCAATGTCCACTCATCGTCATGGCCTGGGTTAGTGCATTGAAATTGAAACAAAGTTGTTTCTATAATTTTTGTATCTTTTTCTGTATTTTTTTCAATGCAAAATTTTATTTGTCAAGGTGTGGGTGTGTTGGGTGGTGCTCTGTATGGAGTTGGAGGCCATGATGGATGGTCATATCTCAACACGGTGGAGCGTTGGGACCCAGTTGGCCGCCAGTGGAGCTATGTAGCTCCCATGGCAACTCAACGATCAACAGTTGGTGTTGCTGTGCTGCATGGCAAGTAAGTAACCAATGTCATGGAATCATTTTTATTCCTGTTCTGGCTTATTGGAATACCTGTTAGCTATACATATTTAGGTGGCTGATTGATTTGCTGATAATGAGCTCTTTCATCAATTTTTTAACATTTCATTGGTCATTGTTAAATTTAAGTATGTATTCTACTGGTTATAGTAGGTTTTCATGGAGCATTTAAGAATTAAGAAGTTTGAATCATATTTCCAGTTAAAAGTGAAATGCATATCTTTAGTAGACATTTTAAAAGCGAGAACACTGCATAATAGTGAATGGTATTAAAGGTCTGCTTATTTTCTATTTTAAAGTTTTGGTAACAGAAAATGAAGTAGTTGGGTCATATACTTATGTGCTGTGGTACCTCAGTAGTTATGTTTTTGAGGTAAGAGAGAAAACTATGTTATTCTACACCAAATTTTTTAAAAATATTTCCCGTTCTGTGTATCTGACTTCATATATTGATGAACGAAGAGAGGATAACTATGAAGTTTTTTTATGATAAATAATAACCATATTATTGGGTAGGTTGTATGCTGTTGGTGGAAGAGATGGAAGCTCTTGCCTCAGATCAGTAGAAAGATTTGATGCTTATGTCAACCGCTGGTGTTCAGTTGCACCATTAGCAAGGAGGCGTGGAGGAGTAGTGGCCGTTGCAGCACCTGAGCATGGTGCCATCTATGCCCTTGGTGGCCATGATGCACCAGCTTCCAAACCTGCCGCTGCAAGATATCAGTGTGTTGAGAGGTATGTCTATACTAGGTATATTTACAAGAAATATGTTTACACGTGGCAGATGAATTCATGTATGTAAAACCTTTTGGTAATTAGTTAAACTTTTTATTTTTTTCTGTTTTCTCTCATGGTAATTTTATACCTAAAAAATGAAATATGGGCTTATTTATCCCACCACCTCTAATTTAAAAAATGTTGCAGGTGGTGATTGTTTAATACATGCAAAACTTTAAAACAGGCACTCATAGCCTCACACCAAGGTGGCCATGACGGCAGCCGGAACCAGAATGACGTCACTCAGGATTTTCCCAGCATTCATACTTAGCCGTTGCATTTTCGCATGCTTGATAAAGCGACGGACTGTGGTTAACTTAGGGGGATCGCAAAAAATAGATATCGTCATTTAAAAATCTAAAAGCGTGAAATGAATACATCCTCCAGGAGTAATAATCTTTCGATTTAGGCAATAAAAAAATAATAGGAAACCACCCTATTATCGATTCAAATTTTTTTGGCAGCTTTTTAATGTTTTATTAATATTTTCCACTAATTTATATTTTTATTCCCAGGTATGACCCTCGAATAGATGCTTGGATGAGTGTTGCACCTTTAAGTGTTGGACGGGATGCTATGGGAGCATGCATGTTGGGAGATTTGGTCCTTGCAGTTGGTGGTTATGATGGATCTTCCTACTTGCCGTTAGTGGAAGCCTATGATCCTCACAACAATTCATGGCAACGGGTAAGCTCTTAAGTTTTAAGAAACACTGGTGTTACTCATGATGTTTAAATGTCATATATGAGGTTTAATTTTACATCAGTGGCAAACAATGACAAAAACAATAACTTGAGATAAGTTTCACAGTAGAACTGTGATAAAATGAATATGAGTACAATGAAATTTCTCAGTGATGCAAAGTTTTCGAAGGTCCTGATGAAAATTGCAGGTAAGAAAATAGGGAGGTGTGGTTATTATAAAATTTTTCAGTTACAGACATTAATTATTTCTCATATCTGGCGAAGAATGCAGCGGTGATTGGCAATGAGTCGAGGGAAGAGTGAGCATAGGGGAAAACTTGGAAAGGAAAGCAAACCCAGACGTTTGCTTCTCTGAAACCAACAACTGGTTCAAGCTGGGACACCATATCTGCTTTAAGTTATCTCATGAATCGCCCATAATTTACCCAGACAAGTGTGTTTACTTATTGTTTAGCCCTTATTTTGTTCTTTGTAGGAATGCGAACTCAAATTTCAGTAGCCAGTGACCAATTAGTGCCGAAAATACCATCACATTGGAAGGCAGTGAGTCATCACACCTATTCAAATTTGCCTATTCCAATCGCTGCCTCAGTCAAATTCTGCAGTTGCACAACTAATGAAAGGAACACTGAATGATGGTCTATACTGCTCTGAATAATTCTTTACAAGTTAATGAGAAGGCGTTGAATGTTAATTAGTTCTGTTGGAGTAATTGAGAGTAGGGTAGTTTCCTTCATCAAAGAAAACAAAAGGCATTGATTGCGATTCGTTACCTGCCATTAGTGTTTTCATAATACACAAATTATTTGATTTTAGAAATCCCAGTTTAGACGAATGTGAATGGTTAATTTTAACCTCTTTTGAAAAAGGCCAGATTGGTGCCGCTCCACGTGACGACACCAGGGCCTAGATGGTATACGAGCAGTCAGGAGTTTTACATAGTCTGAGATTACCAATGCATGCATGAGGCACAGAGCTCAGGGAAACATTTCTGAATAATAACCTATTAAAATTGCCTATGGTAGGGAAGTTTCCTTTGTTTGATAGGGTATTAATAATCCTTATTTAAGCCAAGCTCTACCTGCTAGCAGGTTACTCTGGTATCTACTAGCAGCCTGCACTGTAGCGGTGCTCATAGCCTTGCCCAAGGTGGCCTCACACGGTGGCAGCCAGAACCAGAATGATGTCACACAGGCTTTTCCCAGTGTTCATACTTAGCTGTAGCATTTTCGCATGCTTGAAAATTTTCACTTTTCAGTTAATCGTGAAAAATATATATAGTCATTTACAAATTTAAAAGTGTGAAATTCTTACTCCAGGAGTAATAATCTTTTGATTTAAGCAATTAAAAAAAAATAGGAAACCACCCTAATAAATTACAAGCTATGACATCATGGAAAATTAGGTGAAAAAAAATAAGCTTTGCAAGTACAGATTCCACTACTGCATAGTGCCCCTTACTCTACTTTTCACATCACTTGAATTTTGTTATATCAAGGTTTTACTGTAATTAACTGTAACGTAAAGCAATTCAAAAGCTACTGGTATCGAAGGGGACTTACTTTGAAGAGGTGGTATAGTTAAGAATCTATGTCATGAAAGTATGTGCGCAGTTCTTGCAGAATTGTCTGGTTAGTATGAGAGATCAAGCTATACAACTATATGACCAATCCAAGGAATACCATCATCCGTTGTATCTCAATAACCAAGAGAGAATCTCTGGTGACAATTGGAGGTGGAAAGACCTTACAGATGTGGAGTCTGGAGTGTATTATGCCCTGGAGTAACATTTAATGTGCCAAGGCAACCACTTAGGGCGATTCTTCACCAAAATGGCCACCTCTCCTGGCACTGGTTGGAAAGGTCAGAATTCTGCACCGAAAGACCTCATCCTAGTCCCCTATCCTCGTCTCTGACTACCAGCTTATGCTTATACATGGCTTAAGGTAGATGAACGTACCATTGAAATCTGTTAAATGCTAAAATTTAGAGATGTAGTGCTCATTCATATGCTTACCAATTATGGTAGACAGTTCCTTGAATCATTTGAAGCTCTTGACCCAGATTGGTAATAATGCTCTGCAATAATTTTGTAATTTTGCAAAATGTTGTATAGGTATAACTTTTCTTGCTCCATTCAGGCCCTCATCTGTGACCCCTCCCTATCCCACGTATAGTCCATCCTAACTCTCCATCCCTTTCATTGTTTGATGATAACCTTCTTTATAGGACATGTGTAATAGTTTTCATTGGATTATTCTCACTGCTCACTGGGTATTTTACATTGAAACCCAAAATATATGCGTGGATTAATATAGTTTCTGTGAAATGGTGTAGTGCATATATGGTTTCTCATCATTCTGAACATATTCCATCAAGTTATGCCAGATTTGATTCTCTCTGGCAGTTGGATTCCTTATTCAACACATGTTCCCCATTGGTCATCCATGTCCATTAGAGACCGTGAAGTTTCTACAAAATGTGGACGTGGGAGCATGGGCAAAAATATGCCATTAGATCCAACCAAAAGGTTAGTTAGATTTCAAGGAGCTTGCTTGTTGAGGATAGTGCATGTCAATTACTGAGCCATTATGCAAGTGAATTTCCTGTTATAGAATTTGGAGTGTACTTCCATTTCTTATCCTGCTTCTGGTTTCCATGCAATACCTGTCTACCAGATGATCACCAGATTTCACTAGAAATAGCCTGAAATTTAGCTCAGGTTTGAGGTCGGTAGCCCTAGTCTAAAATCTATTATTATCCTGTACTAAAGGACTTGTTGTGTATGGAACTTGGATGTAGGGAAGAGTCAATTTCATTCTTTTACCCCGAAATAGGAATTTTGAAGTACATATATTGTCTCTCATTGGCATTTTTACCGCCTTCTTTTCTTTTGTCCACAAAATGAGAGTAGAGCTTCCATTTTTGTTTCAATGAAGGAATTTAAGTCCTTATTACACAAACACGACTATGAACGTGTAAGAATTTAATCACATTGTAATTTGAATTCTATTAATGTAATTAAGCGTTGCTAGAGGAGTGGCAGTGGACTTGAAGAGTAATTCATTCCGATATTTAGCGTTCATGGCCTGAAATGTATTCAGAATATGTAAAAAGTATGCTGGCAGACTTGATCAGCTGAATCACCTCTACGAAATATTTTGATTTAACTGCTAATCTCTCGTGTAATTTAAAAGAGTTGCTTAATTTGTTTTTGCATTTGACGAGGAATTGGTGGAGGAGGTTTAATACTATGTACGTGGTAAATTATTCGCGTTTTAGCGATGCATTTTCTAAATTTGCAGACTTGTTAACATATATGTTTTTGAGGATGTGGTTGATTATAGGCTGGTACAAATCACTCGTGTGGTGTGCCAAATGTCAGCACATTCCATTGTCTCATTGGTCACTTCATCATAAATGTCACCTATAATTTAAAAATATAAAGCTTTAAGTAAAACCTGTCTTAATTCAAATTTGATGTATTAATGAAAGTTATGTTACCTTGTTAAAACATTTATGTGTAAAAAATTAGAGCACACTCAGGGGCGGATCCAGGATTTTTTTCTGGGAGGGGCACAACGATACCTCGTGATACAAAACGAACGCAATCATAATGGGACCGTATTAAAAATCTTGCGTATTTTTGAGGGTCTGGGGGGGGCACGTGCCCCCGTGCCCCCCCCCCTGGATCCGCCTATGAGCACACTCCCTATTATCTGGGCTAATGATGGGGAGAGACGGCACGATTAATTAGAAAACACGGATAACCCAAACTTTCACTTTAATGTAATGTCATATTCATAATTTACATAAAACTTTTAATATATTATTTTTTATGCAGTTATTCTGTTATTTTAGAGTGCATCCCGAACTCATTGAGAGCTTTCTTCACCATTTCGCGATCTTTTTAGAGGCGATAACATGGATGTACTCGTATTAGTAATGTTCCTTGTAAGGCATGGTTTTCCCAACCGCACATCCGTGGCTTTGTGATCACGGATACAGAAAAGTGGTTTGCACGAATGCTTCAAAACCACTGCTCGATGTCGGAAACTCCACTGTCAGGCACCACGCCACGTAGTCACGTCTCGCACAAGTTGCCCAGGTTGCAACAGCTGCGGGACGTGTATCCGTGATCACGGAGCGTGGTCGCACGCTGTGAGGCTTGGAAAACAGGAACACGGTGCTCCAATGCAGCTAGATTGCTTTCGTTCTAAGAAGGGGATACTAACGGAAATAATAAGCCCGGTGTATCCTAGCATTAATTCAGAAATTTCGGTGATTTTGCGTCCGATTTTTAATAAAGATCGCGGAAAATATTGTGCGAGAGTGCACGGATATGCACGGATAATCCGCAACACGGATATACCGCAGCTGGATAATCGGTATTCTGCTGTATTTGGATTTGCTGCAGCCTCTGTTTATCCCTCCCAAGTAATCCTGCTAATTTTCTAATTATCATTCCTAAACCACTTGGACTTTCCCCATAATTATTGATTAAAATTTCTCAGTATTTTTTGTTTTCAAAGTCTGCTGAAAAATTCTGACATCTGATTGTGATGCGATATTTTAGATCAAAAATTGAAACGTCTAAAGTTGGATTCATGTGCACACTAAACTAAGTGAAACTGCGTGAATAGTTGGCGAGAGCCCATCATATGCTTCTTATGCATGCATTTGCGTGAATATGAGCGATCAAAATTGGAGGAGGCCCAACTTCCTTCATATGGCAATCATGACAGTGACATAAAGAATTGATAAAAGGAAAGAATCCTGCAGCCTATTTCTAATCCACTGCATATGCATTGTACGGTATTATACGATTGCTTTACAGTATTTCCTGTCTAAATTTCATTTGGAATGTTCAAAAACAATGGTGAACATTCCGATTTTACTTCGATTTCACTAAATTTTATCGCAGTGATCTGTGAGAGCATATATAGTGATTATTGTTTGCAAACATAGGGAAAACAACCTTTATAAAGGGCAAAAGCTTAAAGCTAATTTCTATTGTTGTTACGTATCGCATGCCCTTGCATGGATCGCTTATTATTTTCTCATTTTTACTATCCGCCACTAGAGGTCAGCATATTCATTTCTCGTTTGAGCTGTCGTCGCTTACGCTTCCTTGTGAACGTTTTGAGTGTCACCCATGTACGCTTTGTGTAGTTTCGCTTGATTTTGCGTGCATGAGAATCCAGCTTAAGAGTAATGGCCAATTGAAATATTTGATATGGCATAAAAAATACACCCTTTTCCCAAAGTAATAGCCCAAAAAAACAACTTACTGATAGTTATACAAAGGTGATTCTTTCCTGAGACTTATGTAATACCGAACAAAAAGCATATGGGTTGTCCAGTACATACTCCTAAGCATTATGACTGGCTGTAATGTATCTTATGTTGGCTGTGAAACATACTTAGATACTCAAGTTGATATTAAATATTTACTGCATTTTTATTGATTGATTTCTGTTGACAATTCTGTCATCACCAATTTTGGCTTGTTTGCTGTATGAAACTTCTAAGATTGGCTGACATCCCTTATTGCATTGCCTATTTTTTGAATTCCCTAGTTTACTAGTACCTACATTTACGTGATGTAGTAGGAATTGGCTTCCCAGTTTACTTCATGATAAGTAGCTGACAGCTGTGATGATTTTCTATTTTTTTTCCTGTGGGCCTTTCTTATGTTACATGGGTCCTGTAATATTTTGTAATACTGTCAGATAGGTACGTCATACATTTTTTTATGGTTTTTGTTGGTGTGTTGCTCATTATTCATTAAAATCTGACAACCTTCATCATTATTACCGTATTAATTTTGCTACTCAACTGACTAATTTCTAAGTTTCCTCCTTGCACTTAAGTTTAAGATGGCATTAAATTATTTTATTCTTAAATATCTGTATTTTTAATGTGAATGAGGTAACAAATCTTGCTGCATGCATCTTCGTTTTTAAATCTCTCTTTCATTGAAGTGAAATTGAAATAGAGAGTATCGTACATATTGATTGGGTCAGTTATTGATTCAATGAAAGTTTTTCCTTGTGACGTGTATGGAATTAAGAGACTGAGGTTGAAATATATCTTTCGCTAAGTGAATGAGTGTGTCATTAGTTTTCTTCAGGTGTACGTGAGTTTAAAATTACCATGATTTACTTAAATTGGAGTGATTATTTTCATGAAAGCTTTAATTTTTTCCTATTGTGGCAATGATCTTGATCATCATCAGTATAAATGTTTGAATTACCTCTTTACCTGCATTACCACAGTTTTCATGAGTAGAACATTCCGGTTTAAATTTGTTCACCCCCACAATTTCCATTGGTTTTGTTTTTCTGAGTTCTCTTAGTTTGCTTGTTGTTTTTTCCCAGTTGTTGCCTTCTGAACAAGTTCAGTTATTTAATTCTGTTTGCATGTTGTAAATCTATGAGGAGATAAATGTCATGTGTGAATTTTTTAAATTAGGCTTAGAAAACAACAGCATATAGCAGTAAGATTTCACAGAAAAAATACAATCAAATTTTGAAAATATACTTTCAGGGGGTTAATTGATCCAGGTGAAATGATAGCTTACCAAAAATGTTGCTCTTTGGAGTGCATTTTTCACTCAGTTGATCAATTTGAAGTTTAAATATACCCTTTTTTTCAATGCAGATATATGCGTCTGATGCTGATAACACTTCTTTACTTTTCAGATGGCATCATTGAGCACTGGAAGAGCAGGAGCTTGTGTAGTTGTGTTGGAGAATTAAGAGCATTTAATGTTTGCATAGGGCACTAATCAGAATCAGTGTGGCTTATTGTATATCCTTAATAAGCAATCTTAGCATTGATAATAATTTTTTAAATTACTTGCAAGATTTTGAACGTGAAGTATCAAATTATTAATTTTCTTTTATGTCATTGGTAAGTTATGCATTTCTGTTAGTTATCTGAGAGCATTCCTAGGCATATATTTTTTAATGCTGTGATAATACTTTAGAACATTCCATTTTTTCAATTACCAACTTTCTGCATAGTTTTCCTTTTTATAATGCTTTTATTAATTTTTTATTATATGTTATACATTTAATTTGAGTGGATATTAATGTTCATGTATTTCCTAAAAGGTCCATGTGTTATTTTGTGTACTATTGAGCTAGTATACAAGCATGTAATGAAAATAGCAATTTGACGTGATAAAAGAAACCGCAATGGTTTACAGAATGTGATCAAGGAAAGTATTAACTAATGTTATGGAAGAAATCATGCTCATAAATGCATTGACACACTCATTATTTATTCCACCATGTTCTGGCACATTTTATCTTTATATATTAGTAGGTCATCAGGAAAAAATTAGGACAACTTTGAAAGAAGAGTATTTTTAAAATCTTGATATACCCATATTTAAATTTGGAAATAAGCCATATTTTTGGAGCAATAATAATGACTAATAGTTAAAGAAACAATATGTCTGATGATTGCTGTTGATCAGTGAAACATGTATTTGAATTATTCTTGTTGTTGTGTTATTAAATTATGTATTTATGAAAAGAAATGAAATTTTAATGTGAAGTGTGGACAAATTGAAATAAAATGGGTTTGTCTAGAAACTATGCCTCTGATTCCAGATTTGCATGATGATACTATGTATCTTTTCATATGTTATAAGTCCTTCATCAGCGTTGTAAATTATTTTTATCTGCATTACCTTCATTCCTGTGTTGACCTCTATATGGTTATTCACTGATAATAATTACGGTTAAGAAGGAAGGCTACATCATACATTACTTGTCTGAAGGCAGTAGTGGCTGGTCATGTTACTTTGAAGTATGTATTTCTGTTTACCTCACTGTTTCACACTTCAGCCAATGCTAGTCCCAGCTGATTCTCTAGTGGTAACCTTCACTTGTGCAGTCTGAGTCATGTACAGACTATGAATGATCTACGTCTTCAAAAATGTCTATATTAACGTAATCCACTCTTCAGATGCAATTTCAAAATCAAGGAAGCATGTAAATGTGTCTGAGATCATTCAAAATTCCTCTCCAATTTCTCGTCGCTATCAATTCAAGGCATGACTTTCTTTCCCATAGTCGCAACCGATCATCATCCGAAAACATAATTATTTGCCCTCGCCTCAATTTGTCCATTAATAATCCTCGGTTTCTCTTTAGCTACTGCTATTAGGTTAACAGTCCTGTGGTTTATTCATGCAATGGCTTTTTTATTTTATGGAAGTTAAGTTCTTAATGATAAATTCATCATTAGTCATTAGCAGATGTTATGACATGTAACTACATACTCATATAGAAAAATGGAATTTTGGAGGATGGGTTCCCATGGCCTAGTACTGCATGCTAGGCAGATTCATTGCTGGTAGGTGCCACTAGGGAATAAAATTCATGGGATTAATGCCGCCAAACCCCCAGCAAGGTGCCTGACACCCAGTTTAGTGACTAATGGTGCCATTCTTTCAAGACATGCCACTCCTTTATTCTTTTGGGGGAGTTGAAGTGTAGGATGGAAAAATGGTAATCCACATGATGATGTCACATGAAAAACTATTGGAATGTATGTGGGAAACTACTAAATATCTTTTCCCCAGAAAATGTGTTGCTGAATCATATGACCCTCATAAACTCATCTTATGGGACCTCTCCCTTATGGGTAGGTGTCTTCAACACTACACTGGTGTTTTATACACCTCTTGCAAAACATACGCAGGGCATCATTTTGACATAAAGAATTGTGATGCCTCTTAAATCTGAATTTTGGATCGCCTCTCATATTGGCTTCCATAAGCAGAATTGCATTTCCCAATCATATTACTTCGGCATTTTGGTTTAAGTCCTGCATCAAATGCTGTTGGAATGCTCGAGGACTTATGTGTCATGGAGGGAAATAAATTCTCAAATGGATGACAACTAAGCAGCAGAATTGTATCAAAAACAATTTTATTAGAGAGGAGATCAATGATCGAATTAATCAGAATTAGTACATTGAGTTATAGAAACAGAATGCGGATTTCTGAAGTACCCTCGGCTACCACTTAGGGGCTGTGTTGAGAGCAGTGGAAGCACAGGAACAAATGGTCCCTTGGAGACAATAGTTGTTGAGCTCATGTGTTCATTATCATATGTTTAAGTTGAGGACTTGATTACTTTAAAGTTTAAAATGAAACAACTTCAACAACGCACATAACCAATACAGCATTAAGTTGCATCTTGCCCTTGTCTTAACACGTCTGAAATGCTTTTGTCACACTGAATTATGGAATATTTGCACCACTTTCTGAACGACTAAGATATGATGGTGGTACCTGGGGCACAGCCAGGAATTAAGGCTGGGGGGGGGGGGGGGTTTCGGTGCAATTAATACCAGGGTGTGTGGAGGTATGGCATACCCACCAGGATAAGCGATGGGTGTGAGACTATTAAATTGCGGAATTTTAAGATAAACGGTTCAAAATGGTGAGTTTTACAGCTTTCTGAGGGATATTTTATTAATCCTTACACTATTCTATTAGTAATATCAATCCTATTAAGTAAAATGGATTAAATCTAAATATTTCTTTGAGCTCTTGGGGGGGGGGGGGGGGGGTTTAACCCCCAAACCCCCCCCCCCCTCGCTGCACCACTGGGTGGTACGATATGCTACACTCATGCTGTATAGGGAAGAAACAGCATTAGATAAAATAATAATACATGATATAAGGCATAAAAATATTTTAATATTTAAAAATCAACTAAAAATGAATAATATTTCAAATTAGTCACTAAAAATAATATTAATAATGTACCAATAATTATAGATGTGTAGTTTAAATTTAATTTGGAATGAAAGTTGAACATAGATACATACATAATATTGCTTATACATAAGTGATGTTTACTAAATTAGAACAGAAACTCCTTCATGATGGAGCAACCATGATTTGACTTTATTCTTCTTTCCATAAGCATAATTTCCCAGTCTCCCACTGCTGGGTAAAACTCGATGACAAGGAACAACAATTTGAAAAGGATTATTTGCCATAGCTGATCCAACAGCTCGAGCAGCTCCTGAGTGAAACAAGCAGTGATAATGATGTGTCTCCAAATGAATATGTAAATAAGATCAATAGGTATTAAGTACTACATCATAAATTGCTCACCAGGGCTTCCAGCCATTTTAGCCAAATCTTTGTATGAAACGGTGCTGCCAAGTCCAACCTGTTGGGCCAATGTTATCCAAACTCGGCCATGAAATTTATCTGCCAAATGAGTACAGAAATGTATCTCAGAATAAACACACGAGTTTAAGCTTCATATCTGAATTTTGTGGTAGATGGAATATTCTGTACCTGTAGCTACTGTGGGGCATAACTCAGGTAATTGCAAAGATGAAATCATTTGTGGTTCCGAGAAGTATAGTGAGAGCCAAGCTACACAGTCGTTGATGATGGGATAATGTTTTTCCAACTGCTTTGGATCCATATCATGTTTAACTGATTTACATTTTCTGCCAAAAGAAAAACAAATAATAATTTAAGGTCAGACCTTAATTTCTTATACCAAATCGATAGCATTGGTTGTTTGATAAAAACAAGCTGCGGGAAAACTATTCTTTCGTGGCACACAACAATAAAACAATCCATTGATTTGCCGATTTCGCCTGATTTTCTCGTAAAAGTACTAGGCTGAAAATAATACAAGATGTCTTCTAATGCTACAAGTCATACCTTAATATAAAATTGAGCGCAAATTTTAATTCATGTAGTCTTACCCTGCAATCACATCGAAGTTTGAATCGTCTATCGCATCACTTTGTGAGACTGAATGAAGACCCTTCGTACATGATTTAATTATCATGCTCCCAATGGGTGAGGATATATAAACAGAACTTAAATCACAACTTAGATGCTTGGTCATGAGTACTGTAAAGCAATTAGTCTGGTCAAGGTTGTATGATAAAGGCATAAATACTCTATAGATAAAGGATTCTCATTACCACTTCTTCACTGAAAATACGCGGCCTCGCAGAAACAAAAACGCAATGAAATATCGTATGGGAGCACGAGCGACTTTGGCGGCATATTCAATAATGATTGAATGTGATCATTTTAAATCATTTAAAATGTCACGGATATGTGGTGGCTTTTCAATCGTGTGATATATTATCCCAAAATATTAATACTAGTGGTAAGTTTAATGGAATTTTCTCGTGATTATATGATTTTTCAACTTAAATTTTCCCAAACCTCATTTTTCAGTTCAAAACGGATGGAGATTGGAGATGCTTTGTCGGAAGATGGTTCACAGGCAAGGCCGTTCTCAGAAAATTATTTCTGATATCAATGAATTCACAAATTTTACTCGCCGTATAAACAAACTTACACAGATTTTCGCTGAAGAAGAAAGTCAGATAAAAAGTGGACTTAAAGGCAAGAGCTTTAGCTTGTTTGGCTTGGAGGCCGCTTGGTGAAAACATTCGAAATAAAGTAAATGAACACTATTTGTACGTGCTCCACCCCTCAGATCGCAGTGCGCTTGGCGTACCTTCTCAGGTCTACGTGTGAGGTAATGTACTATTTTACTTTCCGGCCGGCGGTACTCGCGATGCTCTTTAATGACGGGCAACACTCATTATGAAAACATATGCAAAATATCCATTACCAGGCCCGCTTCGACCGAGATATTAAACCGCTATACTTCATAGTTTGCTTCGTGTGTTCAATATTCGGGTGTCTTCGCCCCCCTCCCTCCCCCTAGAATATACATTTTTGGAATGCGGATTAATTATTCGGGGGTTTTATATGGCCCCTGAAACTCTATCCCTTTGACCCTCGCAATGCCAACCTTGCATTTTGTTCTTTCCCATATAGGTATTGAAAATGAAATTTTATTCATAACCTATTCGCCTCTTTGAATGGGCAAACAAAACTTAAGGGTTGTCTTTATAATTTTGTGAGGTATTTGTTAAAATTTCCTTAAAAATTCGCCTTTCTGGATGGCATAGCGAAGTGGATTCGTAAAACACAGCTAACTGTATGATTGCACCTGTGATTGCGTACGGTTATGCCTGTTGTTATTCAGCAAAAAAATGCCAAGCTACTGGTGTCAATAGTGCGTAATTATTTAATTTTAACCGATTGTGGTTTATAAGAATTTTTTTGCCTCACAAATGTAAACTGGAGTAAATTTCCGGGTAAAACACCCAGAATTTAGAACGGGACCAAGCATGGTATTAACGCATTTCGTGTCCTGGTGTGTCGCACTCACCGACACGGGTGAGAAACACGGTCCCATCTTCCCATTCGAGTTTTGTGCGAGGAAAGAGATGGCAGTTGCATATTGAAGTGATGGAATTGTCTATTGTTTTATTTATCAAATTAAAACACCAACTCAAAGAGTTTTTCACCAGCTTCACTCACTCTAGTTTACAAGGATTTCTCATACATCTAGTAATTAAAATGCTCTCAAAGAAAGAAAAAAAATCACACAATTTCAATCACACACCTCCAAAGAAACAAATTTCTGCGTAGGTCGGCACATCGCAGTGGCGAATCAAGGAGGAAGGGGAGAAACGATGGGGGAATTCAACACCCCCCCATAGTTTGGAAATATTGAAAATATATTAAATATTGTGGTGGCTATCCAATGTAAGGTTTTATTTCACGAGCATAACAAACACTTTAAAAACGATTGATGAATACCTAGAAGCTACGATATCAGACCTCTGACGCATTATGGCCGCGAGGTATTGCTAACCACCAAGCATCGCAATAAGTAATGAACAACCTCCCCTCGTCCCAGAACAGCGATCTTAATCCACCCCTGATTACCACCTCCCCCCAAGACCTTGCGGCGACTGCCCGCGATACATCCGCTGATGAGGTCATTAGTCCTGGGGTACTCCGACACCCCGTTTTCAGATACTAACGTATTTCATATTATCTGCAACCAAATCACTTACAGTTAGAAGAAATATATCCGGAATTTTAATTCTTACGTCGAAAAGAGTTTGAAAAATCAGGCGGATTTCTGGAACGCTTACGTAGACCGTACGTGGGAACAAACGCTTACGTAGACCAAGCTATAATAACTGCGTCCGTTTTGGCAAAAATCATAATGGTCACAAACTTGGAGACCATAGCAATAAAAAAATGATAGCTTATTTAACGAAATGTATGGTTTTCCGATGCGACGGATATAACAAAAATTACCAATGCTGGTATTCCGCAGACAACAAAGCACTTCCCGAAACAAATCAGTGGCGGCTTCCCCATAATGACTCTAGGACGCCGTACCAAACCAAAGATTTGAAAAAGGAAATAAATTTAATATCCATTCCATTATAATTATACATCTAATTAATAAAAATGTTCTTTTCAATCGCGGAGCCAATTGCATTACCTAACACAGCAGAACCACAATTGTAATTTTTTGCATAATAAAATTGCATATGTTATATTATATTGTATATGTGAATTATCAGCTGAAATGAAACTCTCTCAAACTTGGCATGCGACTTATTTTTCATTTCAATAAAATTTCTCAAGAAATATTTTGCGCCCCCGCCCCTTGAAATTTTTCTGTATCCAGTATTGTCCTCACGGCGAGAATAACGTGCAAGAAGGTAAGTTAAAAGGTAAGAAGATAACGTGTAAGTTGCCCAACTTAACTTGAGTTATTGGCGTTGGCTGACGACTACTCACCCTCCTTCTCAATGCTTTGTATGCTATTTTTAGCCGAGGTACTCAGTGACAAGAGGATGAGGGCAGGGGGTGCATTACGACTAGACAGCCGTTGTGGGGAGGGAAGATAAGGTGATCAGTGGATAGTCAACAACCACGAAAGCTACAGAACGCGAAGAAAAACGTAAACAAATTCTAATGCTACTTTTTACGAAGATAACTTCTGGCATAACATACGACACTTATAGATTGCTTCCAAAATGCCTTTTTTTAGGGCAAAAATGACGTCCCAGAGCCAAAATCTTCGAGTTTTGATACATGTATCCCCACGCACTGGCCGATACATATGTGGGGCGCATGGGTCCCGCCCCCCTCCTCTTGCGGGACACCTGCATTGCCTAGCATAGCAGAACCACAATCGTAACTTTTTAATCTTAAGATATCATTATCTTGCGTATGTGTATTTATCTTAAATGAAACTTTCTCAAATTTTGCATGCAACTTATTTTTCATTCCGATAAAAGTTTACAAGAGATATTTTTCGCAACCCCCTTGAGTTTTTTCTGTGTCCGTTACTGGCACAGCGATTGCATAATAATAGTTGTCCGTAGCAGTATTAATCAATTTTACTTATTGGTGATTATTTTCTATCACTATTGTATCTATTATCCAGGTATAAAAGTGAATGTGGCGATATTGCATCCACACGCTTGCCGCGTCTCTGTATTCTCCGCCGCCGCCTCGCCGGCCAGAACCGGAGTCGACCGAACACTCGAAAAAACGATTCAAAATTATGGGTTGCAAATTGATGCAAGATTTTAATTTAGATTCATTACATAAATTCTTCATAGAACGACGTGGTATAGTCACTTTGCGGAAGTATCTACTTTTTCTCTACGTTTATTAAAAAAATTGGCTGAAAACAGGCTCCGCCATTTTGTTATATATCTATGGTTAATGAAGAAGCAAAATTTTTAAAAACCTTCTTAATGTAAGAGAAAGAAGTGTTAATTAAGAAGTTATAACATTTTTGGCTATAAAACTATTCATGCAACCACTGAACGAGGGAAAGTTAAGAAAAGGAAAAGAATTTAAGATAAAATGGAGGGTGGTCGTTTTTCGCTAAATTTGTTCAACTCTGACCTCAAATATTATGTTAAAGTGAAGGAACGGGAAAGAAATTATATTGAAAGTTATGCAAAATTTATTTAAAAATACGTATGCGAAATTTCAACTTCCTAGCTCAAAAAAATTGTTTTTGAGGTTTTGGCCCACTGTGCGCTGTGGTGATCCGAGGTAATACCATAGAAATAATGGCAATAATTAATATTGATTGGCATAGAAAATGCTGTTATATTCTCAAGGATATTCTTCCTTTAATATGTTGATAATAACTATCATTTTGAATGGATATGTAAAATCTCTGAAAATTCGATTGAACTTAGTAAAATAATTTTAGCTTTCTATTTACTTACTCTCAATTCGTGATACGTAATTATGAATAAGTATATAAAAATTTACATTGTATGAGAGACCACATGGAAATGTTCCACCAATTCAATAGATGACATATTTATGTACTTACGTCTTTACTCCAAGACTGCAGCTGAAGTCCAGAAATCAAGGGGAAAGTCGAAGGACCGAACCATCTTATAGCTCTGATGTCCCTAATGTTTGGATCTGTTTTCTTTTATAACCGCCAAAAACCCTGTTGGCAACTGGAGTTGATATAGGCAGCATTTATTCAATAAATTTTATGCAATAGCAACAATGAAAATTAAATTACGTCATTTTCTCGCGGAGAAAAAATGCATGCTGCACGGAAGCTCATTGGTGCGCGAGAAAATATGGTTTGCCAATCGGATGATGCTGCTGCAAATGGTGCGAAATACTCTAACGGCAAAAGATAACAACATTCGCGGATCAACGTACCAGGATTTTCCTACATCTCCGCACATTGGAATGATTCCAGAAAATATCGTAACATCATGGTAATAAAAATAGTAGAATTGGGCCATCAATATCTTAACTGTCTCAATTCAACTGGTTCTAATCATTCATCTATCATACAGCACCACATGATAAACCTTCTGTTTTTTAATGATTGTATAATCCATGGCCCGTATATAAGGACCATGGTATAATCCAACAGCTGCCAGTGATTTTTGTTTTTTGATTTTGCAACAGCTTTTGTGCACCACAGAGCAGTGCCACAGCGGCTGAATTCTAAATCTGCATTGAGACATTCATTCGTTCATTGCATTGTATCCTATGGCTAGTGTGTGCGTGGCGTCGGTCTTGTCAACCATATGTCAAGAAATATGTATTAAGCCTTAAATACACTTGTTAACACCTTTAAATAGTTTTTCGCTAGTCGTCATTTCCCCTGCCATACTCTCCCTAACACAACCAACCATTCATCACTCCCATCTCTTTAAGACACTTTCTCACACCACCCTCACCATCGCTAACATTGTAAGTGCCCTTCAGATGAATTCATTGTGTAAGTTTGTAATATGACAAGTATGTTAGTAAGTTTGAACATGACAACATTAAGTTTGCCGGACTGGTCATGCTCCACGGTTGTTGAAGTCACCGCCTCATCCTGTAGAAAAGAGGTTGCAGAACCACAACAACAAGCAACCAAGAGAAGTAGAATGCATGGATGTCAGTAATATTGATTGACGTGAGTGATAATATAGAATATAAATACCTATGGTTTAGGAGTACATGGAAAGACTCGTGTGGGCAGTGTCCTCAATGGTCCAGAAACTCGGACCATTGGAAAAACTGATCATCAAAGAATAGAAGCTTTATAAACTATGTGCTGAATACAAAATGGACGTATAGGGTGAAAAGTAAGAAACAAAGACGTGTGCAGAAGTATAGGAGAAGAAAGTACTCTGTGGATCACTGCAAGCTAAAGAAGAATACGCACAGTGGGCTGAAATCGAAAAAGCTGGCCAAAAATGATTTTTTTTTCGCTTTTAAATTTGGAAAAAACGATTATATTATCAAATTATAGAATAAATAGCGACCTTATTACGGAAATAATTTTATTCCTAAGTAATTTTTTTATAGCAGAAGATGCCTGTCAATTTAACATAAGATGATCTGATAAAAAATTTCCCATTTTGTGAAAAATTTGAATGAAGTTCTTTGCTACTGTTGCGTTATTTTTTGTAAAGCTAATTTGAATAAATTTAAATCATTCCATAATAAACATGAATATTTTAAAAATCCACTACAGTGAAAGTTTTAATGCTAATGATAATTTTTAATACTTTTAATTAAACAATTAAAATTATAACATATTTATTAACCTATATTTAACATATTTTGAACATACTGTAGAGGGAAACTTTATGTTTTTCACTTTGCTTCACAAAGGTGCCACACTGTAAAACAAAGGAAATTCAATTCTCAAATGAAAAATTCTGTCCCAATCTGCTACCCCGCCTCTCCTATCAAGTTGTGTGCGTGAATGTCCAACTGCGCGAAGCGGTGGTTAGATGCGATCATTTGTTACTAATTGTTTGTTATAGTTGAGGATAATTCGCTAAAAGCGAAATTACAGTTTTCTACACTTGCATAAATTTAAAATTCCACATTAGTCTTATTGTTTTAATTTTTCAATGGGCACATCACGATTTGCTTAACAAGACAAATATAATGGAATTAACGATTGCGCCAGCAAATCAGAAACTTGTCTCGGGAAGCGGTCGGCTGCAAAGAAATATATTCTGATTCTTGAAATACCCAATTCTAACCACTATGCTCTAGCATACTCTGCTATCCGCACTCTTCTAGGCCTTTTATGGCTCCCATCAGCTCAAATACTGAAAAGCGCATACGAGTAGCGGAGCGCCACCGCGTCGGCTGGCACTACCAACCGCGTTAATCCCTACTGTGCCTGTAAACCCAACCTCCGTTTTATGATTCTTATCTAGCATTTAATAAGTTCTGTAATCGATATATAGGTGTCCGTTTGTAGAAATGCCGCGTTATTAAATTTTACCTCGTTTTTGTACTTTTGAAGATCGCTTCTCTTCGACATCCGCGCAAGCGATTTCTACGAAGTAGCTCGCAAGGGGTTTTCCTCAAATACTTTTTTTCCAATTGGTTGAAAAATATTCCCTTTCACGATTTTACCGAGAAAATTAGTCATTTTATCTTTGTGAATGCGAAAGGATCTCAATGCTCGTGCTATGGAAGCGAAGAACCAGGGTTTATTCTTTCTAGATCGTGAAATTTCAGCGTTGAGGCCGAACTACAAAAGGATATCTCGTAATGATAAAAAGGTATGTTTTCCAAGTAAAATATCACAGTGAATGTGTTTATATAATGCAGGGAATTTTATTCTAATTGGGATTTCCTTGTCCGATGATTCCGACTGTTGATATTTCGGATGAGAAAAAATGGAGCGCATGAAAGTAACCCGCAAAGAAATTCATGACGTTATTGTGGAATTGGAAATTCGTTGTCTTCAAAACGTAAATTGGCCTTTCAATATCTTCATCACAAGTCAAACTTGGGTTATAGACGTGAAGAAAAAGGAAATTTTGAAAAACGTTATGAATTGTTATGAACGTTATGAAATGAATAGGTATTTTCAGAAATTGGAAGAATGAAAGAGAACTAGCGACAGGTTTGAAATAAAATTTTGATGCTGGCTAGAGAAGGATATACCGTTCACAACAGGCATCCATAAATCTCTTCTAGAGACTCCTTGCTCAAGTTGGTACCTGTCCTATTTAACGTATTCGTATTGACTTTACCGCACGCGAAAATGTTTGCGCTTAGCTAAAATGGGAGATATTTTCCGAAGGCTCCTCCTTACTACGGATTCTCTTTATTGTCGATATGTACATGGAAATGTTAAAGGAAATGTTTCAAATGATATACGAAACTTACTTTTACTGGAGGAGCCAAATTCTGATGAGGACAGTGACGGCTGGAAATCCGATGGGAACTGGTAGTAGGCTGGTAAATTTAATCGTTATGTTCTCTTATGCTTTATATATATATTTATGTTAATTTATTCTGGTTCATAAGTTATTTTATGTGGTACGATTTCAATTGCATTTTTTTTCAAAATATAAATTGCGTGTCAGGTGATTTCTTTTGTGTGTTCTCTCAGAAAAAATGTTTACTCAATGTTCAACTGTTGATTGACAAAATCATTAATGATGTTTTAAAAAATATTTTATGCATTACATATGAAAATTTTTATTTAAATAATTAAATTTAAAGTTAAAATACTTACTTTTATATTGCTAACTATTATTTTATATGAAATGTTTAATCTCTACCGAAGCTGTCCAAATAGGTAGTCGATGTTTGCATTTTTTCAGTCTCCGCGAAAAAAACTCTTCAGGTCAATTTTTCGGCAAAATGTCACTAGATTCATGTAGCATAGCCAAAACAAAAATAGTTGGAAAGATTTAATCGAAATACTTGTAAAAATATGGAAGATATGATTTTTGGCCATCTCCTTTCGATTTCAGCCCACTGTGGTTTGGTTACGTAATGAGACACAACAGTTATGTGAGAAACATTATGGAAGGCAAAATTGATGGAAAAGTCCCCAGAGGTAGAGAACCTAGGTCAGATCAGGATGGGTGCGAGGAAGAAGAGCATCGGAGAGGTAATTGAACTGGCGTGGGTTAGGAAGAAATGGAGGGCTAAAGCCTGCCAATATTATGATTGCGATACATGCTATGTATATACATTCTTACACGCATTCTTCACTTAGCAAAATATCCGACATCAATTCCTCCTGCTCATTAATGGTCTACCGAAAAAAGAAGGGGAGAAGCAAAACGATTGCATAAACATCTAAAATAGCCGCTCATATTTCCATATGAGATAGATAAATGTTGACAAGAAACATCAATGCATGTTTTTATTTGACCAGTTCTGCATATAATTCTTACGTTTTCAACTCAAACGTTTCATAAAGTTTATTTTTTAAGTGGAGATGCTTCCGAAAACCAGTACATTGAATACCTCACAGGAGCCACGAACCTTGGCGGAACCCCCAAAATAGCGATCGCAATCCATCCCTGATGATTTTTGAAAAGTATTCCCCCTATGCTATCAGGAGGGGCTAATTGCGACATGGTTTGATGAAATTGTTTTCTTAGAGCCCATTGATGTTCAATGATTCAACTTCCTCTTTATGTCATCTATGGATATCTAATCCTTTATTTAATATCAATTTCTGTTTGTCCATGCAATCTAAATAAATAGGCATTTGTGATAGAAAGAATTAACACCACACATATGACGGTACAGATTTAATTCCATTATTTTTCAACAACAATAAACGTTGATAAGAAAATATACTTATTTGCATTACAAATATCTGTAGCTTGAGCAAAAAAAAACTGAGTACGTTTTATTTCTGGCACATAAAATGTTTAAGTCCAAGCATTACTTCCCAAAGCATTGAATTCAAATAAAAACAATAAAGTCATTCGGAAACTAATAAAGATGCCAACGACAACTTTAAATGTCTAAAACAATAGGTTTGTCTGACATTTGTCCTCTGTATTTGTTCAATACAGGATTAACTTCTTCTTTGAGGAATTCAGTAACCTGTAATGAAAAAACAATATTATTATTCACTTGGTAAATAAAAAGAAGAATAAAAAATTCATTCAAACTAAACTGAGGCTCATCATACAACTGATTTTACAGGATCCACCATTTGAACTTATTAAAACTTATTAATGGGAGAGGGATCACATGCATGATAGTTATTAACCTCAGTTTAATTTTTAATTTGGTATATGCGGTCAAAAATAATTGGTGGTAATTTCATATCCATATTATATGACATGCACGTCTATCTAAGGACCAAAGTGGCTACCATCCATGAGATTACTGAAGACGATAAAGACAACCTCCTACGTGATCGTCCTTCGTTGAACATTTATTCGAGTTAATATCAGCGATTTAAGGTTGTTTGAGGGCTAATGAAAGCTTATTTGTCAAAAATGGCTGAGAGGGCTCTTTAAATCCATGAGAATTTGGAAAGCTTCGATTAAACCAATTTTTGAAAAAAGAATAATTATTTTTGACAGGTACATGCTTTTTAAGAGCAACTATTGGCTAAAAAAAATGGGCTAAAAAATTCCTCCGTGGCTTGCTAATTCAACGGCAAACGTGATAAGTATAGATTTTTGTTGAACCAACACCACGGTCACATTAAGAGCTGGGGAGCGACAAGTCCGGGATTATTGTGGCATAGTCTCCTCTAGAATGCCTTCGGTCAAGGCCGTGTATATCGAGACGGCCTTGCCTCGGTTCCACCGTACGATATCACCTAAATTACAAAAATAATTAAAGTTCCATTCGTTTGATAATACATTTTTGAGATATGCCAATCTTTAAAATTCGAAAAAGTTATTTTACGACCGCCTTATTGCATTACTTCGTGCATATTAACTAAAAACACTTCTGGTAAAACATTATTTTTCTTGAGAGCCATCAAAACATCAAATTACAAAAAAAAAGAATTATAGACGAAATTTAAAGGAATATGCATTGATTCCGTGAGTATAGCTGTATGCGCACTGAAACAGTTGTCTTACCTGCTCTGGTGCTCTACCAATGAATGTTTTTGGATCTAGAAGTTCATCAAGCTTAGGAAGAATAGGAGCAAAATAAGGAGTCTCTTTGATTCTTCCCACTAAATCATTATCCAATCCTAGTTGCTTCACTACGGCGCCTGCCTGATGAGACAGGACTCTGATTTGCTCATGACACTCCTGAAACAAATAAAAAAGTAACGTTGAATTCATCCATTTGGATCAGATGGATAGATTCTCATAGGGTTTGATGGCTAATTTAAAATTAGGAAAGGGAAAATATACTGTATTTAAGGCTTCAGGGTACTAATAATGCAATATAAAAGTTCATTAATGAATTGCATTTTCAATAACTTTTTATGGCATTGTTTAATCAAGGTAAAAAACGGAAAAAAATCACAAGAAGAGTTCCAATGCACAAAATACACAATTATAATATTAATTCATCCTTTCGGTACATTTCAAGGGAATCATAAAATTAATTGCAAGTTATTAATTCTCGCATGTTGATGATGGTCTGATAGTCTGAGACAGTCATCAGCGGTTTAGAGAAAAGGATTTACGGTAATTGTAGGGCTCACATACCAGAGAAAGATGAAGTGATTATAAGGATGCTAAGGGAAAGAAATATGCGAACTATGGTACAGATTGGCTGACGGGAACATTCTTCAAGGAGCTGATTGTTAACCAATCTCAGGACTGCTGACGGAGGATGCTGATCAATCACGCCAAATTTATCAGACATTTCCTAATATCACCATCATAAAATATTGAATTGTAATAAAATTAATCTAAATTACCTGTCTGTCTCCCCCTGCTTTCACCATTGCCATGATGACATTCTCCGTTGCCATGAAGGGAAGCTCCTGCATTATGTGACGCTCAATAACCTTCGGGTACACCACAAGACCCTCACAGATGTTTTGCAAAGTCATCAGTATACTATCAGTGGACAAGAAGGCTTCAGCAAGGGTCAATCGCCTGATGAAGCAGTCATGAAAAAGCATTAACTAAATTTGAAGGATTAAAAACTCAGAGAATGATGATAAAAAAGAGTAAGATGGAAAGGTGAATAATTAAAAATTAAACGTAGCATAGAGGGAAATAAATTCAATTTGTTCGGATAAACTTTTCTCGGGTTTCCTCGCGGGAAAGAAAATATAAGAGCGCCGACGTTTCGGAATCCATCTCATCACCCATTCCCAAGGCTTGGATGACGAGACGCAGGGGCGGACAGGGGTGATTGGGGGCCCTCGGCCGGGCTCATGACGGGTCCCCCCCTTACCATGAGGGATTCGGGGGTCTTTCCCGGGGAAAATGTTTTTACGAAATTGCACGCCCGGAAATCGATTTTGACGCTATTCTGACCCTTAAAAGCCAAATAAAATTTAATAAAAAAAATAGCAATTTCTTTAGAAAAAATATAAAGAAAAGTGAAAATTTCATAGCTTATGAAGTTTAATAATGCATTATGGTTTTACTATCTATTATTCAGTGTATTTTTCCCTCAAACCGCGCTGAAATCTAAAAAAAACTCTAAAATATCCTTTAAAAAAGAAAAAAGAATCGAGTTCTCTTTTATCTTCTGACACCTTTATTTTATTTTTCATGCATATTATCTTATTACACAGCGAGTGTCGTAAATAAAGTAACCAATTAAAACATAGAATTTTATAACGGCAAAAAAAACTTTGGTTCAAGAAATCCGAGTCTTTCTTTGTTACACCTTTCATATGCACTTCACGATAGACGCGAACATGGTGGGGACCCCCTAAGCTCGGGGCCCTCGGCGATCGCCGACCAGGCCAGACCGCCCCTGACGAGACGGAACCCGAAACGTTAGCGCGACATTTATTTTTTAACAACCTTTATTAAACAATTCTTTCCCGCGCGGACGCCCGAGAAAAGTTTATCCATTCTATTTACCGGGAAAGTGTGAAATCATACATAACATTTTTTCGTTCCCCAGTGAATATTAACTAACAGTGACCATTGTTTCGATACTTCTATGTCATCATCCAAGAAGCCAAGGGATACAAGTGATTTATTTTCTAAAAAAGTGAGTGAGGTAAAGTTAATTGTAAGAAGAAATACGCAAAAATTGGTTGCCAAGGGATACGAGTGAGTCCCAGTTCTGTGCTGACATCGAGTGGAAAATCAAATTCACTTTATCAAATATCTAATTCATCTCGTTTGTTTTCTACACCTAATTTCTGTACCTAACTGTGCATAGAAAAAATAAATCACTTGTACCCCTTGGCTTCCAAACCACTCATATACTATGTATGAAGTGGATATTATTTCCAGTTCCACAAAGGTAAGCCAAAAACATTAAAAAGTTTCCGAGTAGAATTGGCAACATGGATGAAATTCATCGTAAAAATATTTTGTTGTAGCCGGGAATAATAAAGCTGGATCAAATATCTCCAGGTAACATACGCTATCAGATACACTAAAAATCATCTCCTCTCTAAGGGGTGCTTCAGACTAGGTTTTGTGAACATGACTTGGGCATCTCAAGTTCATATTACGATAAAAAAACCAAAACTGTTAAATCAAAACTAAACTGGCATATCTATGTACTCTTACTAATTTTAGTGACAAATTAGTAAAGTAAAAAATTATTTTCCCCAAACTTAATGTCCACAGACAATGATTCGTCATGCGTTCATGGACAGTCCCACATAGATTATCGAAGAGGTGTTTATCGTATTAACAACTTTTATTAAACAATGTATTAAAAAATCTATCATTAAATAAGTTACAAAAATATAAAAATTCCAAAATAGTCATTTTGGGTTGCTTTCATTTCATAATATTTATTATAAATAAATAAAACATTTGTCCTGCCCAAAAAAGCAATGTCCGTGGACACACAGGATCGAGGGGCAATAATTCATAGGAAATGGTGACAGCCCTGATCAACCAGTGTCTAGAGAAGAAGATTGACGGCTATATTGGGTTTTTTGAGTTTATACTTGGTTTAGTGAATGTTTTAATGCCGGAAGAAAAATTTTCGTTCAGTTTTTTTGGAAGAGCCAAGGTCATCAGTTATGCCCGTGCGCAAGTAAAAATTAGTAAAAGTAAAATATTTTACTAATTACAATAGGGTAGTTTCCTTCCTCAAAGAAAACGAAATGCATTGATTGCGATTCGTTACCCACCATTAGTGTATTCATAATATACAAATTATTTGGTTTTAGAAATACCGGTTTAGACGAATGGCAATGGTCAATTTTCATCCTCATTTTAAAAAGGCCAGATTGGCGCCCATGCAATGCCACTCCACGTGACGTCACAGGGACCCAGTTTCTATACGAGTAGATAGGAGTCGTCTGAGATTACCAATGCATGCATGAGGCACAGAGCTCAGGGAAACATGTCTTAATAGTCACTTTTTAAAACTGGCTAAGGTAGGAAACTTTTCTTCGTTTGATAAGGCATTAATAATCCTTATTTAAGCCAAGCGCTACCAGCTAGCGTGGTACTCTGCCACCTGCTATCATCCTGCGTCGTATCAGCGCTTTAAACCTCGCCGCAAGATCACCTCAGTTGCGGCAGCGGGAACCAGAACGACGTCACACGGAGTTTTCCCTGCATTCATACTTAGCCGTCGCGTTTTCGCGCGCTTGAAAATTTTCACTTTTCATTTAATCGCGAAAAAAAGACATCGTCATTTAAAAATCTAAATGCGTGAAATACGTACTCCAGTGCGAAAAATCCACAGAGGAAAAATCATTCGCCTTGACCGGGATTCGAACCCGGATCCCTCGATTTCCGGCCGAGTGCTTTAGCCAGTTAAGCTACCGAGGCGTCATTCTCCCCTGTGGAAATTTGTGCATTGCGGGTGACTCCGTAAAAAGTTATCACCGTGGCTAGTCCCGGTATACTTTCATACGTACTCCAGGATTAAAAATCTTTCGATTTAGGCAATAAAATATATAGGAAACCACCCCTATTGAGACGTCTTTTACAGCTATAAGAATCAAGTTTAATGTAGTAATGACAGTGACTTAACTTATTTTCAGTCCCAACCACAACTTAATTTAGAGGAAATCGTCATATCCGTGGACATCATGTTCGTGGAATCTGCAGTCCATGGACATGACAGTTGGTAACGGATGTGATGTAACACTATGACTAGTTGCACAATGTTCATTGACAGATATTTTTTGTCGTGAGTAAAGACAACATTCCTCTTCTGCTTCTATCCGTGGACATATATATAACGTCCGTAGACACCACAAAGTAAAAATAAAAAACAAACAGTGTAAATATTACTAACGATCTCTGTCACTTACGTCATTAGAATATGATTGAAAAACTTTAATTATACAATTTAGTATAAAATTCGAGGAATCAAGCGAGATGGAGTGGAATTGATTCATAATGAAACAATGACTTGCAATTTTCCACAATAATAAATTTACTTCGACTCGAGTGTCGATGTTACTACATCATTTTCAAGGTACAACTGACCTTCCACACCATTCACCGATGGCCCTCGGAAACAACACCCGAAGATAAGAAGACCGCCACGTGTATTCAAATGCTTTCGCCTCTATGCCCAAATTTTGTTAACCCTGGGAAAAAACCCTTTAATTTCCAACCTTTTTACCTCCTCCGGTTTTTCCACTCTCCCCTCCCTCCCCCCCACGCTTTCCACTTCTACCCATTCCAGCCACCTCCTTGAGGACTTTCCATCCCATTTCTCCTCTCTCAGTTGTACCTTGAAAATTGTCATTCTCCCATAATCGTAAAAATTGTGCCCATGGACTGCCATAAAAAAACCAATTTTTATTGCAAGTCATTGTTTCATTATACAATTTTGGTTGGAAATTTGTTTTTTTTTATTTTGCCGGTTTGAAAGTGTACGTTTTATGGAGATTGACCCGGGAACATTAGTTGTGCTCAATTCCAATGCACGGACTAATACTGCAGAAATATTTTTCTAGTCCAAATACCTGTTGGCGCTGTCGTCAAGTGTGCGCTCCATCCACTGAGTGGCAGCAGTGTTGTAGGCGTTGGACGAGAGAGACATCAAGTGCCGGGCAATTGAGCAGCATCTTTCGCTTCTCATTGGGTTGCGCTTGTAAGGCATTGCGCTCGAGCCAATCTGAGTGGACTCAAAAGGCTCCTCCAATTCCTTCATGTTGGCAAGGAGCCTGATGTCGGAGCATATCTATGAAACATTGAGTAAAAATATTAGTCAGATCAATACCAAAAAAGAATTAATAATACGAAAAATTCTATCAACTAGTACTGCTGACAATGTGTTACTCATTATTAAAACTAAGTAAGTGATTCAGTACTTAGAAAGGTTTGGATGTAATTGTCAAATTGTGCTTCACCCACTGACGGCCACCAAAAACAGGCTTTCCGTTCTATAATTTTGAGGATTAGCACTTGAAATGCAGCATTTTTGTACTGGCTCTTATGGCGCGCCAAGGCGTACATTATTTCCGTTATTATTTAACGTAGATCCACGATATATTCCATTATTGGTGATTTTTACCCCTTAGATCCGAGTCTAAGATTTTTTTAGCTGTATACCATTCAGAGGCCTCTCTGAAACAATATGGCGAAAACAGTGAAATGCCCTTCTTTAAATATTAAAAGCGCCGCATGTAACAAAGACATTACATTTGTACTATCAATGAGTTAGCAACATCGATACAACTCTGAACAACTACCTGTGCATAGGTGGCACATGCGAAAGCGAAGGAAAAAAGTCGATTGATGCTAGAATATAAATTTTCCTATGGAAGAAACTGGCATAATGTTCCTTGAAGCAAAAGCATTACGATTAAAAACAAAATTTAAGCAGTTAGCCGTATTATTTTTGGGTTATTAGCAAATGAATGCCGTTAAGCTCACAAGAAAGCATTTTGCCCTCATGATACTACCAAAAATCCCTATTCTTTTCCACTTCATCAATTATTCATCCTTTTTACACGGATTTCAATATTTCGTCTTTCCTAAAGTGATCAATTTCAACTTTTACCTCTCCTGCCAACTTAAAGCATAAAGCATAAAGTTTAATATATAAATTTCCTTCCTCCTCCTTCACAACCTGCGCCTGCTTTTAACCATTTGATGAGAGTTAAATTATGACGCTTTATTGAGATTAAAATTTTTACGTATTTACGAACTTCCTAACCTGATCTTTTACCTCCGTTCTGTGCCTAAAAAAATGTACCATGTAATCCAATCCTTCTTCGCACTATTACTTTCCAAAGAACATACTGACTTTTTGATGGTTTTCGCATCTAGACATTTTTCCGAATCCCCTCGACAATTCCGCTATCCTTTTATTCCTGTATGCTACCGTTAAAAAAATCTACGGTATCGTTTTTTGCCTGCCCCTTCACCATCATATGCAATGGCCTCCATACCATGCCATATGCCATTGGTTCAACCCATCTTTATCTCAACATTCGGTGAAACCATCGTGCCAACGTGAACAATTTCTCCCTGTCACGGCAGTATCACAGGAAAGACGGCTATTTCAATCACCAGTAATAAATATGATGAAGATGTTCTAAATTCCGCTAAGCCCATTACCTTGGTATGGAGGTATATGAATAAGATTCATATAATCTTTAAACAAAAGGTAAAAAAACTATTTGAGCCATTCCGACTCATGTAGTGTGTGCAAACTTGAATTTAGTTTCAGAATTTCATTCAATTCTTGCGAAACTAATTGAAATTTCGCATTTTCACCCATTGCGTACAAATGCATAAAAATATTTTGCAATCGTAAATGGGAAATTTCTTGATTGATGTTCTGGGGTCATTTTTATCCATAATTATACATCGCATGTATTTAAGTCAATATTTATCGCTATTTTTCAACCAGAATATCGTAAATATTTATTTGCAGCATCTAAATGCATCAGTGTGTATTACCATCATCATTTAGGGACTTTATACTTCAATGGAGTCGTATTCTACGATAGTGAAGATATTTTGCTTTGCGGGAAGCTTATATAACGAAAAAAATAACATTAGACATAAACTGAAAATTGAATTTCCTAAGTTCGATTGCCGGTACAGGGGTAATTCTAACAGGGGAAAGTCGTTTGATTTTCAGCGCTGTTCACGCTGTGGGTTGGCGGTGTATCACATATACCCATTTGGCATTTCTAAAGAGTAAGTAGGTACTTGCCTTATGTACAGATGCCCCTAAGCTGCTAAGGGATGACACAACTTCGACATCCACCTTTCTTGTGTACGTTTGCCCCGATATAACAAAGGAGCTTTTGAATCCAGCCATGCTTGTGACAAGTTCATCCAGTTTTTTTACTTTTGCCCCATCGCCTAAAACAGGAGCAAAAAGGATATAAGTAACAATCAATAATAAATAATTTAATATTATATAATTCTACCTCATCTAGACTTCTTTCAAGATACGTCAGAGATGCAATGAAAATGTTCTCACAATAGCTCAGAGAATAATTGAGAAATATTGAGTCAGTGGAGTGTATCTTTAAAACGATCAATGAAACATGTATCGAACATGTACAAGTCGAAGTATCTCGGTTGATTTGAATAATAAGTTTAACAGCAAAGGTAACTTCCATTGAAATAGCTATTGGATACTAGCATGGCTTTAGCAAAATTATCCGCAAATGTAATGCAGAAATACGCGCAAATTACATTTTCTGAGGGATTGAGGGATACGTTCACATTCTTTGAGGCGTCACTTTCGGGGAGACGAAAAAAAATTATTTTGCGTTTAACCTAACACAATTATGCAGGATCGTGAACAAACAGAATAAATTTCGGTTGAAAGAACCATCGTTAACCTTGAGCAAGTTCCATTTTCCAACTGGTTGGAGAGTTTCAAACTCATGCAAATAAGAGTCATGGACCTTTTTCGGAGCCAACGTTGAAAACTCTACAGGTTGATTTTGAGTTTCCCACTAGCCAGTAATGACCAGAATAGCGAGCCAAACAAACACATAATTTGTTTATATTTCCCTCAATGCAGCCTCTACATTAGTTTATTAACAGAGGTTAAACGCATATCATATCCCTAAGAAATGAATGGTTACTGAGCATGAATTAATTGCAACCCCATCATTCATGCCCACAATTTGTGATAAGTATGTAAGCGTATTTTGGTACCATTAAAAAGCTGCAAGAAAGATGCCTGCGTTCCGGTGGTCCCTTTAACTCCTCTGAAACGCAAATCACCATGGACTCTACTCAAAGCTCTTTCATCCATTAGAAGGTCTTGGATCCATAGACAAGCTCTCTTTCCCACAGTCGTCAATTGGGCAGGCCTATTGATCAAATTTGCATGAAATAGAAAGAGATATATCAATATCATGGAATCCATACAGAGTATCAATATCATATTATTATTAATACAATGCACAGGACATAAATAAAATAAATATATACTCACTGGAGATGGGTAAATCCTAAGGTCGGAAGATTTTTGTACTGCTCAGCAAAATTAGCAAGGCGCTGAATGCTAGAGGCCAGCTTTGGCAGGAGAATATCAAGGCCATCCCGAATTATTATCAGATCCTGCAGGAAAAGCAAATGACACAAAATAATGACTAATTCTGATTTGGATTAAATATTCACTTCGTTGAATACTGAATTAAAATATTAATTAATCGTGGATTACATTTGTTTCTGAGGAGGCACTACAATTTTGACGAAGAGAGGGAAAGTGAAGATGAATTCTATGACCATTTGAGAGAATAGGGAAGTTTCCTTCATCAAAGATAACGAAAGCCATCGATTGCGAATCATTACCCACCATTAGTGTATTCATAATATACAAATTATTTGGTTTTAAAAATCCCAGTTTAGACGAATGTTAATGGTCAATTTTATCCCCATTTGAAAAAGGTCAGATTAGTGAGGCACAGAGCTCAGGGAAACATGTCTTAATAATCACCTATTAAAACTGGCTAAGGTCGGAAAGTTTTCTTCGTTTGATAAGGTATTAATAATCCTTATTTAATACAAGCGCTACCAGCTGGCAGGGTACTCGGCTACCTGCTAGAATCCTGCGTCGTATCAGCGCTCAAACCCTCGCCCCAAGGTCACCTCACTTGCGGCAGCGGGAACCAGAACGGCGTCACACGGAGTTTTCCCATCATTCATACTTAGACGTCGCGTTTTCACGCGCTTGAAAATTTTCACTTTTCATTTAATCGCGAAAATAGATATCGTTATTTAAAAATCTAAAAGCGTGAAATACGTACTCCAGGAGTAATAATCTTTCGATTTAGGCAATAAAAAAATAATAGGAAACCACCCTATTATAATGGCTTAATAATTTTATCCGATGAATTTTTTTTAACTGAGTAAAATTTCCAGCGGCAAGGCACCAAGGGATCAAGACAACAAATCAACCTTTGTAAAAAACACACCATTGTCGGCCTCGGCGGCGGCGGGGTAGAGTTCTCACCCGCCGAACCGAAGGTCGCAGTTCGAGTCCCGCCGAGGTAGTTAGCCCCTGTCCAGGACATGGGTGTTAGCGATCGTTCACTGTTAATTACTGAATACTCCCCGCTGTAAAAGGCCACATTGATGCTGTTTTAGGGGCACATCAATAATAAAAAAATATCGTCGTTGATACCTCGTTACCGAGCGCAAGCGTCATGGGGAGCTTTGAGATAGAAATTTCATACTTTCACAGGTTATAAAGAGACAAAGCGAACTGCATCGTAACCGATGAAGCACCAGCCAGTGCTTTTGAGAGTTTACAACTTAAGTGATTTGAGAGTGAATATAGGATCAACTAAAAATAAGAATACGGAGCCAACTCGTGGAATGCTAATGGTCAAGTTTCCGTGAGGACAGTACGCACCGTATTGTCTCCAACGTAACATGATGTAGCCCCCAGATGGATGATCGGAGCGGCCAATGGACAGATGGCGGCAAAGGTGTGCACGTGGGCCATGACGTCATGCCGTGTTTTCTTTTCCTCTTCCGCCGCCATCTTGAAGTCGATGTCGTAAAGATGAGATTCCATTTCTTTAAGTTGCTCATTGGTGATATCAAGTCCCAATTCCTGCGAAATAGAGCGGTAATTAGTAAGAGAATCACACCGAATGGAAATTTACATATTCCACACCTCCATTCACGTAACGTATTTCCACCACTGGAAGGACTAGACAGGGATTGACTATTGAATAGCAATATGGATGAAAATGGGACCGGAAGAAGCGCAACTGTGAAAAGCGACTTTCATAACCGTCAGTTTATATACCTATATATTATTTATTCTTCAAAACTGGAATAACGCGAATGAAAATGTGAATGACAGTTCTTTCTGAATACCAATTACACGTTGAACTCATGAATCAAGGGTGCTATCAAAACTGGATCAAAAAGGTTTTATCATACTATTTCGCAATCATGTGCGCTGAAGACAGAAAATTGAAATAAATATACTACGGAACGATTACAATTGAGGACGGGCAGGATAAATTCGTGCGAATATAAAATTTTAAAACTGGTAGCACACATCCAATTTTTTTTCAAATGGAAATACCCCCTCCCCCCCTCCGAACGTCAATAAAGACTAGAAAGCGTAAAATCGAATGTGTTATGGCACCTGTCTCCACTGCTGAGCTTATAATGGCAGCCAGATTTACAAGGAAATACTCCAGGGTGAATTAATTTTTTTTACAGGGTGGCTTTGAGGACTTGTTAAAAAGGTTTCAAAAGGCATCAGATCTGGTATTTTCTACCCTTAATAAACCAAAACCAACGAGAAGGAAGCAAATTTCAAAAGAGTTGAGGGTATTTTTTATTAATGGAAGACGAGACTGAAGATTCAACTGAGTCAGGTAGTGATCAAGATTCCTAAACGGGATGAAAGATGTTAATGTACCCATTCCAAAAAATAAATTAATTTTTTTTTCAAATTATTCTTTCTAAAATGGCTGTCATAATTCCTGAATATTAAACCCAAATTCAGCTGGTGTTTCATTCGAAATAAATTTAGCAGTATTAACACAGAGGTCTAGAGTAAGACGGCTAGCTATCAATAGCTGTCATTGAGTGGATCAATTTATTATAAGTCTAAATTAAATGAAAAAATCACAAAATCACGGACATCATACAATTCTTCTAAGCTGTCATTTAAAAATGATTCATCCCAATTAAATATAAAACCAAACATATGGGTCAAGAGAAGGTAAATGTATTGGCACGAGTGTATGCCTAATTAATCGGGTATCTGTCGATAATTTATTTCTTCCCTTGAGCAAAATTATGCCGAAGTGGAAGATTCAAGTTTTTATACATTAATAAAATCTAATGTGACGAATAAATCCAGAAGAGAAACGTAGACGTAAAAGGACAGGCATGAATTACATACACTGCGTGGGCGAATTCTAGGGGAAAGTTAGTCACGACGAAACATTTCGGAAGAGGCGACAGAAAGCTTATCTCATCTGACTATCTTGCCAACGATAAGAGCGATACACCTTGTCACAGTGCGCATGCGCTCAAGGTATATCACTCGTTGTGGGCGTTGGGGTTGAGATATCTTACTCTCCACAGGTCGTCGAGTAAGAAAGCGGATCACATCCCGACGGATGTAATTACAGTGATTTTGAGAGGTTATTCAGGGTACCACACCAATTTTGGCGCATATCCTGCGGTGCACCAGACTCATAAGAAGTCGGGCGGAGGCCCGTCACATCGGCTGACACCGGGAGGAGTACGCTAGCCTTCAGAAGACTACAGAGACCAAGGGGAAACGGTTTCGTCATCGCCTGCCCAGAGGGTGGGGACCTAACTTTGTTACCGTAGACGGAATCTACCATTGTTGAATACGTTGCTGCAGAGTGACTCAAGATGGTGTCAGCACCAACTATTGGATCAATCGTCATCAAGGTGGTGAAGCTGGTGAGTGTTTGCCTGATTAATTGAATTTGCCAATGACCACAGCCCTCCATGTCAATTATGAACTATTGAGTGAGATAAAACGAAAGAATTTCCGTAATTCCAATTTTATTCCGGGTGACGCAAATAAAAAAGAAACAAATTTGACGCAACAGGATTTCACAGTTCGATCACTGAACTTTCCCCCTTGTAAATGAAATTTGGAATTTGATCCCCTGGTCTGATTGAAATTGTCAGGACGATAAAAGAAAAAAAATCACCAAAAGTATTCCAGGATTAACGATGGAACATACTGCACGGAGAATTAACTCCATATATTAGCGGAAAATTCTAGAGAATCGATTTCATCAAATGTTTAGCGGTAAAATGAGCATTATAGGTTACACGGTCCCTTCGTCTTTTCAACCTGCGGACATGAAATTATCTAGAACACATATCTCTCTCCGGACTGATAATCTCCGCTGGCAACCTCTCGATCGCGACGGAGAAGACTGCACGATAAAAGTTTATTCCACGAAGCCGATATTCAATTGTGCGACTTTCAAGTTCAGGCCAGAGGTAAAAAAAAGTTTATACACGTATTATAAAACGTGGAAGAACTTTCGATGGAGTTCATTATTAATTATTAAAATACCGAAAACCAAGGTTAATGACATAGAATGAACAAGAAGACGAGGCAGGTGACTTTTCTAAAGCGCGTCTTTTACGTCGGGCGCGGCTTCAGATAAGCTGTGCAAACACGATAACGAGAAAAGCCAGGTTGTGATATTGATGAAAAAGACTATCAGGAGTGATTCATCTTAATGCTGGCGACGTTAGTCATAGCTTCAAGATATGCCCGCAATGGTACCACAACACAGGTGTTTGAACGGACGAGGAACCGAGTTCGACGTCCAGAGTCTCACAATGGGGTCCTGCAGCGAAATTGACAATTTCAGCTTACCTTAAGAAGGGTAAGCAAGGAGAAAAAGTGTAGTAACTAGTTAACTACCACACAGATCCTGTTTGAAATCCTCTACGGTGGTATAACGGGAATCATCGTTAAAATTATCAGAATTATAGCTGGTGTTAACAGACCCAGACCAGCATTACCGAGAGGTAGGGTAACGGCTGCCTGGTTAATTTTACAAGACAACGGCTCAGGGGACATTCAAGTGTAACTTAAACCCCCGAGTTCTACGGTCAAATTTTCCCTAATTTATTGATGAAAAATATCAAATACCATAATGTATAGTAATAATAACCAGATTACTTTCTACAACACGGCGTTGTAACAGTGAGCATGGCTCTACTACTGGCTATTGGAAATATTACCAGGATCATTGAGGTAGCCAGGAATTTCGTTCGGAGGGGGGGGGTCCAAAATCAGGGGGAGCATTTTTGAAAAACAGGGTATTAAGTAGAGGGTGTTAAACTAATTTTAACACCTTCCATATTAAAAAAAAACTTTATTTGTCCAAGAAATCTTTCGTAAATTCATTATTTTTTAGTGTTTTGTTTTATTGGAGGGGGGGGGGGGGGGTGCGCGGCATTACCAGGGTGGAAAATTATTGAAAAGCAGTGTACTGAGTAGAGTATTTTGAGCAAATTTCAACACTTTTCATAATCGAAACGACTTCATTAGTCAAAGAAATCTTTTGTTAATTCATGATTTTTCAAAATTTTGTTTTCTTTTACGAAGGAAAGAAATTTTGTTTTTATATTTCGGGGGTTCCGGGTGGGGGTCCGGATCTCCCCTCGCTACGCCACTGATCCTGGATATTCTAACTAAAATATTTTTTCCGTGTAGCGGCGTAGCAAGAGGATTACACTCCTTACTGAAGGGTCTGAATTGATTCTCGATCGATGTAGATCCTGGAAGCCTGCCATTGAAAATTTTTGCCCATCTACTAAATGTTCTTCGGCAGGAAACAGCAAAGAGGTCCACATTGTGGCATTAATCTGAGAGTTTTTCTGGTCTATTTAGACGGTATCGAAATTGTCCGAAAGAGCTCTCCTCGATGCAACAATCCAACGCATTATAAAACAAATCAAAGCGAAATCATAAGTCATATTTATTTACTAATGATGGTTCATTTTCTAACACTCCGGAGAAGGTATGTTTTGGGCACTAGTCCATATTGCAGACAGTTATCGTTCCCAAAAAATACCGAAACTATGAAATATTGTAGGTGCCGTATAAGGTGATATATAATTACAAAATTCAAAGTAAAGTACCAAAACATAAAGGTTATAACGCCTTTGCCATCCTGCCAACTAATAATTAATCATCAAAAATAATGATTCTTTTACCCTTTCCCAAAAATTATCATAATTATAAACACAAACTAAATGGTAGAAACTGTAAATTAAAACTGTATTTTGAATCAAAATTTCACTTTATAAATTATAAGGGAAACATGGGAGCACGAAATACAAAAATTTATTCGAAAAAAAATTCACAACCAGAGAGTGAAGGACTAACTTCATTTTTGTGTAAAAGGGTATTGTTTTTACTAATTTTAATTATTAGAATTCACCTTGCAGTTCAATTACTGTCAATCAATCACTGCCCCTCACCTCAACCACCTGATAAAAGGACGCGAATAACGTTTACGAGGAAAATATAAAATTACCGGGTGACTCTTTAGTCTGAGATAAGGAATAGAATAGTGAAACACAAACCCCATGTCAAAGTGACTACAGAAGGATCGAATAATTCTCTCATTTCCTCTTTTCTCAAGTTTCTTCTTTGTAAGAGAGAACCGTGGAATTATTTTCAAATTTGGCGACATATCTGCCATCCATAACACCTCGCTAATTTTGAAATTTCATGCATTGTACATATTAACATTATTAATCATTAATATCGTCATTTCTCCTAATATCAAAACCCAAAGACTATATTAGCGCCGCGAGAAAAAAATCTCAATGATTTTGTCCCTATCAACATTGTGCCTGCTCTCAGAAGTGTCCAGCATGTGGTTAATTTGAAGACGATCATGAAATTGAGTAGTAACTATTCAAGCTGGCCAACGTTTTATTCGTGGCGTATCATCATCTTAGGTGGTGGCAAAAACTCACTAGAGGCTTTGTTCTATTATTTTTTTATATATTTGGAGGGAGGTACTTCTGCCTCTAAAATTATATCAAAATCATGTGAATCTGTTTCAAAAAGTTGGGTGTATGTGCATATTGCATTCAATCAAAATATGAAGAAAGTGTCTAAGCGACAAGTGAACTGGATCGTTTAGGGAGAAAGTAATTGAATTATTTATTATTTGTTGTCAAAAAATTTTTAGGTTCCAACGGCTATCATCAGTTTCGCCATTTTACTGAAGTATGTGGATTGTGCGCTTATCTGAGTGAATACAGGACGTCTCTTCCAGGTCAGTTTAGAAGGTTTTGCGAAAGACACGCGACCAGACGAGAAGTAAATTTAGATGTGAGGTTTCGTAAACGCTTCTTCTTCTTTGAAGATAGCCTTTCCATTGTCAGAAAGCTACTAAACTAATATTAGTTTTTTTCTAACGGAATTTCGCTTCGTTCTTTCTATTGAGCAAATTAACTGAGTAGGGAATGACGGATATACCGCACCACTATCATGCATAGCAAGCCTAGTTATTATAATGTATTCCGAATCCCTTAATCTGATGTTATCATTAAAAAATATTCCGATAGGTTCAATAATTCGAGTGGAAGCAAAAAAAATAATCGATTTGCACGTCGCGGAAATGAGAAACTCAGATATGTAAGTGGATACTTCCACAGCGGTTCCAGTTGCTTGCCTGACGCAGAAAAATGAAACTTCGACCTGAAATCCTATGCAGTGAAAAGTCTATGCACCGAGATGATGGACCAGATTAAGGCAATGTGGGGGAGAGGCATTTCTTGGCTTCGTTATTCCCAGGGACACGATTGGGGCCATTAATCGTCTCTAGTAAACGATGAAGAAAGCAAATCACAAGGCTTTTCCCGCCAATAAAAAGCGACCTAGAGTCACGGTTAAAAGATTTATGAAGGTTGCATGAAAAGCGATCGACTCTTGGCTCAGCTGAAATGCCATTACTTCGCCGAATCGGAAAACAGATAGACAGAGTGGGCCATTGTGGTGCGTTTTCAAATAACCTGGTATTTTTATGAACTTAAACTACACCTGGCCCACTTCATGATATGATATTGGGTGCGATTAATCTGCTAAAATGCATCAAAGGAGGTTAAATATAACCCTTTTTTAATATTTTACCAAAGAAATTACATTCTTGCGGGTAAATTGGTGTTCTCCCTTTACTGAAGGGAGACAAAGCGAACTTTTACTAATACCACGAACTTTTATATCAGTTTGGTCATTTTATAATGTCATTGGAAATGCGGTTTTGGTTGCTAATTTGTTATTTTTACGTATATAATATGAAGATTATAGTAAAACCTTTTTATATTCCTCCTTGCAATCTACGCTTAGTTTCCATCCAGCCCATCAATTTTGGCGTTTATATCAGTTTCTTTTTCAACGCAGTCTGGGACTTTGTTTCTCTAAAGCTAATATTAGAATACTCTTGTATACGAACATGGCATGACGTGTTTAGGGTTTTCCAATATTCATGAACTCCTTCACTCGCCAACCTCATTGATCTCTCCTTAGTAAAACTAAAAAAAAACTCCACATACTGCATCGTCAATAAATTGCATTCGTTGAGCCAATAAGTTATGAATAACGATATATAATATCATTACGTAATATAAATAACGATAGCATCGCAACCAATCGGCTGAATTAAAACCAAGAGTAAAATACTACTGAAGTAGTGTTCAAAGCATTTTCATTTGTTGAGCTAAGCAATGTATTTCCACAAAATATTTTTAAGTAAACTTCGGCATAAGATATAATAACATTTCCCCAAGGAAGTCTACTATCCTGAAGGACTTTGACAAAAGTTGTCTCCGAGAACAGTCAATAGGAAAAGTCGGCAGCCTTTTTCCATGGCTACGGGCTGCGTGTTAAAATTTGCATAGCTACATGGGCACAAATAAGCGATTAGTATACATATCAGAGCAGTGCAGTAAATGGAGATGCCTCCGTCGAGGAAGCAACTAAAAAGAAGTCCCATTTGGTGGGACGCTATTCACTGAAATTTATTGATGCCCAATTTTTTCAATTAAAAGATGAAAATTGTGCAAATTAAATTATTTTAAGGCTGACAGCAACAATTAAAATTCCATGTTCAAAAACCTCTTCCCTACAAGATTAAGTGAACAGTTCCGATCAATCAATCGTTGATCGGATAAGACGCTTACACCGGTCAACTTGATATCAACAGAGATTTATTATCAGTGATTGGTCACGAGGAATGAAATCACCGATTGAATTGACTATGTACGGCGCTAGATTTACTTCTTCCTGAATATTTGGCGTCGAAATTTTCAAACATATTTCCTTTGCATTACATGATTAAATTAATTCGATACAGGGGCGGATCCAGGTATATATTTTTGGGGGGGCACAAGGGTCTTCCAGGCCAACGATCTTCTCATATTTAGGGTTAAGAACTACAGACAACAATTACTGTACGAAATGTACTTTTTATTTTAATATAAAAGAATTAATATGAAAATATTAATAAGTTACATATATAATTTCGACGGCTTTCTAACATGTTTCCTTTAGCTTATATTTTTATATTATTAACTCGCGACCAACAGTGGATAAATCAGTACAGATTTTTCCATCTTTGCATGCCATTCTCTCTGTCGCCTTAATGATTTTCTGACTTTCGCGTCTTATCATCTCTGTTCACTACCTTCTCTTTTCTCTTCACTTGGTAAGTAACTTTAAATACCTGAATTTACGTGCGAAAGAAAAGCTTTTCAAGTACCCTCTACATTTAACTCTTTTAGTAATTACACAAAACAAAACGAACGCAACGATAACGGGGCAGTATTGAAAAGTTTGTACATTTTTTAAGCGTCTGGTGAGTAGGGGGCACGTGACCCCGTGTCCCCCCCTCTATATCCACCTCCGATTCGATATATTAATTTCTTCCGACAATCCTTTCAAGTTGCTAAAGCATAAATACCTTGATTACCCACCCTTTTCAAACTGATCATATAATATTAACCATTTATTAACTTATATGCGATACATTATTAATGTTAATTTACTATTTCACTCATTAAAATCATTACGATTTAGAACCACAGCGGAAAAGATGCCATTTTACTCGGTGAAGGACACGTTTCTTTCACCCACAAATCACGAATATATGGGTTACACGTGTTCCGCACCCACACCAAATGAGTAACACAATCGATGTGAAGGAACCGATGAGGGCTGAGAATTCCTCATGGGTTGGGCGCATGGTTTCGGGCGGATATACCTCGTGTCAAAAGCTAGAGAGGAATAATATCGCACTGATTGGCCACAATCTGGCGGTCATGCGTAGAAAAATACACCAGATAGGAAATAAAAAACTAGTCGGAAGACCATAGAGAGCGACAAATGTAAAACACACGGCCATAAATCCGGCAAAATCCCACCTGCGACTTCATAATATGGCAGTTAAACATCTGCCCATGTTCCGCACGATATAAAAACCGTGAAAAAGGGAGAGGGATGTAGTCTCGATATTCATTACAGATACTTTTTTCAATGTAGCATGAAAGGTAAATTATAGTATTCAAATCAAATCCATCAACATAAAGCGTCACGTTAAAAAGGTGCAAACATTCCGTTTTGATGAGTCACGCGTTCTAGTCCTTAGACCATTTAAGTAAGTATGGTCTAAGTTCTAGTCCAACCTCAGTTTTTGAGAATTCTTAGTCAAGGCGTGGGAGACGGCAATGACGTCACACGCCGCTCCTAAGCAACGAATGGCCATGAGATAAGCTTCATGAGAGCAGTTATCATGGACGAGATTTGAGGCGATAGTAGTCTTAGGATGGTTTAAGAACTATTTAACTGATGGTATTACACTTAACACTCGACAATACATTCCACCTTTAGTGCTAATGGATAACAAAGGTACTCAATAATATGTTGTGGCAAATTTATAGAAAAATAATTAATTAAAAGAAAACTTTAACGAAGTTGTCTCGTAGGGATACTTATACGTTTAGGTCACACTCTTCTGGGAGTGAGATTTATTATTAGGGGTCGAAAAAAGCGGGTGATAGTTCATTAATAGATCATTAATAGATTAATAGATATTGCATCAAAATTTCAAAGACATAGAAATTAAATTTCAAGGAGTAGGTGCATAGTTGGTTTCTCGGCTTAGTGTTAATCTACAAATTAAAAAAAATATATTTTCTTTTTATGATAACTGCCTAAAGCTGCCGTTCTATGCTCCTTGACGGTGGTGCCCGAGATTCGCCTTGGAGAGAGGATGATAAACGGATGAAACAGCACGAGGCGTGAAATCACACTCACCCACATCTGTTGAAGAAAGACCTTAAAACACTCCAGAGACACACTTATGCTCCTTCCCTAATTTCCTCCCACTCGAGGCACCATTCAAAGTGATTATTCTCGCACTGCAACGCCAAGCAGTCTTTCCATCTCGCCCTCTAGCGAGTGACTTAATATTCAATTATCCACACAATGGTTTTGCTTAATTTTTTTCATTTTGGCTCCGCGAAGAAAGGAAACGGGATGACGTTCTCTCCCGGGATAAGCCGTTTGAATTTGCATTCCGAGTCCCCGCAGTGATACGCAAGAGATCCGACTTGAGCCAATGAACGATGCCACGTCGAGTTTTCGTAAGCACCCAAAGTCGAGAACCTAGGTATCCTTAAAAAATCACGGCAACACACGATAAAAGCTTTTACTAAATATTAGAAAATTCCAAGATTTATTTGGATTCTAAATGTTTGCCAAAAACAGTGAAATTAACTTACGTGTATTCAAACAAAAGTAGGTAACTGAGCAAGGCGAGATGTAGTGGAATAACATCCTAATTTAATGAAAAAGAGAGATGGCAATTTTTCAGAAATTTATTTCATAATGTACGAACTACGCGTCGCGTTTTGACCGCCAGGTTATTCGCAAGTACAATGTCTCTATCTCAATATCACATTGTACTTGAGAATGACCTGACGGTAGAAAAGCGTCGCGTAGCATGTACGTTATGAAATAAATTTGTGAAAAATTGCCATCTCTCTTTTTCATTAAACTACGCGTAATCGGTTCATTTTTTCAAGTCTTTCAGTTTATCTAAAAGATTCCACAAAATACGCTGCAATTCACTAAAATTTACAAGTCACTAGAGCTAAAGTTCACCGTACTTATCTAAATTAGCCTAACATCCTTGTCTCTGTACCCATGTGGAAGGAATATCCCAAGTCACAAAGCTAAAGAAGAACACGTTGCCACAGGCCTATGTCATTGTGAAAAAAAACAGCTGTATCTCTAATAATATTTAGGAATTTTAGATAAAGTGAATCAGAGTTATTTCTTCAACAATTTATCAATGCAAATGTAGTCCACAATAAAGGGCAAATTTAAGTAATATGTAAACTTGCAAACTCCTAAGTAGTGAATCAATTTCTTAAGTTTATACTTTGAAACTTTATCCGAATATAAAACAGAGAGAGCTAGGTGAAGATTCTATATTTAATCATGAAATGTAATGTTAATTGAAGCGAAATTATCGAAGACGTAGGTACTTCGGCAGGATGTTTTCAGAGCGTTGTCACTCTTTCTCGATCATGGGCCATTATTTTTTCGCTGAGTAAAATATCGAAATACATACCATCTAGTAAAAATATTTGGGGACCACTTTGGGGGATGGTTTGGGACCACTCGTGTTTACAATATTTTATTTCCGATCAGCATGCAACTCACAACATTCCTCTAATCAGCAAATGGATTGGGACAAGAGGAATTGTTGGTTATGGGCTATAGACACCAAGTCGGTAGATTCTTTGAAACTTGACTGAATTGGGGTGACAGCCCCTTAAATTATCTCTCAGCTGACCACTTGAATTATTTCTTGATCAGTATAGAAAGGGGTGCAGACAGATGAAAAATGTAAAATTGTATGATATATCTGAGAATATTTTCAAGTTTAGAGTGGTTCATGAGAAAACAACTTTAAAGAAGGCCTAATTTTGTATTTTCAGCAGAGGGTTGAAATAGTTTAAAGTTGAAAATGAGGTTTTAAATAACTTTCTAGTTTTAAAGAGAAATTATAAAAAACTAAGGAACTTTCGAGCCGTTAATCATACACGATTGCAACTGCAGATAAAGCATGGCGAACGGCAATAACATGAAATACGACGGAATTGAAAGAACAAATTATGGAAAAAAATATTAAACTGACATGCGTTGATCCCAAAGAGGTATATATTTTTGATGGCATCGAGAAACGACATAGAAATCTGTTGCACTCATTCTTTCATATAAAAGAGCCCTTGCGCATAAAAATCACTCATAATAAAAATAAAAGGTTCAAAAACTATCTCGTAGGAGCTGTTTCATACAGACGGTGAAAAATAAACAAATAACACCTAATTCAGCTCACACCTACACCATCTGAATTTCCCCATTGAATGAGCACTGGATGCCGTAGTGTAATTTCATGGACAAATGAATTCACTCTGAAATGTTACACGAAAAGAGTTTTTATTTTCTTGAGCAGTTTCATGGCAGAGCCGCATCATTTATTTACACATGTTATCTGCGATAAAACCGAGGAAAAAGTATGGCGGACATTGAGTAGATATGGCTTCCTTGTCCGAGGCTGACAGGAACTCTCTCGGAGAGTCTCGGCTAGTGATAAGCCATATCAAGATAAGACTTTCAATGTACGAAAGTGCTGGTTTGAAAGTGTGGGAATATAGGTATGAGAGAAATTAAAGCAAACATCCAGGACTTCGACAATGTTACTCACTGAAATTATCAAAGACAGTGGCGTAACTACGAATATGCTGTGGGGGGATGGGAGGGTCTGAGAGTGAGGCCCCCCTGCGAGCAACCGAGAAATTTTTGAAAAATCACATGCCTGGAAATATATTTTACATCATTTTGGCACTTAAAATTTCACTTTGAGTAAATGCAGTAATCATATGTCAAAACTAGACAATAGTTTAAAATATATTTATTTATTTCTCTGAGGCTTTGGGGGGGATCTATCCCCCTCATCCTCCCCCATAGTTACGCCACTGATCAGAGAAAAGTAAGGAATTTAGGAGCAAGGCACAAAAAATCTTTCTTAAATCTCATCGATAAATTATTTTCTTTTCGGAATTTTTGCTTCCTATTGCGTAGCGCAGCAGAGACGATAAAGACATACTTCAACACCTTTAAACCTATATCTTGTATGATGTGAGACACGATGTGGTGGAAGTTCTTAATATTAGTAAAATTGGACATTGCAGTATTTCCACTGAGTTTTATTTTGACCCTACGCATTTCGTTGTTACAAACAACATTATCAAGTGCGTTGATAATGTTGATTGATACACTTGATAATGTTCTTTGTAACAACAAACTCGTAGCGTCAAAAAAAACTCAGTGGTAATATTGCAATGTCCAATTTACTAATCCTAAAACTTCCCTAACTCCTCAAGTTATCCAGACCATAGTGTTAAGAACTAAGTATGCAACCTGTTCGCATTATAAGAGGAGAACCGAGTGTTAGTTGGTACTTTTCAGCGAGTCATTCACAGAGTAATCATGCTCTACTGAAGTGCAAGATATAAACACAAGCAGTACCACAGTAGTAACTGCAAAGCACTGGTCTACGATGTGCCTTATTCATTTTATCTGAGTTGGAATACTTCTTACCAAATAATAGAGATAAGTTAAATCTTTTTCTCCCAAGAAATTATTACTATGGATCGAAAACAATGCTAACTCGGATCTGACCAATTATGAGCTAAAAAAATTCTCTCAAAGCAGTAAAACTTTCTCGAAATGATTCTTTACTTGTTTGCACTAAATACAGTATTAACTTCCCGTTATTATGTCCTCTATGATGAGGATTGATACACAGCTAATCACGTTTATTTTTTTCTATCTAAAGTAAGAGATTGATTTAGTTAATTAAGATTAAACTAAAAAGGTAAAAAGAGTGTTATGTAAAAATCTAAATCTCACCTTTTTTTACACAGAAAAATCCTTTCATAGATTTATATTAATAACTGTGGCTTGTACTTCCAAAATTTTAAGAGAATCACCAAATTCCACGGAAAATATAATATTGTTCCACCGATGAAGTTATTTAATATTTTAGCCGTAACCGCTAAATGTTATTTTAGCAATATCTCTTCGTTTATGAATTGAATTTTTTAATCGCAAATTTAATGAATATTTCGCAATATATGCTATTTTATTATCATGTTTAATTACAGTAGTTACGTACCCATTAGAAAATAAAGCACTCCCGTTATAAATATTTCCAAGAAAATTTTATTAAAACTTTTCATAAATTTTAAAACAACTCCGTTATAAAAATTTTATTCCGTGGGATGCTACGTTGAAAAATTAACTACCTCAATTTGATTAGATACTTTAGTTAAAATTGCATGCGAGATTTGTTTCCTTTTAATTAAAGTTTCTACAAGATGTTGGTGCGAAGGCTTCCGCAGTGCGCTGGTAATGAAGGCTGCATTTTCCGGGTTTCTCCGCGTCGTGGTTGCGTTGGTGACAACAGTTTTTCCTGCATTCCAGCAGGCGTCTTCAGGTCGACCTGACCACCTCCACTCCGACCTGAAGACGCCTGCTGGAATGCAGGAGAAACTGTTGTCACCAACGCAACCACGACGCGGCGAAACCCGAAAAATCCAGCCTACATTTTTACAAGATATTTAATTAACCTCGATTAGAAATGTTCATTGGGAATGATAATAATCATTATATATCCCATAAAACATCTGTTAGCACTCAAAGTGAAGTCAAATTAGTAATAGGTATCTATTTTTGCCCACGGTTCAAGCAGTAACACTCATTTTCACGTTATAACATGAGCTATATTACAAGTAGGTAATGACTAGAAATTAAATGGCCGTCGAAACTAGAGTTAAAAACTATTAAATTTTAGGAGACATTACCATTAGGCATTAATTTCACTCAATAAAATTCCACAAAGTTGCGTTTCTTCTCATTGCACCTCAAGAAAAGGTTTGTGAACAACGAAAGCCAAAAATATGGGGATTAATTAAAAAATATTTATAATATCAAGGTTCATTTTTTATCCAAACGTACGGAGAATCCATATTTCGTGAAAAATACTTTTTATTGTGTTCGATTAAAATTATGTTACTTTGATTCTTTCAACCTAGGTTTTGAACCTGATCATATTGGTTCTCTACCGAACGGGTTACGGAGGCCAATTCCTGGGAGTCGGAGGTACATGGAACCTGAACGAAGAGAAGAATCCTGATGCGGAAATAGTGGCTTCGGGAGTCTTCGTGGGATTCTTCCTGTACACCAGCGCCGTTCTAATATCTTATTGCTTCGGCACCACGGAGCAGAAAAAGACCCTCGTGGTAAGTAGCGCTATATACATATCATGTTACAGAGGGATTATATGCTTGCGGGAACCTACAGGGAAAACCCGAAAAAATATCCGAGGGTTAGAAGCTATCGGGGGAAACAATAGGATTGGCTCGAAATTATTGGATACGGCTCATCCTGCAGTTTTGCAGCCTGCAAATCACCGATAGTCATCCTGAATTTAAACTCCCTGCTGTACAAACACTACAATGCACGGTGCACAACCCAAAAGCATGCTGCTTGCAACAAATACTGTCGGACCTACTGAAATTATACTGTTCATTTCCACATCTTCAAATAAATGCACTGTTGTTCTAGCGATTATCGCATTTAACCCATCCATCCCAATTGTTTTTGGGGCCTAATGAGGTAAAAGTTTGATTCCAATGCTTTTCATGCAATCCACCGCGTTTTATCCCATATCGTTTTAAAAGTCGGCCTTTTTTATACTGTCTAAAATAGTCTTTAAAAAGCGCTCGATATAGCGCACAAGACAAAATATGAGACTAGAACTGAAGGCAAGTAATTTCAAAATAATGTCGATATAATTATGGATACTTTAGAATGAGTTTTATTCTTGGTCTCTAATTATAAATGCAAACAAGTTCGAGGTGTGTAGGCCTCTATTTTTCATTAAGTAATAATACGTGTGTGCCGAAACTTTCGGAAATGTATTTTTCCAATTTCAAGGCTTTCATGCAATGAGTTGCGAACAATGGCAGTGAAGATTTTTCGGGTTTCACACCGGGTAGGATTTCCCACATATACCTACAACGTTTCCCTTAGCGACTTGTCCATACTCTTCAGGGATTTAGGAATCCAATGCCATTCCGTTTGTAAATAGGGTTAATGTGAAATTCACCGCGGGAAAGAGCGGTGGCTCTATCAATAAATTAAAGCCAAAAGATATATTTCATTCATACAATAATACCCCATCCACTAAATGAGAGCAAAATATAATGGAAATAAATTTTACACTCGAAATAAGCGAAATCCATGGCAGGGAATTGGCCAATCACCGACCTTACCAGTCACATAATATACGAGTGGAGAGGGTGAGGAGTCATTTAGGCTCGGCTATTTTCTTTTTTGAACTCGATCGCATGCACGGAAGCCAAAACATGCTCCATCTTCTCCCCATTCTGAACCGCCATTTGCATTCCAGGAAAGCGCGCTTACCCTGGATAAACAAAAGCGTTCTGGATGAGTTAGAGGAGAGTATGCCACGGGGCGGAAGAATAGAGGGCGCGTGACTCTACAATGAGGGCATTCAGGGGGTGTGAGCGCTCACAACGCTACAACAACAGCACTGGATTTTCCCCCTGAATCCGACCGCTGTGAGCAGTAGCTCAGTTTGAGCGCTCAGTTATTACTCGGAGCGGTTTTTTCGGCTGCTACTTACTTGACCACTCGTCGATTGATTGGCGGGAGCTCAATATTAGCTCTAGGTGGTCAATGGTGTGTTGCTATTCGGGAATACAGACAAGTGAGATCCGATGATACCAAGCAATTAACTTTTGAAACTACCCTGAGAAATCATTGACATTGTTGGGTATTTTCCCATTTCTCTAATTATTTTATTAAACTATTAAGCTATCAAAGGGTCGTAAATAATATATTTTATTCATTCATACTTATGTATATGGCCTTTTAGTTGCATGCATTTTAATGAGAAAACTGCGCAGAATTTAAGCATTAAAAATGGCCTTTTTGCTGTGCTTTAACTATCTTCTATGACTCCCGTATTATATAATCTGATAATAATTGTATCTTAATTACATGAGTAGAGAAAAAAAGTTCAAAGCTGCATGCATGTCCCATATCTGTAAATGACCCCAGGCCCTTCCCAAAAAGGGCGCAGGCGCATTTTTGGCTGCATTCGGGGGCGGGGAAGGGCATCGTCATTCCATCAATGGTAAGTTAAGGGTGGGATGAGTGCTGCATTTCTGGAGTAGAATCACTTCGTGCCACAGTCCCTAGTGGTGGCTTGCACGTAACCTCGCAGATGTAGAAGTTCGGAGTATGAGTTCAGTGACATGTAAGAGCAAATCGTTCGATGGCCCTCAAAGACTGCGAGAAAACAGAAATGAAAAAAAGACACTTGTTGTTTCTATATGACCAGATGGCGACGCTAAGCATAGAAACTCGTTGTTACTCTTTATAAGCCTGTGGATTGTACAATAAGTTTGACCATTTTAGTAAGCATGCTGTTCCACCTAATCTCGCCAAACAGAGTTGACCTCATCATAGAGTGTCCCTTGGAAGAAGAGAATAGAAAGACAAAAGACCCGCTTCACTCTACTCTCGTGGAGAGAAAGATGGAAAAACTAGAGTAAAAACTCTTCCAGGCATCTCCCTCCTATCCTCAGAGCGGGCGTGGGTCATTCTCAATTCGAGTCCACAACGAACGGGTTATAAAAAGCCATAACATCACTCAGGGTAATGGGGGAAAAGAGTCAGGGGCCGTTGTTGTAGTGGAGAGAGGGAGTTATGCTTCCGAGACAGCAGGGTTGCCAGTAGGAAGCGGCCAGAGGAGTGTGGGAGGATGGGTGATGGGCCACACACAAACAGACAGTGGCGACTCGACCGGCCACGCCCACCATCTGGCGGGAAGAAGGAGATGAGGATGGCGGGAAAGGAGAGCAAAAGGAATCCCTCCTCCTCCACCGGAAGTCTCCTCGGACCATTATGGGAATTGGGGCGGAAGGCACGCACAGACGCGTTCTCCATTCATCGCGAAGAAACAGTGGCCCTTCACTCCTCTTCGCTCCCACACCAGGCCTAAGATTCCGAGCCATTTGAATGCCCAAACTTCCGCTTCAAAAAAAGTAATCAGGAGAAATGAGGAAGGGTGTGAGAGGGAAGGGATGTTGGTCATCGCATTAGGCGCAAGGTATACAAACTTGAGCTACGCGCTCTGGAAACCGCAACCGACGAAAATAGGGAGTAAATGTGATGATACAAATCTCAAGAGTAAACAGATGCCAGAGTCGTCTTCAGCTCCTGCGCTTGAGTACAAGATTTAAGCGGCAAAATCCGAGATCACGTGATAGTTGTGCTTGGATGACTACGACTATAAATTTGTTTTCATCCTGTTTATTTCGATTGTAAATTTTATTTACATTATACATAACAGTCATGAAGCAGTAGAAATATCGGAATTCAAGAAAATCTATTTTTATTATTTTATTCGCTAACTTTTCCGCTGCCCATAATAAAACTGAAGTTGGGGTTTCAATGCTGGTCTAAGCTTTTGATACTTCTTAGTCACGTTGAGCATAAAAACTCTTGAGGTCATCCAAGAGCAACCATAAAATAAAATCCAACTGTTTTGGGGGTATGTAAAAGACTGGAGGCATTTGAGGTGTGGGTGTGGCGAAGAATGAAGAAGGTGAAGTCGACGGAGAGGAAGAGGGAAATTACAAAAAAAAACAATGAAGTGCTGGACATGGTGGGTGAGGAGAGGCAGCTTTTTGATGAGAAACGGAGGAGACAGAAGTTATGGATGAAGCGAGTACTTAGCGGGGAGGGGATGTTGAAAACGATGTTAGAGAGTAGAATGTTAGGTAAACGAGGGAGAGAAAGAAAAAGATTTTTAGATGGAATGAAAGAGAGTAGGCCTTATTGTGAATTGAAGAGGGAAGTGGTTGATGGGGAGGGAGGATCCTGGAATTCTTCTTAAGCACTCCATGGAAACTTACCTTAATCGGTGGAATACTTTAATAATAATTTCCCAAAGATGATGAACATTCTCGTAAAACAATTCATTACAAAATACTATTTAATGCATTACCTCACACAATTAGCCCCACAAATGTTTCTCAAATGTGCGTCCCCCCATGGGCGGCCTTGACTGTGACCATCCTCACAATAAGGGGTACAATGTACATACCGGTAAATGTAAATGGTGTACAATGTAAATACCCGGTTCATTATCCATATGGCATAAATACCAATTTTGATAGTTGATTACTGAAAAAATACTCCCTAAATAATCATAAAATAAATAAAAGGCTATTTATTTATTTTGACCGCTTTTATCGAAAGAATAATTACACAAAATTGGGACGAGCTAACAGCGCTGAATATCAAATATCGACCATAATATCCTAAATATATCACAGTGTCGGACTATATTCTAGCTTGCGGCGTCGCATTATTTACAAAGGAGCAAGAGAAAAAGAACAGAAAAAAACATAAACCAGACAGATTGAGGAAAAAGAAGGCTGAAATTATTCAAAATCGAAACCTCCTTCTTATTGTAACTCGAGCTAAGCCAATAAGCAGGTGTTTTTACACGCAAATGATAGCCTATTAGCTTATACCAGAGAGGAGATTAGCTTATACCTCGCTTATACTTCAATGAAATTTTCACAGGATTGAAGGGAATGATTATGCTGAATTTGAACTTAAATTTCCTTGGCTAAATATATACATGGAAAGCTAAAAATCAGATAAAACGAGATATAAAAGTACATAAAGAAAGACTTCGAAAGAGTTTTCTCAAAGCAGCACACTTTGTTTGGCCTTGCAATCCAGCCTACGGGAATCGGCGACGAGAGGAGGTAATAATATAAAGGAGGGGCTTTTCAAGGTTGCAGTGGGGAAGGGCACGTTCCTGCCTTTTTGTTGCATAATGCAGAATCACATGATAGCCGAGTCGCGCGCGTGTGACGCTCGAGAGGAAATTCTTTCGCTCATCTCCCCAAACGAACGCTGCAGTTTCCACTCCATCAAACGCACTGCCAATCAAAGCAGCATTAATTCATGGATGACTCCACGTTTTCCGAGGAAATTATACAAAATTCCAGGTTAATATTACGTGATTACCACGATAGATGAGAACTTTAAAACAATCAAAATTTCTTCGATACTTTTAAACAATATTACATTTATGTATTATTTTATGCTCCTAATTTGAATTCTTACACTTACAACAGTAACTTCACTTACTTGTTAGTAACAGAAATTTTAAAATTAATTAATGAATGTCTCACTCTGTGCCTCAAGGCATTCGTCATAATTAAAAGAGCTATACGTTATATGATAAGATATATGTGTTTTCAGAAAGTGCAATTTGAAATGCAATCAATACATAGTTAAGCATACTTGAACATAACATATCCCGTAAAATGGGAGCTGAAATGGCAAATTTTTGGAAAAAGAATTTGAAATAAAAGATTCTGAAATTTCAGGTCGGCGTAAAATAAAATAAATAGTAATATAAAAAAAATAAAATTCAACATTCATGAATAATTCAAGCATAATTCCAGGGACTTAAAATTCACGCATGATTCCAGAGTCTTCCAGATTTCCGGGCACTCGACACCCTGCATAAATTCATAAACTGGAACATGAATTTATTCACACCCGAAATTTCGGACCATACGGTTATCCAATAAGTGTAAGGAAGTCTTCTTTACCGTTGAGCTCTCCCGGATTCCTGGAATGATCTTTTTTTTTACTTTCTCGTGATAAAAAAGGCTATTCGAGCTTCTAGCTGGGTTACCTGTCTCCCTCTCGATTCAACCGACGTTTCTGAACCTGAGTCGCGTTCTCAGGGCTGATGGCGAATGGAACAGGAACAAACTTTCTGGAAGGCGGCGAAGGCGCGTGTAACAACTGTCCCGGTTGCTTTTAGAGCCACCACTACAAGTGTAATGAAAAAATAATGAAAATAAAATAGCGTTTGTAATTCATGTCGTGAGTAATGTGTAGTTTGTGTGAGAGAGAAGCTTAAAAACCATTTGGGTTTACAATTCACTTCGCCAAATAATCCTAAAAAATAAAAAGAACATAAACATTAATTAATGACTTTAATACATGGTGAGCGCGCAGCTGATTCAGTTGTTCATCTTCTTCCCGTACTTTTAGACCCGTATTGGTAGCTGGATTAATGTCCTTTCAGCCAGGACTCAGAACCATTTGTTCCGTTTGGGAGGCTGATGTTTGGTTTCACCAGTCGACGAAACAGGCCGACGATATCGATCCCAGGGATTGATATGGCCATCGCGAGTGCAGCTATGTCATCGATTTGTAATGTTCTCTGCTATGGCATGTGTGTGTGCGTCTTGATGAAATTAGCTTTTATTTGCTGTCATCGAATTTTTATCGATTTTTCGCGATTTATTTCTTCTTTATTTCCCTATCATTGGCCTCCCCTGCCTAAATCTCAAGACGTCTATCCCATACATTCGTTTCTTGAAGAAGGCCAGCTTTTATATACTGTATATCGGGTGTCAGGTTTCACGTGATTAGCCGCGAGTCAGCCAACCGAATTCTCCCATAAGGTTTCCTCGCATTAGGAGAATTACGAGGCCCATAGGAGAACTTAGGAGGCTCTAAGGAAATTTCGGCTGGCTGACACCCGATAAACAGAATAAAAGCTGGCCTACTTCATCCACTCGCCATAAGCCCTGATGATGGAACGCGACTCGGGTTTCGAAGCTTCGGCCGAATAGAGAGATAGATTACCAGGCTAGATGACCGAATAGCCTATATTTTTGCAATATTCGCCGGGAAAGCATTAGATCCTAAAAAAATCAACTGCTTTTGCCGTGACTTGGTGGAAAAAGGAGATGTTCATGGCAGAATCAAAACAAACACAGTTATAGTTCCACAAACTTCATATTGCTGTCGACTTGTTTCGACGGCTATGGCGTCATTCATTTTATTTTTTCACCCTCCCCTTACCTCCTTCCCGCATTCCTTCCTCCCCTTCCTCCCGTTGTTGGCTATTAAGGGTGTCCCATTTATCTTGACCACCCGAAATAACTTTTTGTCCAGATGCAAATTCAATAATGTGTCAAGCAAATGTTCATTAGCCGTCAGGGGGACATTAATCAGCATGATTGCCTTCCTTGTAGGTTTGTTATTTACAAAGATATGAACAGGAGGAGTTATAGGAGAGGAAATGAATTGCCGAATAACAAATATAGGGTGCCATTTAAAAAAGACATACCGCTGTTCATATCTTTGTAAATAACAAAGCTACAAGGAAGGCAATCATGCTGATTAATGACCCCATGACGGCTAATGAACATTTGCTTGACACATTTTTGAATTTGCATCTGGACAAAAAGTTATTTCGGGTGGTCAAGATAAATGGGACACCCTGTATTAGGCTCGATATTGTACCTGATCTTTCTGTTTTTCTCGAGAATAACGCTATGGCCGTCTAAACAAGTCGGCAGCAGCATAAAGTTTGCGGAACTGCACTGTGTTTTTTGTTCTGCCTTGACCATTAGATCCTAATTTCTCGCGGACCAGGCCAGTAAACACTGTCCCCATGTTGCCAAAGAATGAGTAATTTTCGAGTGGGACGCAAACGCTCCTCCACTGGTACGTGGGCTGGAGATAAATTAAGCGTGACGAGACGGACATTCCAAATTAGAGACAGTTCAGGATTTCACGAATGCTGCATTTCCTTCCAAGACTCTCGTCTAGGTCACTCCGGGTCATCGGCTAAACTTCTTCCATTTCATTGGAATTTCTCAAATTTGAAGAACTCAATAAGAAGTCAACGTAAAATTTATTTTAAAACATATTCTAAGAAATATTTAGGGGGCAATAAATCTGCGATATTAGGATTATCAACATTATATTCAGATAATTGTTTAGTATCTTGAAAATATGCCAATATATTGCTTAGTGCTACAAAGGAATGAATTATTTTTGACGAATGTATATGGAAATACGGACATTTAATAGATCCAATACGGTCCGAGGAAAATTTTTGCTATGGTAAATTATCAATAAATGACGACAAAAATTTGATAGCACTCTATTGTAACGTAAACTAGTTCAATTGGGTTTTGGTACGTAGGCGGTATGCTGAGACCACGGAAAATCCAAAGATACACCATTTACGAGCGTAGGTCCCATTTTTCTATTGAATTTCATCCAGATATAGATGCAACGGAAAAAGAGATACTACGTTGACTGTTTCCAAACACCCGGTCCCCAAAGAACAACAAGAGGACGTTTCTTCTCGCGTAGTAAAATCTCGTAACCTCCTTCCCTAAAAATGTCACTTAAGTAAAAAAACGTCAAAAAAATTGTCTCATTCGACAATGCATCCCTCCCGCTCTATCCGTCTCTTTTGGTAAGATGTCACTCGAATCGAATTTCCTCTAACATTTTGAAACTCGTAGAAAAGACAAGGTAGACCCAGGTCAAAATATATCTGTAACAAAAATTTAAAACTTTTACCTCCCCAATTTGGTTATGCATCTCAGATGCCATATTTGAGGCAAGGGTAATGTTGACTAAGGTCGACTGTATATAGCCTGAAAATTCCCAGGTGATATATGAAGGAGCAGCTTCTAGATAAGATACATCTTAAACAAAATCGAAGGGAGCGAGTACTTAGCGGAGAGGGTGATGAAAACAGTATTCGAGGGTATACTACTGGGTAAACTATGGAGAGGAGTGAAGAAAATAGGATTTTTAGATAATTGAACGGAAGTAGCCCTTAATGTGAATTGAAGTACTTGCAATAATATTGTATGCACAATAAAGGCTACTACACGATTGGCAGTCTTAAACTACTGAATCAGTACCTGAATATGATGCTGATAACCATTTGTTTCGCAGACTAATAGCCTCACAAAAATTTCCTGGTATACATAAAAATAAATTTTACATCTAATGTATATTAATTTTGTCGAGTTTAAAAAAATTCTAACATACATGAAGGATGGGGAGGCTGCCAAAATGCTTCTTAAGTACTCCATGGAAACCTTACCTTAATTGGTAGAATACTTTGATAATAATCGTACGTTTAAACCAAGTGACAAATCACTTAAATATACAACATACGACCAGTCGAGAGGGAGTGATCCGTTCTCTTAAGGACTCGGGAAGGATGAATCGCCTAAATTCCTCGTGGCAGTGGCGTAACTAGGAATAAGCTTTGGGGGGGATTGATGTGGGTTAGTGGGGGCTATCCCCCCCAGGAAACGGCGATTTCATGAAAATTTTTTAAAAATAACATGCCTGAAAATGCATTTTACATCATTTTGTCCCTTAAAATTAAACTTTTAGCAGATCCAGTTATTATATATCATATCCAGACAAGATTATCAAATAATTTTTTGATTTCTCTGAGGCTTTGGGGGGGGGGATACATCCCCTCATCCCCCCCCCCATAGTTACACGCCACTGCCTCGTGGAAAGAACCCTGGAAATTGCCAATCTCATGCGGGACGCTGCCCAAGACAACAGACAAATGGGAAGAGAGTGAGGGAAATGGGGCCTTGACCCCTTTCGACTGCAGTGAATTCTTACCGCCATAATCTCGCTTAATTATCGCCCCAACCTCTCCATCCACTCACTGCACGCAAGAAAAAAAACGCTCCTCCTCCTCCTCTTTTCTCACAATTTTAATCTCTCCTTCCAGGAAATCATCATGAACTTCATTGGCACTTTCATGTTCGTGGCTGTGGGCGGAACTGCCCTCCACTACTGGCACGGATACCAGAACGAGCACAAGTACAAGATGGTGGACACGGAGAGGTCGGTCGGCCTGGCGCTCGGTTCCCTCTGCGTCCTCACCGGCGCCACCTACCTCCTCGACACCGTTCTCTCCTTCATCCACTTCGCCAAGAGCAAAGAATAAAGAGAACGGCCCGAGTTGCAATAGTCGGGAAGATGGTGATGCCGTTTGGGTGGGGCTCCAGTGAAGACATCTTAAACTGTTGTTCCGGATGAAGAATAGAACGAAGCGGTTGTACACGTTACAGTGGCAAGATAGGGGTGGATAAGGATTAAGATGGACTTTAAAAAAAATACCTATATGAAAATAAAAATGTATCTTTAAACCTTTTAAGTGAGGTGAGAAAGTTTTTATCGTGCTTCTGAGAAGCTCATGTTGCTTCCAGCCTCCCATTTTAAATATTTAATATCTACAAAAAATGCACATGGAAGAAAACTAATTTGTAAAAGGTTTTTGTGGTAACCGAAATTTAAATTGAGTCAAAATGACTGAGAATTTTTTTTCATGAAAACCCAATCATTAAAATCCTTTGAATTTCCTCGAATCGCGAGATTCCATCTCCCGTGGGTAACATGAGCAATTGAACAAGAAATTCTTTCACACCCAAATATTCAGTACATTTTTACACGTGCAAGAGAAAAATATGCGTTCATGCTTAGAATAAAAAACCATTGATCATTTATATAAATTCCCATGACAATGCCACCGCATATGAAAGTAGAGTGCACATTGCTTGCAGTGCATGAGCATTTAAACGCCCATTATTGCTTTTATTTCCATATAGGTCTGATGTTTGAACAAATATAGCACCAAAGATAAGAGCAATACGACGAAGCACGTAAATTAAAATAGAGATATAGAATTTAGCCAACATATATGTGGTTCATCTCCAAAATTTCATGATGAAACTATCCAGAGTGGATGTTTCATGCGATTTAGCATGCTGTATTATCATTATTTTTTGTATCAAGAAGTTTCTAATTTGTAATATATATGAAAATAAATAGAAATAAACATCTAATTTGATTTTTAACATGATTGAAATAATCTCCACCACAATACTATTTTCAAAGTTTTAAAACAGAACCGAGTAAATTGTCCCTTTAATTACTGCATACAGTCAGGGGTAAATTGAGATCATTGTATTGGTGGGATTGGGACGCACTAACGCTTTTTTCGGCATGAGCTGAGATTCCAATAAATAAGATATTCTAAACACATGTATCCGGTAAATTACACTCTACCCGATAAGAGGCCCGAAAGATAGCGTTTCTGGTTTCTTTGACTGGTCATGATTAGTGTAACTATTCTTTCTGACTGACACTCATTGCAGGGACGGATTAAGGCCGTTGCTCTCGGGGGAAGGAAAGTTCATCACTTTTCGCGGCTCACTGATGGTAAGCTGATACTGGTATACTCCTTTCCCAAACAGATGGCGGGTGACCTTGAACGCGCTTTTATCCCTTTCACTAATCAAGTCAATCACAGAAGAATGGCACGAAGAATTGTGAAGAGGCCTTCAGTCTCTCTTTGACTGCCGCGCAGTAAACATCGCTCTACAGCTCACAGCGTTGCCGAATTGTTGCTGGTTATCACCGCTCGTTCCGCCTCGCACACATTTATTTACAGGGACTGGCAACGCTGGCTGGTCACAGGGAGGGGAAAACGGAGGGGTGGGGGCAGCGCCTCTGATTGGGTAGTAGCTCTTTACCGTCCAGCCGCTAACAGCTGGGAAAAAGGGTACAGCATGCCTCACCAGCAGTTGGTTGATATGGGTTTAAATATAGGCGAGTCAAATGATTTTCTCATACCGAATTGCAACCTTTTGTCGAAACAACTTCGCACAATTAGAACACAAGTGTTTGTTAAGGCATTCGAATTTTCTTTCCCGTCATAACGTGGCATCCACGTGCATTTTTTAGTAATAATTTTATTTTAACAAGACTGAAATAATCAACATCACACTCTTGTTTTCAAAGTTTCAAAATAGCACTGAGTCCCTTTATTTTGAGGCAATTCAGTCAAAGGTGGATTGAGGCCATTGTTTTGGTGGGAGTGGCGAGTGGTCCATAACTCACCGTGGCACTTTGCTAACATGTAATACCTCAGTGATGATGGGTTTTAGGTCTGATATGGGTAGACAACTGGGTTTTCGACATGTATAAATATTTATTTTAAAACCTTTTCTGTTAAGCCGGTGAAATAAAAACTTTCATTGGAGAGCCACCTTTAACATTATCATATTTTCAGTTTTCCAGAAATTATGGGGGTCGCCGCTCCCCGCCCTCACTCATAGTCCGCCACTGACTCACAGACATTCGTTTGAAGCATCTTGAATAAGAAATGACTGGATAAGTATAGGTTAATATAGACTTAACAGAACCTAATATACTCAACGGATTTCGTCTCGATTTAATGTTATCCAACTATTTTTAATTCTTCAAGCAGCGACTTAACTGCGTCAAGCTCTCAAAATAAAAAAATACCCGATTACAATAACACTAACTAGAAGTAATCAATCCTTCCCTGCATGAATATTATAGGTTTCACTGCCCGGAAGATAAAATATTCCTCGCCAAACAAATTCAAAACGAAAAACACAAGCAACACTAAAATGCACACAAGAATATGAAAAGGAGGAAGAGGTCTCTGATGCTAGGAGAAACTAATAATTTATCGATTTGTAATCAAGTTGAGAGTACGAATAAAAAATATCATCTTTTACCCGGGATAATTTTCATTTTCAAGGCTTTCCAACATATTCAAGTGGCAATAAGAGCCTTATCTATACACAATATTACTTAGGATTAAACATTAGAAATTGTACCAGAAATTAATTCATGATTTTACAGTAGCTATCTATGATTAACTTAATAAGAATAAAGATACAGGACATAAAATACCATATCGTGGGAAAATCTATAAAGTTTTCCAATTTCTATTCCCCATTTTAGCTTCAATTCACAACGAAGCTATTGTGGACCTTAGTGGCAGAGTGTCATTTCATAAGAAATGCGGCACTTACATATTTCCCAACGCATAATTAAATTTGAATAATGAAAATGAATGAATATAAAAGAGAATCATTGAATAAACAACGATGGATATGGGAGTTGGTGAATACTTTTGGGATATAACATGACGCCGTTGAGAAAGTATGCGGGAAAATTGACCGTTTCATTCGGCCAACACATGACGGGGATACTAAGTAAGGGCGAGAGGGCTTTACTTATGGATATAATCTCTCTTTTTAATTACAATACGATGTGAAGGGCATTGAAATACTCTTCAGTGACGCAAAATTTTCTGTTATCGGCAATAAAATTAAGATATGCATGACAACCAGAGTGCTTGCGACACATGGGCAGCGATGAATTGAAAGCATCCACACAACATTACCATCAGATCTGATATCAGCGCGGGTATGTTGTGAAAGAGGAAATTTTTTGATGAAACATACCTCTAATGGGGACATTTACCCAGTGAATTAGGTAGGTAATATGCTACTCCGCAGAAAATGACTCCACATATATGAGTAAATCAAAGCTATTCTTCAGAAGAATGCGAAAAAAATAATTAAGAGTAAGAACTAACGCAAATAACTAAGAATGAGAACATGCCATAAATTTTCCGACATTCATTTCAAAACACGAGCATTATTTTTGTCTTTCCTCATCCGATATCAACATTTAAATTTTTAACGCATTTTCAGAATTAGTCTTTCCATCTCGGTAAATGTTTCAAGTTCATCTCCTCTCTTTTTCCAACTGATAATTACCGTTGCTAATATTTTTTCCCCCATTCGATAAATTCATGTTGTTTTATGGAATTCTAAGGGGTGATATCCTTGGGTAAGGGGAAATATTCTTTTACTTGAATTACCAGACTGTAACAAGAACAAATACCACGTTTTTGTGCAAAAAAGATTTTTTGTGACTCTAAAATTAACTAAGCGTTTCTTTCCAGTCAGTTTATTTTTAACGAGAACGGAGCAAAATGTGACAAGGCGCCGTGCACGCGAAAACTCCTTTTCCCGACATCACGCGTGACAACGCTGAAACTCATTTATAACATGCCTCATATAAATTTAAATCACAGTCAAGGAAATGGAAAAATTTCCCACTTCTAATTTCTCTCATCCTTTCCGAGGTGGGCAACGCCCATTCCGTTTCCATATTTTCAGTCCAAAATTTTGCCTCATGTATACGTACACCCATCTACGGATTTTATTGTTTGACGGATTGAATATATAAAAAGGAAATCTAATCATTAATTGCCCTTTACCGACTCTACGAGTGAGTGAAATAAGTGAGTGAGTCTATTCGATTAAAAATACAAGAACTTACATGGTGATGGTGTTTTAATCCTTCCAGACTAATAAATGGTAGAGGAAAAATGTAGGATATAACGTGTCTGTTAATCTAATTTTTTTGACAGTTGAAAAAACGTTAACTCCGTCGCGCCAAAAAATGATTTCTCAGCAGACCCTAACCTCTCTGATAACTAGCTGATAGATCTAACCCTTCCTTATAGTAAGACGCTACGCTTTCATCGTAGTGTCTTACTTACGCGTAGTACTTTCGTATTTCGAGTTTCCGAAATATTTAACGGATGAATAAAATAAAAAAACCAGGCTAAATACACCACAGTGTTCAGTACAGCGACACGCGTTTCACTGCATACGTGGTAAAATTTCCTTTAACGGCTGTAGTATTGCGATGCGTAAGACAAGGGGAAACCACCACATTACTATCTCGAGGAGTCGCAGAAACTCCAATTTTTAATTAATCAGACATGATGGAGAGCTGCGTCAAATCAACCTTAGGATTGTTGGCTGATGATGATGACCCTAGGAAGGTTGGTTCTTTACAGTAACTCGGGAGTGACAACATCGGCCTCAGCATTTGGGTCACGAATATAACAAAAGAGGATCCTCAAATCGGCATCTGTATGTGCTGTCACCCAGCGCGCATTTAAATGAGCTTACAGAATTCGCCACTCGCGTCGCTGTCAGGAAACTGATATGAATAGGGTGGTTTCCTATTATTTTTTTATTGCCTATATCGAAAGATTATTACTCCTGGAGAACTTATTCCACACTTTTAGATTTTTAAATGAAGGTATCTATTTTTCGCGATTAAATGAAAAGAGAAAAATTTCAAGAGCGCGAAAACGCGACGGCTATGTATGAATACTGAGAAAAGACCGTGTGACGTCATTCTGGTTCCGGCTGCCGCCGGGTGAGGCCACGTTGGTGCGAGGCTATGAGCGCGGCTACGATGCAGGCTGGTAGCAGGTACCAGAGCTCCCAGCTTGCAGGTAGCGCGTGGCTCAATTAAGGATTATTAATAACCTATCAAACGAAGGAAACTTTCCGACCTTAGACAATTTTGATAAGTGATTATTAAGAGATTTTTCCCTGAGCTCTGTGACTCATGCATGCCTTGGTAATCTCAGACGATGTAAAACTCCTATCCTCTCGTGTAGAAACTAGGTCCCTTGACGCCACGTGGAGTGGAATCGCATGGGCGCCAATCTGGCCTTTTTCAAATGAGGTTAAAATTGACCATTGCCATTCGTTTAAACTGGGATTTCTAAAACCAAATAATTTATATATTATGAAAACCCTAATGGTGGGTAACGAATGGCAATCAATGCATTTCGTTTTCTTTGATGAAGGAAACAACCCTATTTCATGGGGAAATAAGGTATAATTATGGATATCAACCGAAATTTACATTCATTATGTTATTTATCAAATTCATAACTTTTCAATGCTATTGCTCGCAATGGTAAAAATTATAATGCGAACTATTGGAAAAAAAGAAGTGGATCGCATTGCACTCATAATCGCGCCGCGGACTTTTTTGAAAACAGATTTAAATGCGTCCGAAGTGGCAACAGAAATCAGCCTCTCATGGGATGGAATTGGGCCTCCTCTATGCAGTCCCCCCGATTTGGGTACCGCGCCGCCACTTTGAGCGCCCTTGAATATATTACCTTACTCGTGAACTCATTTTGGGAAGCCACGGAGTCGACACCCCTTTCACTTGCGTGACCTTCGTTCCGATTGGCGTCTCTTCCCCGGGGTTTCGCTGGACTTGAACTCGTCGGAGCATGACGCGGCCGCACGAACGTAACGCAGAGGGAGCACTCGGGAGTTCACGATGAAAACGGGTCAGGTGTCCATTCAGAACGGGAATGGGTGATTTCGAAAGAGGGGATAGCGAGTTTCAAGGCCTGTTTACACGATACATTAACACGTACGAGTTAATGTACTATCGTTTTCAAAAGTATGTAGACACCCACGAGCCCCACTTAACTGATGTGGTAGGGTCGGTAAAAACTTGGAAGGTTGGCACATGAGGTAGCCTGCATCCCTCACCAGTACGCCAGCAATAGCCGACGAGGACGGACGCGGGGGCGACCGGGCTAGCGAGACAGGAGTCAAACTACAGGCTCAAATGCCCTAGCGAATAGAATGCTCTGAGGAAACTCACGTCCACGCACAGGTGGGGCCGAGGGAGTGCTTTCTCGCGAGCTCCGTGGCGAGGATTTCCTCTCTTCAGATTCATATTTGGACTCACCGTGAACACGGAATGTGTATGTGGCCCCGTAGCTCATGAGTAGGATTAATTCACGCGTATTTGATGCACTGAAGTTATGGTGGGTATTCGAAACTGAGCCAATTGTATTTTTTTTGAAAGGTCAATTGATAACATCAACATAATAGATATAGTTTACAAAATACATAAAGCAGGAATACCTCTGCGACCGATTGTGAACACTATCGACTCACCGACGTATAATTTGGCCCGCTATATATCTAGAGACATTCAGTCCTTTATTGGGAGTACCGAATCCTACGTTAAAAACTCAAGCCATTTCATCGAGCTACTAAAGGATTTAAGAACATCAGAGAATGATATTCTGGTCAGTTTTGACGTTGTGAGTCTTTTTACTAAAGTTCCGGTTAATGATTCAGTTCTGATTTTAAGGGAACTAACTCAGAAAGGGCTCCCTAATTATGTACCCGATCTCGCAGAATTATGCCTCAAAAACAGCTATCTTCGCTACGACGGAGAAATATATTCCCAAGTAGAGGGAGCTGCTATGGGATCCCCTCTCTCTCCGGTCATAGCTAACCTCTTCATGGAGAAGTTTGAAGCCGATGCTCTTTCATCAAGTGAATATCAACCGGTATGCTGGCTCCGATACGTTGATGACACTTTTGTTATTTGGCCACACGGGAAAGAGGCTCTTGAATATTTCCATGAACACCTGAATAATATTCATGATAACATCAAGTTCACCAAAGAAATCGAAGAAGATGGCTCCTTACCGTTTCTTGATGTTCTCGTAAGGAAAAGGCAAGACGGAAGCTTGGGACATTCGGTCTTTAGGAAGAAGACCCACACAGATAGGTACTTAAACGCGGCATCACACCATCACCCGCGTCAGAAGTCCTGCGTTATCAAGACCTTAAGACATAGAGCCCTTGCCGTTTCTGATGAAGATAGCGTAGAAAGTGAAATGGAACATCTTATTTCTATTTTAAAAGGAAACGGATAGGCTAATTCATTCATTAGGAGAGCTTTAAGGGAAGTCAAGGCCCCGATGGAGAAAACAAAACCAAGTGCTTTTGCAGTTCTGCCTTACGTATCAGGAACAACGGACCGGATTGCTCGCATCCTTGGAAAAGCCAACGTTGAAACCAGGTTTGGCACGTTGAGGAAGATCAGAGACCTACTTCCATCCGTCATTGATGCTGTTCCCCCATTACAAATGGAAGGCATATATGAGATTCCGTGTTCATGTGGGTCTAGTTACATCGGACAGACCAAACGGAAGATAGTAACAAGGCTGAAAGAGCATGAAAGGGCGCTGAAGGCAAGGCAATGGGAAACTTCAGCTGTCGCCGATCATTTTATGTCGGGGCCAGGACACAAGATCCTCCTGGATGAGGCCAAAGCCATTGCAAGAAAATCTGCATATTATCCACGGCTTATTAGAGAGGCGATAGAAATTTCTAAAAGACCAATGAATTTTAACAGGGATGATGGATATAATTTAAGCCATGTGTGGAAGAGATACATTTCGAAAATTTAATTACAATATTCCACCTTTCATCTTCCTTTTTTATATTAGATGTTTTAAAGAAGTTGGCTTTTATTTTATTTTTATTTACTTTTTTAAATACCTTAACAACAATGGACCAGTTTTTCCAACGGTATGATAGGTGTTTATATTTTCATTCTCCTGACGACGTTCCCAGTAAGTGGAACGAAACGTTGAGTTAAATATTAATAGCACGCAGACGTATTCCCGAAAATGAATTATAATAGTGCATCTAATCGCTGCGAAAACCTTAAAACTAGATATAGTTTACTCGATAAAAAAATTAACACCGAATTTTTTCAGCGACTAATTTTTTAACATAAATGACTCAATCTGCCTTAACACATTTATTTCAAAGCAAGTTTATTCAAAGAGTGGAAATAAGCAGGGAAAGTGGCATAAGCTGTACTTTATCCTTGCTGCTGTCAAATTTCCGTTGAAGAAATGGATGATATCCATTCGGTCATAGATTTATTATTATTTATTGTTGTCTGATCGGTGCGGTCTGGTCAGGTTGGTTGGTCGGCTATCTCCTAGGCCCCCGAGGTTATAGGGCCCCCACAACGCTCGCGTCTATCTCGAAGTGTATATGAAAGGTGTAATAAAGAAACTCAGATAACTTGAACCAAATTATTTTTAACAATTATACAATTCTAAGCTCTGATTATTTGATTTATTTACAGCTAAATAAGCATACAAAGTTTGTAAAAAAAATTAATGAAATAAAGGTTTTAGAAGATAAAAGAGGACCTTATGCTTTTTGAAAGGGTTATACGAAAGTTATTTTGGAGGGCTTTTAGATTTCAGTGCGGCTTTAAGGTACAAATATATACTAAAGAACCATCACACCTATCTAAATTTTTAAGCCATGTAATTTTCATTTTTCTTAGTACTTTTATTTACGAAATTTCTACCATTAAAAACTTTAATCTACATTTTAAGAGCCAGAATAGCGTCAAAATCCATTTTTGGGCATGCAATTTCCCAAAAATTTCCCAAGGCCCCAGCCGAGGTCACACAATCACCCCAGGCCGCTCCTTCGTCCGTTTTTAAGGGTAAAAGATTTCATATGCCAATTTACTTCCACTTAATCCTTGGAGATATTTGTATTTCGCACTCCTATTGGAAGCAAAGAGTTGGTGTTTTTACTTACATAACTTCCTGCACTGGTGAACAAATATTTTGTCCTGGAGACGTCGTTGGATGATGTTAGACGTATTTTTTGCTCATTCGGAATCTGGGCTAAGATTATTTCCATCACGTCTGGTTTCATTGGGACAGCTGAATGTATGTTTTTTTCTTTTACATAAGTAGTAATTTATTTCATTAATATATTATAATAGCATGAACAGGTAAAAATAATAATTTCCTCTCATAACATGTTGTCCTACGATGGCATGCCTTCCTATCCCAACAAAATATATAATTAAACCTGCAGTAACCTATCATTTTTTCGATGCAATGCATAATCAGCTTCTACTCCATATAAGTATGTGACTGTAGGCGCGTAAAGACGTGTGTTTTTCATCTGCAGGTGGTTTGAGAATTTTGTTGCTCGCAGGAAATGTCAGCTTATTACATTGTAATCGTTGTGAATCGTCTTAGCTTTCATCGTGGGGTAAATCCATTTCAAATCACCGAGGTAATGTTGCTCAGTATTTTTAAATATCCTGAATTTTTTATCATTGGTTCCCTTCAAGTAGACAATCACAAAACACCATTTGAAAAAAATTTACAAGACATACTTTTTTTGGCAGACATTTTTAAAAGGGCGAATGGGCCTAAACAGAGCGTGAACTACCACGATGACTTTTGTTACGTGTGCGATGAAATTACTTACCAGGCTAAGAGGAGGAATATTACCTTTTTGAGACAGTGTTTTAGACTTTATTTTGACTGCCCGTTGGGTGACCTGGATACAATATTGGAGTCTTCTGTGATATGTAGCAGGTGTGAAAGGCTTCTCACTGGTTGGACTGATGGAATACGTCATATGAATTGTTCCGTCCTCATGATTCGGCGGGAAGCTAAGGATCATATTTCTGACTACTATTTTTATGAAACAGAAATTAAAGGAATAACACCGAAGTCAAAACACACAGTAAAAGATCCAAAAAACCTATATTCAGCCCCACACTTGAAAATATTACCAGTGGTGGAACCACACAAAACTAAAATTAGCGAATATTCACAAAGTATGTGAGAATGATAGATTCGAAAATTCGAAAGACCCAATTTTCGGACCAAACATACCTGATAGACCTCATTTTATGACGCAGGAGGATTTAAGTGATCTATTGCGCAATTTAAATTTGTCAAAAAAGCAGAGTGAAATCTTAGAATCACAGTTGAAGGGTTGGATTTTGCTAAATCGAAATACAAAAAAGTCACAACTATGCATTCTCATGAAAACAATCTTAATTTTTGTAATGATGTTCTCTCTGTTATGGATACTCTTAGTTTTGAATACAACACAGATAAATAGGTTCATTGATTCCTTTAACGTCAGTTTAAAAGCTATTTTCTAACATAATGGAATTGAACTCCCCTCGAAAGTATTAGCTCATAGAACTGACATGAAAGACTCTTACCAGAATATGCAGTAAACTTTTCACTCCCGTAAAGTTATCACCGTGGCTAGTCCCGGTATACTTAAAAAAAACTTTTCTCTACGCAAAATTTGTGGAAAATTAAAAGTAGCTGCATTTTTACTAGGCATACAGTTGGACAACACGAAATATTACTGCTTCTTCTGCGATTGGGATAGCAGAGACAGAAAAATCATTACTTGAGAAAAGATTGGGTATAGCGTAAGCACTCGTTCCTGTATTCTAAAATGTCCCTTTCAACTTTTTTACGATCCTAAAAATATTATTTTGCCACCTCTAAGTATTAAATTAGGGGTTTTTAAAAATTGTGCAAAAATGGTTTAGGTTTTACTTATTTGAAACAAATGTACTAAATCTCAGTGAAAACAGATAATAGAAGGATTTTTTATTGGACCACAGATTTTTTTAGGAAGCGCTGAAGAATTCGGAATTTTGACAGCAAGAGTTCAACAAAAAAGCGCGTGGAAGGCATTCAAAAATGCATTTGAAGGTTTTCTAGGAAAGAGAATGGCTAAATATCATCACGATCTGGTGGTTAATGTAATTAAATTGCACAAAAAATGGATGCTCTACGTATTCAAAACAAATCACTTCATCGGCTCACACATGGACTTTTTTCCTACAAACCTTGGCGCCGCTAGTGATCAACACGATTGGTGTTTCCACCAGAATATTTTACTAATGCACGAACGGCACCAAGAAAAGTTCAGCAACATTTTATCAGATTAGTGTTGGACACTGAAAAGGGATTCGTCAGAAGCTAAATATGCGAGAAAATTCCGAGTAAGTACCATTTTTTTCCATTATTTTAACTAGCAATTTATTTAGCTAAACTCCCTTGAATCCGATTGTCCTAAAAAAACTAAACGTGATAGAAAACATCTGGGCCCAGATTCGGAATCAGCCCGAAATATACCAGAGGATCGCTCAAAAATATGGCAACAACAGAAATAAATATTTTTTGGTTGATCAGTGTTATCGATTGAGTTGCAAACATCATGCTCTAGGATATCATTCTGATTTCAACGAGTGTATCTGGATATTTATTGAGTATTGTCCATAATATGAGTAGAGATATTTATCAATGGAAATTTGACAGTAGCAAGGACAAATTACAACCTCTGCCACTTCCCCTGCTTATTTACACCCTTTGAATAAACTTGCTTTGAAATAAATGTGTTAAGGCAGATTGAGTCATTTATGTTAAAAAATTAGTCGCTGAAAAAATTCGGTGTTAATTTTTTTATCGAGTAAACTATATCTATTATGTTGATGTTATCAATTGACCTTTCAAAAAAAAATACAATTGGCTCAGTTTCGAATACCCACCATAACTTCAGTGCATCAACTACGCGTGAATTAATCCTACTCAGCTACGGGGCCACATACACATTCCGTGTTCACGGTGAGTCCAAATATGAATCTGAAGAGAGGAAATCCTCGCCACGGAGCTCGCGAGAAAGCACTCCCTCGGCCCCACCTGTGCGTGGACGTGAGTTTCCTCAGAGCATTCTATTCGCTAGGGCATTTGAGCCTGTAGTTTGACTCCTGTCTCGCTAGCCCGGTCGCCCCTGCGTCCGTCCCCGTCGGCTATTGCTGGCGTACTGGTGAGGGATGCAGGCTACCTCATATGCCAACCTTCCAAGTTTTTACCGACCCTACCACATCAGTTAAGTGGGGCTCGTGGGTGTCTACATACTTTTGAAAACGATAGTACGTTTGCGTGAATGATTTTTGTGGACCGGAACGGAACATGTACGAATGCATGAACCAAATTAGAACAGGTTCTATTTTCTGTGCATGCATTCGCGCAAGTTGGGTGGTTACACGGTGCATTTTGGCGTTCATTCTCGCGTTCATACATTTAGACATTAACCCGTACGTGTTAATGTACCGTGTAAACAGGCCTTTAACGAATGGTACACTGAGCGCATGTGGTTCGCTCGTCCTCTCGAAATTGATCAATGCTGTGACGTCATACTCTACGTATCAGTGGCGTAACTGGGAATATGCTTTTGGGGGGGAGGGGATGATCGGGCTTTGGGGGGGATGAGAGGGGTTAGTGGGGGCTAGCCCACCAGGAAACAGGGAGGCCAGGAAAAATTTTGAAAAATAGCATGCCTAAATATGCATTTTACATCATTTTGGCATGTAAAATTCAACTTTAAGCAGATGCAGTTATTATATCTCAAATCCAGACAAGATTTTAAAATATTTTTTTGATTTCTCTGAGGCTTTTTGGGGGATTCGCAAATTATACACATTAAATAAATATATGTATTAAAAAATATGAATTGGCCCGGATTCGCAAATAAATGCAATGCAATGATATGCATTTCATGAGAATTAATTTTCGGTACGATATCCGAAAAAATATTACCATTAGTTTCGCCTACAAGAGTAAATAATAGGAACAATTTCTTTTTATGCACGAGCCTTAAGCCTTCCGGGACACTATGCATCACCACTGCGTTATCGGTAAAAAGCCTGTGGCTCGATTCCCGGTCCTGGAGAATCCCTTCCCACGGCAATTTATGTAAATTGTAAAAAAGACACGGTCGAACGTGTAAAAAAATGTCCGCCCATTCGCAGAACAGAACGCTGAACTCTGAATGAATATGAATCGGACACTTCGCCAGACTTTCTTGACGCGTAAACTCATCGTTCCAGTCTTCCACACATACCTATTGCCAAACCCCTCATTCGACAAAGCTACTATCATTTATAAGACAAATTTATTTTTGATGAGATGACTTCAAGGCTCAGAAGCTCAACGAAATATCCACCACGTTACCATGGTCCACAAAGGAAGAAAAATTGGAAAACGAATCCACGGTGTAAAAAAATTAAGGATATGAAGTCAAAAACTTACAGGTAATGTGAATCGCTCCCTAACGGGAAGAAAAATATCGCTCCTACCTTCCGGCTCACGGGTACGACCGACCCATCTCAACCGCCTGTTGCTCAAGGAATTCTTAGCACTTCTGCTCGTTTGATTATGAATCCATTATGCAGAGGATCACGTGTTCCAAAGGAAAGTGACGCGAGTAGAATAGACAATAAAGAAGACATTTAGGAGGTGGGGAACTGACACCATGGATATCTGCATGTGTGCTGTTGAGCAATGCACCACGGTATTTCGAAGGGAAGAAACTAATTTGCAATTTCCGGCTGTAGTTTATGGAATTTTCTCGTGATGTAACATTGAGAGAAAGTAATGAGGCGTTATCCAATATTCAGATGCGAGCGGAGAGCGGCATTAGAGTTACCATTGGAAGAGAAAAGAGCCACCATTTTAATTCGTGGGTAGTTAGGTAGCTAAAGGTAGCTTAACCGCCATAAACATGTAAAATGTAGTTTCTAACGTTAATATCTTGACCACGTGAAATATAACCTCTTATTTAATAGCGATATCATTTTCCATAAATATAATTCCACCACAAGTTTTCCTCGGGCACTTACCACTTTTAAAATCTTAGAAGCTTCGACAAAATTTAATTTCAAGAACGAATAAAACTGTAGGCCACCGCCATCTCCACGGTTAGTCGATAAAATACGTCTCCTTATCAGAAGGAGAAAATACGCTATCAACAAACAAGGTACAGTGACTGGACACTTGACAGCTCCCGATAGGGAGATAAAAATAAATTCATGACGAATATCAAGACTAAAATGCGTCACATTCTCAAAGTCTTGAGACATTTGATTTCACGGAAAATGTAGTGGTCACTCATAGGAGGTGACATAGATGATAGTATTGCGGCTTCAAAATGGGGAAAAGTACGACGGAAAGAAAAGATAATCTGTGAACTGAAGCCCGATTCGTGAGATAATTAACATTGAAAATCTATGGAATGACTCCACTTACATATTAACCATTATAATTAGTAAAATGATAATCCTCGATTTTTGCTAACAATAAGAAAACGTTTTCAGAAAATAATCTACACATGTAATTTGAGGTTTCAGGCGAGATGGTGTGGAAACGGAGCATAACAAAGAAGCAGGAGTAATTTCCACAATTTTATTTTTATTTTACGACCGGTTTCGCTTATAGCATCATCAGGCGATGATACTATAAATAATTATTAAATTGATGAAATTTCTCCTGCTTCTTTGTTAATCTACACATGGTTTTCTGTACACAAATTCGTCAAATGAAATAGGTGCGATAATATATCTAGGCTTTTCCATACTAAAAGCAATACTTTTTTAATGATTATATGGACATTAAATATAGTCCCAAAACATTATGATGTAATATAGAAACACATGCATTTATTAGTCACATGATTTTCATCGCCTTTTACGAACTACAATACCATAAAATACCATTCGATACATAATCTACATTACCGAATCGTTTGGATACAATCGAGTAAGGATCAGTTGTATCACAAGCTCTTTCGCCCATGCGCACGCGGTATTTGTCCAAGAACATAAAGACATAAATTTAGGAGCGAATGTGGAATTTTATTCCAGAATATACAATAAAGCTGTAGACATTTAACCTGGAAAACAGATTTCCATGACTCAATCAAGAATCTCTCCACAAACTCCCTCGTCATCCTCTTCCTCCTTCAGTAGCTAACTAGCAGGCCACTCAGCGTTGCTTGGGTAGGAAAGTACCCTCAGAAGTGGGAAACATGGACTTCATAGTCACATGGCAGGATTATTAGGTAAAGTAACGAAGCAGGTATGATGAAGGTATACATATGTAACAGCAAGTGGTGGAAAAAAAACGATTTCCGTGTACCGCGCACGGGATCAACTTATACCCCGCTTCACATCATTGATCGCAATGTGTGACCGTACGTGTGTAGAGGTAAGGTAAGTGTGTGTACAATAGGTAAGTGTTGTATTATTTGAGTCACTTTTTCCTATGAGCGTGTCAAGATGTGTGCCTACCCCGCAGGATGTCCAACCGCAGACGTTTCATGCGGTGACGAAACAAATGACAGTGAGAAAGCGACGCGAATGACACATCGGTCTCAGCCGAAAGTAGCATTACGGGTTTTGGGAGCATGAGAGATGTATATACTATATCGATGGCTAAGTTCTAACAACACGTATCTCAAATTTGGCCGGTCCGAGTTAATAAAAAAGAAAATTCAGGCAAAAAACAACTCTTCGTTTGCAAATGCATGCTCCTTTTTCAGTTTTACGTATTCATGGTTTTTATTTCAATTAAAATTATATACAATTAAAAAAATAAATCGCTTTTTCGCTCTCATGGAATATATATAATTTTTTCCCCTTTAGTTGAGGAAGAGCCTCGCCGGTTGCAGGCACCTCGAAAGCTCCAAGTTTTATTTTTCCTGTGTTTCTTTTTTTTATGTGTATATGTTTTTACATTAGTGACTTGATACGTGAATATAATGTGCAACGTGCATCTCATTTTTCTACAAAACTAAAATCATAATAACAGAGAGAAATTTAAACAAAGAGACAGAAATATAAATACAGGACGATGACACAGTGTGGCGTGGAGATGCAATGAAGGCCGAAAACACATAAAAATTTCACCTGAACCGGAAACCGAACCACGGACCTTATGCTTTCCGGGCAGATGATCAGACCACCAAGCTATCCAGGCTAATCTTATCTCTAGTGTTTTCGGCGGGGGTTTATGCAACCAATTCCCCCAAGATGTATGTGTATGTATGTATATACTCGCTGGCCTGTTATGCTCACTGTGGGAGGTCTTACAGTTTTTGTTTACTACTAGTTACTTAAGGATCGTTTACTTTTAAGCTGGCTAGCTTAGGTATAAGAAATATTTCCACTTTCACGTAAAACGAGCGCATGGTACGTAGGCTACATTATGAATATAAATATTTATAAAGAGAAACGTTTTTCTGAGGGGAGTCTGAGAGTCTCTCTAACTTATTAAATTCAAATACAAAAAACGTTGAGACCGTGTTCCACTGTAACACCCAATGCATACGTAATATCATAACAACGACTTTACGTATTGCAATGAAAAACACGTTCATTAATTAAAAATGGCATTATGTGCACTTGTTCACTATGAAATTATTAACAGCCACACTTTCGATGTAATATACCATAAACATAAGTAATTTCCTATCTTATATTTCTCCGCTTTTCATTTGAATACGCTTTGATGTAATCAAATGTTTGTTCATGTGGAAAGAAGACGTAAAGAAAAAGACATTTCAAAAATTACTTTCTAAATTTCCTACCTTATCTTTATCAGTTTTTCGTTTTAATTCCTTTATCTTCTTTTCCAATTTAGATTCTCTTGCTTGCATAAGCAAAGATGTTGCTATAATTATTTGTTTGTATGATTGCTGCGCCGCCATTGGATTTTGATGGCCATTTTTTGAACTTATCCCCATATTCAATTTAAATTGAATAGACAGATAAATAATTTGAAATTTATTGTTTTCATAATTTTTCCTGGGGTTTCAGACAATTTTAGAGGGGGTCTTCATAAGACTTTTTGTCGTATCTCGTCTCGTTCACCCCAAACATTTGTATGAGTGAGTGAATGAATGAGTGGTCGTTAAGGGGCTTTATGGTATATAGATATACTACTTCATTCATTCACACGGCGCCTTGAGCGCAAACATACAAATAAATTCAGAGGTATGGAAAGAAAGGGATAGGAACATATAATGTAAAAAATACGAGGACAACGGTGGTAGATGGAAAAATGCCAGAAATCAGAGGGTAAAAATGCGGCCTGACTGGGACTGGAACCCAGAACTTCATGGTCGGCGGCCAAGTGCTCTACCAGTTGAGCTACCAGTCCAGTATTTTGAATTTACTATAAAAAATACGCAAAAATTTCATAGAACCCATCTCATGGGTAGCAGATTAAGTTCTATCCGACGCAATAGACTGATCCTTTTTATAGGTAGACGACCGGAAACATCATATCACAAGATAAAACGAATTGTACGCCGGACGGTAATAAAAATGTTTACCGAATAAATAGAAATGATAGCGAATGTAAAAAATGAAAGGAAGAGCCTTTCCTCACTACATACACACATTTATAGATTCACCTTTTCCGTTTCTTTCACACGCTATCTTTTATCGAACGAGATGTTCCTTCGTGGAATCACATTTTTTCTCAGCGGATGACTTTCAGTGACTGTTTAAGGTAGGTGAGATTAGGGAGAAAATAGCTTCATGGCAAAGGAGGGGTTTAGCAATGGGAACGAGACGAAGACAAGGACGATGAATACAAGCGTAGAGAAAATTCTGGAGACGAAACCGACGCATAGCAGAGCTCATCGTTGCACGTTGCAGATGGGTGGACATTTTTCCATTTTATAGGATTGAGTATGAAGGGTGATGGAAAGCTCTGGAAGAGTAGAAAGGAGAAATTGGTAGGCATTCAAAATGAGAAGAAAAGATATTATGCGTCAGTCTGGGAAATATATTCCGCATTTTATTTCGTAAGTAAAGAAAATCTGTAACCAATATTGACGGTCTCAAGTTCATTTGCAGTAATAAAGCCATAAATCCAATTATTTAACTTTTGGAAATAGATTTTCACCAGCTCACAAAAGCATCCACATTGGTCGTGAAGTGTTTTCATCGATCACACGTAAATGTATAACACGATGTGCCTTAAAAATTATTTACATGTGTTCGTATATAATTTTGATGACTTCCTTTGATTGCTTCATTGGCCTAGGATGGACGGGTAAAGTATGAAGCAAGGCTGTACACAGAGTTACAGGAGAAGAAAAGACACTGTGGAGTACCATATACCCAAGACGGACGCGGTAGGTTGCTCAATGATCATGTCATCGCACACTATTAACACGAGGAAAGGATGAGAGAGGAACGTAATTAATAAGTCCCTGTAAAGGACCTACAGACATATTCTAGGAAAAATTCAATGAAGGCTCACGGAGGAAGAAATAGGGTAAGGACTAGAACACCGACGATATCCTAATATTTCTAGAGTACCTACTGACTGGCAAATATTCAAGAATACCAATTTCAGAAAGTATTACAATAAATCACCATCAATACTCTGAAATCCAAATACTCATTTGACTAAGCTCCCCACTAAGTTCCCCTATCGGCCAATCTTCTAACACAATTATTCTGTTTTCAATTTTTGACGCCTTCTCTATGAATCGCATCTCAGGCCCGTTCTTCTCCTCCATTTGTCATTCAAATATATTTTTCATCAGACAATCGTGTCTCATGACGAGATCGATTAAGCTGTCTCAATACATTTTTGTACGCACGAAAGAAGAAAGCAGTATGTACGTTGATTAGAAAGAGAAAGGGTAGAAAAATAAAATTAAGTCATAAACGCTGAGGATAGTCATTTTTGGTCTAAGAAAGTCTAATTGGAACAGTACATTTACGCATAGTACAGATAACCGTTCACTCCCTTACGTATACGGTGACGTCATACACACTTACATAATGCTCAAGAGGTCAGGCCGGGAATAGCATTTTTCGATCGCGACGGACTCTAAATGCAAGTTGATGGCATAGGTGCACGCGAGAGCGGCGAGAGAGGCCACACCCAAAAAAACGCTGTTTCCGCCAGCAGCGTAAATTAGGATACACACACTCGTGACGAAGATATGGTACGAAAGAAAAACGTAGGAAGGAGAGGCTATAGGTATCGTAAATTCCTTTTAAGATACGCACAAGTTAAGATAACGGTCGCGGGGAGTCAATAAATTTACGTCCCAGCATTTGTACTACGTCTAAGACGCCTCATTGTCAGCTCGTGTCTGAGACAAGATTACCACATAGGCTAACGACGCTGGGGAGGGAGAAATTGATATCCAGCGCTCAACATATAAATTTATAACGACTTATGTACTACAAATATTTAACCTATTTAACCTGAAATCTCGACCTGATGATCGACTCGTTTGCATATAATTCCTCTACGTATATACCTCCATTACTTGTATTAAGTGGCTCGCAACGGTATCAATCAATTTACAATTAATTCATTGATTTGGATGTTTACAGACGTATTCATTGTTTACAATATCTTCTTCGAAGAAGTATTAGCAATTTTTTTCCGAAACGATTCAGAAAAGAATGGATTTGGAATCTTTATATCAAAATTGCAAGTCATCGGAACAAAAACTACGAAAATACCAAGCGCTCAAAATGGGGTACATTGATTTGACGTTCAAAACAAGGGCACTTATTTTGAGAAACGAGTTAGCACAAATACACTTAGGAGCAGAGAGGATTTGTGTCATTGCCAAATCAAACGTAGACATAAACAGCCTCTCAGTCTTTTTACTTTTTTCGTTCGGACGATAAGAAGTCATCTAACTCGGAAGTTTGCTTTTTTGCATATACCTGTATACATTAGGTACGACTGACGATTGGTACTGAACCGATTGGGTCCGTTTTCTATATATTTTTTCCTGCAGTATCATTGTCAATAATAGATTTAAAAAAATAATCAGACCCATAAATATCCGTTTTTTGTTCCATGGCCTACATTTTGAGTGAACGGCCAAGAGATACCCAAGTTATCAACCCTTTAGGGAAATAGGTGTGGATATTTTCTAGCGTTCTTCAACGGTCTCGTCCAATCACCTTCGGCACCAGTGGCGGATAGAGGATAGGGACAAGGGAGGGGCTAAGTGGGGGTCGGAAAAATTACCATTCTATCTAGTGTACATTGGATACCCAAGGGGGGGGGTTCAAGGGGGGGGATCAAGGGGGGATCCCCCCATAGATGCGCCACTGTTAGGCGCTACGCAACACGTCTCTTCTATCTTTATCCAGCGAACACATTGTGCAACGCAATAAAATCTTGATACGTCATCAATATTTCGACGCGTGACTATAGCGATTTTTGTTTTCTATTCGATTTCGAGTGGCTGAGTGTAATTAAATATTTTTCGCCAAATTTCAAAAGCTGGATGCATGCGAAATGTTCGCAGTCGCTTCAATCGATTTCGTAAGTCAATACGACAAGGTGGAGCAGGATAATGACCTCCCTCTCAGCTTTCGGATAGGAATCACGATCGCCATAAGAATGGGAGGTTGAAAGCCAATTCAGCAGGCGTAGGTAGCAAACGTAGAACATTTGGCAGATATCCACGGTGAAACATTTGAAGTGTCATCGAATCTGTCGCCATAAAACGAAAACAGAATAAATAAATTTCCACATAAAAATACGTTTAAAGTGACGAACTGAAGATGATCATAACCAAGAATAAGATAATCGAAACGAAAATGACGAAAGGTACCATCAACATTGTCACAGGGATAAAATACACAAAAGATGAAAATAAAATTAAAGAAACAAATACAGTCAATTAAAAAAAGACAAGAAAATGAAGCCTTGAAAAGGAATAGCAGAATATAAATGATGGTTTCCAAGCCTTTAGTTTACGAACATGTAAAGTTGGTAGAAGCACCGGATCTAGGTTTGGACCGAAAAGGGATATCTGGGATACTTAAGGCCCTAATCGCAGGTAGTTTCGGAGGGCCACTCACAGAAATATCGGATTCAAAGACGCTCTTTTGACTTATTCCTCAATATAAATGGCAGAAAATATTACTTCGCAATCAAAGTTCAATTATATCTCGAAAGGGAATATTTCGCTCAGTTTCAAGTTCATTCGTGCGGAATGGGGACGGGGCCTGATACACCTCACCGCCAATCACGGGGTCCCAGAAAACGGCGAGTTACGGAGAAAATTTGGGCTACGCCGCACCGCTCCAACGACTTCCCATTTTCCAAGTCATCCGAGTGTATAATTCAAAACAAACTGAAATCGGTTTCCGTGAGTCAGTAGGACAAGGTGAAGAAGGATAATGACCTTCCTATGCGCTTTCGGATAGGAATCACGATCACCACAAGATTAAGAGGTTGAAAGCCAATTCATAACTACATTAATTTGACTAGGGTCACATCCGGATAGTAAAATAGTTGGATATTAATAGTAGTAGGTATATATACGCGCGATTTGTGAAACAGCAGATCGGTATTAATTCTCTTGAGTCATTATCAGGGGTAGGTATACTGACCTATTGGCGAGGTTCTGTGGCATTACAAATTCGGCGTCAATTCGACATTTTTTCTGCTCCTGGGTGGTGAGATTTAAGGGTCCACGATTGTTCTTAAAGAGAAATTAATTCACTTTAAAACAGTATCTTTAAAAATTTTTATACACTAACTGCGCATAATTATGTCGATGAAATTTTTAAAATATATTTTTTATTTATAACAGAAAGGTGTTATATTGTTTTTCGTTAATTTTATAGACATTATAAAGCAAGTGCATGATATTTCAAGGAAACAGACCTCCGACAATAAACTGAAATATATGAATATAAAAGCTAAAATAAAGTCCGATTTGAGTCCCACCTCGGCTACTATACCCATTCTGGCGCTGTTTCAAAGCAAATGCCACAAATTTCCACGAATAACAATCTTTAACATGAAATTTTACTTGTCAACGTTGCCAATGTAAAAATTCCATTTTCTTCTCGGTGATCTAATTCATTTTAATCTGGAAAGATAAAATGTCAAATCAATTGGTCTTCACCCTTTTCTAACGTCAGGGTACCAGCATTTTGATGAAAAAGATTTTTCGCGAACGTAAATTAAGTTTTCGACATCGATCTGATTCGTTTAAGATGCATTTGACCACTAATCGATAGACATATACTTCTTGCATTCGTCGTTGGCCTTTTAAAAGCCTCCGCAGGAAGAGCAGAGCATGGGAAGAGGATGGCAAGGGAGAAATGGAAGGATTCTGTCATCCATCATCCATCTTCTTTCAAACCCCCCCTCTCTCCTGTCTCCCACAACCACTGTGCTTGGCTTCGGTCGGTGGCGGCGGTAGGCCCTTTCAAAATGCCGAGGCGCGCTCAAGATGCTTCGCCTTCAAAATCTCCTTGACCAACGGTAGCACGAGTGTCTGGTCTTGTAGAAGACTAGGGTCCTGTATGGTCCTAGTAGGATCTCTCGTTTTCACACTTATTTCTCTGAGCATATTCAGTTGAAAAAGCATATCCATTTTAGTGATGACATTTTTACCACAAAAGGATTGTTATCCTATGTCACTTTGTTGGCCCTCAATTTCGAATTTAAAAAAATAAACAAAATCACCATTTAACCGTCGATTGACCATATTTTTGTGTGAGGAGATATCATATGGGTGGGTGGGTGGGAACTAAATAAAACTATAAAACGCCTCGCTCAATCTCGCTTATTTCTCATCGATTTGATAACTCAATCCAGTGCCTCTGAGAGCATCTGTTCGGAAACCACGCAACCCGCAAAACAATTTCTTATTCTTTTTTTTCTGTCGTTGATATCCCAATTATCACGAGACGAGTTCACCAGCTCTTGCTATGTACGCAGTAGCAACTGCATTTCGAGAAAGGTCAGAAAGTTGACGAACCCTCTAGATTTTTTCCATAGCTCGCCCCGACCTTTAGAGAAACAACAAAACCAGTGAAAATAAGCAACGCAGCAGGGGTAGGTGTATCCCGTAACTTCTCCCATGAATAATAATAAATGGTTATCTTGAATTAGATGGAGCTAACATAGGGATTATCAACCCAACATCCTCATTTGGTCCTAAAAACTGTACCTGTCGATATAATCAGAGGATTTCCCAAAGGAAAAAGTCGATGAGGAAGGCAAGGCCACAGCAAGTGAGGGGCTCGCGGTAGGCACTGCCCCTCTGCAATTTCCATTTCCCTGCATCTTCCCCTAGTTTTATGTTTTTTTTTCTCTTTAGAGTTACTGCCTCCTTTTAGCAGCTTGAATTACAGACGTGACAAGCATGGGGTACCCAGCAGGGTGCAAGAGGGAGCAGCTGCCCCCCTTGAAGCAAAAATCGCAAAAGTCTTTAAGGAAAATCGGGACTGGATTGAAACGAAAGTTTTGAACAAATTTTCTTTGAACCCACGAAAAATGATAATATTTTAAGACACCGAATCATAATCAAATGAACTAAAATAACTTTCTTTCAAGCGAATAATTTAAAAAAACCAATGAAGCACTGTAATTCTTAAAATGCTGGTTTCATTCATCTTTTCTATGCTAAAATTTTACAACTTGAATAACCCTGGCTAGCTCCCCCCCCCCCCTAGTTTAGATCCTGGGTACGCCCTCGGCGAGAAGTAGAACTCGATCAATCACCTAAAATTATCTAACTCGAGTAAATATTAAATTTATTAATTGAAAAAATCCATTAAAAGTGTAGTAACCTCCCCCAACGTTTGCCTCCAAATAACATTGTTGCTCCTCCTCAAGATAATGACCTGGCTAAGGTTATGGCGACAAGGTGAGGAAGCGATGGAATTTGTCCATACTTACTTTCATTTCGAGGTGGGCTGTCCGCAGACGTCAACTGATTAGAATCTCTAGAAAATTTAAAAGTTTTCTGAAGTAAAATTTCAGCAATCGACTGATGATTGAGTAGTAACAGGGGAGGCGAAAAAAATTCTACACTACACAAAGGAAATGTGGCATAAAAGTTCCTGATAGTAAAATAAACACGACCAATTTTCGAATTTCGCGAACACACCAAGACTGATGTAGCAAAGCACCAGGTCGAGTCCTGAATACGACGATGGCGTTTTTTCGTGTTGATAATTTCAAATGGGAGTCTATTTACACTTAAATCGAAACTAAACGACAGTGAAAACCAGTAAACTTTCAATAGTTTCGTTCCCGGGAGCGAAATGTAGAAACGAAACGAAAAAGAATTAAACCAGGGGACCTAAACTCAGGGTCGAAACGAAATCTGAGTCCAAAGTACTTAGGGTCGAAAATTAACCACTGACAAACGAAACAAAGATTATGTTTCGCACCGGAGGGACCACATGCTTCTACTTCGAACAGTTTAGTTTCGACCCACACACCGAGTACAAAGTAATGTTGAATGAAGAAGAAGAGATTCGGCCTACCGCCATTAGATGCATGGGGCACTCATATCTTTACCACAGGACAACGGTGAACACAAACTGGCCATTCGATTTTTAATCTCGACGTTTTAACCTCTCTACACGTATAAATATGTCAAACGTAATGGGTCGAAACTATTACCTCTTTTTTATTCCCCTTCACTCATCTTCTGGGATCGAAACTTAACTATGAGCAGCGGGGTTTCGTTTAATTTAGTTTCGTTCCTGGGAGTACAGCTTCGTCCCGGGCAGAAACTGAACTCCTAGGTGATTTTAATTTCGTGCGGGAACGAAAGTAAACCTAGGCCTCGTATTTTCGTTTCCGTCCGGATCGAAACGAAACATTTGCGTTTCGTTTCACTTGCCATCCCTGCCAAGAGGGTATTCCATACTCCCCGCACCCAGATCATGACCCCCCCCCCCCTGAAATTTGATTCTGAACACGCCCCAGCCTGAGGCATGCTATGTCGTCACGATCCAACTTGTTAACTGCATTAACTGTGAACTCGCAACGCTAGGCACGGCCTACACTCGCAGCGTACTCCAAGCGCCCGCTACTTAAAAGCGGTTGACCTTGTAGAAAGGGCTCAAAGCGACAAACAAACACACGGAATGAGTCAGATGAAGCCGAAACAGGAGGGAGAGGGAAGGAAATGTTGAATGGCGGCACTTCTCTGGCAGGACCGAACTACGGAGAAAGGGAAGCGTTTGAGGGAAAATAAATAAACCGATTATGAGGTCATTAATCTAGAGTGAAGATACCCACTGTTTTTGAGTCTCACTCTTGGAAGCACTGGCTGACTTGAGAGAAGACCTTCTCTTGTCTCATCAGTGAGGGGCACTCGATTCCTTTGCCTCTATCAGCTGGTTAATACGGAAATCGTAGAGGTTTCGTTTCGATCACTCTTTGAAGTGGCTTTCACTATCCCTGGCACGCTAAAATTACTATACCACATTATCTGACAGTTGAGGTGCGCTTACAGTGAAAAAATACACCAGTTTTAATTATCAATTACATTTTCCTCGATGCAAAAGCTCTAATTTCAATTAATTTTTTAGACACACTTTGTTGTAGAACCCTGTCGCACCTGATCACCGTCCACTTACAGTCTGGGTACCCAAGACTGTAAGCCACCTACCTATACGCCACTTTGGGGTAGCTAGGAATTTCGTTTGGGGTGGAGTGGTCCAAAATAAGGGGGAAAGTTTTTGAAAAACAGGGTATTTAACACTTTTCATGATAAAAACTTCATTTGTCAAGGAAATATTTACTACATTCATATTTTTTATCATTTTGTTTTCTTTTATGAAGCAAAGTAATTGTGTTTTTAAATTTCGGGGGGTGGGGGGGAACGGCAGGAATTTATTTCGGTAGGGGAGGGGTCCAAAATCAGGAAAAATATTTTGAAAAACAAGGTACTTATTATAGGGTTTTAAACTAATTTTAACTATTTTCATAACGAAATAACTTCATTTCTCAAATAAATCTTTTTTAAATTCGTGATTTTTCAATATTTTGTTTTCTTTCATGAAGCAAAGTAAGTGTGTTTTTTATATTTCGGGGGTGGAGAGGGGGTCCGGACCCGCCGGAAATCCCCCCTGGATACGACACTGGTGGGAAATGACCGTGTGATTTAGAAAATGATGAGTCGAGCGGTCACTCTTTTGGTCCCTGAAAACATATCGCTGGAGCCATGGGCCCAGTTTAAGAGTTTTATGTTGGGGGGCCTGCAATCCTGCCGGGGGTTTAGAGGTTATAAATTATCCCCATACTGAAACGGAGGGCTCCCCTAGGTCTTCGCCTGGAAAATTTGTTAAAATTAACTTCTGGGAAAAGTATTTTAAGTACTATCCAAGACTAAAATTTATTTAAACTTTTGTTTGTTTTCATTGTACTAGAATGCACATGTTTCGTCCTTTTATCAGGAAATTACTATTCCCGTTGGGTGGGTTGAGTTGGGAATCCTGCTACCCTTGGCCCCCCAAAACTCCGCCAATGCTGCTCGAGCGGTTAGTTGCAACCAGGGGGGGATTCAGCATCAAATTTGGGGGGTTGGTCATGACCTGGGTGCGGGGATTGTGGAATATCTCCCAGAAGAGAGGGGCATGTTTTAGTGTAAAGTTTTTAAAATACTCATTTTTTACGCATTTCGGAGTCTAAAATTTCTTTTTCATTCGTAAATAATAATAATAATAAAGTATAAAAATATAATTTTATAAAAACCACGTTTTGTCAAAAACAAGAAAATAACTGCCTACGGCACCTAATGTTATTGAAAATTTCAAATATGATTGATGAGAAGGAAAATATGTTTTGAAGAACATTTCAGATACCAAAAACTAAAGATAATACTTGCTTTCGCTAGGAAAAGAATATGATATAAATATATTGACCAGCAATTATTAATTTTATAATCTCACATGCGCACCACATTTTTCGTTTTTCATATCTGTAATGTTCTTCAAAACTTACTTTTCCTTCTCATCAATCATATTTGAAATTTTCAATAATTTAAGGAGCCGTAGGCAGTTATTTTCTTTTTTTAATAAAACGTAGTTTTACAAAAATTATATATTTGTACTTTAATATTATTTTAGAATTTTTAGTTTTGTTAGAGAGGAATTTTTTAATCGATTTAAATTTTAAGTACAACCCCTATGTTGTAATCTCGAATATTATCTTTTAAACCGAATAGCGATAACGACTATTATAATTTCAAGCAGCAAGAAAAGTTTTCTAATCCATTAAATACAAAATGCCAGAGCCAACTTGGTTGGCAAGAAAGGATGATCTTTAATTGATACAAGTACTTTAGATCAAGTAGGATAATTATTATTGTCATAATGCTCTATTGCCTTCCGTTCACTTCACTTTTTGAATCAAGTAAAAGAGCATTTGTAAAATAGATGGGATTGAACAATTTTAGACATTAAAGGATATAACAACCAATAAAAATTAAGAAAGTTAGATAAAATGCGAGGGTGGTCATGACCAGGGGCGCAGCTAGGAATTAAGGCTAGGGGGGGTTTTAAGCGCAACTAATACTTACGGGTGTGGGGTATGGCATACCCACCAGGGTAAGCAGGAGTTGCCGGGACCCTCCTCCAGAAAAATTTGAAGAATAATGGTTCAAAATGGTTAGTTTTACGGCTTTCTGAGGGATATTTGATAATTTCTAACACTATAAGTAATACTGATCCAAATAAGTTAAATGGATTAAACTTAAAAATTTCTCTGAGCTCTGGGGTTTGAGCGAGGGGGGGGTTTTTATCCCCCAAAATCCCCCCCTCGCTGCGCCACTGGTCAGGACCCCCGTGCTCCCCCCTGGAATCGCCACTGGTTGCAGCGGACATTGCACGCATCAGATGTTCCCCTCAAACCCAAACAAAGCGGAGAGAAAACTTGTGCCCCGCTTCTTGCACAATGTATGTTTTTTTCACTACAAGGCGCCACGAGCTAAAGGAAGAACGTCGTATTTTGGTCTGGTTCTTCCACTGGAGACGGTTCCTGAGCGTCTTTTCCGTTCTCCGCCCCTCTTCTCTCCCCCCCCTCCCCGCTTTAATGCTCCTTTCCCGCCCATACAAAGTCTCCACTTCCCCTCCTCCGCCCATCCCCCTTCGGCTGGAGACGCCAACACCCAAAACTTAGCCTCTCCCTTCCGCGCACAAAAACAACTCCTCTGCGTCCCTCACACGCTTCCCTCCGACATTTCCAGTTTCGCTCTCTCACGGTGAAGAAGGGTCGAAGACTTGCTATCTCTTGTGGTTACACTCTGGAGGACAGGACACCTTGACTGACTTCCCCAAGGCTTTTACTGTCTTCGCGCGCCGATTTAAAAGGTAAGACGCAATTGTCAGCACGTGAAAAGTGATACGCAGTAGAAAATCCAGGGTTTGGCGATAATATTTTGGTACTTGCGCAGAATTATTACTTCGTAATCACATTTTTCCAAAAGAATCTCTCATCAACATTAGTTTTCCGATTCGGGGAACACACTGTACTGTAAGCAACTACGCGTTATTCGCTGAAATCGGTGGCTACTTGATCTCGTTGAATGGAATATGACTGAATATACTTCGTCCACTAATTATTTCTATATAATTAATCAATTTATTGTAGTGGTAATATTAGTGTTTACTTTTTATAACCAGAAATCAACGTTATATTAATCGAAATAAGAGTATTAATGAATAGACAGTGGTCTGGACCCAGACAAGATATATCTTCGTAATGTTTTTATTTCTTACTTCTACAATGTAAGGCCCTCGTGCCATCGTTTATTTCGAGTACAATAACTTAGGTGGCGGGTTAGGCGCGGTGGTGTTCGACGGATTGTTAAGGGTTACACCAAGACTTCGTGAGTACATTTTTCGTACGAATTTCTCCTTGATACGTAACAGCTTATTTTTGTTACTTTAAACCGAAGACAAACTCGTTGGACGAGAAACCATCACAACACCATTGGAAGATTGGCTGGATTTTTGCGATGAAGATTCAGGATCAAAATAAAAACGGAAAAAGATTCGCGATAATAAATAGACCGTCCTTACACCAAAGCCATTCCTATCGGTGTCTCATTTTCTCACCACTTATGCACGTTAGAGACCATGCGTAATAGGGTGTAATAGTAAGACGCACGTATATCGGATCTGATCATGAAGATCACCCGTTGCATATTGCATAATTGTGAAAGTTTAACTCTTGTCAAGCACGCATCAATTAGCTTACATGGTACTGAACAGCAGTAAAAGACTGAGCGGGCATAGCGTTGGGCTTCGATATGAAGAGACCTGGGTTCAAATCTCTGGCAAGGCATTTAGACAACGCAAGTAAAATTCCACAAGGCGCGAGGTGGCCCAGAGAAAGAGACTGACCGCCTATCACTTCAATACTTCTTCATTCATCACTCAACTATTGCGCAATAGCTTATCTACGCTTTCACTGTCCACAAATTTTCAAGTGCATTCGCTTTCTAAGTAGCATCAACTTCCCTAATCCCAAAAAATGTAGGTTATTTAAATATGGTGATATACTCTTCAGACTTCACTTCGCCTTTAACATATTCTGGAAAGGTAATCTATCCATTCCAATCTCCAGGTTGTATTTCGTAATGAGCGAGTGAGATGATAGTTATAAAACACTCAAGAGAGGATTGCAGATCGTGAGAAAAGAGCACACAGCCAATAGCCGAGGGGGATTCAGGCTTCATTTTAGGAGTGAGAGGCCATCCCAGGATGCTTCTGCCTAGCTAGGGCGGGTGAACTATTCTCCGAATAGTCCTACCGCCTCGGGTGGGACGCTTGCGTAGCTCACAAGGAATGCGTTAGAAGTCTCTCCTCTAGATGAGAGGAGCGGTGTGTGCCTTCCACTACGATCAATTATTTTTTCTCTCCTTTGATTCTGCGATCGTAGAGTGCGTATAACTGTGTGTATTCATTGCTCAATGCTAGGCGCTCCTCTTAACTTAACACATCAAATATAATTCCCGCGAAAACAAAGAGTCGGAACTGCTTAAATAGGAGCCATTAACAAGCGCCTCGGTTTCCCTTTTTCTTTTGAATTCGTCTTCTCGAGTTGAAATCGCCGTTGACGTAGATATTTAGCGATATTATGAGGAACAGCTCGTTCACTCGAGTTTCCTCAATACGAGTCAACAACCCACCCTAAAGGAGAGAATCTAACAAAGGAATTTAGAGATTGGTAAATACGTTTTTTTTCTATGTTTGTTGGCTTTTAAGATCCGTTGAGTTAAAATATAGTCATTCGTTCGCCAAATATAAATACATGAAAAAGCCAAGATGTGTTGCGTCTTCGGCTCACTATGGTAGCGAAAAGTATGATCAGCTAGAAAAATTAGAGATAGGTACAAAGTATTAAGAGTTGAACAATGTGCAAACAATGAAGTCTTTTCAAAAATGAAGGCCACCGAGAAGATGGACTTTGCATAATAGAAGTTTAAAATATAGCAGGAATCAGAGGGAAAAAAATATTTCTCAAAGCTTAGCAGATTCATTGTTAATTCGCAAAATGTGAAGCTTTTCTCATTAACAAAATAATCTCGCAATAGACTCGCTATTTCCGTAATGGCGATTGGAAATGCATTTAAATCAACGATTTACGATTGAAAATATAAATTTCATTCCATTAAATATCATCCTGCCATCTGATCCTCAATTTAATATGTAAACTTACGTCACGACGGGATTTCATAATTCCACAACATCAAAGGTTGTCATTCTCCACATGTGCTAGGAAAAATGTGTCAGTCGGTTAACCTAGAAAAGTGAAAACTTTGATAATGGAGCCAGTTCATTGGTTTCATCGGTTTTCATCTGTTATAAGTTTTTGACGTTCAAAAAAAATTACATTTAAATAATGAGACAAATGGGAGAAATGGAATTAATTTAAATATTTTTTTTTTTCAATTTCACTAGCCTTTCAGGCGAGTCAAATCGAATTCAACATTCGGGATTAGGTTTCGCTACAGAATATTCTATCTTTTTTTTTTCGACGGAAGATCCTTACTTCATTACACAACTATTGCCCAACTGGCGTATCTACGCTTTCACTGTCCACAAATTCATCAAGTGCATTGCTTTCGCGAGAACGCACTTCCGATGCCTGGAGTAACAGCTTCCCTAATCCCAAAAAATGTAGGTTATATAAATATGGTAGTATACATCAGCCATTAAAAAAGCTTTTATGTCTTCCTCGAGTGTTAGAAGAATGGTCTGGCGCCTAGAGCTTTGAATTTGGTGTCGTAACGTGGCCCTACTACTGATCTACTGGACGCCTGAGACGTTTAGAAATATCGGTGATGTAGTGTTTTCCTATTTATAGATTACCACAGCCAGAAGGCATTACGTCGCCCATTTCGTCTAAGTCAAACAAACAGTTGTCTGGGACGAATTATACACTATAAATAAAATATAGACTACTAGGTCAAAAAGCAGTAAACAACGTAAACATGCACGCGAACCAATTAATACAAGCCAAACAATCATGACTAATACTTTATGAAAAGGGTTTACTTTTAAATAGCTATTATATGTGATTATTTGAAAGAGCAGCATAAATTATTTCCGGCAATTATCTCTTAGGGACTTATCTCTTATATAAGATTTATCTAAATAACAAATGAAAGTCAGCTTTGCCACTCCATGGAGGGAAACCGAAAAGAGTTCAGTCACTTTAATATTGAGTTTTTTCTTTGAACTTTGAAGATAGCCTTCTACGGCAATACGTCAACAAGAATAGAGAGTTACGGACAATGTAAAACGTTGTGTTCGGAAATTGTGTTTATATCACTCATCTTTTTCGAAGTCTCGATCTGGATTGACACCGACTGAAAAACATTTCATTTGGAATACTTTGTGGTGGGAATGGCTAGTAAGATATAAATCTATTATTGAAAAAATAAAAAGCACCCCACAGCACTTATATTTTAATCAAATCAAGTTCCAGTATGACATGAGGGACCACAGGTGCCCGATTCGGAAACATTGGCCTCCAATACACGGTACGGGAGAGCAACTTTGTCGTGACAAAGCCAGTTTGTTCGCGGGGCGTGGCACCAGTCCTAATGGTTTGGAACTGTCGTAGTAGTGTCAACCATTGGCAACAAATCATGGGAGTGCTCGCACTTTTTAGCGCCACAACTCAGACACGGTACAATTAGCAAAAAGAATATTTTTGCAATGACATGTGAATACTTACACAACAGAATAATGTTTGCTATTTTAACGAATACAAATCTTCTGCAGCCAATCACATAGTAACCGATAAAAATATTTCTGGTAAACCGATTAACAGCTAAATTAATTTTCGGCAATATGCTTGAGATCGTAATCGCTTTGCATTTCATCCCACGTTAGCGTAAAGAAGTACCTACGTATCACCACTTTCAGTAATTTTGCTGATGATAGTTGTACCATCAACATAATAGCTTCTGAACAGTACATATGTATAGTCAAAGCTTTCCCTTTATTCTTCCATCTTCATTAGCGTACATATTTCTAACTTTCAAATAGTTCACTGAGTGCTCTTGCTACGTCGTCCTGGATATCCCTATATATTTTCCTGAGAAATGTCTCCTTTCGAACAGTGTCCCAATACGACGAGCGCCCCTTTAAAAGTTCTTGTTAGATCATCTATCCTCTTTAAGATGCCCATGAGAATTCGGCGTTCTGCTCCCCCATTCTCTCTATTCGATCAATCCGCTTGATATCCTAAAGTCTCGCACATCACCCCGATACAAAAGCTCTAATTATTTTCCGGGCGATGTAATCACGTGTGCCTCGCTAAAGTAGAAATTAAAGCAACGGTTGCACACTTCTCGATAAATTGCTCCTTATCAAGAGCAAGGTGATGAGCAAGAGTTGTTTGTTCCTGGCCAGCATTCTTAATTTCTTCTCAAATTTTAAACTTTCAGCTAGTTAAAGGTTACTTGAAGTCTGGTTCTGTTTGGCAATCTGCACAATTATTGTAAATAACATACAAAAGTTACAACTAACTCGTTCTGATTTATAAAAATCGGTATCGCTGCGGAAAAAAACGCAACGGTTAAGTATAAATCCACATTTGAGCCAGTTTAATTTGAGCTGCTGGTTTATTAAAGTGATTTCTTAAAGCAATCGAACATGCTTGGAAGTTTTTTTTTTCACGCGGGTTCACAGAAGATCTCTTCTTTACGTCTCACCTAACCGGTTTTCTCAACTCGCAACAGTTTTAGAGTACGTGAAAAAGCAATTGTTTATTTACGGTTCCAAAAAGGAATAAATTTATAAATTGAGAATTACTTACGTTAATAATGTTCACCCACTTGGAAAGAGTTGAATGAACAGGAAAACTCTCGAAGTATGTATATGCACATGTATAACGCGGGAAATCATAATAGAACAGAATCTATTTTAGGAACAAATTTAGGGTCTTCCGTGTGGGGGGATTGGTGGGTTGTTTCCTTTAGCTCGAATTCCTACAGAGGGGATTGGAGACTCTTCTACTCCAACGGCGCGGAAAAAGAGGACTCAGGAAATGAACAGGAGAGAGACGACAAAAAAGCGAGGTTTGGTGAAGAAGTGAAGGCGATAATGCGGGGGAAAAAATTGAGAATCACATCCACATAATACCGTGCAAGCCACCTCTAGGGTGTACACCTGGGGGTGATCAATCACCAACATGCAGCGCGCGAGAGGACCGCCACATGCACACCACACGGTCATAAAATATTACGTATAATAAAAAATATACGTGCACATTCATCAAAGTACAAAACTTGCCAACAGTCAGTAATTCCTATAGCAAATCCATTCAAGATTAGAACAATAGAAAAAATAAAAACATGCAATGAGTTGAACTAGCGACTGAAGCTATTAATTCTTTTAATCCAGACACTGTTGCTATCCATAATAGTACATACGATGAAAGAATTATACTTTAAATATCTCTTTTTTGCAGACCATTTCCTTTATTTTCTTCTCGTGATCACTTCTACCATAGTAAGACAGTAAACGTAGGATATGTTTTCCGTCGCCTGAGAAAAAAATCACCGAAAATACCACGTAGCTTTAAATCACGTAGAAAAGGCACAGGGAAAATCTACATGGCATCACTCCACGAGCCAGCTCTATGGGGTTTTGCAAGGAGTGAGTACTTTAACGCAAATTGAAATACGCTACATGCTGCACAGTTTTAGGTGCTACCACAGCGACAGGAGGGAAAAGTAGCCCATGTCCCTGACTTTGGCATCGCAGTTCTAAAGAATTATTCTAATGAATTTGCAATTAGCTTGACCTGTTTTCAGCGGATACTTTCTTCCCAATGTGGATCATTAATTTTCACAACTCCGAGGTTGATTGATTATACGCTTTTCAGCACAAACTGTGGCAATTAAAGAGTGTTTACACACTGACTTTAAGGTAATAGCATTTATTTTTCGAAAAATTCATCGCTGCGCGCTCATTCATATCTATTTAGCCACTTGCCTCCTTTGCATCAAATGCAACTTAATAGCATCTTCGAGATCTTTAGCACGGGAAGAGTATTTATTTATCGATTTCTTTCGTTGCTAAGGCTTACAGTGTTAGATACAGCTAGAATTAGCATCGCTGAATTCCCGAAAATTTAAATAAAAATCCGCATTTTGCCAGTTTGAGTTGAAATCTTCGACCCAGGACAAATAAGTTATGTATATCATCTAGCAATATCAAAAGATATAGCAAGCGCTATGAAGTAATAATAATGGTCGTAGCGAGAATCGTAAGGCCTCGGTTACGATACGAGCGGCGGGCGGCGAGCGGCAACTTGAGCGGCACGTGAGCGGCAGCGGTGGCTACAATACGAGCGGCACCGCTCAGGTTTCTCACCTTTTCAACTTCAGTCTTCCTTTATTTGGCCGTATTCTCACTACTTTGATGTTTCCCTGCTTACATTTTCAACTACACTGAAGGATGAATATACTGAGCGGCGAGCGGCAGTGGAAAAGAAATCGGTCTGGACTTGGAACCATGAGCGGCACTGGGCGGCGCCGCTCACTGTCGCTCGCCGCTCAAATATATCGTACCCACCCTCAATGGATTTACACGCAACTAAATGAGGACCGATATCAGAGCGGCGCCGCTCACGCCGCTTGCCGCTCGCCGCTCGTATCGTACCCGGGGCCTAAAGCTTTCCTTAGATATTTTGACTAAGCACCCGTTAATTCGATCAGGAAAAAATACCCTGGTTGCCGATAAAACGAGCGGACTTAACCGCGCACCGAGGCGTCATCTGCTAACAAACATAGGAGACGGGGTGGAGCAATTCGCCGACATCACTATCATACAAACGGAACTTATGACACTTCCTCAAGTGGAACTCCTCCTGGAGACATCTACTCCAAGATGTTTACATTTATACTTTAAATAATGCATCGCATGCCGCCTCAACAGGCACGTGGCGGGTGGCGTTACGATCATGTAAGGATTGGATTCGTTTCAAAAATTCAAGTAAGTAACAAAGAAAAGAAGAAACGCGCACTGAGTCCCTCCCAGCATGAATTGAAATCCGCTATTGTTTGCTGGAAAACTTATTCCTGCACCTATTCGTTCGGCAAAATATCCCTCATAATGTATCGTTTCTGCTGCAACTAGAAATGGATGTAAGATTTTTAGCACACACTTCCATTTTGAAATAGCGTTTATGTTCGGTGGGGTAGCATTAGTTTTTCTCTTAAAAATTCATCATTCCGAATTTATATTTGACTCGAGTCGCCACAGACTTCCCACAGCAAAAGTGAACGAGGGCACCAAAATAAAAGCAGGTCGGAAGGAGGCCGCCGGATGACACGAAAAGGGATAAACGAGAGAATCCATTGGGAGCGCGGGAAAATTAATGCCACGCCCACTTTTCTCTCTCTCCCTCTCTCTCTCACTATCCCTCCCTCTCTCTCTCTCTCTTTAGCATATACTGCATGCGAGTTTGACCACTAGCACATGCGCAGTGATTCAATTGTGCGTGATAAAAGAAAACTAATTAAATTTGCATTTTAAATTATTTAACGCACGGAAAGGCGGGACCAACCGCTAAGTGGAGATAGAGGCTCATTATTATATAATTTCTATAAGTTTATGTCGGCACCGTTAAAGAGGATCCATCTCTCCCTCTCGAACCGTCTTCTCCAAAAAATGTTCCTGGTATACAGGCTGTTACCTTGAAATTTTTCAAGGAACATCGAGTAGACCTCGTCTAGATTTGACTTTATCTGAAATACAACATTTTCACTCCATCATATTTTCAGAGGAATAATTTTTATACTAGAGATAAAGATAAGTATTGAAAAGGATCTAGTTCATATTCCTTGAAAATATAAATATTATAGCGTATTTTTTAAACACACGTAACGTCAAGAAAAATAGCACGCCTGATTGACTGAAAGTGATCCATCCTCGTAAGGACCCCAATGTTTAAAAAAAAAACTGATTTGGCCGTAAAAAATGTAAGATGAAGAAGATACTTGCCAATGATAAACTGTATCTCCTTATAGAATTTTTATCTCAGCAAGGAATATAAAATCTTCACATTTGAGATACAGGTGCTTCATGACGAGATCTCACTTTATTAAGCTCTGAAATTTTCAAGAATTCAGAATTAAATAGTTTATTTCCAATTTTGCCAGTGTACAATGGATATTTACATAGTATTCTGTAGTTTTAGACACATATACAGCATGATCCCAGAGTTGGAAATTTCCTCTTCAGGGCTTGTCAACATGATATTTCAAGTTTATATTTGTTAGAGAGCGTGTGGCAGCAGTTGTAACGCATATTATCTGGAACTCTTTTCTTCCGGGATGGCTATTGGCCCGACATGCGTCGGAGACGTAGGAAAACAAGCGAAATCCCGCGTAGACCGCAGTGCAATAAAATTTTATCTAAAGATAATTGCTGAAAACTTTCGCTATCATCTTTCTACTATCAAAAGATAATAGCGAAAGTTATAAGCAATTAATACGTCAGGAAACGAAGGTCGAGCTCTCTTCACAACAGTGACCACGCCAAAGGCGCGAGCTCCCAGTGAGTACAAAACTCACCTCAACCAGTTCATAAAAGCATAATAAAAATAGTGTATGTGTACCGTTGACAGTATAATGAGGTGTTTGTGTGAAAAAGGAAACTTAAAAACTAAGAAAATTTGCACAAATTAGAATCAATACAACAATGAAATCAATAATGCATAGAAATTATATATTTTAAAATTATTTTTCCAATTTTCATATTTTTCCGAACCAATCTGTTTGCATTGTTTTCTCTTTTGATTTTTTGAATTGGAGTAACGCATTCTTTGAAAGTGCTTGCACAAGAGGGGACACTCGGTCGACATGGACTGGATAGATGCCCGAGTGGGGCGCGGCTGGTGATGCTCCGTTAACTGGCCACAAAACAGGAAACCGACCACCACATCCAAAGCACAGACAATAAGCTCGTCCAATCGTTTCCAGCCACCATTGTGTGTGTGCCGCGGGTGGCAATTGGGTGCGCGTCTATGGTGGGGGGCTCACATAGTCAGTCGGCCAGTCTTAAAAACCCTTTGGCCCGCTTCCACTAGAAAATGAGGAGCGCGTGGGTGAGTGGAGAGAGGGGTCAGGGATTCTGTGGGAGATTGAGGGAGAAAGAAGTCTGAAAGGAGATAACGCACGCTTAGGTCATGCCACTTGTTCTCCGCCCCCCCCCCACTCCTCCCCCAATGCGAAAGAATTTCCTTCCCCAGCACGAATGTCATTGTCGCGGCGAGCGCGCGCTGCTTTGCGGAGTGCGCGACGGTGCGTTCGCATCGCATTACGTAACGGAATGAATGGGTGGCGAGGCAGGGCGAGCGGAAGGGTACGGCAATCACGATAAGACTTGACCAGTAAGAGCGTGCGCCGGGGTGAGGTATTCAAGCAGATGGCAAAAAAAGGAAAATCCTACGTCCGTTTGTCAACTTATGAATGTGTAGACAGATTGTAGGATGCTCAAAGCGATTGATTCTAGATGATCATAAGTCTCTGCAAGGATTTCTCATGTTGACGACCCCGAGGATCTTGCCGGCCTCGCTGCCGTGACCGACACCCGTCCTTTGCGGACGGTTCCCGGTCGATGAGATTTCGAGGTTCATTTGGTTGTACTCCATGTTTTCGGGGAAGAGATGGTTGGCTGGGTTTCCCACTTCCAAGCCAACGGTGTTTTTTTTACGTGACACCATCACATGGACTACCTTTCGTCTGGCTCCTACCCTTCGACCTATCGGTCATGGGGTAATAATTAAGAATTAATCCCGCCAGTGCAACTCTAGGGGTCATAGGAACGCGTAAGACTTTCCACCGCGACAAGGTTGTAGCCCAAGGGAAAGGATTCTATGAGTTTAGGTGAAAATTTACAGATTTTTATGTCTGCGTCATTCCAAAGATGAAGTTCATACTATGCCAAAAATACGCGAAATTCGGGAAAAAAGGGAAATTATAAGTCAGTAATTTTGAGTATGGAGCTAAATAGCAGGATGCTCAGAGACATCAATTCTACAATAGTAGATGAAAATTTACGGATATTTATTTTTCTGCATCATTCCAAAAATGAAGTTCACAATAAGCCCAAGCTTGAAAGATGCAGAATTCGGGGAAAAAACACCAGCTACTTTCAAAAAGTACAATATTTTTATTTTCAGGTCGATTAAAATTTTGTCATGTGGATCTGAATTCCAATGAAACCGTCAGTGGAGCTAAAAACAGTGGCGGATCCAGGATAGGGACAAGCTAATCGGGTGATTGGGGGGTAACCTCCCAGCAGTGGGAGTACGAACAAATTTAACATTCTATCTTGTGTAAATTGTTTTTCATAAAACATTAAAATCAACAACAAACTATTTTCGGCGTACTCCAAATAATATCGTAACCTTCCCCATAACCAAGTTGATACATCTGCCGGTTTTTTTAAATTTAACCGCAATACAAGGCGGAAAATAAATATGGCCCGGTGTCAAACGCGGTGGCCTGTGGGGATGTGGCTTAAATGTTGGAAACAGCTCAAGCTTGGTGTAAGGTAATTGTTGGTGGTAAACAGAAAGAAACTAACTACCGCACTGGCGGAGCCGTTACTTTCTCCAACCAGCTCATGGAAAAATAAACAGCGGTATTTATTCTCTCTACTCACAGCTGGTGCTCACAGTGGTATAAAGCCTGGCGTCTACGTAGGCAAATGAGTAATTTTTCTTGATATGCAAGAGGGCATGGGCTATTCGCAGAGAGCACTCGTTAGCTAGTGTTGAAGATGTTCTTGCTTCATAGGTTATGCGTCAGCTAGTGTTCCGTGACCTCAATTCTGAGTGAAATATAAAACCCTGGAAGCAATGAGATGAGAGGCTGGTGGCCAGGCTGGTGAGTCACGGATCGACCTAACCATCGCGACAGTATCATACACCTAAAAATACAAACAAAACGAGTACCCTAATAGAAAATTCATGGACAGCTGCTGTAGTCTGCTTAAATTGAGTAGAAATATGTCATAGTAACAGGCTAAACAAGCGTCCAAGGGAAATTAAGTGGTACCCACTAAAGTGAGCCAAAATTCTGCGTTATCCACCCACATGGGCCCCAAATCCAATTCTCTAAATTCAATAAATATATTTATCTTTCACCCATTCTTTCTTCTTACTACCAGGGACAGTAACAGTGCCTTGATTAGTAAAATTAATAGCATCACTCGCTAGGACGACTAATTGTATTTTATATTTTTTCATTGTTCTTTTCATATTATAGATTTCCTATATGAATTACTAACCGTCGGCAAATTTTGCTTTTGCATGACTGTTTGTTAGCTTGAAATTTTGTTATTATGTGCAATATTTTTTAGACCATGAGGTGTGCATGACCTCTTGGATGTTATAAGGTGGTGATTGGCCACCAACTGCAAAACACCCTAAGGTGACTCGCAGCGAATTATGTAAATGTATTTAGGAAAAAAAGTCAGCATAATTTTTGTAAAAAAATTACTATTTTGGCAGTAAATTTGACAGTGGTACTGGGAAAGGATCGTATTGAATTCTAACAAAAACTGATCATCATCATAGGTCAACCATCCTAATATTTCCTTTCCGCTAACCAATTCGATAGGCTTTTCATGACGACGTATTGGAAAACGCGAAATTCGGAATAAAATAACAGCTACTTTCAACAAGTACAATATTATTACTTCCTGGTCAATTTTAATTTTGTGAAGTGGATCTGAAATCCAATGCTACCGTCAATGAAGTTACAAATATCGCCAAATTGTAAACCTTCGATTAATTTTTACTATTTTTTTTCTCCATACTTCTTATGATGACTCTTACATCTTTACCATCTATCACTCTCACACCCTTTATAACCTGTCCTATGTAACTCATTCGGGACACCCTTGCCCTCCTTCCCTCCCACCTGTACTTCTATGATTGTTTTAATCAGGCCATCATGCCTCATAACGTGGCCAACTAAATTTTCCCGTCTCCTCCTCAAGGTTATTTTAGAAGACCGGAACGAAAACTACGAAGGTGAATCACGCTAGATTAGGGTAAAAATAGAACTAAAAATGAAGCACACACATGGGAGCAATGAAGCTTACAAACTCACATGTCATCACTCACATGGTTTGTACGTAATCCCTTCCATCTCAGCATTCCCGAGGCGACTGCGATGACATCATGATCCTGGGATTTACAATCACGAGTGCTCACGAGGGAGATGGTTGAGTAAGCGGCTCGAAAGCGGCGTCACAACACTGACGCCACCAAATCGACGATTTGAAAACCGCGTGGCGACCGAGGAATGAATGAATCGAGGTAAGGCCTAAAAATAAACCTAAAATCATCGAGGCCTTTACTGACACAGGAGTATTTCCTCGAGCTCTGGTGTATAAGGCAGATGGAATAACGAATGGAGGTCAAGGGTTACAACACGAACGAAGAAGCTTCCACCACTACGATGGCGAGATTAAAAAAAAAAACGATTGGGATATCGAAAAGAAGAAAGTAAAAGTAGTGAGAGACGGCGTTGGAATCTTTTTACAGGTTCAGTAATTGATCCCTTCGCCGAAACCTATTTTTTTATTATATTAAAAACAAAAGTCTGTACTGAACTGGAAAAATTCCGGCAAACTTCGGGGTGAAGAATGACAAAAACTAGGCATTGACTAGAATTTATTGCTAGCCTAGCTATTGGAGCTAATTTTTCCCTAATATTATAATTTAATATAACGCATTTTTTTGATTTAGCGTGACACATGGTTAAATAATTATCCTTGCGGAATGGAGTGGCGAGCACTTCAAGGTTTCGGGTGCATAACCGACAAAGTTATCCAGAAGTTCATTCCGGTTCTTATTAGCGGTCGATGACTCGAGATAATTAAGAAATATCCGACGACTATCATACCCTCTCAGCACAAACTAGTGTTGAGAGTAGCGAACTGTAAGCGAAGAAAGAACACGAAGAAAAAAAGTGGTAACGAAGGGCAATAAAGATAAATATAACCCTTTCGTGAAACTATCGATATGGACTCATAGATAGCTGGTGTTATCGAGTAACACAAATACTCTACCGGCCATAATTGTATCTTGTAGAGCAAAGAGGCAGCCCTGCCAGCAAAAACTGAGCTAGAATATTATTCTCCCCGATTGATATTCATTGCAAATCACATGTCTACACCAAAAAATAAAGTAGATAAAATGAATGTACTAAAAAATTTTAACATCGCACAATACTCTCGAATCAATGATTTTTTTCTACTTTAAAGACTTATTTAGGTTGACTGAGATAGAGGGTTCATTAGGAACAACTTCGGCTGTTTTAATCCATTAATTGAGATTCTTTCCCTCACTAATCAACGAACTAAGGCCTAAAAATACTAATTCACTAATTGGTGTTGTTTCTTACCTGAATTTAAATTGACATTTCTTAGCATTTAAGAAGTTCACATTCATAAGAACGAGGGCGCGGCATATATAAGTACGAGCGTGCTGCGCCCGCTCCCAGCGGGCTTCCCCCGCTCTTTTCAATGCAGGTCCACAGAGGGATAGGCGCGTTTCTAATTTAAAATGTAGAAAAAAAGGCAGGGTCTTATGTACAAGTTTAATTGGAATGTTCATGTACAAATTGAGGTCAGAGGACCTCTTTAAACACAACATTGGAAGTAATTACACTATCCTCTGTTAAACGCACATGATGACTCATACTTACGTATCAACAGGAGACTTGAATGTGGAATCAGCCACATTTTGATAAAATTTATTTAAAGAATGCGAGATATTGTTGCAAATGAACAAATTTATCAGTTTGTGCGCCGTTAACGTCAGGAATATTTACCGTTTTTTTGTTTTTTTTTTGATTATTAAAAACCAATTTTAGGAAACAATAGCAATATTTAGCAAGTAAGATATGCCGTCGCATGTTCTCTGATAAATTCTGTGCATTTTGGTACCTCATTTGTAGAGTTTGGTTGCGTATAAGTTGAGAAAAAGGTATCTATACAGCAGAAATAATATAGCAGGCCATACCGAGCAATTCCGATTCCTGCAGTACCTACACACCCACATGAATATCTGGGAGGGTGCTTTTAACGCTGCTCTGATTTATTATTATCGGTTTTCATTCCGAACAGTTGATTCTGATTGGCTACCAAACCAGGATCGGAAATGATTGGTTTGAAAATTTTAAATCCGATGACAATATAAGCACTAGGAGTGCGTCGTCGGAGCGAATATTTTCAAATAGAACGAATTCAGACCGCATTGCAACCAATCGGAATCAACCGTTCGGAATGAAAGCTGATCGGAATAATCCCGTGCAGTGGTTCAACTTTGCTCGGGATTCCCACCGGTTTAAATATAGCATTTTATCCTACGTTTCGAGTTCCGATTCAGGGCTCATCTTCAGGTCTGATGAGGATGAAGCAATACTGAGGAATAGCCCCGAGACGGAGCTTGATACGTTGGCTAAAATAAAGAGTTTTTCACCCGGTGGAAATCCCGAGAAACTTTTAACCACATTATTCCCTGAGAAAGCATCAAAATCTTAACTTCAGTCCCTGGATATATCTACCGCTAAATTTAGTTTGGATTTCATGTTTTCTGTTTAATTATATGCTGGCAAATAGCATTAGCGATTTCTGTGAACCATGCTTTTGTACAAAGGCGTAGTGTGGACGACTTGTTGAGGGAGGGCACGACCCGAAGGGAGGTGGACTAACCTCAGGGGAAAAATGCGAACATATTTATCAGTGGAAATCACATTTTATGCTATTGTGGAACTTAAAATCACACAATTTTGGGTCGTCGGGAAGCTGATTTGCTAAAGCATATTGGTGGAGTGGAATAAAGTTCTTTTATTGATTAATATTCTTCGGCTTAAATTAACTAGTTTGGGGGGGGGGCACGTGTCCCTCTTTGCCCCCTCCCCCTAGCTACGCCACTGCTTCTGTGTAATGTTGTCATCGGTCAGGAATTGTTGAAATAATAGCAATAACGACATTTCACTCAGCCAAGCGAGAAAAAAAAATTAAACGTCGATGAATTGTATGCATTAGGTGGGGACCGATGAGGTTAATCCCGTGCAGTGCCAAGTACATCCCCCCCCCCCCCGATGGAATTACGTCGACAATGATGCGTAGCTCGAAGGCGTAGCGCTCACGTAACCGTGGCGGTATGCGAGGAGGCGGGAAAGGCAACTGCCTCGCCCTCCCACAACCCTCGACCATCTACTCACTGCCCACCAACGAGCCAAACAACCTCAGGCTCACACAACTCTACCTCCCCGCCGCTCCTGATCCAAGAAGCGTCCTTTCTCCTTCCCGAGACCGCATTTCCCTCCCTCCCTTCCTCTCACGATCCGCTTTCTCCCTCTCTCTCTCTCTTCCGAACGCGGCACAGACGCTTCGCTTCAGCCGTAGAACGCAGAGGTACGTACGAGCAACCTGCGAGGTCCTTTTGGGATCGTCCCTCTTGAGGCACCTTTTCAGCGTTCAACTGTGTTTGGCGAGATGTGGTGGAACATCAAGCTGAATGATAACGGTAAAACTTATTGTACTGTCCACGGGTTAATAAAGAGTAACAGCGCTTTTCGGCGCTTAGCGTCGCCATCAGGTCAAATAGAAATAACAATTCCTGTTATACAATTCAGGTCTTGTTATTTTTGATGGACATGACGATGACGCTTAGAGTCGAAACACGTTGTCATTATCAGTGAACCAGCGGACAGTATGTATAAGTTTCATCAGTTTACCTTTTCAGCGGTTTGCGCGGGAAAGGTGACGATAATTACCGGATTAAAAGTGCACTTGAGCCTCTATTTCTTTGCTGATTGACGTATGGTTATGGATGTGTTCTTTTTTAATGTACGCTGCGCAACGGAAAAGTGATTTCTCTCCTTATTATAAACAGTCTGCGATATTTTAACGGAGTGATTTTTGTTTATGCTGTTCCTCCATTGTATCTGCGTGTTTGCCTACGCTGCAAAGTTGATAGCCCTTGGATGTTGGTGTTTCGTGCCGTTACCAGTGGTGTTGAGGCTACAGTGTCGTCTGGCCATCATTCCATCGATTGATTTTCGGCTGTCTCTATAGTGTCGAACCTCAACCATGTCGAGATTCTGATGCACAGTGTCATGTCGTCTTTTAAAAATATATCGCGAAATCTGACAGTCTAAAAATAGTGGCCTCTGCAAAAAATAGTGATGAACTCTCAATTCAACAATGATCGGGAAATAGCTGTTTCATGTCAAGGATTACGTTGAGCGGTACTCAGAAATTTCTGCAGCTTGATCCTGATAGGTTTTCCGATTAGTTCCGATGACTGCGTAAGATTTCTCCAATAAAACTAAAAAAACTATCAACGATGCATGAAAACTGAGATGTAATAATAAAATGAAGCTATACAATCCGCTTATAGCTATTAACTTGGGTATCAACTTGGGATTCATCAAAGCAGCCAATGACCAGTTCGAGTAGTCGAGCAACATGGATAGGAATTTCCACGTACCCGTCTCTTCCGGCAACAAATCATTTGTTATTCCATCGCGAGTGAAACTAGTTTTAGCCCCAGGAGGGAACATAAGGGAGGCGAGATTGATCATGGACCCCGCCCACCCGTCAAGCTCATTCAAGCCGAAAAGGAGGTGCTCCGGAGATTCAAGTGCATCCATCCATTGTGGTCCGTCTCGTGAGGAACCTTCAAAGAAGTTTCACCACTGGAATTAATTCATACTTCGTAGGAGTATTTTTCATAGTAGAAAATTAAACTGTTCAAAATCTCACGTGCTCTTGCGGCCAAAGAGACGGGTTATTGCAATTGGAAATTTAATGGTAGGCAACCCGCACAACACATGTTCACGCACGTCCGCTAAAAGTCAGGAGCCCAACGCCATGACCTAAGTTGATTCCATAACTAACACAACTGAGTAAAACTTTTGCAGTGCGGAATGTGTGCATCTGTGCAGGAGGGGCTCTCAGGCCTTCAGCCTGGCCTGGAGAAACGTCGCCATCAAAATGACAACGCGGACGGATTCCGGAAATCTACCCTACTGCGAACCTGAACGCCGCGAGCACTTATATCAGAAACTTTATCGCGTCTACCATTAATTTTCAACCCGCAATAACTAGATTCTAAGACCACGAGGGCACAGGAGATTTTACACGGTTCTGTTTTCTCTTTAGGGAAATACACCGACATCGTAAGGTTGAGATCGGTGAGGAGTACAACGCGATTTTTTATGACTCAATCATCAGGATATTTCACTTTTCTCTATTCCGAGTAAACTAGCAAGCATTCATGGATTTTTCAAGGTCCGGTATCGTGGGATTCAGAGCTGGATGGAAGTTCTGCAGCGTCGCCAGCATTCTGACTTTTATCTTGTTCTCTACATTGATGCGATCATTCGTTTCGTTTCATTACTGCTCCTAGTAGGACCTAATAGTAGTCGACCAATTATGTTGGGGATAGCGAAGTCAATTATTTATACCAACGCTTACATTACGTTCAGTGAAAAATGAAACATAACATACTATCATTCCTACAAACCATTACGAACTTTGTGCGAGTCCAAGTATCACGTGATTCAGGCTTAAAGGCGCGTTGACACCATGTATTTACCCGCGCAGGTGGATGGGTGAAAACATTTACCATCAACATTCCACCGTTTAAACACTCAAAATGTGCAAATGCACGAATTAATTTCCAGGTCGTAGATCCTGTTCTCATTTCGTGCATATATCAGAGGATTTGTCCAACCACGTACTTGCACGGGTTAATGCATCGAGTTAACACTACTTTAGAATTTGTCGCTTCTGAGCGTCGCCATTATCTGAGTGAACATTTTTTAGCATAATCAGGGTTCGCGACTATTCAATTCCAATCGAAGCTAAATGTTCATTTCACTGTTGTAAAAAAATAAAAAAATGGGAATCGTTGACTCGCTGCCACTTCCATTAATAGTTTTTGGTGTATTATGGATAAATATGCGTTAAAAAAAGTTTATTCAAGGGAAAGGCTGAAAGCAGGAGTGAGTTTCACCTCATTGAAACGTTGTTCCACCATTCCAAGTGTTCTCACGAATATAAAGTCAGGTGACACTCCGACCTATATCATGGGACCGAAGAGAAACCGGTTCCTGTCGTTGATCGTCGTAAAAGATATTAAATATAATGCGATTGAGGAAATTATTTTCCGCTCTCTCACTTCATGTGAGACTTGAGCGTTTCCTCGGCAGATGCTGAGAAGAATCACTTAGTGCTGGGAGAGTGGAATTTCAGCCGGTAATGCCGATTTTCGCCAACAAGCTTTTAGAATACTAAGAATTTAAATTATTTTTGCTTATTGGCACATTTGGTTTACATAGCCACTGCCACCTCTCACATAATGGAATTTAGTGATATTAATGTAGTCATCTCAGCGTTCCGAGATTCAGTTAGGCGCCAATTATTTTTTCCGCGAACAATAATATATTCAATTAGCTACCACATAACAAGGGATTGAGCGTAGAAATGTGCACTTGTTTAATGATATGTATGCATACAGGAGGAATAAATTCGCAATGGAAAAAATAATCATTCGACTCGAGTGGAACGATTTTCTCGTATCACTTGAATATCAATACAGCATGGTCATATAATTACTTATTTTAATTGCTAACCGTAAGAAATGTTTAGCTTTCTAAGTGAGTGTATTTTTGCCACAGTTGTGAGTTGCTTGGAGTGTAGCATGCTAACATTAGGTGGATCTCACAACCCGGCACTATTTTTAATATTGTATCTCTTTGATGACCACGATGTTTGAAAGGGACGCATTGCATGGTGGTGATTATTTTTTAGGTGACGATTTAAATAATTTTCTTACATGGGCCTTCCTCGAAAACAACTCACTCTCATCCATGATGAAGAACATAAATGGTGATTTCCACACTTTTAAATTCAACACCCGACAACCGACCGTGGTTTCAACACATTGCATCATTTTCAATTACCATTTGTGTTCTCCGTCATGAATATAGCGAACTTCCACAAAACCAAGCCTGAAACGATTTTATGAACTCACTCTCAGTTTATGCTTAATCCATATCTTTCTCTTACTTGAAATGCATGCTGCTGGAATCTCTGCGCTCCAAGCTTGGAAAAGACTTCATTTCTGAGAGACACTCCATTATACCTTTCATATGACCACCACTAAATTATCTAAATATGTATCTTCTTTCCTCCAGAGATCCCATTTTTTAAGCAATTTAAAAGCACTATCACCACATTCAAATTTTGCGAAAAAATACATTGTCATCGGTCATATTGGGTGGTCCAAGTAGGGCTTCAGCCTATCCTATGCATGGTATACAGCCATCGCCATTCCATTTCACTCAATTCAATGGCCCTAAACCATTCATCACGATTGCGGCTGTCATAGAAAAATCAAACGACGCGTTCTATTCGTCAGCTTAGACTTCCGACAAGACTCTTCCCATCGAATATATGTACCCCCGCGTAGCGGACTCTTCTCACAGCTTTCGCTTTTATTTCCAGAGGTGACGGAATCGTGAGCTTCCAAAGGTCATCAAAGCAGAAACAAACCGCCCACCGGACGCCGCAGAAATGGCAGACCTAATGCAGCAGCTCAAAACCCCAAACTTCCTCCTGAAGTGGGTGGAACTGGTGAGTGCCCTGTGATTTTCATCGCGAAGATCACAGAATCCAAGTGATCACCACGCAAAATGCGAGTAATCTCATCTTCGAGTTATTTGCAGGTGGAAGCATGAATAGTAATAACCCAGAGTAATGAGACGATTATATAACCTCGAAGGAATGCTAACGTATCAACTTACCTCAAAGGAATGCTTAGATATAATGGCTATTGAGCTGGTTAACTGGTGAAAATATATGTATTTTTCCCGGTGAAAAGTTAAGAAACACATTCATTCGAGACTGTGACATCAGCTATCCTGCACATGACATGAATCGGGGAAATTATACAGGCTTCCACGACAGATGTTCTATGGAAGGGGAAGAGACACAATGATTATGACTTTTCCAAAAACTGTGTAGAAAAGTACGTATTTAGATCCTGTCTTGAAATACGTCTATTCTCCAATAATCTTTGCAAATCACAAAAAATAATCTAAAGGTATACAAAATAAAACTTGGTATTTTTATTGGTAATAAATTTATACTACATTCGTATTTTTATTAATTCTCCATCCTACCAATGTAACCGCTGAAAAATCATATGTACGTGTATATCAGCAGTAAGCGACATGTAGGATACATAAACCGGACTGCTTCACGGCAAACTAGCTCAACAAGTAGATTACCTCGTTTCCAATGGAGCCCAAGCCAATGATCTTTATGTAACTTCGCCGTTACATAATGCATGCTGGAGGTGAGGCGAGTATTTTGTAGGAAGGTATTAAGGCTTAAACTAACAGTGAACGCGTCAGTAAATTTTCTTAATGAAAAGTAAATAAATGGAAACTTTACACCTAACTAAATTCCGTTTGTCAAATTCCCAACGATCCTTATTTTACTGTTTACCTACCCTTTTCAAAACCCTTTCTGGCACTTCCCCTCCCCTTGACATAACTGACTCACGCAATAGTTTCAGCCATCGGTAAAAGCGCCTTTCCATCTCATATCTCCTCTTTGTTCTCTTATTTATTGTGTCCATAATTGATATTAGATATTAATGAATTTATTTATTATTGTTACTAACCCCATGCGTTGGACATTTTTGGGTTTGAGCAAATAAATAACTAAATCATGTTTCGCATCCTTAGATCCTGGCCGTCGTGAGCATCGCCCTCCTACGTGATTCTGGATCCTTCCCCGGACTGAACGTTGACAAGATCGTCGTCGCCTATATGACTCTGGCTGGCTTCATCCTCTTCAACTGCATCATCATCGTGGGATCATTCAACGGCGAAACACTAGGAAAGATCACCGTAAGCATATTTTGCGATACAACTGGATGAACGCTCTCCAAGAAAACGTTCAAAGTTATGGTTTTCTAAGGAAAGTTACGAATAAATCTGGAAAAATGACCATTTCCCTAAACTTCGACAAGTGATTTGTTCTCACACTCTTGTGCATAACTATGCGTCCCCTCAAAATTTTAGCATCGCATTCTCAGCATGCCATTTTGTTGGTGCCATAGCAGTTAAATTTCATTAAGTCAATGCAAACAACTGATTTTCGCAAATATGTATACTTAAAGGCATATACTTAAGTGTCCCTCTATTAGTAGTCCACCGAGAAGCGAAGAAAATAATAAAATATCATAAAAATGAAAATTCCAAAACACACTCCTCTGACTGTATCGATGTGATTAAGGATGAGATAGCTTGAGTTAAACATTCTCCATCATTTTATGGACATTTCTATCGAAACTGAGCTTATTTCTTTGGTTCTAACGGCGATGCTGACTTTAATATGGGAAATTGTAGATAACAACAGGAGTGTAACTGACAATGTAACAAAAAAATAGAGGATTAGCTTCGTTACACCATTAGAATAATGATAAAACTTAATTCACCACCCTACATCTCGACTTCTATAGCAAATATTATTATTATTGAAGTCAAATCAAGCTATCCACATGCCAATGCTTAGCGGTCGGTATATTAAGTTTGAAAAAGCATTAGTTAAAAATAATACAAGCTTTGATTGGTCCTCATTCGTGTACCATGATTTTTCTTTTTCACGTCAATAGACGTCCAGATCTGCACAGAAACATGAATACACTCACAGACGGCTGGTTGCCATCTGATCACGAGTGATTGGCTCAAGTACACTCGGCACGTCTCGCCGCAGTTACATAAGGCGAGGTCGCACCCGCCCTTTCCCCGCCTCAACTGGGAAGCGATGAACTCTCTGGGGGGTGTCCCGCCCCTCCAACGGATGCCTTAAAGGCCGTTTCGTAAGATAAATTAGCAATAAATTATCCATAGGGAGAGCTTAGCGTGAGATTCAAGTAGGTACCCATACGCAGGGCCGGATTTAGATGAAAAGAGGCACTAGGCTTTTCCACTCATGAGTTTCGTTTGAGCGCAGTTTCGTGGTCATTTACTTAATTAATTGATGCATTTTTACCCGTTTAATGCTAATCTGAACCGTGAAACTTAGAAGATGACATCCAGGAATTGAAGAATATGGAATGGAATATGGTACCATAAAATTCCGAAAGTAATATTCCCGGTTGTATGAGAGAATGTTGTATTTACATTTACGTGCGCATTTGGTATTTCAGCCGAAGCAATCATAGCGAGGCCCCTTCTACCTTCGCTAAGTTTCCTCCGAGTTGAGTGAGTGCTTGTGGAGGGTTTCTGGCAGAGAGGTTGGGGTTGTCACTGCTGCCAATCCTCCCGTTCCAGCAAGCCAACACTGTAATTCGTCTCGTACCTGCGACGTGATACCTAACGTTACGACTATTGGAGACGATTTTCAGCCACAGCCATTGAGGCCATAGAGCTCATCTCACCTGTTATATCCTGGTTGAATGATTAATTTCTCTTCTCAATTTATTTTCTAATTATCAATGCTCACGAGGAACATTCAAATTCGGCGGAGCTGTGCATATTGTTTGACTGTTTTACAGCAAAGTAGACCAAATTTAAAGCTATTGTACAATACGTACGTCAAAGGCCTTCTTATTCGGTGTTTTGAGAGAAGCGTTGGACACAGACTGTTAAACTGTCATAGAAAAATAAAAATTAAGGTTCTCATTGTGAGAGATTTGAATGCCTGAACCCGATCTACAATTTTTGAAAATCATCGTTCCTCGTTGAAGTCATTGTAGCGTTGACATGGGAAAGGTAGTGAGTGGGTAGGAGACGAATGAAAGAGGTTTGACAACATTGTGAAGCTTATATTAGTTAGTGTACAAACTTCGTCAATCGTAGCAAATGATATATTGCACCAATTGACTTTCTTGTTAACTTAAGGCTGGATGGCGATATTTGGTGGAACTTGTTGACAGGAAACAGAATAAAAGATACACTGCCATTTGAAAATTTGAAAATGACAACGTGTACACGTCGAAACCTGGGTCGGTCAATTAAGGCTGGGACACAATCAACGCTAACGTGAGACGGTATACGGGATCCGGGAGAACGTGAAACGGGGAACGCCACCGTGCGGTCACAATTGACGTTCCCGTGGCCGGAAAGAAAATTGACTTTGTGAAATTGAAAGTGGTTCTGTCTGTGGTCTTCAGTCTTTTCACTTGCGTGTAGGATGAGTTTTTAAGAATGTTCGAAATCGACGAGGATAGTATGCACGTAAATTAAATTAAGTAATGGCTTACCTTAACTGACTTCTCTTCAGCTCACGTTGCACGACAACAACAACTGCTATATTCAGCAATGGGCGCCAACAATGCTGTATCGCTTTGATTGGCTTTCCGTGTACGGGACACGGGAAGAGATAAAAGTTGCCCATCTCTCGCGTTTACGTCCTCTCCGTAAACGGTGGTTGTGTCCCTTCCATAAGCTTTCCTTTCCGCCGTATTTTTACCGATTCCCGTGAACGGCTCGCCTCTCACGTTAGCGTTCATTGTGTCCCAGCCTTTAACCTTTTGTGGAACATACAACTCAGTGTATCTTTTAATATGTTTCCAATTGACTTGTTCTACCTTTTCCATGACATTGGCTTGTACATGTACCACCTTCTCCATGAAAAAACGAAGTTCCGATTTTTTTCTGACTTACTACGCTTCTCATATTAACGCTTCAATTATTCAAGGGATAAATTAATTACTATACATATCCGTTCGGCAACGATTCACTCTTATTCCATCGCTTTTTCGGACCTGGTAGTATAAAACGATTCAAAGATGATGTATTCTGTGTCACGATGTGTGAAGATATCTGTTTAACTGCCAAATCAATTTAAGTCTTGCACGTAGAGAACACTCCACTGGAAAAACGACTCTGTATGACAGATTATGTCATTACATTTCTAGTTTATTGACCAACTCGTTCAAGGCAAAGAATTCATTGAGGGAAGGAAAAGGTCGCCAGGGTGTCAACCACAGTGAGCCACGCGAGGATAATGCGCGAGGACGGGCTCGTATCTTAGGAGCGGTGACCCCCTTGGCATTAGTTCGTGACGTCATCAAATTATCTGAGAAAGAGTTACGGCCATTTATTTTTCATCGTGAGCATCTGGAGAAGTAGGCAATGTACAGAAAAGCTGAAAGATACGGGTCTCTCCAATTTTTACAACTCTATCACAATAATCAGCAAAATGTAAATAACGAGACCGCTATTTACCAGACCTATCTGTTAGTTTCCGCATCCCCGATATATCATTGTTTTTGTCTGGCCTGGGAATATCGCGCGGTTCTCAGAGTGTCGAGGAAGGTTGAGAAGCGATGATGATAACTATCGTCATGATACCACCCTCAAAGGCACAACGATCGACCCAGTGACTTTTGGGAGAGAGTTTTCCTCGAAGAGCCAAGGCAGTCCAAAGCGGTCATCACAAGGAAGGATGAGGTCGCTAATAAAGGAGGACTCCGGGTCAACGGGTGAATGACTGGCTTTCTCTCGCCGCACCCGACGCATTCTCTCACGCCAACCAACACGCTACGAAATCATTGATCCCCATTTATTTCATGCGATCGGAAGTCGGAGTCAATGAATTTCACCTCGCGTCCGACTGACTATGGCTCGCAGAAGCTATTCCATTCTCGGCTGCCTGGCTTGAAATTGTCAAGGGGTCTCTTCCATGAAAGAGCTAAGGCTCCTACGAAGGGATACATAGTATAGGTACACTGCTAAGTATTCCTTAAAGTTGCAATTTTAAAGTTTGCGATCGTTTTCATTTTTTCCCTTGAGCAAAGAAAGGTTATCTGTAAATTTTCAGATGAGTCAATCAATGTTTACCCGAGTGAGAAACCCTTTTAATATTCGCAAAAAACAGTATAAATACGGAAACCGTAGACTTTAGCGCAAAGTAACATTTTGGATAAAAATTTGAAAAATTCTTCATATAACTCTTTCGCAGCCTTGCGACCAGCGGGTCTTTTCCGCAATTCTCAACGTAGGTATTATTAAATTACGAATTTTTCCCCAAGGTTGTGGAATGGATTCCTTGTCTTTTACTCTGACGTGAGCTTGAAATCTATTAGAAAATAAAAAAGATCACTCTAAATAATCAAATTGGATGAATATGACCAAAGACGTTCAGGGCAAGCATAATAATAAGATTGAAAAGAACAAACATTTATAATACGCACTCAATAAAATATTGATCATGTTTCAAGGTACCTTGCACTTCAGTTAAACACAGGGTAATCCAAATATTTGAGAATGAATCAAAGGCAGTCGCCCCACGGAAAATGTTTTAGGAAACCACAAAGCTTCAGTGTAGCAAGCTACGTGCCTGACACCCACTGGCGACTTTGAGAATTAGGAGGGGGTGGGTGCTCTGGTGAAATTCCTCCCACTTAGCATTCCAAAAGACGAGCGCGTACTACAGCGAGAGAGCGTATCTCTACCGACGTGAGTCACTAAAGAAGTGACGTAACGGCACGGAGGGGCCTTGAAAACTTGGCCGATGAAGTCAGATCGCATCTGAATTCGAGCGAGCAGGATTCATGACGGTCACGTGACCGAGTCACGTCGGTCCTCGGGTGAGAAAGCCACCGGAACACAGGGGAAATATGGCTGGGACTGTACGACTCAAAACAAATACTTACGGGTATGTCTTAAAAAATGGCACAAATGCTACAACTTTAATATTTCATTGGAAGATTCTCAAGTCCGCCGCTAAAACCGTTGCTGCTCTCCTCGCATTAAAATTAAACATTTTAAATTAAAATTAATGATTTCAAACTCGCCACTAGCGATCTATATCTACTTCATCTACATATATCCACTTTTCACCAGGAAACACACGGCAGTAATACGTAACTAATCCAATAAATCGTATAAACCACAAATTTAACGCATGTGAGACGATAGTCAACTAAAAAAGACAATTTCCTCTGCGGTTAATGGCGAAAGCCACACTCAAGGGGACTCCATTACTATTGTAACAATCGTGGTCACACTGAACGAGATACAGATGGCGGCGCTGCCGAATAAAACGCGCGCAAAGCGGCAACAAATAAGATGCTTAATTGCCATGTTATTGGGCCTACTTTATGTAATATTCGTGACTACTACAGAGGATCGTCAAGTTAGCCTCCACACACCGCGCATTTAAATGGGATTAACAAGAGTCGATACTAACGGGAAGAGCAATCCGGATTTAACGGAGAAACAAGGTAAAATCGGGGCTGTTAACCAAAATTTACATGCATGATGATGTGATACACCAAAGTTATAGCATTTAAATGCTATCCCTCGCAATTGCAAATAATATACCGCAAATATTACCGGACTCGCTAGCGGTGGGGTGAAGGTAGTTATAGAGCGGCGTCGGCTAAAGTCAAGCGATGTACTCGAGCTGCCTATTATTTACGCAAAAGAGTCGCCAAAAAAATTTCAATAACAGAAAACATGGTAAGGAATGAAATGTGAGAGCAATTTTTCACCTCGGCACAATGCAAACGTCAAAAATGATTTTTAAAAAGGTATTTACAGTAGTTACCTTGACTAGTTTAAATACTGCTTTCAACCTTCGCCTTCCAATGCGTGGGTCGTGGGTTCGAATCCCGACTGGGTAGGTGGTCCTCATCCAGGGCATATATTTTTTATTTTAAATGAAAAACTTTATAAATTTCACATGTGAATTTACTAACGACCAGCTTTGTCGCTGTGCGACATCAGTTTTATATTTAAAATTAAGTAATTCACCAAGTCACGCCTCAAACCGTCAATTTCAGGGCATGGATGTTTGTGTTGTGCCATGATAATGCTGATATCCCCGTTGTCAAGGGCGTTATGTGCTGTTTACGGAGAAGTGGGAAAAATAATAAATTGAATGATTCCCGCCCAAACATGATCGGCCTTCTCTCTTTCCCGATTCGTTCCAGATGCTGTTGTACCTCTTGAGTGGCGCCGTGCTCTTCATCACCACGGGAGCCTTCATCATCGAGCACTACGACCAAAAACTTTTCAACACGACCGCGAACGACAAGTTCCTGGCCTCTGGAATCATCGCCCTGGTGAACGGAGCCGTTTATCTCGTCGACGGTTTCTTCACACGCAGGGGTTAAAGGAGAGGACATGTCCCTAGTTCCTCTCAGGCTAAGGAAATGATTGGCTGGAGATTCAACGGGTGGATAGAGATGATAAGGTGCGGCGGCCGATAACCACAATGCAGAAGATTGGTCGACAACAGGGAACAGGGGCGTTTCACATCCTTCCAAAAGTTTCACGAGAGTTTTTTCAAACCATAAAATATTTTTGAGACGAACATTTTCAGGGGAGAGCTATCTATGGTTTATTATTTTTGTACGCAAAGCATTCGCCACCCACATGATGAGCCAAAATTAGAGGAAGTTACCTTGCTGCGCTAAAATTCAGGAACCAAGTCCAGAAAATATAACTTGACTGCTATCGATAGGGAAATTTGAAGTTTTCTGAGGCAAAAATAAGTGAAACCTCTTTTCTCGTAAAGTTTCAGACGATAGCATTCTGGATATATTCTTCGAGGAGGAGAAAGTACAAAAACAATCCCGAGTCAATTTTTCTACCAAAGGTCATTTTAATGATGCGTACCAATGTAGAACAAAATTTACCAGATTTATGGTGCCCAAAAGAAGACGTAATGATGGAACATTCTGATTCAGTTTTGGTGAATGATATACCTACACTGTACATTGCTATTCGCCCCCAAAATAATATCCGCGGGATATTTTTACGTGCTTGTATACGGTTTCGTTTCCTTTAATGCGTCACAACTCTCCGTAGGCTTTGCTATACATAAACAAACCGCAAGCACAATCCAATTTTACGTGTGTAGCTTCATGTACCTTCGACAGGCATTTCGTGATGTTGATCGATCTAGGGAGAAAAAGGATACATCCAGGAGACTCGCCATAGCCAACTCCCCCCCACATGCTAATCGCCTAAAGTTATGACAAAAGTGGACATGATTACACTAGACATTGGCGAAGTGCTCTCACTATTCCACGTGTGGTTTGCTTGGATGCATACAACTTCGTTACTGGGGAACCGGATCGATCACGATTCCAATGTGTTCAATATGAAGACTCAATGGACTCTTCAATCACGAGTCGCTATATTTTATTTATGATGGACACTTTTTTCTCAAAATATTCAAACAGAGCTAAAAAAAAATCTACATGTTGCCTTGGCAAGTTTGATGAGTAATCTCTTTAGATTCATTTTTTAATGTGTTTTATTTTTTATTTTTCACGTTTTGTATAATTGAGAATTGAATTAAACTTCTTATGTAAATACTGATGGTATACCCTTAAATTTTCATCAAACCCAGGACTTTCCCATACCTTAAATTGTCATCAGGATCAATGCAGATCAAAACTTACCCGGTGGTTGAATAGCAAAGACTTGATAACTGCACATAATGTATTTATACGACCACGATTCGTATTTGGCTGTGCGCTTGTAACTGTACATTTTGTACTTAACATATGATGACGTTCGACGTCGTAACTATGATCTTATAAAACTAATTTGGAACTATCAAGTCTTTCCTTTTCAATCCCAATTATTATCAATTTTCACGAAGTTACGTCCGAGACAACTAAATCCCACTTCACAGGAGCAATATCAGAGTTACGAATTGTGGGACTAAATCCTTCCCCAGCCAGATAAGTTTTTATATACAAAACGATAAATTCTACATATTTGGTTATATTTTAATTGCTGAATATCCCTTGAAAATAATTTTATGGTTTCACCCCAATTTTATTTTGATTCCTGCCAATAGCGAGGAGGGAAGCAGCAGGGATGCCGATTACAGAGGAGCGAAAAATGGCTTTTTTTTTCCGGGATCAAATTCTCCCTGTGCAGGAAAGTTGACTACTTATATCATGGTCTCAGGTACGACTTGTTTTAAAAATCGGATGATATTATCACTGCCGCCCGAGCCCTAAAGTATAATTTTTTGCTAAAAGTCCGGTTGATTTCGGAGACAAAACACCTTAGGTGAAGACATACCCGCTACTATTCCCATTTGGGAATAACTAATGATGATTACAACTTACAGCATAATACTTACATGTATAAAAATTTATGTATGCTTTTGCGCGGTGAGAAAATGGAGAAAACATATAGTGTAAGCAACCCGCAGATCGCCAATGTTATCTGGCTGCGTGTGGCATCACTTCAGATTTTGACTTTGAGCCCGAATTGGCTGAAGTTACCTACTTTTCCAAATGTTATCCTTTTTTTATGTCTCAATGATCCTTCATAGGGAAATACTTTCCATGATTAAATCTGTACAAACGTTGACTTATCAATTTTTGATACAGAAAGATGTGCTCTGAAAAATATTTCCACGACTAAAAATCATACTATACTGCGTCCCATAAATGATTACCAGTAGTCATGGAGTAGAGATGGATGAATGGATAGCGATGATGGATTTTGACAAAAAAATTCGCATCCGATACCCTGATATGAGGAGACAACTTACCGGCACAGGGGAAATTTGATCGCGAATAAAAGCCATTTTTCGGCCCATCCTAAAGCCCAATTCCCGCAAAGTTGATAGCGAATTCTCTCCAAAAGCAACAACTCCCCCAACCCGCCGTTACATAGTACGCATTTTGAAAAGCCCGCGATTTTTTATTCCTCAACGAAAATGTTTTTCAATGGCGTAACTTGCGGCGTGCGGCTCAGGAAAGCAATGCCTGGCGATAGTTCTTACAACTATCAAAAGCAGTCAACATTCGACTCCACTCTTGACTCGCGATATGGTCCTCGTTTGATGGAATTACCGCTACCTAGTGGGCTGGAATCGAAAAAGTGGACAAAATTACACAATATTTTTTTTCGAGGTAGGAAGCTAAAGCTGAGCAATATTATAAAAAAAAATTGGTTGGAAATCAAAGAACCGACTAGGGTGCCTCGTTTTGCCAATTTTTTTACGAGCGAATCGTAATATTCGGCAAAAGATGCGTGCATTGATGGTTATTACAATTATAATTTTTATTCCAAATCGCTTAATGTTCTGTTCTCCATTTTACCTTAAAATTTGGAAATTTTATAACGAAAAGTGTCAAAAATTTAAGTGATTTAAATTTGGTTTGAGCGAGCACTCTTTTTTTGCAATGAGGTATGATTTTGAATATTAAATGATGTTTTAGAACAAATGTATCAACTATATTGTAATTAATTATCGAGTAAATGACATTTAATCGTGTCCCCGAAAGCACGTTTTTGAGGTAGGTAACCCGCAACATGTAGTCTTATTTTACGATATGATTGCAATAAATGACGCAAATAAGAGATATTTTCAGCCAAAAAAGTATAAATCGTGGCTGAAAATGTCAAGGGTAGTCGTTAAGATGGGATGACGCTCTTTTATGCCATTTGTGACTATAGTGACTTCATTTTCAGGTAAGATGACAGCACCAAGGATGGATACTAACATTCGGGATTCAGTATGACGGTTATATATCCCTCAACGGTCAAATAGGGTGGTTTCCTATTATTTTTTTATTGCCTAAATCGAAAGATTATTACCCTTGGATATTATTATGAAAGCGAAGTATTTCACGCTTTTAGATTTTTAAATGACGATATCTATTTTTCGCGATTAAATGAAAAGTGAAAAATTTCAAGCGCGCGAAAACGCGACGGGTAAGTAGGAATGATGGGAAAAAGTCCGTGCGACGCATTTCTGGTTCCCCCTCCCACCTTGTGAGGTGACCTTGATCGAGGCTCTGAGCGCTGATAGGACGCAGGATGCTAGCGGGTAGCTGAGTACCTTGCTGGCTGGTAGCGCTTGGCTTAAAAAAGGTTAATTAATACCTTATCAAACGAAGAAAACTTTCCGACCTCAGCCAGTTTTAATATGTGATTATTAAGACATGTTTCCCTGAGCTCTGTTCCTCATGCATGCATTGGTAACCTCAGACGATGTATAACTCCTATCCTCTCTTGTAGAAACTAGATCCCTGTGACGTCACGTGGAGTGGAATCGCATGGGCGCCAATCAGGCCTTTTTCAAATGAGGATAAAATTTGACCCTTGCCATTCGTCTAAACCGGTATTTCAAAAACCAAATAATTTGTGTATTATGAATACACTAATGGTGGGTAACGAATCGCAATCAATGCCTTTCGTTTTCTTTGATGAAGGAAACTACCCTATTAACCTCCCTGCAGTCAGAAAAGGGGTTTATTTTAGTACGATCAAGCTAGTACGCAGCATTACGCTCACCTAGGCGGCGAACGCATTTTTTTGGATGGATGGATAAACTACAGATTGGTATTTCCTGGCAAGTATCTCTGGGAATGGTCTCAAAGACGTGACGAGTCCCGTAGACGATGAAAGAAAAAGCAAGTGTCCGTATTCCGCACATTAACACCATCCTCACTTTCCTTATTGCGAACGTCCAAACTTTACATTACTGCAACGCCAAAGGTCATCTCTCATATCATAAGAAAGTATAAACAGTCACACATACCTGGTACCTATAGAAAGAAAACATCATTCATCGTGAAAAAAAGTTGTTTGCTAGCTGTATGAGGCAAATGTTAGATATAACCAGAGAGGAGAACTATATCACTGGCCAAACCAAAAAGTAACTGCACGCGCTCCAGCACGTTGATTAATTAAGCTACATGCTCTTATGAGGATCCAATACGCCGGCAGCATAATATGTAAGTGAGGTCTCACGAGGGAAAAGTAGCCCGTTTCTCTTCCTTATTGTTTGTCGTCGCACTTCCCGATAATTCTTTTCACGAAATGAACAGCCAGCTGGTGGTAATTTGCGTAATAAAGACGTGCGGATAAGTGGACCTTTTTAGCGACCCTTTTTGATGACCTTAATATGAGCGGAATACGGATGCAACTCAGCAGCCTAGTCCTGAAATAGAGCTGGCCCTTCCCTTTTTTCCCTTCCCGGTACCTTTCTTCTCTTGCACAGGAATGACCTTTGTTTGAGTGCTTTGCGGAAGCTGTGCATCGCCCATTCCCACCGCACCCCAAACAAAAACTCCTTCGCCCTTGCCAGGCCTCGGCTCTGATCTTATAGCCGAAGTTTTTTGTTTTCCGGCTTGGATTTGTGGTTCGACGCTTCGGCGTCAATCCGGGACTTTTCACGAGAGATGAGATTTTTCTTTGCGAGACAGTACGCACATATATTCCCCAAACAAAGTTTTTACTTGCCTTTGAACTTATTCGATGGCATGGGGAGGACTTGGGATAACCATTTGAAGTGTGGGTTTCCTTCAGACCAATTTCCACACTGCGCCATCTTGAAGCTACTATAATGGTTTAGCTGTAGGGGAGAAAACTTATAATTTCGTTTCGGGATCACAAAAAGCTCGACAGCAACGGTTGCTTTAATAGGCCTCCTGCAACCTGCCGTTTGAATCCCTCTCAAACTTAATGCAATAAAAATTGTATTAAGCTCACATGTAAGCAAACAAACAAATGTAAACACTGCGTCTTCAGCGACTTTCAAATCAACTTTGAGGGCGGAAATATCTCTAGAATCGATTAGTACCATCGATTTTTTGCACCACTGCGCGTCGTTTCTGTGCCGAGTATTCGCGGCATTCGTTCACGGTGTAAATAGGGGGTTTCAAGTGATTATGCGAATGAAGTTCATTTGAATGATCATCCATCGTGCACAACGAAGCAATACAAAATTACATTCATGCTCACAGGTAAACCAAGCATTCCGATGTCAGCGACTTTCAAAACAACTGTCTGTAGTCCAAAATATCGCTAGAATCGATCTCCTAAGGTGTATACACTATTCAGGGCGGAGAAAAATTGTGCCACGAAATTTTAATCCTGGATATTTGATACCAGTGGGAACAAAAATTACGAAAGTTTAGTTCGAAAACGGACAATTTTTAAACTACAGTAACTTTGAGCCAAGCGCTCCGATTGCCCGCATGTTTGCCCACTTGCCGGATGATATGGACAAATGCCTCCTTCAGATGACGATTGTCCGAGCGATCGTCCTAACGATAGTTGACAGAACTAAGGTCTGTTCACTTTATCTTTGCGGGTGAGCTGGTGTGGCTTAACCGAGTTGGGGTGAGAGGAGGGAAAGTTTATCTACACGTGACTTTCCCTCTGCCAATCAGCAGACAGTAGGCGTGGTCTAGCACTTCGGAACGTCAGTCGCTCTCAGACCTCCGTCGTGTCAACTTCGTGAATCTGCTAGCTGTGTTGCCAAATCCTTTTCCCTTGCACTCCCCGTTTATAAGAATGCTACGCCTATTTATGCCTTTCACCAGCGGTCTGGCATTTAGCGGACAATATCCCGGCTTCTGAGATGGGATTATCCTCAATACATTGTATGCATTGTTTCGCCGCCGGGCCCAAAATATCTGTGGCCACGTGTGAGTCACACCTTTTCGGTGAGACACAAGGGCGGCTATGTACATTTGGCAACGTTAAGGTCGCTCCTGCTCTCTCTCTCTCGGTACTACCCCTTCCCCTTCAGCGAGGCCCCTCCCCCTTCAGCGAGGCCATCCGAGAGTGTCCGGGATCTCACGAAAGTTGACCCGCAGAGATAAAATGAATATCAGTGTGAATGCATGTCCGGACAATAGTTCACGTAGTTCCTAACGTTGCCACTTTAAGATGGTTAAGGCCTTGGGAGACCGGAAGAGGAAGCGACACGAGAAAGACGAAAAGTTCGTGAAGCTCCCTTCGCTCTATTTTTTTCATGGATTTGTCCAAACAAGGAAGAATATGGGCGGAAGAAAAATTGTTCGTTAAATACACGTTGAACACGGTAATATCTTCACCCTGTATGCTACATCAAAAGCTTTGCTAAGCGTCAATGTCTCGTTCACTTTAGATGCCAGCACTAGAGGGCAGCACGATAGCTCTAACGATTGCTGGAACAATCGCAATCTGAGCGAGGCAAACGCAAATGCGCGCAAAGTATTCGAAGTCCGGAAGAGTTGTCCAGAGCATCTAGCAAAAAGGCTACATAAACCAATCGGAGCGCTTTGGCTCAAAGTTTCTGTAGTTTAAAAATGATGCATATTCGATAATGAACATCATTAGAGTTCGTTTCAAATATCTTTGCGACTGATAGGCGGCCCACGTTTTTTGGGGGTGAGGGCGGAGGGCACATGACTTTCCGAAAACCAACCAAAATGCGATAGGCGGAGCCAAGCCTACGAGAAATTCAATCGCTTTCAGTCCTGCGTGGTGAACGATTTGCGAGTAAGTTAAGCTGCGTTGCCAAGTGGGAGGAGAATTTTTGGCACAGTCTTTTATATCGAGGCACTGACAAGGACTTTTGAGAACACATGGCAACGCCCGCATCTCTCTTTCCTCATCCCACATTCCTAGTCCCACTTTCTGCCATGACGCCGCCCGAAACATTCCGAACTTGTACGACTGGGCCAGTCGCAAATATATTTGAAAAGGATGATAGTAATTTTGGTTCTTACTCATGGGCGTACCCAGCGTGGGGCAGGAGGGGGCAGCTGCCCCCCCAGAAGCAAAAATCGCAAATGTCTTTAAAGAAAATAATATTTTTTTCAAGCAAATAATTTTAAAAACTGATAAAGAGCTGTTACATCTTCCTTCAAATGTTGATTTTTTTCACCTTTTCCATGCTCGAATCTTACCTACAACTTGAACAACCATGGCTGGCTCCCCCCTAGGTTTGATCCTGGAAACGCCCTTGTTCTTACTGGCATCAACATCCAGGATTAACATTTAGTGACACAACTTTTCTCTCCCCTGTAGAATGAATCTACAATTTACACAATAGAAGGACGGGGTTAGTGGGGAAGGTGACGTTATGCCTCAAGTGGTGATGATGGTTCCCGACGTATCTCTGGAGGGTGGTCTGCCTCGCCCCGCATGACTTCATTCAGAGCGCGGTGAGGTCACCTCGCAGACAACCGCCCTCGCAGATACACTAGATGTTGTATTGGAATGGCGGTCTCCATTACGATGCAAATGAAAGCACTTCATTTTATAATCACTAAATTTGTATTTTTCCACTGCTTACCAGCTATCATACCGGTTTCCAAACCTTCGTATCATTTTCCAGGGTACACTGAAATTCTACATTGAAATTGGCGGGCTCGTCCATGAAACACATGAAATAGGGAGTGACATGATAATGGCAATTTTCTGAGACTCCGAAAATAATCAATCTTCCCGACCGGTTAAAACACACCTGAGGCAATACCATGGATATCAGGCAAATAATGTTTCAAGAACCTGAAGTTTGTGTTCTAGACGAAAGGTTCTCGAAAAAATTAAACCTTCTTTTCAGCAACATTGGCCAATATTAAGAGATAATAATTTTCTCTATTTCTTAGGAAATGATTCGTACAATAAAACCGCAAATTTATAGAAATTGATGGATGAATATCAACATTATTACGCAACGTCGCCGGTAGCCAAAAAACACGGAATCGATTTTTTTCTGAAATATCTATATAATGGCTACTATTAGATTAATAACTATTTACTGTGTACATAACAATTTCCACTGTTACTATCAACAGAGAAATAGGCACACGGAAGTTCGGCAGATCCTAGATTTCGGACTTTCAAACATTAGAAGTGGCTAATAGAAAAAAAATTATGATCGTGCATGTTGGTAAAATAAGACCTAAGTTTCATTCACGGATATTACAAAAGAGGATCCTCAAGTCGGCATCTAATAAAGTTGTCAACCACCGCGAATTTAAATGGGTTCACTTACAAAAGTCGCCACTCGTTACGCTGACGGACAAATTGATGCGAGTTTCATGGGAAAATAAGGTATAATTATGGGAGTTAGCCAAAATTAGCATACATGATGATGTGATCCATCGAATTCATAACGTTTTAGTGCTATTCCCTGCAATTACAAACGTTACGCTGCAAAATATTGGAAAAAAGTGGATCGCATTGCACTCATCACCGCGCTGCGGACATTTTTGAAAGGTGATTATAATACGACCGAAGTAACAACAGAAGTAAGCCTCCAATGAGATGGAATTGGGCCTACTTTATGCAGTCCACTTGGTGTCATTGCTAGTGAGCAAAATTTTCACGTTTCAGTAAAACTGAAAAAATTACAGACGACAAATAAATCTCACTCCACCAGTCTTTTTTGCGATGATATAGTCAGTCATCCAATAACTATGGTATTACTTCGAAATTGTTTACAGCATATAAAATAGAAACATATTAAGATTTGTTGGCAGAAATTAGAAAATTTTACCTCAATATTTTGTTATATGCAACATTTTTGAAGTCTGAAATGAAGGACAATATTGATAAGGTCTCCTCTAAACACTTAGGAAATTTAAATTAATAAATCACGTTTCAAACGGGTTATTCGTCGCGAAAAAAAGACAAAATACGACCGGTCAACAGGGAGATAAGCGTTCTGTTCCTGTCTCTCAATCATAAAATAGTTATAGTCATCTCAATGACTATTGATGTTGGGAAAAAAGAAGTTATTTCGTTGCTGTCTTCCATCGCCTCAACTTACTTCCCTAAGACTGTTTTTCACGGTAAAATGACGAAAGCCAACCGAAAATTCCTGAGATGTTACAAGAAAATACGAATTTAATTACGTGTTTTATCACTAATTAAATATCACAAATAATGAAAATAAAGTTAATTCAGATTAATTATGGCCACGACGGAGGAGAAAAAAATGCTACAGTCATCTAGGCCACTTTCTAGGCGTTTGTGAAGCTGCGCGCTTCACAAACGCCACACGACGAATTCTACAAGTTCGGTGATTCAGCGGTTGATGTCGCTCGTCGCGGCAAATATTGGAAGCCGCAGTGACGGTATCCGATGTTAGCGACACAGGGCTTCGTGGAAAACAGTGGAAACGGATGAAAAATTTTCGCAACAGCGCAGATTTTCAAACGATTTCACACGGGGGCCTTTCAAGAGAAAAGTTGAATAAAAGATTTCAGCAAACTCAAAATATTTTGACGGAAATCAAAAGCGTGTACTTCAAAATGAACCGATTTACAAATAACTTCCGGACACTACCCCTATGAAAAAATTGTATAAACCTGTTTCAAAATTTTATACAATTTATACAATTGCCATGGTAATTGTATAAATTGTATAAAATTTTGAAACAGGTTTATACAATTTTTTCATAGGGGTATGCGAGTTCTTCCCAAACATTGATTAGTTTCTCTTGACTAATCGTTGCAACAGCTGCTTCAATCCTGTTTCTTAATTTGAAACGCACATTTCACAGAAAAAACAACTGCAAACTGTAAAACTCAAAAAGCTTTCTGTTCAATGTTAGCAACTTCGGAGTCCTCAGGATGGCAGTTCTCCACACTGCTCCCTCATAGGGTTTGTAGAACTATGTAGTGTATTCCTGGCAATCTAGAGGACTCTGAGCCATCTTTGCTACTAGCGCTCTATAACGGATGGAAGCGGAAACAGTTGGTACCAATGCGCATTGTTTCCAGTAAACAAAAATTTTTGAGTTTCTCCTTTATTTGATGTATCCATCATAGAGGTATCCTAATTGTTAAGTGTAATACATATTATAAAACGTGTAAATCCCGCTATTCATTTTGAAACACAAGGTATTTTTTAAAAATGCAGCTACATCGATAATTGCCTGTTATCTAGCACTACAGTTTAACGAATTATCCTATTTGTCTCCAGAAATCGACGGAAATTATTTAGAGTCGACACCGCCACTTTATTAGCAGCAAAACCGCCTATCTTTACTTTGAACGGTCCCTTACAAGTTACCATTACAGGTAATTTTACGAAGTGTTTTCTTAAGTTAAGTGCTAAACATTTACAACTACATCACCCCCATTCATCTATTTATACCCTTATTTATCACAGCATTATAGGATACCATACAAGCAGTCTGTGAGAATGAAGACACCGTGATTTCCCCTGTGCACATAGTATACCCATGCAAGGTCAAGATTCGCAAATAAACAGCAAATAAAACTAGTTGTAGGTTAAGTTACTAAAATATTGCAAATTAATAATGCTAATTGCAAATATTCATACGTTCACACTTAAAATATTAACCATTTAATTAAACACTGAATTACGTCTTCAAAGATAAATTTTAATGAAAAATTTAAACCTTTGATCCGAAGTTCGCTCTGATCTCAGCTATAATTACCAAGTTATTTATAATATTTAACAAGATCTTTTTAATTCTTACCAGCACGAATCGCCAAGTTCTTTTTCATTCTGAAACTCGATTTTTTTACAAAATATTCTGATCAAGCAAAAAATAGCAATGCTTCAATTTGAAATCTTGTGATAGCATTGTACGCGAGGCGGCATTCCAGAAATTCCATTATCTTATCCCAATCCAATGAAAACGTCACACGACCTGCCACTAAATGAGAGGAGTAACCAAGTAATCTAATACGTGACGCGACCGACGGCATCTATTTTTCCTAGGATCGCCGCCAATTCATTAACCTATTACCTTCAGTATCAACCCAGATAGCACAGATTTTGCCTTATCTCTAAATACGAGCATATTATACATATATGCCGTGATGCCGCTATCTGGAATCAGAGATCAAGTATGAAGAATCCACGCCGCATTTGGGGATAAATCGGAGATGAATGTCCGCATAGCTGGAGATACACCTATCCTTACGCCGTAATTGCCGGTAGGCGGCGGCCGTTTCGCGTATAATCGCTGCGCCACCACACGAGATTAATGAGAATTACGTGAAAATAATGTAAATACATTGGCTTTCGATGAGGAAAGATTCAATGCATTATATTTATTGCATTAAACTATTACTGCGTAGATGTATTGTTTTAACTCACAAACACCTCTATACACAACAACACAAATGTAAAAACGAAGCCACCAATTGCGTTAACGGCAATGGAGGACGTCAGCGCCGCTATGCGGCCAATTTTGGCAATATGGTACTGTGACAACCCCTCCCCAAATAATTGAAATTGCTGGAAAAAAAGGGATAATAAACGTGGAAGATAAGCTTATCCCCACAATATCTGATTTTTCCAAGGGTAAGTTCAAAAATGTGCTATCTGGGAATGATCGTGATCACGTTTCTTTGGGACAACACATCACTCTCGCTAAAACGGTCCTTGTTTTTTCCCTAACTTTAGTTTCCAGCTAGACTTCACAAACTGGAAAGTATGCATACTAAAATGGAGTGGGTGTGCAGCCTAATCCGAAAAGAGCTATAGAAGGTGATGCACTGTCCGACATTTTAATAATGAGTTAAGTGACACAAAGGAAAACAATCAAGAAGTAGCTATTAATTAGTTTAATCTTGATTTTGGTTCAAAGCATATAAGTCATCCTGGAGACAAGGAAGTACCCAGGATCTAACCTAGAGGGGGGGAAGCCAGTGTTGTTTAAGTTGTAACATTTTAGCATAGAAAAGATGAATGAAACCAACATTTTAAGAGAACTATTACAGTTTATTAAGTTCATTCAATTATGATTCAGTGCCTTACATTATTATCATTTTTCGTGGGTTTAAAGAAAATTTGTGGAAAACTTTCGTTTTAATCCAGTTCCGATTTTCCTTAAAGACTTTTGCGATTTTTGCTTCTAGCTGCTTCTGCATTGCAGCTCCTCCCTCATGCCCCCCGCTACTTACGCACATGCCTGGTGAGTATGCACCATTACCTGACATAATTAATGCTCCATTACCTCCAGTTAGTGAAAAATTAAGGATAATGAAATTTCCAATTATGTATTACTTACGATGTTTCTACAAAGACGTTTCAAAAACGAAGGTGGTTTTAATTGGACGGAGACTGAAACTTCGATTTATTGACATAAATCGTAATTTTTCCCCAATTTATCCCAAAATGAGGCACCATTTGGAGGTTAAATTTTCAAATATCACTTTTAGACCAATTGAAAAATGTTAGGAGGGTCCTCTGGTTAATGTTATGAAAAAAATTCCCATATATCTTTTGATCATCCCTTAGTATGCATGTACGATAGTTTAAGAATTTCCCGTCAAAGGAATTATTCAGGTACAACTTTAAAATCTGTTACACAAATCAAACGTTGATAAGGGTCTACATGACTAAGCCCATAAATTTGAAAATGACTGATTAATTATATTTAATTTAATTTTATATTTACATTATTTATATTTTAATTAATTTATGTATAATTTAATATTTATAAAACTGAATTTAATTGTAATATTCGTCATATCGTTAAAGGATTGCCAGAAAAGAAGTATTGAGTGCCAAGAAATGTAGTGCACCTTCTTTAAATTCTTTTATGACAAAAGGACGAAAGTTTCAGATAAATATTTCGAGTCTTCACACTCCCTATCATTCACTGTATTTCAATGAAAACCTAAAAACTTTATTCAATTACATGTATCCATTAAATATTCTATTTTACTGAATAGTTTCGACAGCATACGCATGAAAAATTCATTACCCATTATTTGCTTTTCAGTAGGGTAGTTTGACATGTTGTTTTTGGACCTTAGAACCCAAAATTCGGTTTGGTAGCAACCAAAATCGGATTAAGTGGAGTCGAATTACCGTAAATGTCGCATAAAAGATTCAAGTAAGCCAACTGTGAAATGACTGATTTTTCCCATTTTGCGCCCAGAATATTCAGACTGGAGTGTTTTCCCTTTAATACTCATAGGAGCATCGCACTCCAATGAAAGCGCTCAGTGAGGAGCTTATCACAGAGCACTAATCTTCGAAACAAGAACGCAAGGACGAGCCTTCTCAGAAAGACTCGCGACCGAATGAGGGGGATTATCGTAAGGCTATTTGGTGAAGAAATCGATATACTGGGCCTGAGAAACGCCCTCGAAGAGATAAGAATGGCATTTGCGATTACTTGATGGGAAATGAGATAAAGGGATGCCGCCCTCCTCCTGACTGATTTTCCGGTCGTAAAGTGAAGAAATTGCGAAACGGTCCAGAGAATGATGCCATCACGGAAAGAAATGGTCAAGAGGAGTGCTATTTATTCAACTCCGCAAAAATTAACCAGGAAAACTCGCCAGTAAATGAATTGATCCCTCATTTCTACGTTTATGTTAATAAACACATGCGCCCCTTCGTACACTTCAGCTTAGGGCCGGTTTAAGCAGTAAGCAAAGTACGCGGCCGCACTGGGCGCCAAGCAAAAATACAAGAGCAAGCATATTACAAGTTCACGCTGATATTTAAGTCTCAACCCTTACTCCTGAATTAATTGTATTCATTTTAAAATTTATTCCGGAGATAATCCCTACTAACTCTCAGGTTATTTTTGAGGGAGGTTTGGGGCGCAATGTTGTTCGCTTACAATAGAAAAATGCCTAGAACCGGCCCCGCTTCAGCTCCTTCAGGCAGTCGGTCCCACCACCAGAGAGGACCACTGGGGTCACATCTTCACCTGAAGTGCCCATTCATCACATTGCTGCGGACTAACTGTTTGGAATGGATGAGCAGCGGGACTCATGGGGTTTGTGACGGTATTTAAGCACATAGCCAGAAATTTGTTACGGGTGGGTGCTTGGGTATTATGCAGGCTGCCTCTACAGATATTTTGTTGTCAATTCGCAAATTTCGGAAAACCATACATTTCATCGAGTCAGCCACATAATTCGTTTGCACGCTGCTGTTTTTCATTCAATTAAATTCATCGTTTGCTATTGTCAGAAATTATGAAAAGTAACTCGAAAAATGGAGTCCGAGAGGGGAGATAACAAAGAGATAGTGGTCTTCTCAGCAGGCGTATCTCTGGTAGTGGCATGCCGGGAAATACTTCGTGGGGGGGGGGGGGGGAAGGCGGATTATTTGAAGCCCCCAAAGCCGCCCCCTCGCCCTGGCTACGTGCCTGATCACCTGCCCGGTGCGGCCTTAATATTTTTTGTAGATGAATACAACGCCACGTTGCACTACCCCAACGAATGTTTAGGGCCCGCCTAGAAAAAAACTAAACGCTTTTATGACTCATTTCAACTGATCTTCAATTAATTTCTTTGGCATCTAACATTGCTTTGTAAATTGAAACAAAAAAAATCAAGAGCAAATCACCAAAATATGTTTGTCAAACTTAAATTGACTCCAAACCATGAAGTAATTTTGAATAATAATATAATATTCATTCCCATGAGCTTGACAGGATGCTATATACAATTGAGTATTACAAAGTGGAATATAGGCATCCCTTGTTTTTCAAATTATGCCGGAATCGACCAAGGGTAAGACATTTCCTTTACAGAACAAGGTTTGTTCCACTAAGATTTGCATTATGACGTTCGGCCTAATTTGTCTAACAAGACTGTTGACCACTGCCCGAATGTGACTTTTACTAGTTGCAAGGAAATTTAAAATTAAAGGTAAGTTTTTTTTAAACAAATTAACTCCAAATACGTAGGGAGATAATTCTAAAATTAGAGGAAAAATCAAATGGAAACAATTTCTAAAATAGTAGCGGAATAAGTATTCGGATTAAAGAAACGGTGAAAATACCAATTACCTATCGGTTGGCGATGGGATAATTTCCACAGAAACAGTTTCAAAACATTCAAAAATTAGTTTCAATACATATTTTTTAACAAGAAAGGATGAGAATCTCACAGCACTTCCGTAAGTGCCATGTTTGAGGTCCAAAATATATATCTTGATCTTCAGACATATCAATGGATATCTTCACATGGCAGTAAGAAAGAATAAAAAACAAGAGAGATATCATCAGGCTAATAGCTCGTCATCGCAGCATTGACCGTAATGACATGTCAATAATTAGATAATTTTAAATTCTCTACACACCAATAAAGCGATAAGAAACCACAGTCCTATATTTAAAACTAGACCTGACACCCACTGTAACAACAGTTGCTCCACTACTATGACCGTGTTCTAACTGAAATTTTGGCCGGTGATAACGTCTTGAGTCTTAAAATTCCTATTCCTAAAAAAAAACATTTTTACCACCAAAATCAATTGATTTGCTAAATGAGTTTTATATTTTATGCAAAAAAGATGCTAACAAAAAGAACTCTATGCCTTGCAAACTATAACAAGTGTATAAAATATCATTCATCTCATATATCTCATATCACGGTCATTTATGTCTATTTTGTTCTTATTTCATGTGTGGTTCATCCTATCTCTATTGACGAATTCTATGTTACTTTTGTAGCCTTGTAAGACTAGCAAGCTAAAATGTGTATAACTGTCATCTGTCTTTTATATTTTTAAATCATGTATTGTTTGTCCTCTCTAACATGACTATTTATATCTTTTGAATTCTAACAGAAATGACATTGTTATTTTAACTACATATTATTATTCTAAGAAAATTGCTATTTTATGAAATCTAAGGGAGTGAGTGCAGAAGGCCCAACCAGACATTTATTCCTTCGAGGAAATCTACGACCCAAGTGAGTGAGCGTGTGTGTGATTTCTTTTGTATTATAAGTATTTTTTGATGGTACAACAGTGGTTACTGACGTAGGAGAAATCCTCGCAAACCCGATTGTGTGAGTGATTGAGACCAACGAAGAACATTTTCCCAAGGGGAAAAACCGCTATGTGAGCGAATGCGCGCTTTTGTCTCTACTTTTTTTTTACTTACGAACATTGATTTACTTCATTTCACTCCCTTCAATCCAATCCCTTACCATACACTATCTTCTTACTTTCCCGCTAAAGAGGAATTTATTTAATTCAAATCCTATTTTAAGAACGATACTAATGAGGGAAGTGTCCCAACCGGCACTATGGAGGTAAATAAATAGGAGTAGTGATGTAAAAATACCAAATTAGACTTAACTGTGTGCTTAATACGATTAAAAACAGTGTGAGGCCTATATCATTTTTCTGGAGATTGACATGGTTGCAATTATAACCTAGTACTTGTACCATTGAGACGAAATGCCTGCTGGACTCCTCTAATTATCAAAACGTGACAAATTACATGTACGGAAGGACAGTTATCTCAATCACGCGGCTCGCTACCGCTAGAGAAAAAGGAAATCTAAATTCAAGCGAAATTCATGACGTGTTTATGAGTTGTGACAGATTTCATGCCGCATCTTATCTGATTGAAGATAGAAGTTTTGTAAGTTTGGAAAGGGAATTTCTTGAAAATGTAAAGTATCTAGGAAACATGATTTTTCCTTCATGAATTTCCAATCTCAAAGCACAAGAAATGTATTAATTGTCAGTTATATTCTACGACGAATATTTTCTAATAACCGGCACAAAATGAACACTTGAAAACACGTGAAAAAATACTCTCGATCAACTTTTCCGAGCCTACTCCAAGTGCTTACTTTTCCAAGGAATCTATAAGAAACAAGCAGAACGGCATGAATTGCACGGTAGTAAACGCAACCATTTAAACCAAATTAGGTGCCTATGCAACGGTAATTGGCGGTGGAGATCGAATGCTGAGGTCATCTGCGCCATAAGGGAAGGGTACGGTATATAGGTTGAAGAGTAACCTGGCGCCAGCGTTAGCCTTCCCTTAACGAAAGGCGCCGACTTAACAATTTGACGGGACGATTTATTCAATTGAGCGTGACTATTTTCAGTTAAAATTACCGCCATAGCTGCAACCATTCTTACACTGAGGTTTCTATAAGTTTCCTTTAGGATTTCGTCTCATTCGACCATTTCAGCTTTCATCGGACTTAATCTCTCGGGTATAAAGATTTATAATTCATTCAAACAATCCAAAGCCTATTCAATGGTTTGGTTTCAATTTATCATTTTTACAGTAAAAAAGATTTATCATTCCCAGTATCACCTCCTGGGTCTGAGAGAATTCTTATTTTTTTTACGGCCGGGGTGAAAAATATATTGCGTCGTGTTTCTTCGATGCACGGCAGTGAAATCTTTTTCGTTCATTAGCTTCTCGTCTATTTACTGCCAAGATCGCAGTTGCGGCACTGTGTTTACTTTGAAGATAGCCGCCATGGCGATTATCTCGAGTATGATGGTGAAGCTTTAGTAACTCGGTTAAATCGCTGATCGAAATATATGTTTTACGGCTCATTTAAAATTGGTTTGAGATTCTCTACATTCTATAAAATCCCCTGAGCAGAGCACCATATTGCAGGCATGTTGACTCAATGAAGAAAAACGTGGTGGTTAATGGAGGTAATGATGGAAAAGTTAATTTTTAAGCTAAAGATAATGGTAGAGGACTTATTTTTTCAAGTTCTCTTCAGCTGAACTATCACCTTCGCAAACGTACACACTGTGTTTTGCCATGTCACTTCCCCGTTTACATATAATATTTACCTATCTCAACAGAAAATCGTTTACGAACATGAATCGGGTTGCAGCAATAATCAAGGTACTGGATGGTAAAACCTGCCCATAGAAAATGAATTTAAAATATTAGAAGTTATAAAATGTTAAAATGCCCGCGATCCATAGTGATGAACTTCGTTTTGCACTTTCTGTGATGATAACACTCTTTTCATCCAAAATCACTCTGATCAGGCCCAATTCCAAATTTCTCCTGCAAAATACTTTTCGTACACTTCAAACACGACGAATACCTTAGTACCTAATTCACCTATCGTAGTTGAATAACTATTTCATGGCGAATTTATTCATTGGTTAAAATAAATAATACTAGAGTACCAAATCGTTGGGAAGTTGTCCTCGGAAGCCGCGTAGGTTGCTGGTATTCACAATTTTTCGATCGACTGGAAAAAAATGGGCGGTGGGTAATTATGCCTGTATCGGATCAAACTCCTGCATACCTACGTCAGTCGTTGATGAGAATTCATTTCGGCGCTAAACAAACTCAGCGACCGATGCGACTGCCAAACAGTATAATCCTATACCCACCCTCTGTGGAAACCATCGACAGAGATACCCATGAACGACTCATTATTATTACGAGGCAAAAAAAAACATCAAAATTAGAAGGAAGAGTGATTTTGTTGGTCGACGATTTCCTGAATTGAAGGATACAGAGTACAAGAAGAGTGCTCGGATGAAATAAGGGTAACATCGGATGTTCTTCAAGGAAGCGCTCTTGAACCATAGCTATTTGTAATTTAACAGAATGATTTCCAGGCAAAATTAAAGCCTACTTGTGGATGACGGCATCACTTATCGAAAGACAGAAAACCGCACCAATTATTAAGCTCATCAGGACAGCGTGAACGGTCTGAAAAAATAGGTATTATCGAATGTAATGGACACAAAAGTAAAAAAATTGCACACACACCAGTTTTAGTATTAAAATCAACATCAAAAATAGGATCTACAAGCTTTCGGTCAATTTTATTCCCAAATCCGAAAGCTGCAAATATTTAGGTGACCATCTGTCTAGGAACTTTGATTGAGAATGAAATGGGGAAAGTTAAAAATATTAAAATTGCATTGGGTATAGAGGAATACTATGGAATATAAAACCCTGGTTCGCCCAATACTAAATCATGCTGCCTTTATATGGCACCCAAAAAAGGCCGAAAACAGATTTTTTAAATAAAGCCGCGCGATATGTGATAAAGTAACATAAAAATACATTATGTAACTTAAATGGACAGCGCACAAGAAGACAGATCTTGGAACTTTGGAGGAAAAGAAGACGACGACTATCCTGGATGCATACAATAGTCAGCGAGGTAGGGTAGATCTTGAAAATGAAATAGATGACGACAAAAAGTTAGTTGATGATACAAAGTTAGGTGGAAAAATTGACCACTAGTTCAAGATTAACTGCCAGTCACAAATTACCACCATAAATAGTTTTTTTTATGAGCAAGTAATTATTAAAACAGATTATATCTAAGTGGATTGCCGTGAGTACTTCCCGGTAATATTTAAGTATCAGGCGAAAAAAGATACGCCGTAATGCGCGATAAGATGAAATATTTCTACCTAACGCACACTGACATCACCTTTCGAAGAACCTTGGGTCGATAGAGGATGAGTAAATGGAAAAATTTTACCTCATGATGATATGAAATCAATAAATATGCATAATTTTAAGCCAGAAAATTACAGACTAACTGAGTAAAACGGAGAAAATCGGCAAGGGGTGCCTTGCAACTGCAATAATGTATTTTCCTAAAAACCCTGACTCTTAATATTAACAGCGAGAAATCATCACAATTTGCGACCCTTCTTTAACGAATTAAAGATAATATGAGATTTTCGTTAGTTAATTTGAGAGATTAAGAAGTGCAATTGTTTTAATAAAGATGAAATGCAATGAATTTTACAGCTAAAACATTTCAATACAAATTCAAAGAACACCTAATGTAAATGATACATTGGTGAATAAAACTAAACAAGACCATATAATCAAACATAAGGCAAGGGTGCTTAATTAAGTTCAGTCATTATAAAAATATTAATTTAAGATACTCAATGATATGAGTTCAGTGGCGATATAAATTGAATACTAATTTGCATAAAAAATAAATATGCTTGAAATATAATACCATTTCAATCCTAACGTGCGATTACAGAAGAAACACAGCACGAAGGAACTAAAGACTTAAAAAGAAGATCCAAAAAACAGAAGGATGAACCGAGAATTTCACCGCCTTCACCGCCCAAAAACAACTCGAAATATCTTCAAGAATTTTCACCAAACCTGCTTCATGAGATATTTAATCTCAAAATCAAAAAAATAAACGTTGATTATTAATACGTTGAATGCAATACATGTTCCTAATAAATTTGTTAGCTGTATATAATAAAATGATAACTTAACCCTATAATATACATAAATATTATTGTAAATTTATCACGTAAAATGCTTAGAAAAGGCGAGGTGTTGAAGTACAAAACAGATGGGAATGGTGTAATAAATATAATTGCGCCACCCAATCTCTTGTTAAGCTTACTAAGAAATCGAAAACGGCAAGAATATAAGAAATGACTTTGAGTAAGAAACACACACTACGCAACACCTTCGATAAAAAAACTTAACAAAGCATTTGAGAAAAAATCCAAGAACACACCAAGTTTGCTTAGAAGCTTTATGGAACGCACATCCAAATCGTCCGTGTGCTATCAGTACCCGGGCTGTCAGTAAGATAGTGGAAACGAGTCTGTGGCCGGCACATAAGATAGATTCATCACTCCAGATCCTGCCGTCACCTGGCAAAGACGTCCCCGTCAACCATCAGCGATCAAGATATTTTGCGACATGGATGTCTCCATGGAGGTGGTCAAGACGCCCAGGTTTATTTTGAAGGCAGTGCAATTAGTGAGTATATCTATTTTCCATCCGTAAATCCATGAATTTATATTTTCCATACTTCATTAATGCATTCACAGTACTGCTATCCTAAGATTGTATCGTAATTGTAGCGATAGAATCAATTAACTTATCACTACATACTCTTTTTCTTTAACTTATTTATTCTTCCTCTTTTCCTTCGTACAAAAGATTACATGAACTTCCGTGTTCTCCACATTTTCAACCAATACAACCCCTTATTATTGGTTCTTTTAAATGACGACTTGGGTGGAGTTATTAGGGGTTTTCTATAACATTAAAACATACACGTCAATCGTAACACTGCAGACCTTCATGTACCCATTTCCCAAGATAGCTGTTTTAATTCCTTAATGTTCATCTTCCTCGTGTCCTTCTTCATTATTCCCAAGTATCTACATATATCTAGGTTTACCTGGCGGGGTCTTTCCTTTTAAATCCAATATACTTCTGACGAGAATTTTACAACTTGTGGCACGACCTATTCACCAGGTGTTACTCTGGCGTACGATGCTGTACCATCATCAACTTAAGTTAACAATCCTAAGATTAGTTTAACTCAACTTTCCATTTCACTCTCTTATCCGCTAGCCATTTAATTGTGCCACATTTCTTCTCTTTCGCTTCATTTATAACCTGTCCTTCGTAAAGCCTGAATCACACGATCATTTTTTTCGTCATCACGCGAATCATCACTCAGAAATTATCGTCGACAGCAATATTTTCGCGATCGATCGTATGATGAGGATTCCCATCACTTTTTCATCATCGTCTTGTCGCTTATCCCGTCCCTGAAACCGTCACTGAATATCACATTTTGGATTTATTCAATTGAACGTGACATATTCTCAGTCAAAACTACCACCAGAGCAGCAACCATTCTTACACTGAGGGTTCTGTAAGTTTCCTTTAGGATTTCGTCTCATTCGGCCATTTCAGCTTTCATCGGAATTATATCTCGAATATAAATATATATAATTCATTCAAGCAATCCAAACCCTATTTCACGTTATCAGCCAATCAGAATGCATTCCTCTTTGGAGCGATTGCAACGATTCGTGGAAACGACATACCTACTAGTAAACATGAGCACGTTATATATTTTCGTGATGCGGGTTCTATGAAAACGAGTTGTGATATCGGAAGTGATGCAATAAGCGAAGGCGGGAGGGATAATGTGATTCTGAAAAATTATAACTCGTGCGATCACTTCCCCGGTCGCGAAAAGCGGTCGCTCGAGTGATTACTTTTTGCGACGAAAAAAATGCAGACATTTCATATATCGTTCCAAGGAGAAAGAGAAAAAATATATTTTCTGTGGGGTGTCGATGACACCCAACGCGCGTTCTAATGTTACATTGCGCTGCGTGCCTTCTATTTGGTGAAAACCTTTCCCGGTTTCCGACTCTTTGACTCCCAGAGTGCTCCGCGTCCATCACTTTCGAATCGATATTAGATGTAAATGAAAATGTCCAGGCATTTTTTTTAACCTTTTTTACCTCTACTAGCAACATTTCTTTCTTTCCACAGATACTGGCGATCGTGTGCTCGATTTTGAATGACTACGGACTTATTGGTCTTAGTTACGACATCCACAAAATAATACTCGTCTACGTCGTACTGTGTGGATACATCTTGATCTTGCTGATGGATGTGTCGAAGATCGTATCAAGCGGCAAAACGGCTAAACCAGTGGTAAGCAGTCACATTCCCAAAACAGCATATTTTAATGCCTTCGAAACTGCCACATCTTCATTCCACCAGTACCGCGCGAGAGAGCCGGGAATTTATTTGCACTAATACGACAAGCATAGCAAAGAACACAACAGTAATCTTGAGTCAGCCATTAGGTTTGCTGTCACTCACCGAATTTCACGGAAAAAGAAGAAATAATGAGCGCCTTTAATCAATGACTTCTTTGTTCTCGAATGTGACTATAGTCGATTCACTTTATGTTTTCGGGTGAGCTTTCGTGAGATCCCGGACACTCTCGGATGGCCTCTCTGATAGGGGAGGAGTAGAACCGAGAGAGAGAGGAGGAGCGAACATAACGTTACCAAATGTACATAGCCGCTCTTCTTTGTCACTGAAAACGTATGAGTCATGGGTGGCCACATGTATTTTGGCACCGGTGCCGAGACAATATACCTACTCATTTGTAAAGCATTGTGGATAATCGTTTCACAGAAGCCCATGACAATGTCAGCTACCGCGCTAAATGAAGCAACGTTGGTGGAAGGTATACTTAGTCACATACAAGGAGAACGCGTGAGGTTTGGCAACAATACTCCACGAGCAGATGCTCACTCGGCGTAGGTCTGAGAGCGACTCACTGAGACCACGCCTACTGTTTGCTGATTGGCAAAGGCAAAGTCACATGTCGATAAACTTTTCCTCCTCTCATCTCCACTTGCTTTGGCCACACCAGCTCACCCGCAGAGATAAAATGAACGGAGTATAGTTTTAAAAATCAAGAGACACGCATTTTTCGTTTTGGCAATCGTCGTATACGTTTCGAACTGTTCTCGACAAAAAACGCCGCCCTTAAACCTTTCACAGGTAAGGTTGTGACAATGCGATCACATGTGGAGCGCGTCACCGCTTTTCAGCTGCTTATGCGACCTTCTGATGGGGCCTCGCGTGGTTCGCTGTTTTTCCCACTCTTGTAAGCGATTCCCAACCTCAACGAAAGGCCTTCCGTAAAGGAAAGAAGGAACCGGACCATAAATGCGCCATTAACTCTTGAAAAGAGGGCGGCATTTTCCGCGGTTTGTTTTACATTTTGACAAACTAAATGCATTCATGCCATCAACCGAATCATTGCTATGAATCGCGATTTCGGGTCAATGTGAACAAAACCATTAAATCTAAACTTCTTTATGATATTTTCTACTGATTTTATAATATTACAATCTTATTCCCCGCGAACAGCCATCATCGAATGCATAAAATTTTATGTAATTTCATTTTCAAAATTATTTTCGAGAGATTAGGGAGATTTTTATTTTTTAGGGGTGAATACTACCCCTAAATGCTAAAACTTATAAAATCATATGTAAAGCTAAATGCGGGTAAAATTTAGTTTAAATTATTTGTATAATTATTTTTTTATCTTTGGAAAATAAATTTAGAGTATTTCAACCCTTAATAATCAACTCTTATTGGGGGTTAACGTAAAAAAATTATTCACCCGAAAAATATAAATTATTTATCACATCGTGTTGATTTATGAATGCCGTTGCTTGAAAAATGTACAATTTCGTCATGAAAATTGTCAATCCTTAAAAATCACCCCATGTAATATATACTTACAATGCTTATTTACTACTATAATTGGCATGAACGCCACACCCTTTTTTACAATTACATACAATCATATTTAGAAGTTCCCTAGGTGCTGGCAGTTTATTCATTTTAACAGAGTGCAATGAACCTCCCTTTAAAAACCATCCCGAATTGACTGTCGGCTGAATGCTTTTATTTCCAAGCCACTGCTGAATTTGGTAACGTGTTTTTTGTGTGTTCGTCTAAGACATCAACGGTAGACAGAAGAGATGACAGTTTTACGGTACTGTTTTTCTTTGTAACCTTAATGAAAGACTCATAGCGCATTTGATACAGAAAAGCTTTAAAGTCTTTTTTTTCAAAATTTTGAGCTGTAAGTCTTTGACAGCTCCGTATAATCCTATTTCACAGTACCTACCGACTTTTAAAATTTCTGTAGGTTCAGCAGTACTGCTATAAAAAATATCGGCTTGATCTCTCACGTCAGGTCTTTTTTCTATGAGATCAAAAAAACTTTTTTTACCTTTATTATAAAAATCTGAAACAGTATCACATTCAGTGAATGCATGAGAAAATGCTATCAACTTTGCACTGTCTGGGTAGCCCACTTCGAAACTTTTGGAAGAATATACTGTGGGGGCCGAATTTTGTTTTCCAAGTTTGAGAGAATTAATTTCTTTCCCTACTTTCTCAACTTTAGCTCTGGCAGTTAAAATTACAAGAACATCGAAATCTTCTATAACTTTCTATAAACCTCACCTATCCTGAGTAGCTAATTCAACAATTAGTCCGTTAGCTTCGCCTTTACTTTGATGGCAGTGAATACATTGTTTCTCTAATTCTGCCATAGTTGTGCAATGAATTCACATCTATTTTCGTAATTAGATAGAAATTAGTCTTGACTTGCAGAAACACGCATGTTGGTATGGATTGATATACTTTACAGCTAAGCTTTTTGAACGACGGTTTCTCTGTACTATTTTAGTACTTAGCTCATTATAACCATCGAAGATTACAGTAAAGTTAGAGCCAAAATTTCTTTTAAGATGTGAGATGTACTCTTGGAAAACCCGTTGAAACCGACAATTTGATGGCCACTTAACGCGGTACAAAGCATACCTCCGTCGATGAATTAGTGAGAGTTGTTTTTATCCATGATGGCATCTACTGGTTGAAATAATGGATATAAAGAAGCTTTGGCAGTTTTTCTCAGTCCTATGTGATCAAATAAAGATAAAGGATACGGAGCCAGTTCAAATTTCATATATAATTATAATTCTTCGTCGCCTTTTTTAAACACAAATTCCTTAATAGCAAAAGTGGATCAACAGAGTTTTGTCGCCAATTTTTAATGCATTGTTAATCCCGAGCAGTGAGATTACTTTATATTTTTTTAGATTGTTTAATTTCATTAAAATACCTGCCATTGATTGCTCGCATTGCTTTAATTCCAACAATTTAAAAGCTATGATTGTCGTTCGAATTACAGTTATTTTTCTTACTCTGTGGTGATTAAATTGATTTCAAATACGAGAGTATTTAATTATTTTGAGAGAATTTCAATTACTATGGGTAGGAATTATACTCAATGGAGATTTGACAGTAATTAGCCGAAAATACACGAAGATACAACAACTCTCATCACCCCTGATTATTTCTTCTCCGTGAATGAATCTGTTTAGATGTGTGTTAACGTAGATAAAGTCGTTATTTTAACCACTTAAGGCTTTAAAAAAATTCAGACTATGTAGACTATACACTATCTATTTCACTGCCGGTAATTTTGTGAGCGGTGCTGTGTAAATGTCATTTAACTGATAGAAAAACTCCGCCACCACTCCTATTGCGTCGATAGGATCTATATTTTATAAGTTTTATATCCTGAAAGAAAAGCTTCGCGGTCGCTGATATATCCTCTGTAATTCAACTCTATGTACCTATTACCATGTCTACGTCATATAATTCATGCACAATTTTTGCGCTCTTGTTTTTAATGCTACGGCATTATCTACGACAAAATTGATGTCATATTTTGTAGATTGACTTTGGGTTATTTCTTTTACACGCTTGTGCACTAAGTGGGCGAATTACACTGGAAGTGCATATTGCATTGATTTAATTGCTTGCCCTGGAGTACACGTTTTGGAATTTTCGATTTTTTCCAGCATTACTGCTCCTAATTTAATTAGATGTTAAAAGTTTCGTAATGCGGATTACCTCGGAGGCAACTTTTAGTTAGATAACTTCATTCGTTTAAAAAGTTCACCACTGACTTTTTCTTGAGTGATCTGCATAGATTATGTTGATGTTCAGGATGTCTCTTGTAAAAAGTGAAAAAAAGTATGATGGTCTCGGATTCGATCCATCCCCGAATTTTATCGCAACTACCGCGCACAGTATAGACCTACTCGGACACGGAGTCTTGTATCAAGAAGAGATAAACGGTGAGTCGAAATATGAATCTAAAGATAGGAAAAACCTCGCCACGGAGCCCGAGAGAAAACACTTGACGGCCCAACGTGAGCGTGGAAGTGAGTTATCTCAGTAAATTCCATCCGCAAATCTTAATTCCAATTGGGCCAAAGTTCCTGGGGTTTGACTCCAACTTCGGTTTGGCTAGGTCGCTTCCCGCCTCCGTCCTCGTCGGCTCTAGGTGGATACGAGTGAGGGGAGCAGATCGCTTTATGAGCCAACCTAACGATTTTTCTCCGACCCCGCCCCATCAGTTAAGTGGGACTCCTGGGTGTCTAAATACTTTAGAAAACGATAGTACATAATATTATATGTATTCGATGATGAATTAACAGCGTTCTATAAGCCTGACATTATTTAAAATGATTATTTAAAGAATTCAGTTGTATTTTGAAGTTCTCTTTTGATATTAATAATATATATTAATATGTTTTTTTTTCTAATTTCTCTCATCAAAAATAGATTGTTACCTTTTCGAAATTTCTCTTCAACAGCATGTATCAATTCGCTGGATTTTAAGACGCAACGGTGTAAACCACTGAAAATTTCCTTCTAAGAAATGTCACTTTCTTCCATCCCTTAGCGTCCGTCAAAAAGTGTAGGTATAAGGAATTGATTGAGTCAATTGAGTCAATGTTGAGAATAATGCATGTGATGTCATGGCAAAATTAGAGTGCGGGATCGCACTTTCCTTAACTTTTTTACGAGTGAAACACTACTCTTTTTTTATTAGAATTACTCCTACATATTTTAGAAACAAATGGTAGTGTGAGAAGCATATTGGGGGAGAAAGGAAATTTCAATCACGAGAAAACATTTCGGCAACACAGGTTGCCAATAGGCATTTATGGGCTAAGTTTTAAACAAGCAATTCGCAAGAAAAAATGGAAAAGCACGAGGGATGAATCCCCTCTGTACTTAAAACTTGAAAACTAACAAAATACCAACAATTAATCAATTTCTTTTTCCATTTCAGGAAATATTTTGGTCTTTTATCAGCGGGATTTTATGGATTACTGCTGGAGCACTGATAATCGAGACCTACAGAAAGTTAGATGAACTTTCAACCATCTTTCCAAACATACCAGGAAATAACATTCCAAACGTACCAGGATCGATCCTTAAAAACATACCAGGAAAAGACCAGTTTATCGCAGCCGGGATAATAAGTTTGCTGAACGCTTTGGCGTTTTTCGCTGAAGCGGCAGTAATATTTAAGTCTGGATAAGAAGTGTAACCAGGAACAATTGGTGACATCTTTGAAAATCATCGCAAAAAAGCACCGCCGATGGAAGGTTTAATATGGCTGCCAATGTGTCACCTACGTGTTTAAGCCATATGAGCCAATCTACCACGCACACTATTCTCTCAAGAAGGCCAAAGTGAAGTAATCTTTAAAAACAAGGAACATTTCTTCATGGAGTAGGAGGGATAATTATCAATACGCCCTAAACTCCCAACACCTATTAGACATTAGTGATATAATAGAAGGTTGAGCTTATGGATTCCTAGTCATCTAATTAGAGCATTCACATTTATTTATTCTTCACCATGCCGGCATTTCTTTGGGCAATGCATCTCTAATAGCTTATATCTCATGTGTTTGAAATGAGCGCGAAATTGCAACGTATGGTGAGAGTGTTTTTAGTTACCGTAAGTGACAATTTTCATCTAAAACTACTTCAGTTGAAATAACAATGAAGTTTTTTCTGTTCAAATGAACTTTAACCATCGATATCATCCCAATTAGTAACTCCCACTTCCATATTTCATATCATTACAAATGTAAATAGTATATTTGTACTATATTTTTATTTAGAATGTTCACAATGATAGATTATTCGCAGACAAACGTTTCCATAACAATATCGGCTTAGTTACTTTGAGCTAAACGTCTTCTAAATGCGTATTTGAACTTTCACTACTAAAATTTGTTATAGGTTGATCATAGAGAAACAATAATAACTGAGAGCAAGCTTTATTTTTTATTTAAGTCCTTATAAGGAAATATTTTTAGATTTTTTCCTGAAACGTAATGTTGTACTGATTTAATCTATCATTGTATTAAAAACTGAAAAATTAACTTTGAGGATACGAAATACGAGAATTTATAAAAATAACCATCACTTTAACCATTGATCATAATAAAAAATAATTTTAACACAATTGATTACCATATTATATTAATAAATTAATCTAAATAAATAATAATTTTAACACCATTATCAATAGCGAAAACAATGTTATTTGTAATGCAACTGGAATGCCCAAAATACAATGGTAAGGAATGAACGTTTATATTTATAACTTCATTATCCCCTATATATATTAAACAAGTTTAGGGAAAACTCAATACTTAAAGAATTGCTATAAAATTGAATTTCTTTTGACATTTTAAGATTACCCGATAGAAGTCATGAGTGTAGAGTACGGTCATAAAACAACTTTTTTCGAAATTCAAAGTTCGACAATTGTCAAAAAGTAGCCCGAGGTACCAAATGACCAGAGACAAAATTTTGTTCCTGCAACGAGAGATCCCACGCTGGCGCCAGAGCCATTTATGTTGAGCGTAGGAACCCCAAAACACATACCCTCTTTTTATGCTATTTCGACGATAAATGTCGTGATTTTAATAGTTTTCTTCAGCCGATTCTGCACCATTCATGTCTAAAATTGTCGAGGTAAGCCACATACGAGGTGTGTTCAAAAAATATCGCGACTTTTGTGTTTTTTCAAAAATTATTTATTTATTCATGAATATCTATGAGTTCTTGCCACAGGGTAGAACGGTCAATAAGGAATATTACCTGCAAGTTATGCGCAATTTGCGCGAAGCAATCCGCCAGAAACGCCCGGATTTGTGGAAGAACAAAAATTGGCTTTTGCACCACGATAACGCCCCTGCTCACACATCGTTGCTTGTGCGCGACTTTTTGGCCAAAAACAACACACTAATGATGCCGCAGCCACCGTATTCCCCAGATCTGGCCCCCTGTGACTTTTTCTTGTTCCCTAAACTGAAGAGACCCATGAAAGGTCGACGTTACGCTACGATTGACGAGATAAAGACGGCATCGAAGGAGGAGCTGAACAAGATTTAAAAAAATGATTTTTTGAAGTGCTTCGAAGATTGGAAAAACCGTTGGCACAAGTGTATAATACCTCATGGGGATTACTTTGAAGGGGACAAAATAGATATTCATGAATAAATAAATAATTTTTGAAAAAACACAAAAGTCGCGATATTTTTTGAACACACCTCGTAGATCGAATAATCACGTTTTTTATACAATAACCGGTATTAAAATGCAAAGAAACGTAAAAAACTTCTTTACACATGGCATATATTTTAATTAGCTGTACTCGTATGGGCATGATCGCACTAATATGACCCTTCCACTTGTATAAAACTACACCTTTCGCCTCTAACATCCTAAAGTAAGGATCTCCAGATTTCCCTATTTCCCACCTAGGAACTAATGTCAACGCGCTGATCAGGCTAGATCGTCTAGGAAAATGGCTCCGTGTTCCAAATTTGCATCTCATCGCCTACCATGAGAATAGGTGTCACTCCGGCCCTCAGGGTGACCCAGACCTCACCACGTGGAGGTGACTCCAGCTCGAGCTTCTCCCGTACCCACCCACCCTTCAAGTCCTATGACTTGCCAGTTATGATGCAATCTTTTATGGATCAAGACTTTGACATAATTTTCCTTGATTGTATTTTCTCGCGCACGTTTCCATCCCTTTCCTCCGCTGAGCTGCGGCACTCTGATGCCTCTGTGATATTTTCACATGTCTGTCGGTGACTTGAATGTGGCAGGGTAATTCAGGGGTTTTGATCCGGGATGGACTTTACTCCGTCTGGTCGGCCAACATAGGATCAAGCTCCGATGTTGAGATTTGATCCAGTGGAGTTGGTGCTACAACTGTAGTGTATTCCCAATCGATTAAATTGGTGTAGGCAGATGCAATCAAGCCAAGTGGAGGGATGCAAAAAGCTCTTTTCATTCAAAATCAACCTGATCAGGCCCAATTCCAAATTTCTCTTTCAAAAGAGTTTTCGTGCACTTCAAAAACGACGAATACTTTAGTACCTAATTCACCTATCCAAGTTGAAAAACTATTTCATGGCGAATTTCATTATTGGTGAAAATAAATACTCCTCGAGTAGCTAATCGTAGGGAAGTTGTCCTCGGAAGCCGCGTAGGTTGCTGGTGTTCATAATTTTTCGATCGGCTTGATAAATATGGGCCGTGTGTAATTTTGCATGTATCGGATCATTCTCCAGCATACCTACGTCAAACGTTGATGAGAATACATTTTGTCGCGAAACAAACTCAGGGACCGATTCCACGGCCGAATGCTTGATGATCGAGGGTCGCATGCCCTAAATTATTTGGTTACAGGAGATGGAGTGGGCGTGACATCGGGTGTGAAACAACTCGATAAAAATTTGAGATCGTGATAGAGCAATCTTGACTCAAGGCATATATTTTAGGTACGTAGTTGAGAGACCCAAGGGAAAATCATCTTTAAACTTTGTCCATGGAAAACTAGGCAGGCCCAAGACTTCAAACCACTCCTTACACACCTACTCGCGGTGGAAGCAATCTAAAGATTTTCCCACGAACGACTTACTACTAATACGAGGCAAAAAACATAATCAAAGGTCGCGAAAATAAATAGCACAAAATTAGAACGAAGAGAGATCATGTTGGTCGCGGATTTCCTGAATTGCAAGATAGATAATACAAATGAGTGCTCGGAAGAAATATGGGTAACATTGGGTGTACCTCAAGGAAGCGCTCTTGAACCATAGCTAGTTTAAATCTAACTGAACGATCTCCCGATAAAATAAAACCGTACATGTGGATGATTGCATCACTTATCGGAAGTCAGAATTAGTATTTTAGCAAAGCGATTTTTAAGTTCACAGGACATCGTGAACGGTATGAAAAATTAGGTATGATCGAATGGAATGAACACATAAGTAAAAAAGATAAAGAACACATAAGTTTCGGTCAAATTTAATCCCAAATCTGAGTGCTGCGAATATTTAGGGGACCATCTGTGTAAGAATTCAGATTGGGGTTGAAATGGGTAAAGTAAAAATATTAAAATTGCATTGGGTATTGAGGAATACTATGGTATATAAAACCCTGGTTCACACAATACTAAATCTTGCTGCCTTTATATGGCACCCAAAATAAGCCGGAAACAGATTTTAATAATATTTATTACATGAAGCCGCGCGACATGTGATAAAGAAACATAGAAATACATTGCGTAACTTAAATTGACAGCGTACAAGGAAGGCAGACCTTCGAACTTAGGATGAAAAGAAGACGACTATCCCGGATGCATTCGATAGTGAGCGAGGTACGGTAGATATTGAGAATGAAATTAATGACGACGAAAAGTTAGTTGATGATACAAAGTTAGTTGGTAAAAATGACCACCAGTTCAAGATTAACTTCCAGTCTCAAATGGCCACCATAAAAAAGTTTTATTTACTGAGAAAGTTATTATTAAAACAGATTATAACTGATTAAGTTGTCGTGAGTACTTCCCCGTAATATTTAAGTATCACACGAAAATAGATACGCCGACATGCGCGGTAGGATATGTAAGATGAAATATTTCTACCTAATGCACACTAATATCACCTTTCGAAGAACCTTGGGTCGATAAAGGATTAGTAAATTGAAAAATTATACCGTACGTTGATGTAAAATCAATAAATATACATCATTTTAAGCCAGTAATTTAGAGACTGAGTAATGCGGATAAAATCGGAAAGGGGTGCCGTGTGATTGCAAGTATGTATTTCCACTAAAACCGTGACACTTAAATTAACTGCAAGAAATCATCAAAATTTGCCACCCTTCTTAAACGAATTAAAGATATAATATCAAGGCACTTTAGTTAATTATTATGAGAGATTAAGACGTGCAATTGTTTAAATAAAAAAGGAAATGCGATGAATTTTACAGCTAAAAAATTTCAATACAAATTCTAAGAACATCAAATAAAAATGATAAATTGGTGAATAAAACTAAACAAGATCATATAATCACACATAACGCGTAGGTACTTAATTAAGTTCAGTTATTCAGAAAATATAAATTTAAGATACTCAATGATATGAGAACAGCGGCGATATAAATTGAATACTAATTTGCATAAAAAATGAATATGCTTGAGATATAAAACCATTTTAATCCTAACGTGCGATTAAGGAAGAAACACAGCACGAAGGAACTAATGACTTAAAAAGAAGATCCAAACAACAGAAGGATGAACCGAGAATTTCGTTTACTTAACCGCCCAAAAACAACTCGAAATATCTTCACGAATTTTCACTAATCCTGCTTCATGAGATATTTAATCTAAAAATCAAAAAAGTTAACGTTAATTAACGTTGAATGCAATACATGTTCCTAATAAATTTGTTATCTGCATATAATAAAATGATAACTCTATAATATACATTTATATTATTGCAAATTTATCACACACAAAATGCTTCCGAAAGGCGAGCTGTTGATGCACAAAACAGATGGGAATGGTAAAATAAATATAATTGCGCCTCCCAATCTCTTGCTAAGCTTACCAAGAAATAGGAAAAGGCAAGAATATAAGAAATGACGTCGAGAAAGAAACGCACACTACGCAACACCTTCGATAAACACTTAACGAAGAATTTGAGAAAAAAATCCAAGAACGCACAAAGTTTTGTTAGTATTTTTTTGGGAACGCGTATCTAAATCGTCCATGCATTATCAGTACTCGGGCTGCCAGTAAGATAGTGAAAAAAAGTCTGTGGCCGGCACATACGATAGATTCATCACTCCAGATCCTGCCGTTGCCTGGCAAAGACGCTTCGTCAATGACCAGCGATGCATCTCGAGATTGATGTCTCGATGGAGGTGGTCAAGACACCCAGGTTTATTTTGAAGGCGGTGCAATTAGTGAGTAGATTTATTTTCCATCCGTGAATCCATATATTTAAAATTTCCATACTTCATTAATTCATTCACATTACTGCTATCCGAAGATTGTAACACTACAGACTTTCAAGTGCCCATTTGCCAATATAGCTGATTTAATTCCTTAATGTTCAACTTCCTCGTGTCCTTCTTCATCATTCCCAAGTACCTGCATGTATCTAGGTTGACCCTGCGGGGTCTTTCCTTTTAAATCCAATACACTTCAGACGAGAATTTTACAACTTGCGGTACGACGTATCCACCAGCTGTTACTCTGCCGTACGATGCTGTACCGACATCACCTTAAGTTAAATATCCTAAGATTAGTTTAACTTAACTTCATCCTTCATCAACCTTCATCAACTTGAGCCAACAATCCTAAGATTACTTTAACTCAACTCTCCATTTTACTCTCTTATCCACTAGCTATTTCATTGTGGCATATTTCTTCTCTTTAGCATCATTTATATCCTATCCTACGTAAAGCCTTTATCTCACGATCATTTTTTTGCGTCATTTTCGAGTGATCACGCGAGTCATCACTCAGAAATTGTCGTCGACCGCAATTTTTTTTCGCGATCAATGCAATGATGAGGAATCCCATCACTTTTTTCATCACCGCCTTGCCGCTTATCCAGTTTCTGAAACCGTCACTGAAACACCATATCAGCCAATAAGAACGCATGCCCGTATGGAGCGATTGCAGCGCAACGTTTACAATCGTGGAAACGACATACTTACTTGTAAACATACCTACTAGTAAACATGAGCACGTTATATATTTTCGTGATGCGGGCGCTATGACAACGAGTTGTGATATCGGAAATGATGCGATAAGGGATGGCGGGAGGGATAGTGCGATTCTGAAAAATTATAACTCGAGCGATCACTTTCCCGGTCGCGAAAAGCGGTCGCTCGAGTTATTACTTTTCGCGACGAAAAAAATCATCGTGGCCGTCACTTTGCCCTTCTTCCCGTCCAGCTGTCCTTCAACGATTGTTTTCATCAGACCATTATGCCTCATCAAGTGACCGACGAAGTTCCTCCTTAAGGTTTTTAGAAAACTTCTCTTTTCCCCCACTCTTTCTTAACGCTTCCTCATTGCTAACTCGGTCGAAGCATTTTACCTTCATCATATTACGCAGCACCACACTTAGAATGTTTCCAATCTTTTAACTTCTCCGCTGCTGTCAACGTCCAAGCCTCTCTCCCATATTGAAATATGCTTTACAGTCTCCTTTATTTTCCAATTTTTCGGTAACCTCCTCGTTTCCCACTCTATCCGCCTAGTTGCCCATCCTTCGTAAGCACTTGGTCTCGAACGCTTCAAATCTTTTCTGTTAGCCCGGGAAAGGGCGTGCTAGGTGTATATCACCCCATGGTTCTTCTTTATTTAATAAGAATAATCATTAGTATCAATTTAATTCGGTGGGCCTTTTTAAAATATACAGCATAACTACAATCTGTATACCGTAAGGTGGCACACGGCCCCGTCAGCTACCTGAATCGGTCCGCGAGCCGTGAGCGCAGGGGGGAGGAAAGGGCCGACCATAAAAACTATGGGACCGACTAAGGTAGCCGGCGGGCCCGTGCGCCGCACTACGGTATACAGACTGCATATCATTCCAAGGAGATATATAAAAAAAATTTCTCTTTGGGGTGTCGATAACACCCCACGCGCCTTCTAATATTACTTCTTGCCGCGCGCCCTCTCCTGGGTTAAAATCTTTCCTCTTTTCCAAGTGTTTGACTCTCAGAGTGCTCTGCTTCCATCATTTTCGAATGATTGTTTGATCTACATTAAAACGTCCAGACATTTTTATAAAAAAACCTTTACTGGCAAAATTTATATTTTTCCACAGATACTAGCGATCGTGTGCACGATTTTGAACGACTACGGACTTCCTTCCTTGAGTTTAAACATCCACAAAGTAATATTCGTCTACCTCGTACTATGTGGATACATCTTGATTTTGCTGATGGATTTGTCGAAGATGATATTAGGCGGCAAAACGGCTAAACCAGTGGTAAGCAGTCACATTCCCAAAACAGCTTATTTTAATGCCTTCGAAACTGCCACATCTTCATTCCACCAGTACCGCGCGAGAGAGCCGGGAATTTATTTGCAAAAATACGACAAGCATAGAAAAGAACACAACAGTATTCTTGAGTCAACCATAAGTTGTTCTGTCACTCACCGAATTTCACGGAAAAAAAATAAATAATAAGTGTTTTTAATCAATGACTGCTTCTCGAATGTGACTATAGTCGATTCACTTTATGCGTTCGCGTGATCTTTTGTGAGAGCCCGGACACTCTCGGACGGCTTCTCTGAGAGTGGAGGAGTAGAAGCGAGAAAGAGAGGAGCAAACATTACGTTTACAAATGTACAGTCGGATTAAAAAAGTATTGCAACAAATGAACCGGCGCCACTTCGCCGCAGTTTTGAAATGGGAAATCCGTATTTTCTATTGTACCAGTAGGAGGGAAATTTGAACAAAAATCTCACCTCCCGCAATATTTTTTTAACGACATGATTAAAGAGAAATGTATGCGGGATATGTGTAATTTTAAATACCACATAAATTGTGCAGCTCATGCTAGATAATAAATCTACGTCTAGAACATCAATTTCCTTTCTCTCGTAAGTTGGCCGACTCGTCGATGTATACTGTCTTACAATTTACGATGAAGCTTTTCGATCAGCGATAGCGAACATAACATACATATAAAATATCTGCCGCAATATCACTGTAAATAATTCCAATGACAAGGGGAGACCACGTACCTTGCTCCACCTTTCTCAATGCCGTATTTTTTTATGGCCTTTGGAATGGTGAACTCATCCCTGAACTAGTAGAGGTTCCATTGAATGGGCCTTAGTTTGGCTGTAATTAATTAATTTTCATGCGGTACTTTTCACAAGCTGCGTATAGTTCCATAATATCGTACTATTCAACAGAAGGGTCAGGTGGGGTGGTGGTAGCGTTTAAGACAGGAGGCCAGGGTTCGGGTCTTTGTGATGGTAATATATTTTGTTGTCTTCTTTGAGATCTAACGGCGTCAGCTTTTTCATTAATTTTAATTGCAACAAGCATAGACATGAGACTATTTTTTATCATCATAATGGCGTTTAGGAATTTAAGCAGTGTATTTTCAAACACGGAGATACGACGACTACAATAGTAAGGGTTGGTGTTCGCCAAAATGTTAATTTTTTCATTGCTTCTACTGATTAACTTCCACATTAAAAATGAAAACAACATTTGCGAGAGCAGATGCCATTAAAGGCTCACGGCGAACAACAACATACGTACAGACTTAATTAATGAGAACACAAAACGATTATAAAATGCCATACCTCTCGAAAACTTGTAATTCACTTTACTCCAAAGGGTGTTTACTTATACAGTACCTATTTGCTAAATGAACCATTCCGAAATATAATTTCAATTAACAAACAGGATGAAAAAAAAGTTGATGACCTGGTCCTTATGAAACAGGGAAAACTGTACAAACTACTCAAAAGGTTCTTTTTATTTTAATTACTAGATTAGACAAGGTTTTTTCATTATATACATAAATGACCTATGGCGCTACATTTCTTGCGGAGGTCGTCCAACTATCATCATGTTTGTGGAAAGTGACGTAAAAGCGACAGATAAAGTGAAGGGAGAGTTCTGAAAAATTTGGAATTAGTCAAGCGTAAAAAAATAGGTGCTATTTCGCTCTCAAAACTGCTACGGGGGTATAGAGAGCGTTTTACAAATGTAAAATGAATTACGTTGGTTGGAGGCTGCGCGCTAGGCTTACTTAGATCGCTTGATCAATGGAAAGCGGATATCTTTATGAATGACGCGGAGAATATCATATTGGTGCCTCACTGCTTTTCCAGGTCCAATACGATAAATAAGAGAGATATTTTACCGAACGATTAGGTATGGGAATGCGTTTTTCACTCGAATAATAAAGGACCTTAATAAATGCTAGGCGTAATTTCGTGAGAGCATATTTTGCGTGTAAACGGCCGAAGACTTAACACCCCCGACCAAACACCTATTGAGGCGGCTTGCAGGGTAGTATGTAGGTTGATGTTCTTAAATGATGATGAAACACTATAAATAGTTTTACACTTATGAACGCGATTGATATCACCCATTTATTCAAACTCATTAATCGCATTCACAACGGTGTTTGCTGTGATATATTTAGGTTGGGCGAATGGGCCGATTAACAGTAAGATGTTTTTTTTTTATTTACCATGGGGTAGGTGAGAAGAAACCAATTAATTTCCACCAGGCCCTTATATAATTGTGGTTCGCACACCAACTGAAAGGAAAGCGTCGGTGCATTTAATCACGTTATTTCCCATATATTTTGTGACCAAGAACTAGAAATTTAAAAGCTATCATTATCAATCGAATTACATCGGGTGTTTAAATTGATTTCAAATACGAGTATATTTAAATATTTTCTGAGAATTTCAATTACTATGTGTAGGGATAGTTCTCAATAAAGTTTTGACAGTAATTAGCGAAAAGACACGAAGATACAACAACTCTCATCACCCCTGATTATTTTTCTCCGTGAATGAATCTGTTTAGATATATGTTAACGTAGATAAATTCATCATTATAACCACTTTCGTCGTTTACAAAAATTCAGCACTGAGTTTTTCTTGAGTGATATGCATAGATTATGTTGATGTTCCGGATTTCTCTTTTACAAAGTGAAAAAAAGTATGATGATCTCGGATTAGAACCCTCCCCGAGCTTTACCGCAACTACCGCGCATAGTATAGACCTACTCGGCCACGGAGTCACGTATTAGGAAAAGATGAACGGTGAGTCGAAATATGAATCCAAATATAAGAATAACCTCACCAAGGAGCCCGAGAAAAGACTCGACGGCCAAACGCGAGCGTGGAAGTGAGTTACCTCAGTACATTCGTCCGAAAATCTAAATTCCAATTGTGCTCAAGCTCTTGGAGTTTGACTCCACCCTCGGTGGCTAGGTCGCTTTCGCCTCCGTCCTTTTCGGCTCTTAGTGGATACGAGTTAGGGGTGAAGGTCGCTTTATGTGCCAACCTAACAAGTTTTCTCCGACCCGGCCCCATCATTTAGGTGGGACTCCTGGGTGTCTACATACTTTTGACAACGAAAGTACATAAAATTTTATTTACTCGATGATGAAGTAACAGCCTTCTATATACCTGAAATTATTTACAAAGATAATTTAAAGAAATCAGTTGTATTTTGAAGTTCTCTTGTGATATTATTTATATGTATTTTTAAACTAAGTTCTCTTATCAAAAATAGATTGTTACCTTTTTGAAATTTCACTACAAGAGCATATTTAGTTCGCTGGATTCGAAGATACAGCAATGTAAACCTCTTACAATTTTCCTCGAATAAATATCACTTTCTCCCTCCCTTAATGTCCGTCAAAAAGTGTATTAGGAATTGATTGAGTCATGCAGTGATGTCATGGCAAAATTAAGAATGCGGGAACGCACTTTCCTTAACTTTTTTTTACGAGTGACACACTACTCTTCTTTCATTAGAAGTTACTTCTACATATTTAAAAAGCAATTGATAGTGTAAGACGCATATTGGGGGAAAAAGGAAAATCAAACTATAAAACACTTTTGGCAACCCACGTTGCCGGTAGGCTTTTATGGGTTTAGTTTTAAACAAGCAATTCGTAAGTAAAAAATAAACAAGCATGAGGGATGAATCCCCTGAGTACTAAAAACTTGACATACAACAAAATAGCAACGATGAGTGATATCTTTTTCCATTTCAGGAATTATATTGGTCTTTTATCAACGGGATTTTATGGATTACTGCTGGAGCACTGATAATCGACACCTACAGAAATTTAGATGAACTTCCACCCATCTTTCAAACCCTACCAGGAAAGAACCAGTTTATCGCAGCCGGAATAATAAGTTTGTTGAACGGATTAACGTTTTTCGCTGAAGCGGCAGTAACATTTAAGTCTGGATAAGAAGTGTAACCAGGAACAATTGGTGACATCTTTGAAAATCATCGCAAAAAAGCATCGCCGATGGAAGGTTCAATATGGCTCCCAATGTGTCGCCTACGTGTTTAAGCCATATGAGCCAATTTTCCATGTAAACTATTTTCCCAAAAAGGCCAAAGTGAAATAATCTTTAAAAACAAGCCATATTTATTCATGGAGTAGGAGGAATACTTATAAATATGCCCTAACTCTTAATACCTATTAGACATTGGAGATATAATAGAAGGTTGAGCTTATGGAGTACTAGTCATCTCATTTGAGCATTAACATATACTAATTCTTCACTATGCCGGTAATTCTTTGTGCAATTACATCTCTAATATTTTTATTTCATGTGTTTAAATGAGCGCGAAATTCCACCGCATTCTGACAATGTTCTTAGTTTCCGCAAGTGACAAATTTCATCTAAAATTACTTCAGTTGAAAGAACAATGACGTTGTTTCTGTTCAAGTGAACTTTAACCATCGATATCATCCCAATTAGTAACTCCCACTTCCACATTTCATATCATTACAAATGTATAGCATATTTGTACTATATATTCAATTCGCATGTTCACAATGATAAGATTATTCGCAGACAAAAGTTTCCATAACAATATCGGCTTAGTTACTTTGAGCTTAACGTCTTCTAAATGCGTGTTTGAACTTTCACTACTAAAATTTGTTATAGGTTGATCATTAAGAAATAATAATAACTGAGAGCAAGCTTTATTTTCACTTAAGTCCTTATAAGGAAATATTTTTTGATTTTTTCTTGAAACGTAATGTTGTACTGCATAAATTTATCATTGTATTAAAAACTGAAAAATTAATTTTGCTGATACGAAATATGAATAATTATAAAAATAAACATCACTTTAACCATTGATTATAATAAAAAAATAATTTTAACACAATTTATTACCATATTATATTAATAAATTAATCTAAATAAATAATAATTTTAACACCATTATCAATAGCGAAAACAAAGTTATTTGTAATTAAACTGGAATGCCCAAAATACAATGGTAAGGAATAAGCGCATTATATTGACAAGTTTAGCGAAAACTCAATACTCAAAGAATTGCTATTAAATAGTATTTCTTATGACATTTTAAGATTACCCGATAGAAGTCATGAGTGAAGAGTACGGTCATCAAACAACTTTTTTCGAAAGTCAAAGTTCGACAATTGTCAAAAAGTAGCCCGCGGTACCAAATGAACAGAGAAAAAATTTTATTCCTGTAACTTGAGATCCCACGCTGGCGCTAGGGCCATTTATGTTGAGCGTAGGAAACCCAAAATACATACCCCCTTTTTATGCTATTTCGACGGTAATGTCGTGATTTCAATAGTTTTCTTCAGCCGATTCTGCACCATTCATGTCTGAAATTGTCGAGGTAAGCCACATAGATCGAATAATCACGTTTTTTATACAATAACCGGCATTAAAATGCAAAGAAACGTAAAAAACTTCTTTTCGAATGGCTTATATTTTAATTAGCTGTACTCGTATGGGCATGATCGCACTAATATGACTCTTCCACTTGTATAAAACAACACCTTTCGCCTCTTACATCCTAAAGTAAGGATCTCCAGATTTGCATATTTCCCACCTATGAACTAATGTCAACGCGCTGATCAGGCTAGATCGTCTACGAAAATGGCTCCGTGTTCCAAATTTGCATCTCTTCGCCTACCATGAGAATAGGTGTCACTCCGGCCCTCAGGGTGACCCAGACCTCACCACGTGGAGGTGACTCCAACTCGAGCTTCTCCCGTACCCACCCACCCTTCAAGTCCCATGACTTGCCAGTTATGATGCAATCTTTTATGGATCAAGACTTTGACATAATTTTCCTTGATTGTATTTTCTAGCGCACGTTTCCATCCCTTTCCTCTGCTGAGCTGCGGCACTCTGATGCCTCTGTGATATTTTAACATGTCTGTCGGTGACTTGAATGTGGCAGGGTAATTCAGGGGTTTTGATCCGGGGTGGACTTTCCTCCGTCTGGTCGGCCAACCTAGGATCAAGCTCCGATGTTGAGATTTGATCCAGTGGAGTTGGTGCTACAACTGTAGTGTATTCCCAATCGATTAAATTGGTGTAGGCAGATGCATTGAAACCAAGTGGAGGGATGAAAAAAGCTCTTTTCATTCAAAATCAACCTGATCAGGCCCAATTCCAAATTTCTCTTGCAAAAGAGTTTTCGTACACTTCAAAAACGACGAATACTTTAATACCTAATTCACCTATCCAAGTTGAACAACTACTTCATGGTGAATTTCATTATTGGTGAAAATAAATACTCCTCGAGTAGATAATCGTAGGGAAGTTGTCCTCTGAAGCCGCGTAGGTTGCTGGTGTTCATAATTTTTCGATCGGCTTGATAAATATGGGCCGCGTGTAATTTTGCATGTATCGGATCATTCTCCTGCATACCTACGTGAAACGTTGATGAGAATACATTTTCCCGCGAAACAAACTCAGGGACCGATTCCACGGCCGAACGCTTGATGATCGAGGGTCGCATGCCATAAGTTATTTGGTTACAGGAGATGGAGTGGGCGTGACATCGGGTGTGAAACAACTCGACAAAAATTTGAGATCGCGATAGAGCAATCTTGACTCAAGGCATATGTTTTTGGTACGTAGTAGAGAGACCCAAGGGAAAATCATCTTTAAACTTTGTCCAGGGAAAACTAGGCAGGACCAAGACTTCAAGCCACTCCTTACACACCTACTCCCGGTGGAAGCAATCTAAAGAGTTACCCACGAACGACTAATTACTAATACGAGGCAAAAAACATAATCAAAGGTCGCGAAAATAAATAACACAAAATTAAAGCGAACAGAGATCATGTTGGTCGCGGGTTTTCTGAAGTGCAAGATAGAGAATACAAATGAGTGCTCGGAAGAAATAAAGGTAACATTGGGTGTTCCTCTAGGAAGCGCTCTTGAACCATAGCTAGTTTAAATCTAACTGAACGATCTCCCGATAAAATAAAACCCTACTTGTTGATGTCTGCATCACTTATCGGAAGGCAGAATTAGTATTTTAGCAAAGCGATTTTAAGCTCACAGGAGGGCGTGAACGGTATGAAAAATTAGGTATTATCGAATGTAATGGACACAAAAGTAAAAAAGATGCACAACATCAGTTTTAATATTAAAATCAACATAGAAAATAGAATCTATAAGCTTTCGGTCAAATTTAATCCCAAATCTGAATGCTGCTAATATTTAGGGACCATCTGTATAAGAACTCAGATTGGGATTGAAAAGGGTAAAGTAAAAATATTAAAATTGCATTGGTTATTGAGGAATACTAAGGTATATAAAACCCTGGTTCACCCAATACTAAATCTTGCTGCCTTTATATGGCACCCAAACAAAGCCAGAAACAGATTTTAATAATATTTATTACATGAAGCCGCGCGAATGCGGATAAAATCGGAAAGGGGTTGCAAGTATGTATTTCCACTAAAACCGTGACACTTAAATTAACTGCAAGAAATCATCACAATTTGCCACCCTTCTTAAACGAATTTAAATTAACATATCAAGGCACTTTAGTTAATTATTATGAGAGATTAAGACGTTCCCTTGTTTAATTAAAGATGAAATGCAATGAATTTTACAGCTAAAACATTTCAATACAAATTCAAGGAACACCTAATGAAAATGATAAATTGGTGAATAAAACTTAACAAGATCATATAATCACACATAACGCGTAGAAACTTCATTAAGTTCAGTTATTCAGAAAATATAAATTTAAGATACTCAATGATATGACAACAGCGGCGATATAATTTGAGTACTAATTTGCATAAAATATAAATATGCTTGAAATATAATACCATTTTCATGCTAACGTGTAATTAAAGAGGAGACATAGCACGAAGGAGCTATAGACTAAAAAAGAAGATCCAAACTACATAAGGATGAACCGAGAATTTAATTTACTTGCCCACAGAAAAATAACTTAATATATTTTCACGAATCCGGCTTCATTAGATTCATAATATCAAAATCTAAAAAATAAACGTTCATTATCAACTCATTAACTGCAATATATGTTCCTAATAGATTTCAACGCTGTATATAATAAAATGATAACTTAACTTTACAATATACATAAATATTATAGTAAATTTATCACACAAAATGCTTACGAAAGGTTACCTGTTGATGACCAAACAGATGGGAATGTTAAAGAAATATAATTGCGCCTCCCAATCTCTTGTTAAGCTTACCAAGAAATCGGAAACGGCAAGAATATAAGAAATGACGTACAGTAAGAAACCCACGCTACGCAACAAATTCGATAAAAACCTTAACAAAGCATTTGAGAAACAAATCCAAGAACGCACAAAGTTTTGTTAGTATTTTTTTTGGAACACGTATCTAAATCGTCCATGTGCTATCAGTACCCGGGCTGTCAATAAGATAGTGAAAAAAGTCTTTGCCCAGCACATAATATAGATTCATCACTCCAGATCCTACCGTCGCCTGGCAAAGACGTCCCCGTCAACCATCACCGATCAAGATATTTTACGACATGGATGTCTCCATGGAGGTGGTCAAGACACCCAGGTTTATTTTGAAGGCGGTGCAATTAGTGAGTATATCTATTTTCCATCCGCGTATGCATGAATTTATATTCTCCCTACTTCATTAATGCATTCACAGTACTGCTATCCTAAGATTGTTACACTGCAGACCTTCATGAATCCGTTTCCCAAAATAGCTGATTTAATTCCTTAATGATCATCTTCCTCCTGTCCTTCTTCATTATTCCCAAGTACCTACATATACCTAGGTTTACCTGGCGGGGTCTTTTCTTTTAAATCCAATATACTTCTGACGAAATTTTACAACTTGCGGCACGACCTATCCACCAGCTGTTACTCTGCCGTACGATGCTGTACCGACATCAACTTAAGTTAAATATCCTAAGATTAGTTTAACTTAACTTTCCATTTCACTCTCTTATCCACTAGCCATTTCATAGTGACATATTTCTTCTCTTTTGCATCATTTATAACCTCTCCTACGTAAAGCCAGTATCACACGATCATTTTTTTGCGTCATTTTCGAGTGATCACGCGAGTCATCACTCAGAAATTATCGTCGACAGCAATTTTTTTTCGCGGTCAATCCAATGATGAGGATTCCTATCTCTTTTTTTATCATCGTCTTGTCGCATATTCAGTTTCTGAAAACGTCACTGAAACACCATATCAGCCAATCAGAACACATGCCCGTATGGAGCGATTGTAGCGCACGTTTACAATCGTGGAAACGACATACTTACTTGTAAACATACCTACTAGTAAACATGAGCACGTAATATATTTTCGTGATGCAGGTCCTATGACAACGAGTTGTGATATCGGAAATGATGCGATAAGGGATGGCGGGAGGGATAATGTGATTCTGAAAAATTATAACTCGAGCGATCACTTTCCGGTCGCGAAAAGCGGTCGCTCGAGTTATTACTTTTCGCGACGAAAAAAATCATCGTGGCCGTCGCTTTGCCCTTCTTCCCGTCCAACTGTCGGTCAACGATTGTTTTCAACAGGCCATCACGCCTAATAAAGTGACCGTTTACGTTCCTTAAGGTTTTTAAAAGACTCCTCTTTTCCCCCACTCTTTCTTAACGCTTCCTCATTGCTAACTCGGTCGATGCATTTTATCTTCATCATATTTCGGAGCACCACACTTAGAATGTTTCCATTCTTTTAACTTCTCCGCTGCTGTCAACGTCCAAGCCTCTCTTCCATAGTGAAACATGCTCTACAGTCTGCTTTATTTTCCCATTTTCCGGTAACCTCCTCGTTTCCCACTTCATCCGCCTAGTTGCCCATCCTTCGTAAGCACTAGGTCTCGAACGCTTCAAATCTGTTCTGTTAGCCCGGGAAAGGGCGTGCGAGGTGTATATCACCCCATGGTTCTTCTTTATTTAATAAGAATAGTCATTAGTATCAATTTCATTCGGCGGGCCTTTTTAAAAGAGAACACAGCAAAACTACAATCTGTATACCGTAAGGTGGCACACGGCCCCGTCAGCTACCTGAGTCGGTCCGCGAGCCGTGAGCGCAGGGGGGAGGAAAGGGCCGACCATAAAAACTATGGGACCGACTAAGGTAGCCGGCGGGCCCGTGCGCCGCACTACGGTATACAGACTGCATATCATTCCAAGGAGATATATAAAAAAAATTTCTCTTTGGGGTGTCGATAACACCCCACGCGCCTTCTAATATTGCTTCTTGCCGCGCGCCTTCTCCTGGGTTAAAATCTTTCCTGTTTTCCAAGTGTTTGACTCTCAGAGTGCTCTGCTTCCATCATTTTCGAATGATTGTTTGATCTACATTAAAATGTCCAGACATTTAAAAAAAAAAAACCTTTACTGGCAAAATTTATATTTTTCCACAGATACTAGCGATCGTGTGCACGATTTTGAACGACTACGGACTTCCTTCCGTAAGTTTAAACATCCACAAAGTAATATTCGTCTACCTCGTACTATGTGGATACATCTTGATCTTGCTGATGGATTTGTCGAAGATCATATCAGGCGGCAAAACGGCTAAACCAGTGGTAAGCAGTCACATTCCCAAAACAGCATATTTTAATGCCTTCGAAACTGCCACATCTTCATTCCACCAGTACCGCGCGAGAGAGCCGGGAATTTATTTGCAAGAATACGACATGCATAGCAAAGAACACAACAGTATTCTCGAGTCAGCCATAAGTTTTCCTGTCACTCACCGAATTTCACGGAAAAAGAAGAAATAATGAGTGCCTTTAATCAATGACTACTTTGTTCTCGAATGTGACTATAGTTGATTCACTTTTAAGTATTCGGGTGATCTTTTGTGAGATCCCGGACACTCTCGGATGGCTTCTCTGATAGGAGGAGTAGAACCGAGAGAGAGAGGAGGAGCGAACACAACGTTACCAAATGTACAGTCGGATTTAAAAGTATTGCAACAAATGAACCGGCGCCACTTCGCCGCAGTTTGGAAATCGAGTTTCTGAATTTTCTATTGTACCAGTAGGAGGGAAATTTGAACAAAAATCCCACCTCCCGCAATATTTTTATAACGACATGATTAAAAAGAAATGTATGCGGCATATTAGTAATTTTTAATACCACATATATTGTGCAGCTCATGCTAGAAAATAAATCTACGTCCAGAACGTGAATTTCCTTTCTCTCGTAAGTTGGCCGATCCGTCGAAGTATATTGTCTTACAATTTACGATGAAGCTTTTCGATGAGTGATATCGACCATAACATACATATAAAATATCCGCCGCAATATCACTGAAAATAACGCCACTGACAAGGGAGGACCACGTGTCTTGCTCCGCCTTTTTCAATGCCGTATTTTTTATGGCCTTCGGAATGGTGAACACATCCCTGAACTAGTAGTGGTTCCGTTGAATGGGCCTTAGTTTGGCTGTAATTAATTAATTTTCATGGTACTTTTCACATGCTGCGTATAGTTCCATAATATCATACTACACATCGGAAGGGTCATTAGGGGTGGTGGTAACGTTCAAGAATACCACCCAGGAGGTGAGGGTTCGAGGCTTTGTGATGGTAGTATATTTTGTTGTCTTCTTTGAGATCTTACGGCGTCAGCTTTTTCATTAATTTTAATTGTAATAAGCATAGACATGAGACTATTTATATATTATCATAATGGCGTTTAGGTATTTTTGCAGTGTCATTTCAAGCACGGAGATACGACGACTGAAGAGGCAAGGGTTGGTGTGCGCCAAATTGTTAATTTTTTCATTGCTTATACTGATCAACTTCTAGATTAAAAATGAAAACCACTTTTGCGAGAGCACATACCATTAAAGGCTCGCGGAGATCAACAACATACGTACAAACATAATTAATAAGAACACAAATCAATTATAAAATGCCATACCTCTCGAACACTTGTAATTCACTTTACTCCAAAGGGAGTTTACTTACACAGTACCTATGTGCTAAATGAACCATTCCGAAATATAATTTCAATTACCAAATAGGATGAAATAAAAGTTGATGACCCTGGATCGGGCGTGCTGGCGCATAATATACGTCAATCTTCGAAAACTAAGGATTTCAACACTGTAAGTACATTCTGGGCTAGAATGGTCTCGTGTATTCCTACAATGTACTTTAACTGTCTTTATTGTGAGTTTTCAAATTTCGAGGTATTGTAGCTAATTTTTTTTAGATCAGTAAGAGAAACCCGTCACCCGTGGCGTATAAATTACGCCGCACGACCGGCCTTGTACCACCTGTGTACCTTTATATCTGTATCACCTATATGTGTACAAGATTTAACTAATTTCTACAAATAAAGATTAATTTTAACAAAAATCGAGTGTAATCATATATGCACATAACATGGGCAAAGTACGCCATTCGCCCGGTCGTGTGAAAATAAGTCGCGCCCGCTACAGGGTTAAAAGCAACAATTACGCCGAATGTGTCTTGTGCACACCACTTCCCAAAATCTTCCGTAGCCCTTTCAATATAATACCAATCAGATAGCCAATCACAGTGCAACTCCCATCCAGCCTACAGTATATAAGCGAGGCAGAAACCAACAGCCGACACCTACGACCTGAAGACGCTGGCAGGATAGCCAGCGAAACTGTTATCCACAAACAAGCTGACGCGGAAGGAAACCCTGAAGAAATGCAGAGATCAAACCATGGCCGCGGAAACCTATGTTCTAACATAATACCAAAAGGCCCACCAACAAATGTCATTTCTTCGAAAAAAAGCCACTGTTATAGCCCCCCGTTAATATTTCTGTATGCTTTTGAGGAGAGTAGTTTTTGTAGCCTTCATTTCTCCGCATTGGAAATGACACTGCTTAAACACCTAAACGCCATTATAATGATAAAAAATAGAAATAGTCTCATGTCTATGCTTGTTGCAAATAAAATTAATGAAAAAGTTGACGCCGTAAGATCACAATGAAGACAACAAAATATACTGCCATCAGGAAGCCCCGAACCTTGGCCTCCTGGGTGGTAATCTTACACGCTACCACTACCCTACCTGACCCTGAAAGAAAGTGTAATAACTTTGTTTCAGGGTCAGGTGGGGTAGAAAAAATGAAAAAAGTATAATTACTTCGGACTGCATCCCTCGTAGGACTCTCACGAATTTCAGCAGACAGCTGTATTGTCAAAATGTATTATCAAAATGTACTATTGTCAAAGTGTATTATCAAAAATTGGAGTAGACTCATTAGTAAAACCAAAACGGAATATTAATTATTAGATTCATGCAACTTCGTTTAATTTGGCGAAAAGCTTAGTAAATCGTACACGGACTTTGTAGCTACAGCAGATAGTAAAAACACTGACGTATGTTGGAATTACTTTTAGAAATTCTAACCCTACAGATCAACTAATACATTCCGTGCAAACTGAAGTCTGATAGCATTAAAAACCTCGCTGGTACAACAACGATGTTTGGTGGGTCCTCAAGAAACAGGGAAAACTGTACTAACTACTCAAAAGGTTCTTTTTATTTATTATTACTAGATTAGACAAGATTTTTTCATTATTTACATAAATGACCTGTGGCACTACATTTCTTTCGGAGGTCGTCCAACTATCATCATGTTTGTGGAGTGGAAACTTTCAACGTAAAAGCGAAAGATAAAGCGAAGGGAGAGTTCAGAAAAATTTGGAATTAGTCAAGCGTATTGTGAGAATATTCTCTGACGAGAAAAAAAGATAGGTGCTATTTCGCTCCCAAAAAATGCTACGGGGGTACAGAAAGCGTTTCACAAATGTTAAGCGAATTACGTTGGGAGCCTCAAGAGAATCGGAGGCTGCGCGCTAGGCTTACTTCGATTGCTTTATCAATGGAAAATGGATATCTTTATGATCGACGCGGAGAACATCATATAGGGGCCTCACTGCGTTTCCAGGTCCGATGCGACAAATAAGAGATATTTTGCCGAACGATTAGGTAGGGGAATGCGTTTTTCACTCGCATAACAAATGACCTTAATAAATGCTAGGCGTAATTTTGAAAGAGGTTTTTGAGAAAGAAGAGATTTTTCTGTGTAAACGGCCGAAGTCTAAACACCCCAGACCAAACGCCTATTGAGGCGGCTTGCAGGGTAGAATGTAGATGTTGATGTTTTTTCTTCAAACTCATTAATCGCATTCACAACGGTGTTTGCTGTATTATATTTAGGTTGGGCGAATGGCCCGATTAACAGTAAGATTTTTTTTTTAATTTACCATGGGTAAGGTGAGAAGAAACCAATTAATTTCCACCTGGTCCTTATAACAATTGTGGTTCGCACACCAACTGAAAGGAAAGCGTCGGTGCTTTTAATCACGTTATTTCCCATATATTTTGTGACCAAGAACTAGAAATTTATGACACTAATTTAGACAGTAATTAGCCGAAAAGACACGAAGATACAACAACTCTCATCGCCCCTGATTATTTCTTCTTCGTGAATGAATCTGTTTAGATATATGTTAACGTAGATAAATTCATCATTATAACCACTTTAGTCGTTTACAAAAATTCAGTACTGACTTTTTCTTGAGTGATATGCATAGATTATGTTGATGTTCAGGATTTCTCTTTTACAAAGTGAAAAAAAGTATGATGATCTCTGATTAGATCCCTCCCCGAGCTTTACCGCAACTACCGCGCACAGTATAGACCTACTCGGCCACGGAGTCACGAATTAGGAAAAGATGAACGATGAGTCGAAATATGAATCCAAATATAGGAATAACCTCACCAAGGAGCCCGAGAGAAAAGACTCGACGGCCAAACGCGAGCGTGGAAGTGAGTTACCTCAGTAAATTCCATCCGAAAATCAAAATTCCAATTGGGCTCAAGCTCCTGGAGTTTGACTCCACCCTCGGTGGCTAGGTCGCTTTCGCCTCCGTCCTTTTCGGCTCTTGGTGGATACGAGTGAGGGGTGAAGGTCGCTTTATGTGCCAACCTAACAAGTTTTCTCCGACCCGGCCCCATCATTTAGGTGGGACTACATACTTTTGACAACGATAATACATAAATTTTTATTTACTCGATGATGAAGTAACAGCCTTCTATATACCTGACATTATTTACAAAGACAATTTAAAGAAATCAGTTGTATTTTGAAGTTCTCTTGTGATATTATTTATATGTATTTTTAAACTAAGTTCTCTTATCAAAAATAGATTGTTACCTTTTTGAAATTTCACTACAAGAGCATATTTAGATTCGCTGGATTCGAAGATACAACAATGTAAACCTATGAATATTTTCTTCGAATAAATATCACTTTCTCCCTCCCTTAATGTCCGTCAAGAAGTGTATTAGGAATTGAATGAGTCATGCAGTGATGTCATGGCAAAATTAGGAGTGCGGGAACGCACTTTCCTTAACTTTTTTTTACGAGTGACACACTACTCTTTTTTCATTAGAAGTTACTTCTACTTATTTAAAAAGAAATTGAAAGTGTAAGATGCATATTGGGGGAAAAAGGAAATTCAAACTAAGAAAAAATTTTGGCAACCCAGTTTAACAGTAGACTTTTATGGGTTTAGTTTTAAACAAGCAATTCGCAAGAAAAAATGGACAAACATGAGGGATGAATCCCCCGAGTACTAAAAACTTGAAAACCAACACAATAGCAACGATGTATGATATATTTTTCCATTTCAGGAATTATATTGGTCTTTTATCAGCGGGATTTTATGGATTACTGCTGGAGCACTGATAATCGAGGCCTACAGAGACTTCAATGAACTTCCACCCATCTTTCAAACCCTACCAGGAAAGAACCAGTTAATCGCAGCCGGAATAATAAGTTTGTTGAACGGATTAGCGTTTTTCGCTGAAACATCAGTAATATTTAATTCTGGATAAGAAGTGTAACCAGGAACAATTGGTGACATCTTTGAAAATCATCGCAAAAAAGCACCGCCGATGGAAGGTTCCACATGGCTCCCAATGTGTCGCCTACGTGTTTATGCCATATGAGCCAATCTTCCACGTAAACTATTTTCCCAAGAAGGCCAAAGTGAAATAATCTTTAAAAACAAGCCATATTTCTTCATGGAGTAGGAGGAATATTTATAAATATGCCCTCAACTCCTAACACCTATAGACATTGGTGATATAATAGAAGGTTGAGCTTATGGGGTCCTAGTTATCTTATTTGAGCATTAACATATATTTATTCTTCACTATGACGGGAATTCTTTGTGCCATTACATCTCTAATATTTTTATTTCATGTGGTTGCTGGTGTTCACAATTTTTCTATCGGCTTGATAAATATGGGCCGTGTATAATTTTACATGTATCGGATCATTCTCCTGCATACCTACGTCAAACGTTGATGAGAATACATTTTGCCGAGAAACAAACTCAGGGACCGATTCCACGGCTGAACGCTTGATGATCGAGGTCGCATGCTCTTAGTTATTTGCTTACAGGAGATGGAGTGGGCGTGACATCGGGTGTGAAACAACTCGACAAAAATTTGAGATCGTGATAGTGCAATCTTGACTCAAGGCATATGTTTTTGGTACGTAGTAGAGAGACCCAAGGGAAAATCATCTTTTAACTTTGTCCAGGGAAAAATAGGCAGGCCCAAGACTTCAAGCCACTCCTTACACACCTACTCACGGTGGAATCAATCTAAAGAGTTACCCAGGAACGACTAATTATTAACACGGGTAACATTGGGTGTACCTCAAGGAAGCTCTCTTGAACCATAGCTAGTTTTAATCGAACTGAATGATCTCCCGATAAAATAAAACCCTACTTGTGGATGACTGCATCACTTATCGGAAGTCAGAATTAGTATTTTAGCAAAGCGATTTTTAAGCTCACAGGACAACGTGAACGGTATGAAAAATTAGGTATTATCGAATGGAGTGAACACAAAAGTAAAAAAGATGCACATCATTAGTTTTTGTATTAAAATTAACATAGAAAATAGGATCTTTCGGTCAAACTTAAACCCGAATCTGAGAGCTGCGAATATTTAGGTGATTATCTGTCTATGAACATAGATAGGGATTGAAAAGGGTAAAGTAAAAATATTAAGATTGAATTGGGTGACCACGAATACTACGGAATATAAAACCCTGGTTCACCCAATACTAAATTTTGTTGCCTTTATATAACACCCAAAAAAGGCTGGAAACAGATTTAAAAAATATTTATTACATGAAGCCGCGTGATATGTGATAAAGAAACATAGAAATACAGTGTGTAAATTAAATGGACAGCGCACAAGGAAGGCAGATCTTGGAACAGAACAAGAGGAAGAGTATCTTGGATGCATTCGATAGTCACCAGGGTAGGGTAGATCTTGAGAATGAAATAGATGACTACAAAAAGTTAGATATTGATACAAAGTTAGCTGAAAAAAATTTACCAATAATTCACAATTAACTGCCAGTCACAAATGGCCACCATAAAAAAGTTTTATTTACGGAGAAAGTTATTATTAAAACAGATTATAACTGATTAGGTTGTCGTGAGTATTTCCCAGTAATATTTAAGTATCACACGGAAATAGATACGCCGACATGCGCGGCAAGATATTTAAGATGAAATATTTCTACCTAATTCACACTGATATCACCTTCCGAAGATCCTTGGGTCGATAAAGGATGAGAACATTGAAAAATTTTACCTTACGATGGTGTAAAATCAATAAACATGCATCATTTTAAGCCAGTAATTAAGAGGCTGAGTTATGCGGATAAAATCGGAAAGGCGTGCCGTGTGATTGCAAGTATATATTTTCCCTAAAACCGTGACACTTAATATTAACTGCGAGAAATCATCACAATTTGCCACCCTTCTTAAACGAATTAAAAATAACATATCAAGGCTCTTTAGTTAATTATTATGAGAGATTAAGACGTGCAATTGTTTAAATAAAAAAAGAAATGCAATGAATTTTACAGATAAACATTTAAATACAAATTCAAATAACTCCTAATGAAAATGATAAAAAAAAGCCTTCGTAATAATTGGTGAAGACTTAAAAAGAAGATCCAAACTACATAAGGATGTACCGAGAATTTAATTTACTTGCCCACAGAAAAATAACTTAATATATTTTCACGAATCCGGCTTCATCAGATACATAATATCAAAATCTAAAAAATAAACGTTCATTATCAACTCACTGACTGCAATATATGTTCCTAATAGATTTCATAGCTGTATATAATAAAATGATAACTTAACTTTACAATATACATAAATATTATAGTAAATTTATCACACAAAATGCTTACGAAAGGTTGGCTGTTGATGTACAAAACGGATGAGAATGGTAAAATTAATATAAATGCGCCTCCCAATCTCTTGTTAAGCTTAACTGAGAAAAGCGGAGAAAATCGGAAAGGGGTGCCGTTTAATTACAAAAACGTATTTTCCCTAAAACCCTGACCCTTAATATTAACAGCGAGAAATCATCACAATTCGACTTCCTTATTTAACGAATTCAAGACAACATACCAAAGCACTTTCGTTAATTAATATGGGAGATTGAGAAATACGATTGTTTTAATAAAAGACGAAATGCAATGAATTAGACAGTTACAAATTTAAATTAAAATTCAAAGAAAACCTAATGAAAATAATAAATTGTGAATAAAGCTAAACAAGATCAAATAGTCACACATACCCAGAATATACTTAATTAAGTTCAGTATTTAAAAAAAATATTGAATTAATTTACTCAATGATATGAGTTGCGTTAGACATATAGATTGAATATTAATTTGCCTAAAAATTAAATATGCTTGAGATGTAATACCATTTTCATCCTAACGTGCGATAACAGAGGAAACACATTGGTACCATAGACTTAAAAAGAGTATCCTAACTACCGAAGGTAGTAACCAGAATTTAATTTACTTGCCCAACCAAAATCAACTCAAAATATTTTCACTAATCCTGCTTCATTAGATATTTAATCTCAAAATAAACGTTCATTAGTAATACGTTGACTGCAATACATGCTCCTAATAGATTTCATAGCTTTATATAATTAAATGATAACTCTACAGCATACATAAATATCATAGTAAATATATCACACAAAATGCTTAGGAAAGTGGAGGTGTTGATGTACAAAACAGATGGGAATGTTAAAATAAATATAATTGCGCCTCCCAATCTCTTGTTAAGGTTGCCAAGAAATCGGAAACGGCGAGAATATAATAAATGACGTTGAGTAAGAAACGAACACTACGAAACACCTTCCATAAAAACCTTAACAAATCACCCTGGAAAAAAATCCAAGAACGCACCAAGTTTGCTAAGTAGTTTTTTTGGAACGCGTATCTAAATCGTCCATGTGCTATCAGTACTGTCTGTATCAGGGCTGTCAATAAGATAGTGAAAAAAAGTCTGTGGCCGGCACATACGATAGATTCATCACTCCGGATCCTGCCGTCGCCTGGCAAAGACGTCCCCGTCAACCATCAGCGATCAAGATATTTTACGACATGGATGTTTCCATGGAGGTGGTCAAGACACCCAGGTTTATTTTGAAGGCGGTGCAATTAGTGAGTATATCTATTTTCCATCCATGAATCCATATATATTTAAAATTTCCATACTTCATTATTTCATTCACAGTACTGCTATCCGATGATTGTTACACTGAAGATCTCCATGTAACCATTTGCCAAGATAGCTGATTTAATTCCTTAATGTTCATCTTCCTCGTGTCCTTCTTTATTATTCCCAAGTACTTACAAATATCTAGGTTTACCTGGCGGGGTCTTTCCTTTAAAATCCAACATACTTCTGACGAGAATTTTACAGCTTGTGGCACGACCTATCCACCAGGTGTTACTCCGGCGTACGATGCTGTACCATCATCAACTTGAGTCAACAATCCTAAGATTACTTTAACTCAACTCTCCATTCCACTCTCTTATCCGCTAGCCTTTTCATAGTGACATATTTCTTCTCTTTCGCATCATTTAAAACCTGTCCTACAAAAAGCCTGAATCACACGATCATTTTTTTCGTCATTTTCGAGTGATCGCGCGAATCATCACTCAGTTCGCGCGAATCCCATCACTTTTTTCATCATTGTCTTGTCGCATATTCCGTCCCTGAAACCGTCACTGAATATCACATTTTGGATTTATTCAATTGAACGTGACTTATTTTCAGTCAAAACTACCACCATAGCAGCAACCATTCTTACACTAAGGGTTCTGTAAGTTTCCTTCAGCATTTCGTCTCATTCGACCATTTCAGCTTTCATCGGAATTATCTCTCGGATATAAATATTTATAATTCATTCAAGCAATCCAAACCCTATTTCACGTTATCAGCCAATCAGAATGCATTCCTCTTTGGAGCGATTGCAACGATTCGTGGAAACCACATACCTACTAGTAAACATAAGCACGCTATATATTTTCGTGATGCGGGTCCTATGACGAGTTGTGATATCGGAAATGATGCGATATGCGATGGCGGGAGGGATAATGTGATTCTGAAAAATTAGCTCTCGAACGATCACTTTTCCGGTCGCGAAAAGCGATCGCTCGAGTGAATACTTTCCTCCTCATTAAGGTTCTTAGAAGTTCCTCCTTAAGGTTTTTAGAAAACTTCTCTTTTCCCCCACTCTTTCTTAACGCTTCCTCATTGCTAACTTGGTCGAAGCATTTTATCTTCATCATATTTCGGAGCACCACACTTCGAATGTTTCCATTCTTTTGACTTCTTCGCTGCTGTCAACGTCCAAGCCTCTCTCCCATAGAGAAGCATGCTCTACAGTCTACTTTATTTTCCAATTTTTCGGTAACCTCCTCGTTTCCCACTCCATCCGCCTATTTGCCCATCCTTCGCAAGAACTAGGTCCCGAACGCTTCAAATCTTTTCTGTTAGCTCGGGAAATTAGTATCATATATCATATAATTCGGTGGACCTTTTCAAAAATGAACACAGCATAACTATAGTCTGTGTACCGTAGGGTGGCACACGGGTCCGCCAGCTACCTGAATCGGTCCGCGAGCGCCCGGGGGAGGAAAGGGCCAACCATAAAAACTATGGGTGCATCCTCAGAGTAAGGATAGCATATATTTCCTCTGAGGGTGCATCCAGGGGGAGCTCCGCTGACTGAGCGGAAGGTGAGCAAACCACTGCTCTCCCCCTGGATGCGACCGCTCACCATCCGATCACTAGTTCAAAATGGTGTCGAAGAACTGTCGAGTCGGACAGACGTATTAATTATACATCGTAACGTATCGAACGCTGGATGACTTATACGTAATGTAGGAATATGAAATGCGATTGGCAGAAGGCCTTTTGTTACGTATTTATTTACTAAATTAGGTAGCCAAAATATTATTCTGCCGTGGAATTTTGTCGTAAGCCAAGTAAAGTTCAGATGTATTCTCCGCTGAAAAAGGGATTTTCGAGTTGAAATGTGTTTTTAATTCTTTATTAATATTTCATAGGCTTCAGATAAATTAAAATATATCTATATACGCAAATCGCGGGGTATTACTTGTCCGGTTAGTCAAAAAATAAGGCGTGAGTAATTTTTCTCCCGGGTTAACTGAGTAATTGCTTCAACATTCCCTTCAGGCCGCTTTACACGGGGGAAGTCATTGCGCAATAGCTAAAGTATGTATGAAGTTAAAATGAAAATTGCGTCGTGTAAAGCGTTGAATTTCTATAACACACGCGAGAATGCGTAGATGTAATACGGCAAAATATTCCCTGCTCCAATTCCAAGCTCGCAATTTCCACATGTTTTCATTGCTAACCCGTAAAATGACGTGGTCCATGTGAAACTGCATTTACGAACTTCATTGTATTTCATTATATCATTCATAATAATATTTTTATTTGCCAGGAGATCATAAAATAATGAGAAGAGTATACAGCACTGTCACAAGTACTGTGAGGTAAGGCACATAAATACAGGACAGAAACAAAAATACTCATACAATTGTACATTAGATTCAACGAAAAAAGACATTCAGTAGTAAGATGAAAATATTTTAGGTTAATAGAGTCACTCACAAAAACTCATTCTCTGAGTAATACAATTTTCTGAACAACATTTTTAAACTACTTTAAAATTTGACAATAGACTCAGTTTGTTTATGAGGAAGTTTATTGTACAGATGGAGACTCAAATGTTAGATAGCCTCATTGCCACTTTTTTGATCGTACATAAGGTACCTTTAAAATTTTGGTCTTCTGGTAGAGAAACATATTATAGTGATATCAGGGTTAAGAGTAAAACCTTTCATGTGACCTTTGACAAAGTGAGTGGCATACATAATGTAGACAGAACCAGAAGTGTTGAAGGTTAGAGGCCATGTCATATTTAATTGATTTAATATTATTGTGGCTTAGGAGATTTCAATTCACAGGTTAAGGGCAGAATGTTAAGGTCACTAAACAGGGGCCGACAGGGAGTTCACGGGCCAGCTTGAGCAACGAGTCTGATAATTCTTTTTTTTCATTTTAAATATTTTTGAAGCCAAAGCAGAGGATCCCCAGGGAACTATATTGTAGATAACATGAAAATAAAACTGGATTTATTAGAGAGTAAGAAGGATATTAATGGTGATGGAAGGATATATAGTATGAATGATGTAACAAGCAGAATTATATTTATTTGCTAGAGTGCTCATGTGAGTATACCAAGAAATAAGAGAATTATGTGAACACCAGGGAACTTAATATAACCTAACTGGGGAATAGAAGTCCCCTGAATATTAGTAGAAAAATATTTGTCAGAATTTTATGAACAAGCATAGCGTAACACATTGAGATTTATCAATGTTAACCACTAGATGATTGTTCAGACACCACGCAATGGATTGGTCAGAGGCCGTCTGACAATTAACTAACGAGGATTGGAAGCAGAAGGAATGAAGTTGGTATCATTAGCTTAAGGGATGGGTGTGCCCTTATTCGCAGAAATAATCTAATCCGGGAGGTGATTATGGGATGGAGTCTTGATGAAATGATTGCTGAAACTAACAGATAGATCATATGGTAGTTTACGGTTTCCCCCAATTTTAAGGGAGTTTGGCAGACTTTTTAAAATTTGATCTATTAATGATTTTTCAGGCTTCTTTGATCTTATTGTAAGTACACTGAATACCATGGTTATTTTAAGAATGCTTAGCATGATTGAGAAAGTGCTGGTATTGCTTCTCTTTCCTTTGTAATCAAATTTTGTTAAGCAATCACTGAATTTTCATTTTCGAGCAAGATTCTTCAGGCAATAAGAACATAGGTGAACTTCATCAGTATGCAAGCTCTTTCTCATAACACATTGTGATACTTTTTTGACTGTAAGTGGGAAGGAGGAGTTGAATTAGACAATAAATGTATGGAAAAAATTACTGAATCTATCACTGTAAACATATGTAGTGAAAACATCAGTCCAAGAATCAGATTTAAGAATGCCTGGGAAGTGTGAGATATTTCTGTTGGAGAAGGAAAGAACGCAGCGATAAAAAGGCTTTGATAGCTCAGCACAGATGAATTCACCAATTCAGGATAGTGATCAGGGATGTCTCAAGATAAAGCAGAGACATTCACCAATAACTGGGCAACTTCCGATATGGTCCATTGAGGTAGCAGAGTGAGAAGTATGTTGAGAGGGCATGTCACATTTAAATTCTAACGTTTCAAAATACAATGGAAGTCATCCCCATTCAGTGGCGCCGACTTCATGGGGCCTGAGGGGCCCGAGCCCCCCAAAAATTCGTTACAGATGTGAGGAAAAAATGTGTCAGGCTAGTCAATTTTCCCCGGAGTGTCCAGATATCGAGATTCGAGTGATCAGGGTTCTAATTTTGATCATATGATTCTTCTAAGTCGGCACCCCTGCCCATTCATATGATCTGTGAGAAAATCGATATAAAATCACCAGTCATACAAAAATAAGTAAGATTATTTAGTACGATAACACCAGCATTTTTTAATTTGACCGGTTTACCAGCACTTCCTCAAAACATCCGCAACACTACGTCCCGGAATGCTGAGATATTTAACTTCATCATTAGTCACTAAATGTTCACAAACAGTTTATTGCGATAATAATAACGTCTGGTGACGTCCTTAATCAATTATTAAATCTCTTTTAAGAAACTATAAGACGAAGCGGATTTCACGGAATTAGCAAATGTGAAAGCATTGCTTTCTAAACATGGGAAATACGTCCATTTTCGTCCTACAACCTCTTTTATCAAGACTTCAATGTCAGCCACCAGATTCCCAACGAAATGTTTGGACGATCGACACAAAAGGCATTTCCAATAAATATCACGCGACTCATAAAGAACTGTTAGCGATAAATCCTTAAAGCCCGTACATTTAGAGTGATATCTATTCGGGACAGAGTCACAAGGTGTGAACTTATCACAGGAATTAAAGGATATTCCGCAGCCGCTACACGAAAGTTTACACAAGCGCTAGGCACAATATTGAATGTTTTTCATTTCAAGTTCCCCACCAAAGCGCTCACTGAGCATTCACCATCCAGGGGCGAATGTGATCGCTCAGTGAGCGCTGACGTCACAGGCCGCTCACTGATCAAGGAGCGATCACTCCCCCTGGATGCACCCAATGGAACCGACTCACAATCAGTTAACCGCCGGGACCGCGCGTCGCACTACGGTAAACAGACTATATATCGTTCCAAGGAAATAGAGAAAAAATATATTTTCTTTGGGGGTTGGATGACACCCAACGCGGCTTCTAATGCTACCTTTCGCCGCGTGCCTTCTCTTGGGTTAAACCAGTGGTTCCAAAAGTGGGCGCTACCGCCCCCCGGGGGGGCGTTGCTGTAGTCTATGTGGGCGAAAAGTGCCAAGGGGGCGGCAGGGGGGCGCCGGAGGGTCCTGACAATGTGACAAATGCGAAGGTTCAGTAACCTTCCTTTTTTCTTTGTTTTCCAGCTTCGCATCTAAAGTTTACTTTGCTTCCCGTATATGGAAGTAATTTAAACCATGTGTTTTCTTAAATTCTAAAGTAAAAACGGTTGAAAAATATTTCCAAGCCTTTCTTGCACAAGAGAAACGTTTGAAGGGGTTCATTTTTATTTGGTCTATCGTTGGTACAACTTCACGGCACAGAGAACTTAATTATTTATTAGTCATTTAATTAGTCATTGTTTTTAATTTAATTATTACAATGTTCCTCATTTGGTCAATTAGTATATGATTTTGATTATTATTTTAAAGATACCGATTAGGGGGGCGTTGAGTATAGGTTTATGGATCCAAGGGGGCGGTGGCTCGAAAAAGTTTGGGAAACACTGGGCTAAACCTTTCCCGTTTTCCGACTCTTTGACTCCCAGAGTGCTCCGCTTCCATCACTTTCGAATCGATATTTGATGTAAATAAAAATGTCCAGGCATTTTTATTAACCTTTTTTACCTCTACTGGCAAAATTTATTTCTTTCCACAGATACTGGCGATCGTGTGCACGATTTTGAATGACCCCTGCCTTGCTACTTTTAGTTACAACATCCACAAATTAATACTCATCTACGTCGTACTATGTGGATACATGTTGATCTTGCTGATGGATTTGTCGAAGATCATATCAGGCGGGAAAACGCCTAAACCAGTGGTAAGCAGTCACATTCCCAAAACAGCATATTTTAATGCCTTCGTAACTGCCACATCTTTATTCCACCAGTACCGCGCGAGAGAGCCGGGAATTTATTTGTGCGAATACGACATGCATAGCAAAGAACACAACAGTATTCTCGAGTCAACCATTAGGTTTGCTGTCACTCACCGAATTTCACGGAAAAAGACGGAATAATGAGGGCCTTTAATCAATGACTACTTTGTTTTTTTGATTGTGACTAGCATAGACTTCCAACTCCACGCAAAACGTCTTTGACAGTTAAGAGTTTTCCTACGATAAGTTCAGATGGCAGTAGCATCGGCAGCTCAACATTTGCCGCCAAATTCAAATCACTAAAACACGATCTCGCTTCCCACTCCATTATTTCAAGTCTATTTGCTTCAGCTCAAAATACCCGCAAACTCGTAAGCACAACATAACTGATTCTCAGGAGCGAATGGGTAGTTTCATAGCATTTTTATTTGGAGGAAAGAACCATCAAGGCCTCAGGGCAGTAGGTTATTGTTGATCTTAGGTTATTGCACATAAATTAAAATCCAATATAAAAAGACAAAAATAATATTTATTGTCAACTAGTACATTATTTATGAGAATAAAAAAACTTAGCCGAATAGTTCTGTGCTACATAAATTTTTTCATGATGAAGTTCTGAAGAGTGATTCATGAACTCCTGGATAAAGGAAGAATAGAAAGAAAACAATCAGAGTATATCACTTGAAATGTTTCAGAAATTAAAGGAAAATTACACCTCCCTATGAAAAACAGAAGAAAGTTATGAGAAATGCTAGGACTTAATGGAAAAAATGGGGATTGAGCTTCTACGGCCTCAATGGATTAAAGAAGAAAAGGAATTTCTCAAATGGCCGTATAATTCTCCCTGCTCGTCCACCTTGCAAGTCGAAAAATTTTTTTTGCTGCGTTGGTGTGCGGGAAGGGGGAAAATTCCCCGCAGGGACCAAACACCAGCCTCTCAACCGGAAGGCCCAAACAACACACACAATCACTCACTCAAACATACACAACAAGATCCTTTGTGGGGCTGTAGGGACCTCCGCTAAGGATTCTTGCTCCACAGAAAACCGGGAATCTTCACAGGATGGGCCTGTTAAAGACAGCCAGTGATCCGTGGAAACACATTCACTCGATAAGCAGTCACTAACCTGTGGAAGGCTTCAATGTTCCGGGAGAAAAGGTTTGCTCCAAAAGAGCGTCGTCGGGGGAGTTCGGCAAGGGGACGAGGAAAGTGTGTTTTCCTCGTCCCCTTGCCGAACTCCCCCGACGACGCTCTTTTGGAGCAAACCTTTTCTCCCGGAACATTGAAGCCTTCCACAGGTTAGTGACTGCTTATCGAGTGAATGTGTTTCCACGGATCACTGGCTGTCTTTAACAGGCCCATCCTGTGAAGATTCCCGGTTTTCTGTGGAGCAAGAATCCTTAGCGGAGGTCCCTACAGCCCCACAAAGGATCTTGTTGTGTATGTTTGAGTGAGTGATTGTGTGTGTTATTTGGGCCTTCCGGTTGAGAGGCTGGTGTTTGGTCCCTGCGGGGAATTTTCCCCCTTCCCGCACACCAACGCAGCAAAAAAATTTTTCGACTTGCAAGGTGGACGAGCAGGGAGAATTATACGGCCATTTGAGAAATTCCTTTTCTTCTCTAGGACTTAATGACTTTCAAACAAAATTAGCTGACTGAATTGGCCATAACAGAGTATTGCACTGTTAAACAATTTTTAGACGATATCCACAAAAATCAGTTCTGTTAGACAAAAATGGAAGCAGACGCGTAACTATGGGGGGGGGGGGTGAGGAGGATAGATCCCCCCCAAAGCCTCAGAGAAATAAAAAAAATATTGTCTAGTTTTGACATTTAATAGCTGTGTCTTTAATTTAAACATCCAACAACTACGGTCTTGAGAAAAGTATTTCACAACACATGACAGAAGATGAAATAAAAATGAATGTGACTTACCTGGCTACTGTGCGAGAAAAACAAAAAAACCTGCAACCCTTGGAAGGGTAGTCCTTAACTGCGCAACTGTAACGTATTTCTTACGATACTCCAAATTTTGAAGATCTATTACGATGCGATACACGCTGGCAAATGCCGAAATTCTTCGATTTCACTACAGAACTCCGAAATAACAGCACAGTTCACTTGAGAGGATGCAGATGTTACCTTCATTTGTTTTCTAATAACACTTCGACCGAAAATATAAATCATTAAAAAGAGACATTTAATTATCATAAGGAAAGGCAATATTGCGTAAATTAGAAATTCATGGCTGAATTATGCATTTTTATAGCTACAAATATTATATTTAACAACAACTACAAGAATAGGTGTCGCAAATGCTGGCGGAAAAATTTCCCCTATCCTGTTGAACTTCCATGGTGACTAGTTTTAAAAATCAAGAGACACGCATTTTTTGTTTTGACAATAGTCGTATACGTTCCGAAATGTACTCGACAAAAATCACCGCCCTTAAACCTTTCACAGGGAAGGTGATGACAATGCGATCACATGTAGAGCGCGTCACCGCTTCTCAGCTACTCATGCGTCCTTCTGATGGGGCCTCGCGTGGTTCGCTGTTTTTCCCACTCCTGTAAGCTATTCCCACCCTCAACGAAAGGCCTTCCGTTAACGAACAAAGGAACCGGACCATAAATGTGCCATTAACTCTTGAAAAGAGGACGGCATTTTCCGCGTTTTGTTTTACATTTTGACAAACTAAATGCATTCCATGCCATCAACCGAATCATTGCTATGAATCGCGAATTCGGGTCAGTGTGAAGGAAACCATTAAAGCTAAACTTCTTTATGACATTTTCTGCTGAATTGATAGTTTTACAATCTTATTCCACGCGAACAGTGATGGAATAAGCTCTTATAAAATTTTTTTTTTTTTAAACCAGCCATTATATATAGATTACAGGGGATGAGCAACGTTTATATATGACACAAAGCAAAAAAACTCAGTGACCCCGAAAAACCAAAAGTGACGTATTAAAAAAGTCACTATATTTATTACTACGAATCTGCAGGCGCTCGAAGGGAAGAAAAATGTTTTGACGATTTTCGAAAAAAATCTAAGTGCCGAAAAATTTCAGTCCAGAGTCCGGACCTGGGACGACGGAATTCGGACGAAATTTTTCCAAGTCCGAAGCCGGACCCGAGACGACGGAGGGACTTTGAAACATTTTCGAAAGCGGGGGTCTCGCCGAGTAAAGCAAGACGAATCCCCCAAGCTAGGGCTGAGTCGATGGGAAATTTTATGGTGGATAACTTTTACTGTGGTCGCAAAACACGAAAATCGACCATTTGGAACTTCTTTGATCAAAAACATGTTTTGGGGGGCTATAGGTTGACTGGGGGGTGGTTAAAGGGGGGTTGGAGAGAAAAAGTTATATTTTCATGTATTGTCATCGGAAATGAAGAAGTGTGCAAAATTTCAGCGTTTTTGCTTCACAGGAAGTGAGTCAAATTTCAGTTACAAGATTTGAACCAGACAAACAGACAGGTTGGTGAGTTGATATAAAGACTGTAAAAAGTAAAGAAAAATTGTAATCTGTTTAGTTTAGGGTTTAGTTTTAATCAAGCAATTCGCAAGAGAAAAATGGACAAACATGATGGATGAATCCCCTCAGCACTTAAAACTTGAAAACCAACAAAATACCAACAATTAATCTAGATCTTTTTCCATTCCAGGAAATATTTTGGTCTTTTATCAGCGGGATTTTATGGATTACTGCTGGAGCACTGATAATCGAGGCCTACAGAAACTTCGATGAACTTCCACCCATCTTTCAAATCCTACCAGGAAACAACCAGTTTATCGCAGCCGGAATAATAAGTTTGTTGAACGGATTAGCGTTTTTCGCTGAAGCGGCAGTAACATTTAAGTCTGGATAAGAAGTGTAACCAGGAACAATTGGTGACATCTTTGAAAATCATCGCAAAAAAGCATCGCCGATGGAAGGTTCAACATGGCTCCCAATGTGTCGCCTACGTGTTTAAGCAATATGAGCCAATTTCTTTGTGCCAATTCATCTCTGATAGTTTCTATCTCATGTGTTTGAAATGAGCGCGAATTCCAACGTTGTGACAAAGTTTTTAGTTTCCGTAAGTGACATTTTTCATCTAAAACTACATCATTTGAAAGAACAATTACGTTGTTCTGTTCAAGTGAATTTTAATCACCTATTTCTCATTATCATCCCAATCAGTAACTCGCAGTCCCATATTTCATATCATTTAAGTTTATATTTCATATTTGTACTATAGTTTTAATTTGCATGTTCACAACTACTAGCAGTCAAAAGTTTCTCTAACAATATCGGCTTAGTTACTTCAATCTTAACGCCTTTTAAATACCTTTTCGAAATTTCACTTGTAAAATTTGTAATAGGTTGATCATAAAAAATAATCAACTGATAGCAAGCTCTATTTCATCTTATGTCCTAATAAGGAACAATTTTTAAGGTTTTTTTCCTAAAACGTATAGTTGTACTGCGTTAATTTATTATTGAATGAAAAACTGAAAAATTAACTTTGCGGATACAAAATATGAGAAATTATAAAAAGAAAATACCTCTGAATCATTTATTTTAATAAAATATAATTTTAACACAATGTATTAAAATATTATATTAATTATCGAGGCACTGAAATGAAATGAAATTGTGGAGGTGAGCCACATAGATCGAGTATTCACGTTTTTATACAATTAACGCCATTGAAATGCAAAGAAACGTAACAAAAAAACTTTGAAAATTTCTTTATAAATGGCATATATTTTAATTTGCTGCACTCGTATGGGCATGGTGGAACTAACATGTCCCTTTCACTTGTATAAAACAACACCTCTCCACTCTCCCATCATTCAGTAAGGATCTCTAAATCTCCCTATGGCCCGCCTGTGAACTAATGTCAAGCATTGCTCAGGCTACATTGTTTAGGAAAATGGCTCGTTGTTCCAAATTTCGCATCTCTTCGTCTACCATGAGAATAGGTGCCACTCCGGCTTCAGGGTTCCGGATCCAGACCTCACCACGTGGAGGTGGCTCCAACTCGAGCTACTCCCGTACACACCCACCCTTCCTGCTTATGACTTACCACTTAAGATGCAATATTTTTTTGGATCCAGACTTTGACACTATTTTCCTTGATTGCATTTTCTGGCGTATGTTTCCATCCCTTTCCTCCGGCTCTCTGATGCCTCTGTCACCATTTAACATGTCTGTCGATGGCTTGAATGTGGCAGGGTAATTCTGGGGTTTTGATCAGGGGTGGACTTTCCTCCGTCTGGTCGGCCAACATACGATCAAGCTCCGATGTCGATATGTGATCCAGTGGAGTTGGTGTTGCAACTGTAGTGTATTCCCAATCGATTAAATTGGTGTAGTCAAATGCATTGAAGCTAAGTGTTGGGATGTAAAAAGCTCTTTTCATTCAAAATCAACCTGATCACGCCCAATTTCAAATTTCTCTTGCTAAAGAGTTTTCGTGCACTTCAGAAACGACGAAAACTTAAGCACCTAATTCACCTAACAAATTTGAATGACATTTTCATGGCGAATTTCATCATTGGCGAAAATAAATCCTTGTTATAAAACAGTTAGCTTCCAGCAGCCTTTAGCAAGAAATTAGCCGGCGGGCCGCGAGTTGAAGTCCCTTGCTTTAATAAATCTGGAATGAAGAAGGTGAAATATACACGAAAGACATAGCGATGTGAGATGAAAGGGCGGTGAGGATTACTGGAGTGATGACTAGAGCGTGATAAATTAAAGTGGGATGAAAACGCAAGGAGAGGTAACTTCTGTGATAAGTGAATTACTCAGCGCGAGAAGTTGACATTGATTGTAAGGAAAACGATCGGTGGAAAACGAAGTACATTCCACATCCTCTATGGTTTCTAATTCCGACTTCCAAACAGTGAAGAAAAATAAGAGATAAGTGACTATTTAGGGTTTACAGTACAACAGCGAAAAACGAGGTTCAGGAAATATGTAGTAAAACCTCAAAATATACAGGCATGATGATATTATTTCGATATCTATCATATGTTGATCATGCTATGCAATGGCTGACAAGTGCAGTTGTTTCTAATTAGGGGCTCTTACATGCTCCTTCGTCCTTGCCGCCATTCCTCGGCATGTTTCATCAACATATGATCTTCCACAGAAACATGGCACTTTCTACAAGACTTCGCATAGTTCCTGCGGGATACTATCTTTTGGTCCAGGTACGATGTTTTGTATCTTGGTCACGCAATTGAATCTTTTGGTCACGTCATGCTTCCTTAGTATCTTAGCAATACATTGTATGTATATGTATTTACATATGGTAAAATCGCTGTAGTCTTAACTGTTGCTATATTAATGATACTTTTTCGATTTTCGTATTTTAAGGATTCGATGAAACTTATGGAGGATAATGTAGTCCATAACACTGTATGGGAGGGCAATAAAAATTAAAAATAGGTAGACGTGATGCGGGAATCGTAGTCGCCAGGGGCAACTTGAAATTTTGAAGCGGGAGTATCAAGTGAAAGATAGAATTTCATCTATTTTTAACAGTGATTTAGATATCTGATCGCTTTTCATCAGGTAAGTGATGATTGAAAACTTATACTGTGTCTTTTAAACTATAAATTTTGGTTTTATGACAAAGAACAAATATTTTTTTGCTACTGGCTCAAACACAAAGTCATGCCAATTTATATCCTATTCTGAGTCAGAGAATGCAGATTTCTCATATTGTAAAATATTTTCGCTATTAATCAGAAGATTTTTCACCTCCTCTGGTATTTTTTTTATTAACGGGGAACCCCCACAGAACAAGAAATACAATGATATGATGTAAGCAGATGCGTATGGAAAAGGCCATGGTTTGTTGCAATCCTTGAATCTTTCCTGGTTTGTTTTTCACGATATCTTCGTATATCCGGGTGCGGGTTTTCAACTCCTCTTGGATAGCTACCCGCTAGGAAGTATGGCATTTTTCACAATTTCCGCTCCGTGTATTAAAACTTTGTAAATAGATGGTGGCATGCGATACCATCGATAAAATTTTACATACAATTTAGTAGTTTTATGACAGTAAACTGAGGAAACCGTATCATTTACTCGAAGTCCAATCGATACAGCTCTCAAAATTACTGAGAAGCGGGTATTAGATCCTTCCATATTCCTGGATGAGGATTATATATGGCACTCCATTAGGATTGTCGATTACTAATAGTTTACCAAATCATGCAATATTAAAATCTAAACTAATGACTAAGAAAACCCACTGAGTTGACAGGTTGTCAGAAATCTACTATTCATTCTGGAGCTCTCATCCCACTTTCGAAAACATTGACGAAAAAACATTTCTCAAACAAATGAAGACCGCGTTTTTAATTTCTAATCTCTCTCCAAAATAAGATTTTTAGCGTAAAAACTCCAAAAAGAATGATTTCTTCTGCTTGACGGTCCCCCTTTATTTGCCAAGATCACCCATTGTAAATCTTGGTGAGTCACTTTCGTTGTATTCATAACTTAACAACTTCTTTGTGAAAGTCCTTCGGCACACACTTCAACAAAGAATACTGATGTTGAGTTCTCGGCGACAAATGAGCAAGCCAATCGCATAGAGAGCATATTTTGGGGAAACATTATTTGTAGAATGGAAACATTTGCAAGTGTTCATATTAAAAGAATAAAACTGGGTGCATAAAGGGGTAGTCGCCGAGGACAAAAGGCTTGGGGAGCGCGCGAACAGTTAGGTTTGTTGCCGTACGCACGCAGCTTGCGCACAAAATAAGATTTTTAGCGTAAAAACTCCAATACGAATGATTTCTTCTGCTTCACTGTCCCCTTTATTTGCCGGTTAGACCGTTATAAGAGGGTAAACACCATTGATACACCGAAATAACAAGTAGTTGAATGCAATGCACTGAAGATAAAGGGAAAATCCAGTCTCTCAAACGTACTAATATGCATGTCACGCTAACTTCCATAGTGCCTACCCCATGTATTGCGGGTCACAGGGAGCGACAACCACCCAACGTCATTTTTCTTTTGTCTTCAACAAATCTGTGAGGTGCAAGGAGCAAGATTTTTTCCCGTCTAATAATATAGACTCTTACTCCCAGTGTAAATACATTTGGAGCGGCAAGCGGCGGTAACTACTTTCATCCTAGCATTAGGTAAAAAATTAACGAAAAACGGTGATATTATAAATGAATCATAAAATTAATAAAATAAACAGTTAACTTTAATGAAAGCTTGCTTTTAATTTAAGGGATTGGGGCGCAATGTTGTTCGCTTACAATAGAAAAACCCTTTCCCTTGGGCTACAACCTTGTCGCGGTGGAAAGGCTTGCGCGTTCCTAAGACCCCTAGAGCTGCATTGACGGGATTAATTCTAAATTATTCCCGGTAAGGCCACCCATGCCAGATAGGTCGAAGGGTAGGAGCCAAACGAAAGGTAGTCCACGTGATGGTGTCACGTGAAAAACACTAATGGAATGGAAGTGGGAAACCCTACCAACTATCTCTTCCCTGAAAACATGGAGTACAACCAAATGAGCCTCGGAATCTCATCGACCGGGACCCGTCCGCAAAGGGCGGGTGTCGGGCACGGCAGCGAGGTCGGCAAGGTCCTCGGGGTCGTCAACATGCGAAATCATTGCAGAGACTTATCATCATCATCAGCAGAAGCAGCAATGAAGAAGGAAGAAAAGAAAACCAAGAAGATGGAGAAGAAGAAGTCGGCTATAAATGTAGGGTCGTGGAATGTGAGGACTATGATGAGGGCGGGGAAGTTAGAAAATATCAAAGGGGAAATGGATAAAGGGAGGATAGATATCTTAGGTTTATGCGAGGTGAGGTGGAGGGATTGGGGGACTATTGGAGTGATGGTTATAAGGTCACATATAGTGGTGGGGAGGAAAGCCAGCGAGGGGTAGCTTTAGTATCAAACGGGAAGATAGGTAAGCGTGTGGTAGGTATAGACCAGGTAAGCGATAGGATTCTGGTGGTAGAAATTGAGGCGCGGCCCACCAACCTTGTGGTGGTCCAAGTTTACATGCCCACTAGCAATCATAGGGAGAATGAAGTAGATGAGGTGAGGAAATAATCAGAGACACACCGGGTAAGAAAAATCTGGTAGTGATGGGGGACTGGAACGCTTCAGTCGGGGAAGGGAGGGATGGAAACAAAATAGGAGAATTTGGATTAGGAATTCGGAACGACAGGGGTGAGAAAGCAGCAGAATTTTGCAGGAGAAACAAGTTATTCATCACAAACACGTGGTTCAATCATCATAAAGGGCTAAGGTACACATGGAAAAGTCCATGGGATGTGGGGAGATATCAAATGGACTACATTTTGGTAAGACAGAGGTTTAGGAATAGTGTTAAAAACTCGCGCAGCTTCCCAGCAGCAGATGCGGATTCAGACCACAACACAGTGGCGGATACAGATGGGGGGCGCGCGCCCCTCCCTTGCGGGCCCGGCCGTATTGGCAAACATGGCAGAACCACGATTATGACTTTTTTATATCATAAGATGGCATTGTCTTATATATGTGTATAATTACATTAATTAAAATTTTATTTTACTCTGCCTGTGACTTGATTATTTTTTATTGCGATATCGCGATAAAAAGTAAAGGCAACTCAATATATCTTTTGCGCCCCCCCCCCCCTTGAGTGTTTTCTGTATCCGCCCCTGCCACAACATATTACTAATGAAATGCAACGTAAGATTCAAAGACTTATGAAGGTTAGGAAGGCGAAGAAATGGAACGTAGAAGCCCTGAAGGAAAGTATGAGGAGAGAATATCAGGAATTAGTGGACATTAGTATAAGGGAGATTGAAAGTACTAAGACTGTTGAGGAAAGATGAGATAATATTAAAACGGGAATAGTCAAAGCGGCGGAGAAGTCAATTGGTTACGTTGACAGTAGAAGGATAAAGAAGCCGTGGACAACGGAGAACATGATAAGGGAAATGGAGGAGAGGACGAAGTGGAAGAACGTGGACACCGAACAGGGAAAAATAATTTATAGACAAATTAATAATCGATTACGGCGTGAAATAAAGAGAGCAAGGGAGGCTTGGTGGAAAAGACATTGTGAGGAAACGGAAAAGTTCAGAAAGAAGAAGAGGTAGGCGCGTTGTACGCCAAAGTTAAGTCGTTATCGGGCGGCAAAAGAGGACAAGCCATGCCTAAAATTAAGGCTAAAGTTGGAAGGATGCTAAGCGAGCGAGAAGAGGTAAGGTGTAGATGGAAGGAATACGTGGAGGATCTCTATAAAGAAAGGAACAAACCGGAGAGATTGACTTAAGAGGATGAAAATGAAGTGGGGGAGGAAAACCTTGGGCCGGGGATATTAGATTCGGAAATAGAGAAAGCACTTCGTGATATGAAGGCCAGGAAAGCAGTAGGCGTGGACAATATCCCGTGCGAGCTTCTGAAGAATCTAGGGAAGGATATTAGAAAAGGTTTATCGAACTAGTACGAAGGATGTATGAGGAGGGATGTAGGCCGGAGGATTACGTGAAGACGGTTTTAATTCCGCTACCGAAAAAGAAGAAATCTGTGGGATACGGAGATTACAGGTCTAATAGCCTAATATCGCACTTGGAAAAAGTGGTACTGAGGATATTGAACAGACGAATTGAGGCAGGGCAAACGAATATTTAGGCGAAGATCAGTTTGGTTTTAGAAAAGGGAAGTCAACTCGTGACGCAATTAGTGTTGCCGCGAGACGAGACGAGACGAGACTTTCGCCAGTCTCGTCTCAGTCTCGTTTCCTGACCTCTGGTATCGTCTCGAGTCTCGTCTCGTGAACCCCAGTCTCGTCTCGGTCTCGAGTCTCGGACGAGACTCTCGTCTCGCCTCGTTTCCCCCACACTAAATTTAGCGTCGTTTCCATGCGTAAGCGTGCTGAATCGCTTAATCGATAGTCTTAAAAATAGGAGAGCCATTAATATAAATTGCAAGCACATATTTATCCGGACACCAATTGCATCAAACTGGTGCTAAAATCATTGATTTTATTGATAATCAATGAATAAAATAATAACATAAAACGAAAAATGTCTAAAAATGGAATGTAGACATAATCCTAATCGATCACCGAAAAAAATTCAAAAAATTATATTATCTTAAACATTGTTTGAACTTGATTATTATTAATACGTACTTACAATTTTCAGCGCCGTTTACTTTTGCCTGCTCCCTGTATGCCGTGTCTAGTAGTTCAAAAGTCTGTGGGGTTTCTCAAAACACAAGTTCCTGGGCAGTTTTACATCTGTATCTTGTCTCGTATCTCTTTATGTTTATGTCACTCACTGCACACTTTCTTCTTTCAACCCTATATGTTTCAATTTATGGGTTTTGTTGAACAAAATATGCCGTCTGGTCGATCGAGCACATTCCGTATCGATATCCGAGAACCGTCCTTTGTGCTGTTCTAAATTCTGTCCTGCTATAATTTTGTTCACTAAGATTCAAATATTCACTAATGGGCGAAAGGTTATAATGAAAGCGCATTTTTTTGGAATTTTCTTTGTAAATTTTAAAGAAACTATGCCACGTAGCGGTTTGTCTCAGTCACTATAATTGTAATTATTTCATCATCGAAAAATAACTCCAATTCCAAGGATCCTTTTTACACGAATAGGCGATATTTCTTTTCAACTAAATCACACGCAAAGGTTAGAGGCGCGTCTTCACGGCCGATCTCTTCCCAATTATTTTCTTGAAAATTCACGGAAAAATTAGATGCTATAAATCTTCGAAAATGGACTCAAGGGAGTATCCAATTGTAATTTACGAAATCGTATCAGAACATTCTGCACTCTTTTATTCCAGAAAGTCAAGCACACTGTGATCGGACCACTCACGAGAGCTAGAAGGCATGGTCAACTAAGAAGGGGTTCAGATACGGAAGGGGCCCAAGGCCGAAAAAAATAAAAACCACCAAAGCAAACGCAAGCGCGAAAAAAACTCCAACCCTCAGCTTCCAACGTCATAAATAAGATACCAGATGCTGGCAGGTCTTCGAGGTTCCGAGAACTATTGAGTGACAATGCCTGGACGGTCCAAGCCTTCACTATCATTGCCACGATGAAAGAGAAAGGAAAAGATGAGACAGAAGATGAGATGATAATGAACCACAGAGGAAGGCATTCAGCGTCCCCACATTGAAAATACAATCGCTAAGAAAGCACATAAATCGGAGCGTAAGTGGTAGACTATCTTCCATGGGCGTCCACCAGTCGCTGCTCCTAGAGGAAGCATCCTGGCATCAGCTGGAAAAAATATTCTAAAAAAAGTCGACCACACAAACAGAGGCAATTAAGAGGCACAGAACGAAATCAGACAGATATGCCTCACATATATACTCACTGAAAGTACATATATGGAAGATTAAGAGATAGGAATACCTAATGAAACTTTCAAACTCATACAGTGTGTCTTTCACGCTTAGGAACGACCACGCAAGGGAACGACCACGGGAATTTAAAGTCACGCTTGAGGGGTTAAATAGCAATAATAGTACTCCCTCGTTTGTACCGGCGAAAAAATACCGGTATACTGGTACATTCATAATTTATAAAATTTGTTAATAAGTTGAAAATAAACGTTCGTATTAATCTATTAAAATTATCCGGTGTTTCCGAAAATTAGATTATTATACAGGACAATTACACTGAAAAAGTCATTCACAGGCATTTATACGAAAACCCAACGGAAAACTGCATCAGAGGCTCAATTATCGAACTGTTGAACGGTGATAGCGATGTAGTTGTCAAAGGCAACGTCATACAAACGATTTCGGGGCATACGTTTTAATTTTTGGTGTTTTCCTAGCGAATGATAAATTTGAAGATCTCTCAGACAAGAAAAAGACACTGTCAGCAGAACGTCTTCTTATTCAAACACCCGACGGTGGCAATCCGACACAAACTTTGGCTACTTATACAACAACCACTCACTTGGTGCCCGAGAAAGCTTTTGTCATTTTAATTTCTGCTGTATTTATGTGTGTAAAAATATTTTTACACTTGTCTCATGTAAAGACATAGTAGTTTTTACATTTCTAGAATCGGAATTAGTTATGCCTAAAATACTGCGATCGAATAAAATTAGATGTGTAGGTCACATTTCTATTTAGGTTAGAAAAATATATACATTGTACGGTTCAATAACATTGATTTTCTTGCCTTCTGTGGCTAAAAAAATCTTTTATGGCCATAGTGATAAACAGTCAAGCATGTAGCCATAGTCAAAACACGTAATAATTTTGAAAAAGGTTTTTTGGCTGAAATTCTCGTAAAATTACTTTGCAAGTCATATTTAATTCGAATATTTTCATTTATAATTGATACTATATTTATCCCTGTACATCGCGGTGCGGCCAACAGCAGCCTCCTGCCCCCCGCCACAGGCTTTTCCCGGCAAGTGTGGCATAACTGTGTACGACACATTTTTCCACCGCCAATTTTAAAAACTTATTAAAATTGTAAAAAAATTAAGTACGACTTTCTCTCCATAAGTCCTTACAATATGCAATACATTGAAATAATTATTAGCTAACAGCCGCGCTAGCCACATTGTTTTGCAATTACATGCGGATCAAATGTTTCCGGACATGGCCTTAGAGATGGGACTACAATAGGGTAATGAGATAGCAATACACGAAGATACTAATACCACCTCGAAATACCCTCTACCAATTATGAACCGATTCGAATTTTTTCTCCCAGAAAAGATAAAATGCTGAGGCACGACTTTCATTTTCTCCGAGTATCTTCAAATGAGTGAGATGAAAAATTGAGGATACCATGACTCTTCAGCTTACTGAGATTTTAGTGCCGATGACAGCACCACAGACACCTGAAGTGCCCATTCATCACATTGCTGTGGACTAGCTGTTTGGAATCGCGCATGAGCAGCGAGACTCATGGGGTATGTGACGGTTTTCAAGCGCATAGCCAGAAATTTGTTACGGGTGGGTGCTTGGGGCATATGCAGACTGCCTCTACAGATATTTTGATGTCAATTCGCAAATTTCGGAAAACCATACCTTTCATCGAGTCAGCTTCATAATTCGTTTGCATATTGCTGAAAATTCAATTAATCGTTCGTTATTGGCAAAAATTAGGAAATGTAACTCGAAAAATCGAATGCCATAGGGAAGATAACACGGATATAGTGGTTTTCCTACAAAACAGGAAGGAACAGGAACTTCCTACTAGTAGCAGACATATCGCTGGAAGTTGCATGCCGGGAAGTATTTCGGGGTGGGACTGGGGTAGGAGGTTGGAAGCCACCAATGCCTCCCCCTTGGGGTGTTGCTAATGTTTTTCGCATTTTTTATTTTTACCTCTTAAAATTTGCTGTGGGGTGCAGAATGGATATCCTAAAACTTTCACCCCGAATTTTAGAGGTCGCTCGAAGAGGATAAATGCAATAACTTTCAGTTTCCCGATTTTAAGAAAGAACATCAATATCAGGGGTAACGCACAATTTTACAGCCATTTAGAACCTAAATTCGCTCCATTTTTACGTCCGTTCAACAATTTCACACTAATACAATACTTTTCCGCGAGTTACATCCGTGCGTCACAACCCTATAGGCCTAGTTACACGATATATAAATACGTACAAGTTAATGTCTAAATGCATGAACTCGTGAATGAACACGAAAATGCACCGTGTAACCACCCAAACTGTGCAAACACATGAACGGAAAATAGAACCTGTTGTAATTTAGTTTGTGCATACGTACATGTTCGGTTCCGGTCCACAAAAGTCATTCACACAAAAAGACATTAACTTATGTGTTTTAATGTATCGTGTAACTAGGCGTTAACGGCGAGCTGGTCGCTCGCAGGCCGCATTCACGGTAAGCCGATAGGTCCTGCGCCCCTCATTACCTACGCCCTCTCGTGCCCTTTAGTAACAGCCTTTAGATTGTGTAGAACCATGACCTATGAACTATGTGCATTGTGGTCACTAATAACAGACTCAATTATAATTAAGCACTCTAAAATATTCCCAGCCAAGATGTCAAGTATGTTGTTACCCTTGATACGAGTACTTCAGTAACAGTAGTTAGCGACTGAGAGAATACTCTGGTAAAGTAACTGAAGCCTCGGCGTGGAAATGACCACTAGAAGACGGCAAAATCATGCTCGAAACTCTCTTAAACAGCCCGCTACCTTTCCCATTCCAAAGCGCTGTTGCTATTTTCCGGTGGTCTGCAGCCACGTTTTTAGCAAAGTTAACAAAATTGTTATTTTTCATCGCAGAAACACGGTTCAAAGACAAACTTGATCGCACGATTGGCAACAGTACCATGGAATCAATAATTTTTTGATGATTGGATTGATTGATTGATTTTCCAATTACAGTTAGGGCGGTCACATTTTGGAAACGACTTAGCGACACTTCGGAGGGTCTACCACGCCTGACTACCTGCTCCATGGCCCCAGGAAACGCATCTTTACCTGCGTTCCTAATAGATTTCATAACAGTATATAATAAAATGATACCTGTACTATAAACTATACAAAAATATTAGAGTACATTTATCAAATAAAATGCTTAGGGAAGAGGAGCTGACGATGGACAAAAAAGAGGGGAATGGTACATTACCAATATTTGCATCTACGCGCACTAAGCAACACCGTCGATAAATACCTTAACAAAGTAATTTAGCAAAAAAAACAAGAACGTACAAAGTTTGGCTAGAAGTATCGAGGAACGCATATCCAAAACGTTCATGTGATATCAGTATCCGGGCTGTCGTTAAGATAGAGGAAAAAAATCTGTGGCCGGCATATAACATAGATTCACCACTCCATATCCTGCCTTCGCCTGGCAAAGACGTCTCCGTCAGGGATCAGCGATCAAGATAGTTTACGACATGGATGTCTCAATGGAGGTGGTCAAGACACCGAGGTTTATTTTGAAGGCGGTGCAATTAGTGAGTAGATTTATTTTCCATCCGTGTATGCATGAATTGAAATTTGCCATGCTTCATTAATTCATTGTCATAACTGCCATCTGAAGATTGTATACACTGCAGACCTTCATGTATCCATTTCCCAAGCTAGCTGATTTAATGCCTTAATGTTCATCTTCCTCGTGTCATTCTTGATCAGTCCCAAGTACCAATATACATCTAGGATTCCGTAGTGAGATCTTTCCTTTAAAATCCAATATACACCTGACATGAATTTTACAACTTGCGGCACGACCTATCCACCAGGTGTTACTTTGGCGTATGATGCTGTACCATCATCAACATAAGTCAACAATCCTAAGATTAGTTTAACTCAACTCTCCATTCCACTCTCATATCCACTAACCATTTCATAGCGACATACTTCTTCTCTTTCACATCATTTATAACCTGTCCTATGTAACTCATTCGGGGCCGCCCCAATCCTTTCTTCCCTTCCACCTCTCCTTCAATGATTGCTTTCATCAGGCTATCATGCCTCATATTGTGGCCAACTAAGATGTTCCGTATTCTCCTTACGGTTTTTAGAAGACTTATATTTCCCCCCACTCTTTCTTAGCACTTCCTCATTGCTTACTTGGTCGATCCATTTTATCTTCACCATATTTCGGAGCACCACATTTCGAATGTTTCCATTCTTTTGACTTCTCTGCTCCTGTCAAAGTCCAAGCCTCGCTCCCATAGAGAAAAATGCTCTACACTTTTTTTACTTTTCCAATTCTTCGGTGACCTCCCCGTTTCTCACTCCATCCGCCCATTTGCCCATCCGTCGTTAGCACCAGGTCTCGAATATTTTCTGTTTTACGTTCCCTGATTTCCCAAGTCTTTGACTCGCAGATTCTCCGCTTCCATGATTTTCGAATCGATATTTGGTCTAAATACAAATATACAGTCATTTAAAAAAAACTCCTATTGGCATAATTAATTTCCTTCCACAGGTAGTAGCGATCACGTGCACGGTTTTGAATGACCCCGGCCTTGCTTCTCGTGGACACATCTACAAATTCATACTCATCTACGTCGTACTATGTGGATACATGTTGATCTTGCTAATGGATATGTCGAAGATCGTATCAGGTGGCAAAACGGCGAAACAAGTGGTAAGCATTAATAAAACACCATATTTAAATCCTTTGAAACTGCCACATCTTCCCTCCACCAGTACCCGCGCGACAGAGCCGGAAATTTATTTGTACGAATACGACATGCATTGCAAAGAACAACAGTCTTCTTGAGTCGGCCATTAGACTTGCTGTCACTCACCGAATTTCATGAAAAAAGAAGCAATGATGAGGGCCTTTAATCAACGACGACCATACATTGTTGTCGATTGTAATTAGTTTTAAAATCAAGAAACACGCTTTTTTCGTTTTGACAATCGTCGTATACGTTTCGAACTGTGCGCGACAAAAAGCTTGGTAATGGTGTAAACTTGAAGCTTGTACGGGGTGGAAGGGCTCCATATCAAGTACATAAAAAGTTATGCACTTGATAATGGTGTAACAGCCGGAACCGGTCGGAATATTGAAATATTTTGTGGAAGTAGCAAAGTGCCTTTTATTATTGATATTGGATCCCTTCCACTACGCACAAGCTTCAAATTTCGATTTTATTTTGTGAACTAGTTTGGCACATAAAATAAAGCTCTATCTCAGACAGTCAGTGAAGATCAAAGAGGTAGTCGTTATCAGTAATTTTATTACTTTTACTTCGCAAAATCCCTTCAGGGTACGCGAGTGCAAGAAATCTATTGCAAACACTTGATCTTGATAAGTGAGAGCTCCAGGAACCGGCATTCTTTCGCTTATATAAGTTTCCGACTTACCCAGATTTCACTTACACCAGTAATGACCTCTCCCTCACTTATAGAGGTACAAATAAGTAAGTAGGGGGAGGAGATTGCAGGGAATCCACAATTAAATACTTGTGATCCAATTAATTATCAATTATTTACAAGGATTATATAAAGAAATTAATTAATGCCTTTCGAAATATTCTTGTGATATTATCAATATGTTTTTAACTCATTTCTCTCACCAAAAATAGAGTGTTACCTTATTGAAACGTCACTAAAAGAGAATGTCTCGATTCACCGGATTCGAAGATGCAACAATGGAAACCACTGAAAATTTTCTTCGAAAAAGTATCACTTTCATACTCCCTTAACTTCCATCAAAGCGTGTAGAGTCATGCAGTAGTGTCTTGTCAAAATTGGGAGTACCGGAAAAGAAGACATTATCGGTAGTGTTTAATATTGTAAAATATATTCCAACATAAACATCACCTACTTATATGAAAAGAAGTCTTTAGTCATGGCATCAATGCCCAGAGAAATTCCACAACAACATTCAGAAATATGTAGAATATATGAGGAGAGTCACAAGTGAACACTTCAATGTCAAGCTCGGGAAGGACCACTTGTGTACCCATCACACTCTCCCTCACAGGTGCGGTTGGGTTTAATGGCAGAATAAAATTCCGACCTTCATCGACAAAGAAGAGATGGAGGCATAAATGGGTAAAGTATTAAACAAGCAATACGCAAGAAAAAATGGACAAGCATGAGGGATGATTCCTCTAAACACTTAAAAACTTGAATACCAACAAAATACCAATGATTAATCGATATCTTTTTCCATTCCAGGAAATATTTTGGTCTTTTATCAGCGGGATTTTATGGATTACTGCTGGAGCTCTGATATTGGAGGTCTACATTTTCCATAAAGAACCAACCAACGCTCCCGACCAACTCGACCTACCAAGGCTGAAAAAGATACTCGACCCAACAAGGATGAAAAAGCTAATGGAGGCCATAGCTTCAACCGTTTTAGGCATCGAGCCAGCAGTATTAAACAAGTTTCTCGCAGCCGGAATACTAAGTTTGTTGAACGGGTTGGCGTTTTTCGCTGAAGCAACAGTAACATTTCAGTCTGGAAGTGTAACCAGGAAAAATTGAAAACACTTTTGAAAACCATCGCAAACAAGCATCGCCGGTGGAAAGTTCAACATGGCTTCTAATGTGTAGCCAACGTGTTACACAATATGAGCCAATCTTCCAGAGACTATTCTCTCAAGAAGGCCAAAGTGAAGTAGTCTTTAAAAACAAGCCGAACTTCGCAATGGCCATGGTTCCATTGAACAGTCAACACCTTAAGGCGAATATTTCCCGATTATGTCGATTATTTGACAAAACTATGTCAGTGTAATAAATCGTGCTGTGGAAGTTAGTATAGTTTTTTCTTAATGGTTCAACATTATACCATATGATAAATGATAAATATGCCATCAACTCCTAACTCCTATTCCACATTAAGAAAATGAGTGATATAATAGCAGGATGAGCTTATGGATTCCCGGTCACCTTATTTTAGCATTAACATATATTTATTCCTCACTATGCCGGTATTTCTTTGTGTCAATTCATCTCTGATAGTTTCTATCTCATGTGTTTGAAATGAGCACGAAATTCCAACGTTGTGACAAAGTTTTTAGTTTCCGTAAGTGACAATTTTCATCCATTACTACTTAAATGAAACAGCAATGAAGTTGTCTCTGATCAAGTGAATTTTAATAATCGATTTCTCATTATTATCCCAATCAGTAACTCGCAGTCCCATATTTCATATCATTAAAATTTATATCTCATATTTGTACTATATTTTTAATTTGCATGTTCACAACTATAGATTATTCGCAGTCAAAAGTTACTATAACAATATCGGCTTAGTAACTCTAATCTTAACGCCCTTTAAATACCTTTTCGAAATTTCACTTGTAAAATTTGAAATAGGTTGATCATAAAAAATAATTAACTGATAGCAAGCTCTATTACAACTTAGGTCCTTATAGGGAACATTTTTTTAGGTCTTTTTTCCTGAAACGTATTGCTGTACTTCGTTAATTTATTATTGTATAAAAAACTGAAAAGTTAACTTTGCGGATACAAAATATGAGAAATTATAAAAATAAAATCACTCTAAATCCTTGATTACAATAAAAAATAATTTTAATGCCATTTATTAAAATGTTATATTAATTAATTTATCATAAAATATAATTTTAAAACCAAAATAAAAGGCTAAAACAATGTTTAATGTAACTGGAATTCCCGAATTATAATGGTACAGAATAAACGCATTATATTAAACAGTTTAGAGAGAATTTTCGTATGAAGATTTTCACAGCTTCTTTTATCAATGTTGGCGGTTGTTTTCGGGAATAGCTGCGTAGGAAACATTTTTACACTCAACGCAATTGTTCTTTCAACTGAAGTAGTTTTAGATGAAAAATGGCACTTACGGAAACTAAAAACTTTGTCATAATACGTTGGAATTTCGCGCTCATTTCAAACACATGAGATAGAAACTATCAGAGATGAATTGGCACAAGGAAATACCGGCATTACATTTGTTTGAGTGTGAAAATGTTACCTACTCAGCTATTCTCGAAAACAACCACAAACAGCTTAGAGAAAACTCAATACTTAAAGAGTTGCTAGAAAATAGCATTGCTTACAACATGTCAAGATTGACCAATAGAAGTAATGAGTGGAGAGTAACTCAATAAACAATTTCATGATTTTTAATCGATTGAAATAACATGGTAAGGTTTCTATGTTAAGCCTGTCGTGCCTGAAACGTGTTAAGCCCGAATACGGCTAAATACGTAAATAATAAATTTTGCATTTCATCAGATGTGTACGTTGTACAAATCTTTCACGGGTAAAGATAAAATTGGAACCATCCTTTATTATGGGAATAAAAAAAAGTTTCACATGGGATGTTAGGGTAATCATGAAGGCTGGGATCCTTCAAACCTTTTTTAAAAACCTTCAACCTTTTTTATGCAATGGCCAAAAATTCGTTATGGCATCGTTCGGAGGGCCACAATGCTCCAGGTCACTTTACCCCCACAACAATAATATAAAAACATATAATTTCAAAGTTCAATAATCTTTATTGGTTAAAAAGTTCAAATAACCAATGCGATTTTAGATATTGTTTATTTTTGACGAGTGTGTCGATATATTCTTTATATTGTGTGGCGCGAAACAATACTTTCTTTAGCATATAGGGGCCGGAACAAATTTGCTGGCGGGCCCCGAGTTGAAAACACTTGCTTTAAAAAACCTGGAATGAAGAAGGTGAAGAATACACGATAGACATAGCGAAGTGAGATGAAAGGGGGGTGAGGATTACTAGGGTGATGACTACAGCGTGATAAATTGAAGTGGGAAGAAACTCAAGGAGAGGTTACTTCTGTGATAAGTGAATTACTCAGTGCGAGAAGTTGACATCGATCATAAGGAAAACGATGGGTGGAAAAAGAAGCACATTCCACAACCTCTATGGTTTCTAATTCCGACTTCCAAACACAGTGAAGAAAAATAAGAGGTAAGTGACTATTTAGAGTTGAAAGTACAACAGCGAAAAACAAGGTTAAGGAAATAGGTAGTAAAACATCAAAATATACAGGCATGATGATATCTACACGCAATGGATAACACAATACTGCACACGCTTCACACGTATAGCTCTCTAGCCAATAATTTCTTTAGTCCCTCATAATTTAGGCATTTTCCGTAGGTACAGCCACCCATACACTATCCATACTATTAACTCGCTAATATATACAGCCTTTCCGCCAGCTTTCGGATTCCAGCTCACGCTCTCCTCACATTGGGTCAAATAATACGGACAAAATTTTAAAATTAAATAGTTCAAACGCTCACCAGTCATCGCACACCATAATTTCTTCAAGTCCTCACCAATATATATATTTAAAATCTTTTTCACTAAAGAATTTACATTCAGCAACTTTCTACCCCTAAATATAATAAAAACAAAACCACATTAGTCATTTAAGTAGAGGCTGTACTCCTATTTGAGGTCAAGGGCTTAAGTTGGTTTATCATCTTTATTTTGTCCAAACACTTATTAATAGTCAAGCCTTGCAATAATCTCTTTAAAGCCGAATGCTCCTTTTATCGCTTATTTGTTACACTTTAGTCAAAATGTTATTTTTCAAAGCAGAACATTATATGTATATTCTATTCTTTTGTTCGTATAGGCTTTACCTTGAGTATGATAATATTCAGTCATTCTGATCTGTGATAGTAAGGCACACAGTTTCATTAATTGAGTAGGTAGTAAAATTTACCTAATGGAAGGGCCAACGCACTATGTGAACTTCAAAAATGCTTGTCTCATCGCTAGAGAAATGAATTACTATTCCCACCTCCTACGAGAGGCTGTCGAAATAGCCAAATATCTACTTTCAACATTGAGGCCAGCTATTCGCTCTCCAAAGCCTGAAGAAGTCTCTCTCTCCAAACGATCAATGCTGACGCACCAGGCCAAAACCAAGGCCTATACAAGACGGGAAACACTTCAAACCTGAAGACGCCTGCTGCAACGCCGGTGAAACTGTCGTCACGAAGATTAATCGACGCGGAGTACAACCCGGAGACCTGGCTGTGCCAGTCAAAATCCTCTATATTATTTCTACTGCATAGATACCTTTTTCTCAACTTATACGCAACCAAACTCTACAAATGAGGTACCAAAATGCACAGAATTTATCAGAGAACATGCGACGGCATATCATACTTCCTAAATATTGCTATTGTTTCCTAAAATTGGTTTTTAAATAAATAAAAAAAACAAAAGCCGGTAAATATTCCTGACGTTAACGGCGCACAAACTGATACATTTGTTCATTTGCAACAATATCTCGCATTCTTTAAATAACTTTTATCAAAATGCTGCTGATTCCAGATTCAAGTCTCCTGTTGATACGTAAGCATGAGTCATCATGTGCGTTTGACAGAGGATAGTGTAATTACTTCCAATGTTGTGTTTAAAGAGGTCCTCTGACCTCAATTAGTACATGAACATTCCAATTAAATTTGTACATAAGGCCCTGCCTTTTTTTCTACATTTTTAAATTAGAAACGCGCCTATCCCTCTGTGGACCTGCATTGAAAAGAGCGGGGGAAGCCCGTTGGGAGCGGGCGCAGCACGCTCGTAACATTTTAATTGCTATAGTGTTCGCGACGTGAATTCATGACATTGCTTCGCAATGAAATGAAAAATTTTGAAAATTACGCACGCGTTATGTTAATCGACCGGTGGTCCGGTAGGCGGCTGTGTCACAGTGTGTCAATATCGTACGGAAAGGATAACGGTCGGGTAAAGTTACGTCCGTTTTTTAGGTTCATAAACCTTTTAACATATCGGCGAATTAAACTTCCAAACGTTACATGAAAAGTAGACACTTCTACTTGCACCGGGTGCAGTCGTGGTCAGAAAGTAACGGCCGACTTTGAATTGTAAGTTGGATTGCTCCCAATGGAAGTTAACGAGTAACTGCACCTAGAAGGACCCTGGGCCAGAGATGGGCAGTATCGAAAATACTTGTATTTGAAATACGTATTTTCTATACATTTGTAGTTTGTAATTTGTATCGGAAATACATTTTCTGAGAGTATTTTGTATTTTTAAAATACATTCAAAATCAAAATACATATAATTTTATTGTGTACAATTTGTAAGAGTGCGCGACGGTATGGCAGGGATACCGAATCGGTATTAGCCTGCCATCTATGGGACAATAAATTGCCCCTTAATTTACTTCTGTAAAAACCTTTTCATATGACCCGGGACATTCCTCATGCAATGTTTTAAATAGGAATGAAATTGAAGTATTGCAATTTCTAGGTGACAAATCAAAATGTCTATCAACGCTAAGTGCATATCCGGCTGTAAAAAAGTTGTTTGTACGTTATAACTCTGGCCTCACATCCAGTGCTCCTGTGGAAAGGTTATTTTCTTTTGCAGGATTTATTCACAATTGCAAAAGAAGCAATTTAGCAGTCTCTATGTTTGAAACATTATTGCTTTTGAAGGGAAAGAAGAATTAAGGAGGAGTAAGTGAGACTAGTGAAATAAACAAATTATTACCATATATTCACAATGTTATTTAAGAGATTTTGCCCTGGATAATGGTCTGATTGCCAGTTACTTATAAATACGTTGTAAGAATGTTTGAGCCTCTCATTCTAAAAATAGTTCATATTTGAATTGATTTTAATTTTTTATTAGATAAGAACTTCGGTGAAGGTATGTATTTTGTATTTTAAGAATGTATTTTGAAATTACATTTGTATTTAGTATCGAAAATACAATTTTTAGAAGTAATTTGCATTTTGTATTTGAAATACAGATTTTTAAAGTAATTTATATTTTGTATCTAAAATACATTTGACGAGTATTTTGCCTATCTCTGCCCTGGGCACTGTCCCGATATACACTTTGATCTCATCCACAAGGCCGAGAAGCGATGGACAAGTAAGGAGGCCAGACATTAAACGTGACGTGGTAGGCTCAATAGTCAATATAAATCCAACACCGAAAAAACACTTTGGATATGAGAATCGTAGGTTTGGGTGTCACACCCAAACCTGAGGTGAAGGAAAGGACTTGTCCATACATTTGGTTGTGTCACCCAAAGGGAATGGGTGATGAGGAGTTGGATGTTCCAACTACTCCTTTGGTTGATAAATCCAAAGAACATGGACGAGTACTTTGGGTGAGAGAACCAAAGTGTTGGGTAGCTCATCAGAACAACGTTTAGATGCCGAATGAAAAGTTTATATCACCTGCCCAAAGGATTGCGCGCCTACCCCTTCCTCCCTCCTTTTCAGCCCCACTACACCTTAATATTGTTCTTTCTCAACCCATTTCTAAAAAGCCCACAAGGACAGTGCAACTTTGCCTTTGGTTCTCACATCCAAAGAATTAGTTCTGACGTCGCATAATTCTTGATGGCGCATCCTAACCTTCCCGTCCAAAAGGGTTTAGGGTATAGCATCCAAACTTGTTCTCTCAGTGCACGATTTGATCTCTGGTTTTTTTTCTTTAATAGGAAAATCCTCCAAAATTGTTGGCACATTAATGGCTGATGCCGGGTTTTGCTCGTAAGTGGGCCCTTCCCGCTTCTATAGCGGTAAGGTGTTTTACCCCGTCCCTTCCCTTCCAGACCTATCCCTACCCCAGAGGCGTCGACGGGCTCCTATCGCGGCGGCGCCTCTTCCCTTTTTTGTTCCTTCCCATCCAAACCCCTCCCTGGGAGCGCGGGCGTATAAGTCTCTGACAGTTAGTTGTGAGTTGATTCCCGGCCACGGTGTGTTGTATTTGTATCCCTCAGAGGACCCACCTAGGAGTCCTGATCTCTTTGTCTCGAATCTATCTAGGCAGGGCAGTTTCAAACGACAGAGTACAGAGTCTATCCGACTACTTAGTTCTTACATGGATACTGGATCTCCACCTGGGCACTCCTGTATTTGTACTAGACAGTTTTTGGCTCACGCCAAGATCCCGCTCCATTTAATGGCAGCCAACTACAAGTTCTGCACGTTTGGAAACAGATTTTTAGATGCAATGGAAAAATTTGTCCACAGTCGGTGCCACTACAGGCTGAATAAGGCTGAGCCGGTGAGATATGTGAAGTGAAGCTAGTGGGGCGGGAACGAAGGGGAACGAGACTGATAAGAAACCGAGCCTGCTGAGTGGAACAGCTCGACAATCAAAGTTACTATCTCATCCGCAAGAGGTAGCAGATTCAAACGATTTTCAGCACGTCAACGTAAGCTGTGAACCGAGGTGCAGAAATATGAGCATAAATTACGTGTTGGATATAATCAGGAACCCTAGGGTCATAATCAAGTTACTACAGCTGGTGAGCCTTTTTTTTTCAAGATAAGAATGGCATTTACCCTGAAATTTTCTTTCTTCCTATTGCTTTTTTGAGAATGGAAACATGGACTCATTTAATCTCCTACCAGGCACTTGCGATATCATGCACTGCACTGGCCGACTCCAGTTTTTTCTACGCAAAAGACTTACATAAAGCTGCGTTTCTGCATATTGTGTATGGAGGATATATATTGATAACTACCATGGAGGTACTAAGGATTTTTATGGGAGACAGAACGAGACAAATTTTGGTAAGTTTTTGCATTGTTTTGCCGCCGTTAATGCCATTTAATTTCACGTTTTTAAGCTGAAAAAGTGTTAAAAATTATTTTGGTGGCGAATAATCAACAATATTCTGCTCAGTTTTCGAAAAAATACAAGTGTAACTTAGCTATTTCAAACCAGAATTGTTATCTTCTCGATCTCAAAACTCATTTTCACATGAAAGCTACTTGAACGAAATGTCATGTCAGAGTCGGCTTTAGTCTGCATATATAAAGAAGACTATGAACTTAATAAAATCTGAATCAGTCCGGAATTACAGAAAAATATCGCTGAAATACCTAGGTCTACAATGGTTTTGGAGTTCACTTTGTGGAAGCTAGAGATTATGTTTCACAAAGAAAAAACTTAAATTCAAATATAGCGGGACTAACCACGGTGATAACGTTTACGAAATCACCCGCAATGCACAAATTGTGCGAACATTCCACAAAGAAAAAATCATTCGCCTTGACCATGATTCGAACCTGCATACCCATATTTCCAGTCGAGAGCTTTAGCTATTTTAGCAACAGAGGCGCTAAAAAATCCACAGAGGGAAATAATATTAGTTTATTCCATTTATTAAACATCACAGATATATGTTCCGCTCAAATAGTATTTCATTGACACAACCAAGAGGATGATCAGTGGGGGGGGGGGGGGGTTTCCCAAGAATAGGAACGTTTACCCGCCTCAATTTAACATAGGAGTTGTGACACAGGAAACGAGGCTGGACAGAGTGAATAATAATGAATTCGATGAAGGATGACTTACTGAGTAGTGAATAAAAACCATAAATTGTAATGAACTAAGTAAATGCAACTGAATATTCAATAACGATTACTTGTTAGGATAGTTTCGCTTATTGGTTTGCCGTAGCTTAGCTCTACGATATCTGGACTCGGAATAGGTAAACTAATATCTGCATGTATGGTTAATTCAATCAGCTAAAATTAATCTTTTTTTTCAGGAACTATTTTGGTCAGCGGTAGGGGCTGTTCTGTGGGTATCAGCAGCGGGAGTAGACTTTGAATATTACACATCTCTGAATTCAGAAACAGACAGCGACTATATGAAATCGAAACTTAAGTCAGCATTGTTGGGACTTTTTAACTCGATTGTTTACATCGCGGAATTCGGTATTGTCTTCAGATGGGGATAAAAAATCCCTCAGTGCATGGTTCAAAGAAAACTGTACTAAAGTGACAAATTTGCCGAACAATGTGTCCATCTATTTCTTTGGAATCCCACGACGTAATGGTTACTAAAATTTTATTCATCCATTTCACTTAATTATGGATACAGTGCATAATCATCCAACAATATACATAAAATAATTCACGTCAGTGCAATCCAAAAGCAAGTTTAAGTGCCATTAACAGTGATTCACAATGTGGATTTGGTTTTGACACTAATAACAGACTCCACAATTCACCCATAAACGAGGCCGAGGCGAGGTGGTTCAAACTCCCCCGAAATGTTCGTGTATAAAAATGCTTTTCCTTAAAGCCAGCAAAGTGTCCTCGGATGGTTTAGGGAAACGTCCATGGCAAGTGTGAAAAAGTAAAAAACATCCGGAACGAGGAAAGCATTAAAATATTCATTCCGGTCAATCCTGGAGATCCTGGCAAGCACAATGCATTCAATTAAAATAGGAGGAGGTACTGCACCTACAAGCACATCGTCCCCGAAAACTACGGGAAGTGGGGTTCTATTTTCATCAGCAGATAAGCCTTGTTAACGCTGCCGTAAGTGCTCCCTACAATGCCGCAACTAGACGAATTTCTGAACTGGGGTCGTGCTATGAAAACGATCAAGACGTTACTGAAACTTTGAGCAAAATATAAGAGCAAAACCAAATTATCTACGGAGGGTATCCATTGTCCGCCGTTGCCACGACCCTTAATGAACCAAATTCACTGGAGAGACGTCCACCACATGCTGAGTCACCTGGTGCTCACTCGGTGATAGTGGACACAGGAAATACTGCTTCTCATTTACTTTTCATTATTCAGACTCGACTGAATTCAGCCCCAATCTATTGGACTATTCTCTTGTGTACTGAGTGAATGTGACCACAATTTTACTGGTTTTTAAGCAAACAACATTGCCGTATAGAGTGAAACATTTCGTTTCTTGCTTCCTTGAGGTTTTAACTGTTTTCTACGACAAATGTTTCATCCTTCAAGAGCATCAGATAACGTCTACAAAACACGCGCGACCTACCTTATGTAGAGGTATCATGCTCACTTTTTCAGGCTACAGAGTGATTATTAGAAACGGTGGAGGAGATAGAAATTAAAGCCGTAGCCATATTCGTACAAGAACCCAACAGTTTATTGCAAGGCTGAATGACTGTGGACACTTGAAAACCCAAAATTATAGCAGTACACATTCTTGCTCATACTTTGATTACTAAACTCGTAGGGAAAAAAGAAAAACCTAAGAATAAGTAAAGGGAATCCGCAATATTCCTACGTCAATTTCACCTCTCCTGCTAGAACCGATTAGGATTCATTGGCAATTACGTGCTGTTATAAGAAGCGCCATCTCTATTTACCTTCCTTATCTCGATGATCCAATATATTTGTGCATAAACTCACATCAATTTGCTGAAATCCCAGAATAACAATGCTGACAAAGAGACCATGTTTTCCTATTTGAAAGGTAGGAAATCTCGCGAATAAATCGAGATTATGCTTCACAAAGGAAATACCTCCCTCATCACAAATCAAAAATAAAACAGTGCAACCATTCATTAGGCCTCGCCTACTTATTATCCTTATCAAATTGTTTACCTTATCATTTTCCGCCTTACACTCTATCATGCTGATGTCTAATAGTGATTCCAACAACAGCGTGAGGAATACTTGGCCAATGAGGTATACATCGCAGTACCTTCGTTTATTCATTCCGAGGACAATTACGGTATTATAAATGAGGTCAGCACAATGCCGACGAACTGAAACGAAACACGAAGCACAGCTCGCGAGGTTTTCCAGCACTAAGAATCTTTCATGAGCCTTTGCACACCGCGCTACACTAGCTAAGGTCTTACTTCAAAATACACACATGATTCTCCCATAAGATATGGATACCATCCTGAATGCTCGGAAACTGATCTTCGTATCTGAACATTAAAAGATAAAGAGTGATTAAGCAAAATTCTCCCAGCAAAAAATCGAAGCGAGATAATCTTCCTGTGACCCAAATGAATTTCCACAGTTCTGGGTAGTTGCGGTAATTTTAACTCCTTGTTATTCATGGAGTCTTCCATTCACTTACCGCAAACAAGTAAGCTCTACAGTACCGTCAGTAACAATAAAGAGTTCCTTTATGGGTATGGAAAGGAAAAAATTGTGTTCACGTATAGCTGAAACAATTAATTTCTGGGGTTTCACTAGGCCATAATAGCGCATTCATCCGCGCATGCTTCCAAAAGTAATGTTCCCAGGCAAAATGGGGCAAATAGAGGAAGATAAACAGACATAATGTCAGTGTAAAATAAAATATTGTATGCCATTATTTATAGTCAAATAAACTTTGATACTGAAAAACCATAATTGCCATGATTTATTCACACAAAATCCGAGCGATTAATACTCATCCAATGATAACCGAAGGAAATGAAGCACGGTTCTAAAATGACTGACTGGCCAAGATTTGACACAACCGAAGGTAAGTGGCCACTTACAGAAAGATGAAATACGCCAAGAGGACAAGACACTTTAAAAAGAGGGATTCCCATTGCAGTATAAACTATCAAAATCTACCATCCTTAAAACGGCACTTTTTATTCCATATTCAGATAACAATGTGATAACTTCAACACTGATATGTATTGAGGAAATATTTTCATTCTTGCGGAAGGAGGAAAGATTTTCCTTCCGCAGAGCTGATTTTCAACTCTGAAAGCTAAATTTCCATGGTAAATATTGGTAAGAAGGTATTATTTTTTTAAGCTTAATTGTATGTACAGCAGGATTCACGAAGAAACCACTTGAAAGAGCTTTCGTGAGTCATTACAGCTGAAGTTTGCGTTGTTCAAATGTACCCCGCGTACCCAGGCCTGCGCGGTATTTCAAATGCAAGTATTTTAAAATACGTATTTGAAATACCAAATACAAATTACAAATGTATTTCAAATACGTTACTTGAATTTATCTTGCAGTGGCGTAACTAGGAATATGCTTTGGGGGAAGGGGGATGGGGAAGGCCTGTGAGCGATCCCCCAGCACCCCAGGAAAATTTTTGAAAAATGACAAGCCTGGAAATACATTTTATATCATTTTGGCGATTAAAATTAAACTTTAAGCATATACAGTTATCACAAGTGAAAACCAGAGAATCATTTTTTTATTTCTCTGAGGCTTTGGGGGATCTATTCCCCTCATTCCTCCATATTTACGTCACTGGTATCTTGTTTTCAAATGAACATTTTTGGTATTTTTCCATTCTAAAATAAAAAAAAACGACATTTGTAAAATACTTTTGATGTAGCTCTGATAACACATCTGTAACATTTTGCTTCAGAGTTTACTTCATTTTAGTTAGAATCGTTTTCTTCAAGTTTGAAACTATTCATTACGTGCCAAGGTTATATTTTTTAAAGATAGTTTCCATACCAATTCATTGAGTACTTTAAAAGATCATTAGCATACTATTTTGTCGATTGTTTTTCAAATACCCAAGCCAAATGTATTTTGAATTTCAAACACATTTGGTGCGGTTTTTTGAATTTCAAATACTCCTCGGCCTATATTTTTCCCAGCCCTGCGCGTACCACTTCGATACATTGACTCTGCTCCGTGGCCGTGATTGGTCTCTTTAGTCTGAGGCATACAAGTTATATTTCGAATGCAGGGTACATTTTCATCGGTCAATGGAGGAAATAAGTTGCTAGAGGAGGATTATAAGGAGTTGTCAATTTATTTAATTTCAAAGGAAATGTCACATGTGGATGAACTGGAGGCCACTGTGTACACTGAAGTTTTCTTCGTATTTTCTTATCTCCAACGCCACGCGGATCAGCCTGGGTTAGAAGTTTTTCACCTACTCTATAACTGTATTTTTTAAAGTCAGACGCATGTCATTCAATCTAAATTATTCACTGGGAAAAAAAGACCATCAATCGCAACGAAACTTCGGCCAATATATCGAATTAGTACCTGGGAAACACCGTGAAAACAACCAGAGCACGGTAAGAATACCTTCATAAATGTGGATCTAAGCCAGGGGTCTCCAAACGTTTCAATATATAGGCCACATCATATATTTTCCACATTTATGCCAGCCAAAAGAATAAAAAACTAATAAGTGCCAGTATTTAAATTTCCCAAAAATTAGAGTATAAACATGGGAAAATTAAAAAAAAACTCTTGTTGGAAAAAAGGGCTAGCTAAATAGATTCCTGGCGTTAGTATTACATACCAAGGTGGCCTCACACAGCCGCAGCCGGAACCAGAACGACGTCACACGGAGTTTTCCCATCATTCATACTTAGCCGTCGCGTTTTCGCACGCTTGAAAATTATCACTTTTCATTTAATCGCGAAAAATAGATATTGTCATTTAAAAATCTAAAAGCGTGAAATACGTCCTCCAGGAGTAATAATCTTTCGATTTAGGCAATAAAAAAATTATAGGAAATCACCCTATTGTGTCGGGCCGGATATGGCCCGCGGGTAATAGTTTATAGAGACCCCTGAAATAGGCTATAAAATAACATAATTTATATTGAAATGAATTGCCTATAAATGTTATGTTTGCTTAAAATATATCAACCAATAAACAAGCGATCATCAGTTTGTGATAAGAAGGCTTCGGGACAACGGGGATGTTTCCGGCCTTTGCGAGAGGGTAGTGTTCATTTAACACTCAGCTACGTCATAAGTAGTACCTACTGACGGTAAAGACAGGCCCTTTTCTTCGTAATAACACTTTTTTTGTATTCCTATCCTTGATTTCTACATCCACTTTTTAACCTCTTGAAATACGGGTAGCTCACATAAAAAAATGATCCTAACAAAAGTGATAGATCGTGATTTGAAATTTCACGTAACTTTAAACAAAGTTTTTGTGCGGTCAAAACTGAGGCAGTATTGATCTTTTTTAAATAAAAAATAACCTACTTTTTCCACCCCACAACATAATAATTGGTCGCATCAATTATTTTCTGGGGAAAGCAGTTTTAAATAGTGTAATTTTATAATGTAAATATATAGGGCCGTCCTCGGTGGCGGTGGGGTAAAGTCCTCGCCCGCCAATCCGTAGGTCGTGGGTTCGAATCCCGCCTGGGTAGGTGATCCCTAACCAGGGCATGGATGTTTGTGTCTTGCTTTGTTAATGTTGAAAACCCGTTGTAAAGGCCACAATGTGCTGTTTACGGGGAAATTAAAAATAAATGCGAAAAATGGCAGTGAAGGTTTCTCGGGTTTTACACCGTGTAATATTCTCCATATCTCATTCCAACGTATCAATGAGCTACACGTCCATCTTCCCCAGGGATTCAGGCATTCAATGACTGATGATCCTAGATTAGGTTCCTGAATCCCTGAGTCGCTCTTCGAAACGTTGGAAGGGAAATTTGGAATCATACCAGGAATCCTAGTGGGTAGGATTCCGGGACACCGTGTAGGCGGTTGAGAATCCCGGCCGGGTGGGATATCGACATTCTCGGGCATGGATGCATGTGATTGCACGAACAAGTAAATTGTAAAGACCTATTTACACGGTACATTAATACGTACGAGTTAATTTCCAAACGCTTGAACGCGATATCATTATCATCACTGGTCAACAATCATAAGCTTGGTTAGGCGCAGATCTCCACTCAAATCTCCCATCAGCTAATCTTTTCTAACCAACTTATTTCTTCTATCTCGCAGCCTTCTTTACCTCTTCCACATATTTCATTCGAGGTCATCCTTTTTCGTTCTTGCCATCTACTTGTCCCTCAACGATTGTCTTCATCAGGCCATCATGTCTCAAGATATGGCCATTAAGGTAGCTGTGTTTTCTTGTCAACGTTTTTATGAGGCTTCTCTTCTTTCCTACTCTTCTTAAGACTTATTACTTCCTCTTTACTTACTCCGTCAATTTTATCCTCATCATCCTTCTCTAGCACCACATTTTGAAGGCCTCTATCCTAGATATCTCCGCGGCTGTCATTTTTCATGCCTCACTTCCGTAGAGAAAGATACTCCAAATGTAAGCTCTGGTAAACTGCTTCCTAACTTCTATGTTTAAATTTGAATGCGAGAATGAATGCATCCAACTTCTACGTATGCTTGGACAGAAAATATAACCTGTTCTAATTTCGTTCGTGCAAACGTATATGTTCAAATCTGGTCCACCAAAAGAGTTCATGCATTTAGTCATCAACTCGCACGGGTTACTCGCCTTTAGAGAGGAATTCATGGCCCAAAATTTGCTGGCAAAATCAGACGAGATAATTATTTTCTCTGCATTAATACGCACATATATTTTGATATTATGCGTAATATCTCTATTACCGTGCGGTGGAAATGTAGCGGTACGCTTGCATGCTGCGTGTTGGCGATTGATCACCCCCAGCCAAAAGCCCTAGAGGTGGCTCGCAGGGTATTATGTAGAAGTAGACGTAGATTATTACTTCTAAGAAATCTAAATGATTAAAAAAGTATGGATTTTTAAAAATTCAATTGATTCGGCTTTTACTTTGTGAAAATCCATGTTGAAATGAAAATACACAACCTTGGTAACTTTTCACTAGAAAATTATTTTTTGGCACGACAATAAATAATTTTCCAGTGAAAAGTTACCAAGGTTGTGTATTTTCATTTCAACATGGAATTTTTTTCACAGAATTTATTTAAGTAGGCCGGTTTCGTCACATAGGCGACATCTTCAGGTACAGAGTTTGATAATTTCTCCAATATATATACATTTCAAAAGGGGGGAGGGCTATATCATGCTAGGGAGGGAAGTATCATGCCTTTTTAATTATTTACTTTGGATTTTCACAAAGTACAGCCTGAAACCATCGAGTTTATCTAAGAAATCTACCTAAAAACGGAGGTGGGTCCATTGCGTAATTGTGGCGAGAGTTGAGATGGACAAAGGCGCGGAAGGAATGAGGGCGGGTGACGAGGTGTCTTCTTCCACAGGCGGCGGTGAATTTTTATTTCGCATCTGTCGGGGAGAGGGCGCGGCTATTAGCAGTCCGGCCCCAAGGCGAGGTGGGAATGACACATGCGCACGACCTTCCGTGCATCGCATTGTTGTGTCACGCGCCTTGCTCAACGAACGCGCTTCCGCCCCAACCTCGCAGTCACTCCACCCGATGCACATAACAGAGGAACTCACTTAAACTAGATTTCAGAGAATTCTTATGACACTCCAAAAAAAAAAAAGAAAAACCAGGGAGAATACGATAGTTTCCGCCGATATTCCGATGAATTAGCGATGAATCGAAATGAAAAGAAACAATGTGATATTAGAAACAACGATGTATGCGATCCATGTAATCTATGCGAGGTCTGTTAAAAAAATACGTAGACCCATGCCACAAAACAAAAAATACTTTATACACGAGTTACACGAATCTGTCCCCTTCAATGCACTCACCTCTCCGACGGACACACTTATCCCAAAGGATTTTTCCACTTTTGAAAACAGTCCTGGAACGCTTCTTTCGTGGTACTCTTCAGCTGTGTCATCGCATTTGTCTTGATCTCAGGAATCGTCTAAAATCTTCTTCCTTTAAAAGGGTTTATCATTTAGACATCAACTCGAACGGGTTACTATATCGTGAAACAAGGCCTTTGGAGTGGAATTCATGGCCCAAAATTCACTGGCGAAATAAGATGAGATTATTATTGTCTTTGCATGAATACGCACGCATATTTTGCGATTATGCATCATATTTCCATGACCGTGGGTGGGAATGTGGCTGTCCTCTTGCATGCTGCATGTTGGTGATTGATCACCCCCGGCCAAACGCCCTGGAGGTGGCTCACAGGGTATTAAGTAGAAGTAGACGTAGATTATAACTTCTAAGAAATCTAAATAACTAAAAAGGTATAGTTTTTTTCTCAGAACTTATTTAAGTCGGCCTGCTTCGTCGCATAGGCGACATCTTAAGGTACAGAATTTGTTAATGTCTCCATTATATACACATTTCAAAAGAGGGGGTTAATAAATTCTGTGAAAAAAGTATAATACCTTTTTGATTATTTAATATTTGATTTTTACTAAGTAAAGCCTGAAACTATCGAGTTTATCTAAGAAATCTACCTAAAAACGGGGGTGGGTCCAAGATGAAGTCACAAGGAGCTAGGCTATCACCTGTTATGATTCTACATATGAAGGTTTCGTCTTCTCCTGAACGTTCAATCAACTCCTGAAAAACCTGAACGCGATGAACCTTCTAACTTTCCTTCATCCGACGTGGAACCAATTTCGCAACAACGCGGAGCATCTCTAATTTCTTTATCAAAATTTCGTGGCACGTCGTAATTGATATCTCACTCTCTTAAGCAAGTTCTCTCATGGTCAGACCTCAATTTTTTCGAACATAGGTATTGACTTGGTTTACATGAGTCGTCAGTTGACGTGGAAGGACTTCCAGAACGCTCATCGTTCTCAATTGACTGAAGACCATCTTTAAAACGCGCGTGCTACAAGTCGCACGCCTCATTGCATTATCACTGTAAGCCACCTTGAACATATCAAAAGTTTCGCTCGCAGATCTTCCGAGTTTAACCCAATACTTCACAGCAACTCTTTCCTGTTTTGAGACACTACTCATCCTAAAATCCGCCATATAACACAAAACGCACTCCACAAACAACTGCCTCATTAAGCAACAAATAATGAATGATATCTGAAAAAAACAAAATTGCCCTGTGATCAGATGATGTTTACGAATAAGTCGACACCAAGTGGATTTATCAGGAACCAACTGAGTCGGCACAACTCAAACAGTTTACGTATTTTTTGAACAGACCTCGTATTGAAGTATTCTACCGATTAAGGTAGGTTTCCATGGAGTACTTAAAAAGCATTCTGAGAGCCACCCTTTCCTTAAACACTTCCCTCTACAATTCACTGGAAGGCCTACCCCCATTCACTCTATCCACAAATCCTGTTCTATTCTCATAATCAATATACGAGCCTATAATTTTCATAACAATTGGAGAATTCACCAGGTAAGGCTAAACACAATTTTAATAAACTCATTAATACCCACGCTAGCTGATACTAATCAGAGAACAATCGTAAATACAGAAGTATCTAATAGTATATTGACTATAGCGAAGGGTATGATCGAGGAATACTAACTACAAGCAAAATTCTTGTTAGGTACCTACCTCGTATTATTATTTCTAATATAACAGATGACTCGTGAAATTTCATTGCTCTACAATACGAATCACATTTTATTGAGTGAAACCATCCTATCACCTTTAATTGCACGGTAATAACGTTGATAATTTATCTTATTTCTACAAGCGGATGATTTTTTCTGTAATTTCTTGTGGCGTCTTGAGATAAATGAAAACTGCATGCATTTAAACATACATTGACACAATTTCAAAACGGTGTGTGTAATAACATTCGTGAGAACACCACTACCTCCAGGTAAACAACGTTGAGGCCGCTTGTAATTATATATTACGTTAATACATGTTATTCTTAATGGCGATGCCCTAGTGACCCTAGTCGGACCGAAACTGGCCACGACCAACATTGAGCTCCTCCCATTGTCACAACCAGTCTCAGATAACTTTGTCGTCAAACACCAGCTCTTCCTCTTTTCCTGAAATACTAAGTTGGATACTTACCCTACACAGAGAAAGAAGTGAAGGTTACCAATATCCCCCACGTCACGGAGGAATGACCTTCGTATTGAAGTAAGGGGCATGCAAAACGTCACGGAGAAATTCTGGACCGCAAGCAATTGTAAAAGAAAAAAGTTTCCGCATAATAATCACACGAATGCTTGAACACTAATTAAACAAACATATTATAGGTTCGCATATTAAATGTTTTCACCTGAAAATACTTTGGATAAGAGAGGGTTTAATTGATCAAGAACATAGTAAGCCACAGGCGAGTTGATTTCATACAATGAAGAAACGGGAGCAGTTCCTTCCTCGGCCACCTGGAAACGCGAAGATAATACTTTGGGAATGTACAGAGAGGCTTTGCACAAATTGGAACCAAGGTACATTCCCTCAGTAGACCTGAGTTTAATCCACTCGGCCATCACCCTCCCTAACAACTACTTAAGATACGATGAAAGGCTCATTTCATTACATTCACATCCATTTCTTCGTCAGGTAGCGTGATTACTTGGTTAATGTCTAGACCACTCATTTCTACGTTTTCCCCCCAATTACAACCTATACCCTACGATCCAGGGTTTTCTCACTACCCACACGGTTAACTAATTTAATGTTCATCACTCTGCATAAAAATATGAAAATGCTTCCAGCAATAACAAAAATTTTCAAGTAAACAAATATCATGTAACGACCAATGAAAACACACTACCAGGAAAATAAATAAACTTTTACTGGAGTTGGTGGACAAGTATTAATCCCAAACCTTGCTCACGGTTAAAACTTGCATAGATTGGCTAGTCGTTCCGTTTAAGCTATTGTATAGGCGTAGCCTACGAACGTAGGCTACGGTATAGGTTGTTGGAAATGCATAGTCTTTCGTTGTAGGAGGACGAGAAGGCGAGTGAATAGGAAAGTGACCGTGGGAAGACATTCCTATATTCCCGTTTGTGTGGAGAAAGGGTCGGGTATGCGAGGGGCAGTCACCGCCCTTCATCGCAGGTAAAATTTCCCGGAATGGACCCCTGAGGGAGGGGCAGGCAGACACCTGGAAGGAAGGAGAGATCCTGGAAAGGGGTCGCCCCGGAGCCATCACCATTGTCTCCGGCTGAGGATTGAACAGGACAAGCGGCTGGAACACTTTTCCACGTCTTCACTTGGACCTTACTCTGGCGTCCCTCAGGGCAGTGTCATAAGCCCACTGCGCACTACTACTATTGGTGAAATACTAGACGGTAAAGTTCGATTAATGGCAGACGACGCTGTAGTTTAGAGGGAAATAGGTTGCAAAGATAGCGATACACTAACGAACGACCATACTGAAATCCAATAAATATAAAATCTTATGGCCTGCACGAAGATGCCATTTCCTGGATAAGAGAACTTTTGAGCGACCGCGTTCAAAGCGTAGTATTAGACGGTGCAGCATCCAACGAGTCACTTCTGACGTCCCTCAGGGAAGTGTCATTGGCCCACTCCTCATCCTCCTCTGTATCAACGTTATTGTTGATTTACTAGACAGTAAACTTCGATTATTTTCAAATGGCGTTGTAATAGGGAAGTACTAACGAACGACCTCACCGCAATCCAAGCATAGTGCGATGCGTGGCAGTTACGCTTCATTTTGAAAAAATGCGTAGTAATGAATTTCTCTAAAAAACTCCCCAAAACAGAGCTATTTCATTCAGGGTACCCAATTAGAGACTGTCGAATCCGTAAAATATCTAGGAGTTAGACTCAACTATGATTAATCGTGGAATAACAGCGTTAGGGCTTACTAATAGGTGAGTTGACTCGTAATGTAACCTACCCACTTGTGTACTCCTTAATGATGTTTCTGAATTTTCATCTACATCTACATAATACCCTGCGAGCCACCTCTAGGGTGTTTGGCAGGGGGTGTTCAAGCATGCAATTGGACTCCCACATGCAAACCACACAGTCCAAAAAACGTCACGCATACTAACAAATTATACCACCATATGCTGTTAGAAATAATAATAAAATTCAGAAACATGCATTAAGTTTTGCATAAGTTAGTGCGCTACACTACAAGTCATCGTATTTCCTTGTATTTCCTCGTATTTCCTTTTTCGCCCACGATATTTTAGTCTCCGGGGAAGACAACATTCCAGTAGACGCGATTTTTCTTGATTTCAAAAAGGCATTTGATAAAGTACCCCACGGAAAGTTAATAATAAAACTGAAATCTTATGGTCTAGACGAAGATGTCATTTCCTGGATTAGAGAATTTTTGAGCGACCGCGTCCAAAGAGTAGTATTAGACGGTGCAGTCTCCAATGAGGTTAGAGTGACTTCTGGCGTTCCTCAGGGTAGTGTCATTGGCCCACTCCTATTCCTTCTTTATATAAACGACATTGGCGAAGTAGTGCAGAGTAAGTTACGATTATTTGCAGACGACGCTGTAGTTTACAGAGAAATCCGTTCCAGCAAAGATATAGATGAACTAACGAATGACCTTGCTGCTATCCAAGCTTGGTGCGATGCTTGGCAGTTAGAATTAAATTTGGAAAAATGCGTCGTAATGAATTTCTGGAAGAAGAATAACTCCCTACAGCGTAACTATGTCATTCGGGGCACGCAGTTAAAGGCAGTTGAATCTGTGAAATATCTAGGGGTTAGACTCAATAATGATCTATCGTGGAATAAACATATTCGAGAAATAACCGGTCAAGCTAATCGTAAAATGGGTTTCGTTAAAAGAATATTAGGAAAGTGCGACGACAAAGTGAGAGAAATTAGCTACTTTTCCCTCGTTAGACCACATTTGGAATACGCTGCCAGTGTTTGGGACCCTCATGAAAAAGGCTTAATAACAGAGTTAGAACGCGTGCAAAGAAGAGCTGCCAGGTATGTGAAAGGTCGTTACGATAGTCTTGTTAGTGTAACTGACCTCTTACATAAACTCGGATGGGAATCTCTGTCGGACCGTAGATTGAAAAATAGACTAAACCTTTTAGATAAATTCAAGAGCAGTGTCTTTTCTGACGAAGTTAACCATATCTTGCGGACGCCAACGTACTACGGAAGATCAGATCATATAAATAAAATAAGAGAGATAGATTGCAGAACAGACAGATTCCGAATGTCATTTTTTCCACGATCAATAAGAGATTATAACGGCAGCAATAGAACGCGTAAATAGATTGCATGACTTGTAGTGTAGCCTACTAACCTATGTAAAACTTACTGCATGTTTCTGAATTTCTATTCTATTTCTAACAGCATATAGTAGTATAGTTTGTTATTATACGGGACGTTTCTTGGACGGTGTGGTGTGCATGTGGGAGTCCAAATGCATGCTGCATGCTGGTGATTGATCACCCCCTGCCAAACACCCTAGAGGTGGCTCGCAGGGTAATTTGTAGATGTAGATGTAGATGTATTTCCAACAGCATTTTTTGAAAGTTCTATTTTTTTAGACAGATTGCCTTCATGAGTAATTGGTAAAGTTTGCCTTTGCTCGAATGTGGAAGTATAATTAGTTAGTATGCGTAACATTTTAATGGCCGAATGGTGTGCGAGTGGGAATCCTCTTGCATGCTGGTGATTGATCACCCATGCCAAACACCATAGATGCGGCTCACAGGGTAATATGCAGATGTAGAAAAGTTGTCATTCCGGAAAATGGAGGCGGACACTGAATACCAAATAATCTATCACCAGTTGCAAAATTCTGTCACCCGAGTATGATGGCTATTTTCTCAATTACTGACCTTTGATTTTAAAATAAAGAACGTACATGGAATAAAGCTCGTTCATTTATGCGCTTACCGATGGTATGCTTACTTTTTATATCTGAAGGGTGATTTCAAAATTCTGTTCTGACTCATAGGATATAAACTGTGCTTTGACTACTTTCAAGCTCCTGTGGCAATGCTGGAGGTTCAATTTGGGCTGCAGCCACTGAAGATAAGCGTGATATTTCTTACCTCATGTTCTCCTTTAAAAAAAGTGAATAGCAATATAGACTTCCCTGATCTCCTGGGGAAGGTTGACATCAATATACTCGCAGGAACGCGTTCTGGGACAATCTTCACCAGAAAATACCAATCTATCTACCATACCTTAAACGTGGCTTCTCAATCATCTTTCGTCTTGAGGGAGATGCAGCATCGCAAGTTAACTTTTACGGAATTATTGCCGTCAGGTTCAAGGGTAAACTTCATAAATTATTGGCTTGTTATTGATTGGGTGCATTTTTATTTAAACCAACCAATTATTTTAGCATTGTTACATCTAATTGCTATGGATATATTTTGCATTTTTGTTATACTTCTTGTATTTATATGTTGTTGTGTAAATGGTGTATCCGCTGCCAATAAATAAATAAATAAATAAACCAATAAAATTCCCCACTCTTGTACATAGTAATGTATCGCTAAGTGCTTCCAACGATTAATTTCTCGTAACTTGTCCCTCAAACTGGCCTATATAAGCACAAAGAGGACGAGTATTTCCCGAACATAGCAGCTTGGCGCTCTTGCCGCCGACACGCGGCTCGCGTGTTCTGTCAAAGAGACGCGAGGAAAGGGAGTTAATATTTTTTCTCTCTCGTGTGCACGGCCGGCGGGAGAGGAGGAAGGGGAAGTGTTGGGAAGGGGATGCGGAAGAAAGCAGAGCGAGGGGAAAAAAAGAATTAAAAAGCCACGAGAGAAAGAAAGAGGGAGAGAGACTGAGAAGCGACTCTTTTTACCGTCCTTAATAGGGCCTTTGGTCGTCGGTGAGCGTAGTAGCTAGTGGTATGGGAGAATTGTTAGGGAGAGGAAAACAGAGGTGGAGGGGGGGAAGAGGTGGGGAGGAGAAGTGGGTGGGGCATCTAGCAGCGAGCGCTACTTACTAGGATTGAGCGATGCCTCGATTAATCTACAAAATAAAATCTAAATCAGCGGATTATACGAGTAGATCAGCGGTTCCAAACCTTTTTTTTCCTCCCGTACCCCTCTGTATATACGAGGGCGAGTCAATAAATCAGTCGCAAAACTGAATGGAAGCAAAAACACTAACTTTCTGACATTTATTTCACATTTCCAAATATTCACCCCGTACATTCAGACACTTATCCGATCTCTTTACAAGCCCTTGAAAGTCAGCAGCAAAGAACTGTCGCAGCCAACGTTTAACCTCATATATTACGGCATCATTTGTATCAAACTGACGGCCACCCAAATGTTATGTTAAGGGCCCAAACAAGTGAAAATCACTGGGGGCTAAGTCAGGACTGTACGATGGATGGATCTGCAGGCAAAAGATGCGTGCGTAATTTCGAACGGTATAAGGCACACACACGTTTGCGACTTATTCATTGACTCACCCCCGTATATAACTAATACTGTGGCCCCAAAAATGTAACGTGCAAATTTTATTACATAATTTCACTACGGGTCGGTGACACTTTTATGGATGAATAATAATAGAAACTTTATTTTAAATACCCCATAAAAGATGTATTCAATTTCGTAGTTAAGAGATAAATAATTCCTGGCGTCCGTCATTACCGATTATTTTCGGCGTACTCCCAGTTGGGATCCGCTGATCTAGATCATCTCTGACCGATAGTGGCAAGCATGGTAAATGTATAATTATGCACAAAAGCGACTATATAAAAGAAAAACTTCAATATCACTTGACACTATTATATCTTTATTTATCCCTTCCATATCAATACGGGTTCTCCCACTACAATCCCTTGTTTTTCTCTCTGTAACCAAGGCACCAGCTCATCACAAAACACTTAAAAAAGAAAGGAAAACGCAAATAAACAACATATGAGCGTCGGAAAATGAAAAAATAAAAAGAATAGAAGAGTACATGTATAAATTGCCACGGTTGATAATTGAAAAAGAAGAAACTTTTTTTTTCAAAAGAAAAAATTGCTTTTTTCCACATGATGTTTTATTACTTGGAAAAATTAAAACATCATGTGGAAAAGGAAAAGTTTAAAAACCTTCCACTACTACGATAAATGATTTCCACCAAGTCACGCCCATTACTACACTCATAAAAATGAGGAAGTACTTTCCATCAATTTTTTTCTAGCGAACATGCGCTTCATGACTTATGCTTTCCTGGTGGATCGTATTCATGAAGTTCCCTCGGGGCCACACCAGGGAATAGGTCATATTGATTCCAAAGTTTCCGAAGGTGAGGCTTCCACCGTCTTAAGAGTTAAATTCAAAATTTTCAACTCGTAAATTACAGATAATTTACTGACACAACAGGGTACTAATTCACCTACTCATCTCCGAGTTGAAAAATTTCGTGTTTAGCCCTAAATACGGTAGCAAACTCAAGACACTGAACGGTTGGAATGAATAAGACTAATTTCCTGGCGTGTAGCCTAAGAGAACTTCAGAAATGTGCTTTATGTTTTTCAACTATGGATACCTTCCACCACACAAAGCCAGAATCATCTGGCATTATTACACGGTTGTTAGTCAACTGATTACTGGCGGTCAAACCATTGTCCACCGATTTCCATAATGGATGATTGCACAGTAACATGGCAAAATCCAAAAGCTTACTAAAAAATATTAATTCATTGACCCACCCCCCAGAAAAAAGAAATACATATTGCTTTAGCTCGGAGAGAGTTCTGCCTCTCCCGAACATGAAATGACGTCAAGATGACATATAAAAATTTTAATCTTAATTCAATATTCGTTACTTTATACTACTCCCATACCACCGAAAACAAACAATCATATTTGCCTTTTGTAATGGGTTTTTTCAATAATCTAAAAGTTACACGTGCAAGGACAATCATTCCCTGGATATGGACAACCAAACCAGGCCGGACTAGAACCCGCGACCACTTGTTTGGCGAGGAAAATGTTCATCTTTTTGCCACGCCTCTGTGGGTGTTCATAGATCATAATATAATTTACTACACATTATCCTAATTTCCAGGTCCGATTTTTAATTTCCCTGACCGGTAAAAACCCTGTTTCAGGCTCCAAAAGCTGATATCTAGCGAGCATAGTAATCTCCACAGACTGCGCTGAAGAGCCGCCCACCTTGGCGGAGGACCGCACCATTCCCAAGCCTTCGCTTCCCGGCGTCGCACGCACCGAAAGGAGGGAGAAATGGAGGGACATACACAACCCCAACAACCCCCCCCCCCAACCTGCCCCGCGTAGTACGCTCCTCTCGCCTTCTTTTGTTCCCTCACACTTAACGCACACCCCCGCCCTGCTTTTTCCACCCTCCCCTCGCCCCCTCCTCTTAACTACACAACAGACCCGCCCCCCTCCCCTCTTCTGCACGGGGGAATTCTTCCACGGCGTCGTCCCAACAGTGAAAGAGTTCCAACGAGTCAGGAGGACGACGAGAGCCGGTGAGTTGCCGACCAACAGTGCTAGTGACAAGAGCGGACGGAATAGAGAGGCACGCCGCCACAGGATTCGTTCGTGGAGACTGGACATTCGTCGAAAGGAGCACCCGGACCAGGATCGTCGCTCGCCGAGGGTCACAGAGCCACGGGGTCAAACTCGCAAGGGTCGGGAGAGGTCACCGCCCAATTGCAGGGGAGCGTGGCAAGCTAACCAACTCCCTTCCCGCGTCCATACGCCCGAAGTCTACTCGGGGAAGGAAGAAGAAGTCTTTGAGAGAGGAGGACTACACGGATCGGAGGATTTTCCAGGATGGCAGAGTCTCCGAAAGTCAGGGGCCCGGTGCTCGCCATCAAAATCGTGGAACTAGTGAGTACTGATTTTACATTTGTAAGACACGAAGTACACATTGACATCGGGAAGAAACCATAGTGAACTCAGGGGTGAATTTTTCTCGTGTGGAAAGAAAATTTTCATCCACGAAAATCACCAGACTTCATCACCAGTAGCTTGGTGCACATTGGGAAGTACTTATTTTATAGAAATAGATCTAGTTGTAGGCAAAAATTTCCGCAAAATATACTTTGAATACTTGTTGACATAATTTTAATTCCGATGCACCAACCCTGTTCCTTGAAATACACCCACTTCGTAAACTACACCCGAGGGGCGATTCGCAGGGTAAGGAGTGACTGCAGTAGTCTCAGGTTGCTTGATAGAAAGTGCACAACAAAATCGGGAGAAGAAAACTGTAATCTCCAGTCACACAAAGTCACGCACGGTGACTGCTAATGTGTCCGAGTGATACATACGCGGCCAACAAACAGTGACCGACTTAAAGATCGAGTCGCGATTGAGCTAAACGGGAGAGAGGATTGTGGACTGGTTCTAGAATGTCACCTATTCCTTGAAAATAAGTGGGTAAAGTGTCAGTCCGGAGAACGTACTAACGGGGGTTTACACCTCACTTCCTAGAGTAAGTCACTTATCGTTGGGAGTGAATGATGTTTTAGGCAACATCTTTCACTGAAAACTCTGCTTGTTGACCCTGAAAAAATTTCGACCCAGTCCTACCAACCCGCTCTGTTAAAAAAATAACACGTTTCATGAAGAGTGTTACCTAATGGTATCAAGTTTTAAAATTGGAAGCATTTCCATTAAGGAATAAGAGGACTCATAATTTTCCCCGGGAAATCACCTCTTGGTCGACCGGTTTTGACGCGAAGGAAAAATCATCAGGTGACCAAACCGGTGGCCCAAAAATGTATTAAAATGTAATGATAACGAAGTTGATTCACGCATCCTCAAAATGAATTTATCCATGGATAGGATCCTGACGATTGATTTCCCTCGAATGATTAGCCAATGGTATATTTTTGCGAAAAAAATTGCGCGATTGACAGACATTGTTATTACTTAGGTTAAGTTGCGCTATGAGAAAATGGAATCCAAGGTTTGGGTCACCAAGAGGACACAACTAATTCCGCTTGACTTTTCACATATTTTATTCGTTTCTTGGCGTAATACTAACTAAAATCTTAACGTTGTCATTTTGAAATTCTCAGGGCACATTATAAACTTGTCAAGAAACATAAGGATCTAAAATACGAAATTTTCTTCAGCACATTCAGTAAAAAATTTCTCAGAAGTGAGTGATCTTTGATAACAATCTGTTACCTGATATTAACCCTGGAAATGCAAATATGATTACAAGGATTTTTTGTAAGTATCACTTACGCCAGAAAATGAAGAAAAAATTTTGGCAGTCGACAGGTACTGATGAGTCCTATTAAAAAAAACTCAGGCGACACCAACAAGAAAACATAATCAATCATGTTATCACATCGAACGATTAAAATTTTAATTTGCAAGACTCCATGTATGTTTTCCCAGTATTATTATTAAATATTATAATTTAATTGTGGCAAGTAGACCAGTGACCTGGTGGTAACATAAACACGAAATGAAAACAATTGAAAACATTGAGAAGAAACCCTTGAAACCTACTCCTAAGACCGATTGTTAAAAATACGTAACTTTTTCGGAAAGGGCTAAAATATTATTACTCGTGGGTCTTTCCAGTTCCGTATGGTTCTGTTCAAGAGAGAGAACTGCTTTTTGTTCTTTGTGATCGGCACTTTATCTTGAACGGGTGATCATTTTTTCCCACTAATTGAAAGTTTGGTCCTTCGGGTAACTAAGAAAAACTCACACATTTGAAGATTAATATCCCTCGCAAGCATCCCACCTGAACATGCTGTACTGGATGAGGGGAACGCAATATCGAGTGTTTTCATCGTAGGATCTGATTGGAATTCTACTCCACGGTACGTAAAGGCACGTCCAGCGAAATGCGCGGGAGATGAGTTCGAATGGGACGACGCCGAGGGCGGAGTCCTCTCGGCCATCAATGGGTCACGTTTTGGCGGCAGTTCCGAAAAATTCAAAAGACCGTCCGTCGTCCGTGGGCGTGCTCCCGGGAAGCGAGCGATCCACATCCGGCCTTCTCTCTTTCGTCGGCTATGATTCGACCCACTTGCGGCGGCACAGGTGGATTTCGGGGAAGTATGGGCGAGGTCCATCGCTCGTCTCACCGGATGCTAATCGACACTCACATTTTCAATGCGATCAACGAATAGCTCTCTCCGGAAGGCTAGGAAAGCTGTAAACTGACGGAGGATAATTGGGACAAAAAAAATTCCACACTATAGAGAATGTGCATTCACGACAGTGTGATTCAAAACAAATGTTTTCAGATATGCTATTATAAATATGTTTTCATCATAAAAGGCATTCATCGAGGATGGAATCACAATGTAGGTACACAGAATGTGGTTAAAATGTCAACAAAAAGGCAAGTTTATTATAATCAACGATTTAAGTACCGAGGAATCAAAAGAGGAAAAGGAATTTTCAAGGCATTAGGTGAGGATAGGTTAAGGTTACTGATTTTTTGAGAATTTGCGCATTTTCCCTTATATTTGCAAGTTATAACTTTTTCTATTCATTTGATTGAGCGCCATTCCATGTAGCAAACATATTTGACTTCAATTAGAGGATTCACATGGTAATAACTCAAAATTTGTCCGGTAACTAGCCTAAGCTTTATTTTTATCGTTATCTTTCGGTTAACACTTAGAAGCCCAAGCCTGAATATACCTATGGATATATATTTCTTGCCAGGGACCTGATTCCGAGTAGAGCTAGGTTAGTCATCTTTGATTCCGTGGAAAAATATTCCAAGCATGTTCCTCGGGCCCCAACTACGCATCGTATTTCTTTAAGTATCAGGTCTTCTTGTAAGAGTGTTTCTGCCATTTAACAGCTCCTAAATGTACTTAATTCTACATGTGCTGGATTTTATAAAAAGTATCAAAAACCCAGGGTTTCACATGATTCGCAGATGAAAATACCACAGACTTCAAAGTTTCTATTGATCTTTTATCCCTTTTGTAATCAAAATGATAGAGTAAACATTTTTACCATTTCATAAAATTTTACGAACGCTCACGAGTTTATCCAAAAGAACCTATGACTATGGCTGGGAAAGCCTGGTTTATGGGGCCGTCATCAGATAAAGTACAATCAGAAGAGAATATCTTGAAAATGTCACACACCGTTAGGATAATAATTTGGTAGAAAAAGAGTCGAGTGAAATGAAGACGAAAGCAAACGGTGGTGAAGACCTCTTGTTCCTACACGACCAGAATCCTCCGTTAATAAGGTCGATGTAAATCAATGCATGTATCAACAAATAGGCAATTAATTATAATCTACGATTTTAGTACCGAGAGTTAAAAGGAAGAAACAAAGTTTTCTAGGCATTGGGTAAGGCTAGGTAAAGGTTACTCATTATTTTGAGCTTTTACGCGTTTTTCCAAGATGTGGCTTCATTGGATTATACATAACCAATTTAAATATTAACATCACATGTATAAATAAAATGATGAATTAAATTACGGCCCATATCATGCATAATTCAACCTCATCATTTCTTCCCAAAAGTAATAATAAATTACCTTGACTCTTTGATCACAGATACATTGCGCATGCATTAATCACTAGTTCAACAATAATATGGCCACAGTAAAAAATAAGGAGTTTTAAAATACGTCCGCGACCTTAAATTTTCAATTTCATTCCCTTGAAATGGGAGAAATAGAAAAAAACAAAGGCTAAGGTATTGTGAAAATACGGCAGTAGAGCAATGACTTACTTTCGCCACACCCTATTTGTATTCATAAAATTGAAAAAGCTCACGTACGCTATCAATGAAAAGTTCTAGCTGGTATACCACAAAATCGCTCGCACCGGATAAAGACTGACTCCAGAAGCTCAGTAAATATTGCTGCGTCATTTTCTCTACACACCGGCTGAAAAAAACCAATCCCGACGTGACCTTCGCGATTGAGTCACTGGAGGCCAGCAATCAATGTGACGCTGAAAGATTCATTGCGGAGACGTTACCGGGAATGGGTAATCTACGGCTTGCGTGGATAAGAAATGGATCTTTCTCACAACATAACGTAAAACGAGCTCCAGGGATTCCGAGCGAATGAGTAAGTCGCTGGGTGATTATTATGGGGTCCTCGGCGGAAGCACTTTCCCCTCAACCCCGATGATTCATGTTTTCCCGGTATGACATCGATGTCCACGCAGGGGGCGCATCTATATGAATGGGGGCCCTTTTACGATCAGGAGCGTGAATTAAAAATGTACGCTGACGAACCAATCCTTAAAGATAGATAAAGATCTTTCTGCTGACACAATAAATATCCCATGAACACGATCAAACAGTAAGGCCTGGTCAAGTCATGTATTAATAAATACCAGTTAATGCGAAAATACATGACGGAAAATGAACGCAGCAACGAAAATGAAAACGCAGCGTGTAGTCACTCATATTAATGTAGGAATGCACGGTGATTGGTGATTATAATAGGATCCTCGACGGAAACACTTTACCCAACAACATCGATGATTCATGTTTTCCCGGTACGACATTGATTTCCACACAAGGGGCGCATCTATATGAGTGGTTGCCCTTCAACGATCAGAAGTGTTAATTAAAAATGTACGTTGACGAACCGAGCCTTAAAAATAGCAGTCTTTCGGTTGACACAATAAATATCCCCTAAAAACGATCTAAAGGCCTGGTCACACAATGCATTAATACATACGAGTTAATACGAAAATGCATGAACGGGAGAATGACCGAGAAAATGAACCGTGTAGTCACCCATATTAATATAGAGTGCATGTAAAGAAAATAGAAGTTGTTCTTATTCCGTTTATGAATACGACGAACACCCTCCGTTCTGATGCAAAAAAATTGGTTATGCATTCACAAATTAACTCATATGCGAATCATGTATTAAGAAACCAGACATCGAGACCACAACAGAATTCACCATAATATAAAACATCTGATCTTTCCTCGAACACTGCTTCTACTTACGTAATCGATTTCAACTCAATATTGCCAATAATTATTACCATTAGAACTAACGTAAATTGTCGATATGAATGTATTTAGTTATTTTTGTTCCTGAGTCTAAATACTGAGACCGTAACAAATTATTCATCCATTGGTGCCAGCTTTTCTTAGAGATAGCTCCTGCCACATGTGTGTATTCTCATTTTGGTAACAACAAATATTCTAACATTTAACATAGTGCCTGGCAAAGAGATCGTAGGGTATCAGGTAGACGAAAGTAAAAAAAATCACTAATTGTACGTGCAACCACTTACACGAGTAAATCAATTCAAGTCCAAGGTCTACTAAAATGTAAAAAAAACAATAGCAAATTTTTAATATCTATACAGTCCCTCTATACAACGAGTAGGAACTCGTTCATTTTAATTCGCAGTGGTTATCATCCCTTGCAGTTCGCAGAAAAAATGCATTTTTGAAGTTTTCCTATCTTTAGTTTATCTACTTCTCGTAGCTCAGTTCAACGGAGTGCGAAAACAAAAGTACGTTCCTTTGATAGACAACAGGATGTTTTGAATACCTGGTAAGAGATAAAACGTTCTACAATAGAAAACCTACAATTAACATCGGGGTGGCTTTATTAGCTTTAACGAGAACAGTAATTTTCGAATATATTTCGCAGAGATAATGATCCCAAACCTAACTATTTTTTTCTATACTCCCGCGAAGGTGCTCGTAAAACATAATAGTTTCTCGCATAACTCGTATAACTTTACGATGAGGACATTCATTGTTCCCTTCGCACTCTCTCGCTCGGTCGCAGACGAAACTGTCGCCGCTTCGAAGTCGCCACGCCCAAGCGAAAGAAAGGAACCACGACCATTCTGGAGGGAGCGTAATCCCAAACACTTTTCGTGTCCACCTTCCCAGTGTTCCCACACTCCTTGTGTGACTAGCATAGTTAACCTGCAGCATAATGGGTTACTCTCCTCTCTTCCTAACCTCACTCGGTTGCGACAGAGGGTAACGGGACCGTGATGAGACCTTGTGAACCGACGATATTCCTGTGCCTTTGTTTCCTTTCACGCATCTTCCTCCACCACTCATTTCAAGTGCCCAAATATAAAACTCATCGAGGGGACCGAGGCGACGTACAAAAAGACGCGATGAGGATATTAAGTTTTTCTTTTCATTCAAGATGGCCAAAGCACGTTCATGTGGACTACCTGATATGCCCCGCCACATAATGAAGTGATGAAACTCTCTATGACTCATGAAACAAAGAGAGCTAACATATAATAAAACCTGCCTTATGCGGTCATGGAAAGGGTGGAGGAAAATGACCGTATCAGGAGGTAACCGCTGAATAGCGGTGGAAGATAAAATGTTTTCATGAATGAGAAATAATAAAATGAGCAATTCATTAATTTTTTTCCTAAAAGTGGCATGATCATCTACGTGGAGTTTTAAAATTTTAATATCATTTACAGCTGACATTGCCAGATATGTGGTAGGCATCCGGGTATGAATGGAGTAATACTATACAGAGGGTATATATTATAGATATTATAGACATGGATACGAAGTCGAAAGACGCTATTTTCTCGGTAGATAACACCACCACTAAATTGAACAGAGAATTTGAAAACAAGAACCTTTCCATATATATCACACGTAAGCAATTGGGATTGACGTAATTAGATCCACAAAATGCTTTTAGTAGTTGCAAGCTACGGGGAGGCGGCTGCGTTTATCTACTTTTTATCGAGAATTTTACGAGAAATTTTCTCTCCAACACACACTCAGCTATGCCATGCGAGATCTTTAAAACGATCCGAAGATACTTCTTAGAACGTACTGATCATAGATTGGAAGAGACGATATTTCTAAGCATTCTGTGAAAGGAAAGTGTGGAGGCAAGTCGCCACTGGCCGTTGGCCAAAACAAATTGGCAGTTGAATAAGATGATCGCTGAAAAGATGTAGAATTTCCACCGCTTATACAGTAAATATCTCTGTTCCTGGGAAAAGTACTCAACAATGGAAGATGCTGCTAAACAGAGGCGGTAGTTTGGACGGGTTTCACTGTTTTAGATACTGCTTTGGAAGTTCTTACATCGAGTGGGAAAGTTTTCAAATTTAGCTACTACAAAAACATATCACAATTTTACAACGCGATAATTTTTAGAGCGCGCACAAATTTATTTCATGGGGAGATAGATATAACACCTAGCAGTGAACTAAGAAGCGACTTACACGATAGGAACACCTCATATTCATCAACGATAACACATAAAAAGAGCCCATTATTTTGAATACATAAAAATCAAAGATTAAGACATTGTTATCTAAGACGCTGTGATCATTGATGACAGTTAATTGGAAAATGCAATAATGACAAGTTGACAGGTTTATGACATGAATATGATGTTGGGATTAAAGAAGAAATATCGGTAACCTATAAACCAGTAAGTTCAGTCTTAGCATTTTGTGTATAAGTGATGATAATGAAAGGGACAAGCTAATTCGAAAGCGAAATACATGGTCAACTGCCCATGGTATTACTTTCGATTCCATAAAATACTATGAGAAATTAAAGAACTTTTCCAAAATAAAAAATAAATAGTTTTAGCATTAGTTAGGTGAAACTTTAACCAAATTCCGTCACATCACAAGAAAAAAACAAGAACGTTATCAAAACGGATGTCGAAAGAGAACAATACCAGAATGACAGACGATAACACAAAATGACGAAAAGAACACTCAAGGTTTCTCAATACGTATTTTGAGCCAAGAGATAATAATGAAACCTGGTTGATAAAAAAACCGGCCATATTTTGTGGCCGAGTGGAGAGCGGGCGACACGAAGAGCCGAATGGATTGACGAGTTTGCAGAACAAAATGCAAAATGGTGTAAATTAATGATAAAAAAGGTAAAAATTACAAGAGGGATAGCGATAAAGTATGGAAAAGTATTCCGCAGGTCTAACGGCGGGAAATTAAACCAGCACTACCCAAGAGAGATTACTATGTACAATTATTTTCTGTTTTAAGTCCATGGAATGGAATTGTGATGCCTTTACATGCTCGAGAAAGGATTTGTATCGATGGCTAAGTTCTAACAACATGTACCTCAAATACGGCCGGTTTGAGACAGGTACCTTAAACAAAGTGTAATAACATTCCAAAAATAAAATACAAGTAAAAACAACTCTTTGTTTGCAAAAGAATGCTTCTTTTTTAGTTTTATGAACTTTTAGTTTTTAATTTCAGAGTACAAGTAAAAAAAAATAAATCGTTTTTTTGTTCTCCTGAAAAGTTGCTATTTTTGAGATACGGGTAGTTAGAACTTAGCCATCGATATGCAATATGTTTATAGCCACGTGAGAAAACAGTATTTTTTAGAAATTTGTGAATGAAGTTTTCTTAATTATAACGAATGACTGAAACGGTGTGAAGAGGTATAAACGTATCGGTGTAGACATAAAACAGATGGTAGGCATTATACATACATATCACAGGATAAAAAAGAAATAATTTGGTAATAGACGAAATCCAACCCGCAGTCCAACTACTAACAAAGGAACAAATTAAGAGGTGACCTATAAAATATCTCGAAGCGAAAGCTTAAATCTCACATCTTCATTCAATAAAGATGAGTACAATTCACAGTAATAACGAAGGAAATTTAACTGTAACACAATCTAGCAGCTAAAAAATCGAAGACACAATTTCAAGCCTCCTGGCTTAGGCAAAGTAAACAAACGATCACCAGCAGAAGGATAACAGGCATCAGCTTTTCCTGCACTTCCCGATAGCAAGGCATGACGGTTGCTTCGGTGATGAATGATCTTCGACTCATCACGACGTGAAAATTACGAAGACACGGAAAGTTATTTCTGAAAAAAACAGAGCGTCTTCCAGCTCGCCAAGATGTCCCCAGGGCATTCCAATGAAGGAAAAAAGCGGGGCACACAATACGCGCGCAAAGAAGTTTCTAGAAGCCAACCGAAGAGCGTCCTCGAATTCTATTTCTCCAAAGGTGGAGTTAGACTGGCCGAGATGAGCGCTTTCTAAAAGCCATCTCTTGGATGCGGAATAACCCTCAAGAAACCGACGCCAGCCTCGGAATTCTGACATAATTATGAAAAGAAATCCAACCTGTTTGACATCGATCGGCGGACGGTAATTTAACGAATCTGAAAGGTAAATTGGGGCTTTTCGCCGAAGTTTACCGTTATCAAGTTTATGATGCTGTAAAAATTAAACGCTTACGCTTACTGATTGATCCACCTTCAGGCGATGCTCACAAAAATTGTAAAGCAGCAAGTTGAGGAAGAAAAAGCGCAAATATAAGTTATTATTTCCCTACCATACGTCTGCATAGAAACTAATTTTCAAAACATGATTGTGATTGAAAACAGTGTGTGATTCAAAAATTAAATAATGTAAGAAGAGGTTATAGTAAAAACAAATGAAGCGATGATGGAAGAGATCAAATCAGTATTAATCCACAGTAAACAAATAAAGAAAAAAGGCATGATGATTGGATCATAAATAATAGTACAAAAGTCTAAGTTGAAAAGACTATGTTGATACTCCAAACATAGGTAGCATTAATTAGTAATTGAAAAAATCATTCAAGTCGATCGAATTTGAGAGTGATTATAAAAACATTTGAAGGTGATGGTACCTGTTAATTTATATATAGGGATAAAATATCTCGCAGAAAGGTTCTCAGAGAATGTACAAAAAATCGACTACATTTCGAGTTCTATTGATCAAGGATGCTTTATCACATACACTCAATTGATACAATTCTTATTGTTTTTATTTTGATGCAATAACCCCATGGAATTTGATTATTAACTGAGAGGAATGCGTCTACATAGATTAGAAAAATGTAGAAGCTTTTCGAATACAGTTTTATCACTCACCTTTCTTGCTTAATGCAAAAAGTCATAATTTTTGACCCGAAAATGGGCAATTAGCTGATATTCTTTGATGAATCAGAGCAGCAATTCACATACCTGAAAAAGACCGAAAATAAACGTTATTACAACCGTAGATACTTATTTGTAAATACACCACACTCATTCATTTTTAAAACAATTATTTAAATAAAAAATACGGATGACTATGCTGGAAGTACTGGACCATGTTATTATACCAATGCATTCAGGTAAAAATTAAAATATTAAGGAGGCCCACATTTATTTCTGTGGTGAAGATGCAGCTCTTCCGGAATTTACTCCGCGTCGGTCAATAGTTATTCCGAATCACGAAAAATTAAGCGCGTAAGATCTACATCTTCATCTACATCAACCCGCGGAAGCCTTCATAAGGATTATTTCTAAGGTTTCTTCCACTCATATTTAGCGTCCATACGTATAATGAAACAAATTCATTGTTACAAGAAGAAATGCTCGATGACATGCACATATTAGAAAAAAAAGCACAAATACCCTCAGAAATCTATTACTTGACGTTTCTTTGGAAAAACAGTTGATATGATTGCATTCAATGGATTTTAGCAGTCAAATGTCTTTCATTCGCTCCTCTAAGTAAATGAGGAACATCTATATTACCCTTCAATACGCTGCTTAGCGTGTCGATAACTTGTGTTTAACTCGTAATAATAATCTCCAGCATTGGTTAAATATTAAATTGATAAATTCTAGGGAGACACTTTAAAATTTTATATTGAATTTTTAAAAGGTTTAGGTGCTTTTTAAAAATATTTACACTGAATGAAATATTTTTGACTAACGGCAAACAACAATATTCATATTATTGGAGGCCAGTAGATGTATAACAATTGTCGCAACAAAGAAATCATTCAAAACAAAGAACCGAAGTCGGAAATCAATTTGCATGGAGTATGAAATTTTCCAGGAGTGTGAGAACGAGCTCCACTGAAAAACAGATCGCCACAGAAGAGAGCGTTTACGGAAACAATAGTGTCCCACAGTCACAACCCCAAGCCAGGCGTGAACAGTTGAGCGGAGCAAACACTCGGCGAGCAACTGCGCAATTAACACGACCATGAAAGATCTCGTTGGGCAATACGACGCATCGCACTGCAGCAAGTAATCACGATTGCTCTAATAATATTTTCCGTGCTAATTAAATGCTGAATCACATCCTTCGTGTGAATTCCAATTCGGCCGTGATTGTGCGCAAAAAAATATACTTCATACCTGTAGACCTCTGCCCATCCCAAAGCACAAAATTAAAATGCATAATAGCGATAAGAGGAATTGTAACAGAGTATAAAGAATATTCGACTCCTAAATGGACAACCTGATCGCTCGAATACTCTGCATTTATTTTGAAAAAAGTGAAATTAATGGTGAAGGCTGATACTTCATATGAAGTAAGATAATTTGCACTTTTCCTAGTAAATATTTATTTAAAAATGAGTCATGTTTCACTACACTGCAGTATCATCAGAGCTAAAGACAGTCCTTATGATGCTGCAGTGCAGTGAAACATGTTGACTCATTTTAAAATAAATATTAACGCGGAAAAGTGCAAAGTGTCTCGACTTCATACCCTGCAAATATTTTACCGAGGGATGCATAGAGTTATCCCGCAACCTACACCGTTTCAAGAAAAAGGTTCCCTTTTTGGGAACAGAAAATATCGGAAACAAACTTTATTCTGCTGTTCTTTTAAAATGGGTTTTTAAATTTTAATCGTATTCCCAAAATATAACATTAGATTTGCTCAAAGAGAAGAAGTTATCGACCAAATTTTGCAGAGTAAAATTAACTTAAATGATGACAATGCCAGTTAAATGTTCGGTATTAAAATTAGATCATGGCACTAAAGTGCGCTAAGATATGCGTTGGGGCCATGTAAGTATTAAATGGAGGGAATGAGTGAGGGTTATTCCACGGTTATTGAGACTCGTGAGTTGCACAGTTGAATTCACGTAAATCAAAGAGAACTACCCAAACATATAATTTAGGAGCCGGCAAATACTGCTATCTTTATCAGCCACTGGTATCGATGTAACGATTTTGGTATTGGTAAAAGTGGAATGTGCTCAATTTTACTCCTACGCATTATTTGTTTGAAGTACATATAATAAAATATCTGAGCAAAGGATTGAATTGTTGTCATTGTCTAAGTAGTTAGATACCAAATAAAATTGCATCATATGCCATTGGTAGATATATTGCCTAAGTCCTTTAACCAATATGATGGTAAATCAATAAAACAATTCGGATTAAAATCAAATTCGATAAATATTGCTTTTCCCCGTTTTAGGTCAATCTTGGTGTGGTTTCAATCACACCTGATATGGTTTTCACAAGATAAGCGTGCTATATATTATGTCTGTCCACCTAATATCTGAAATATCTGAATTTATGAAATTGTGATCAGACCAGCTAACATTGGATCAACATGTTTGCTTTCCCTATACATTCTTATTTTAGAATAGCCATTTTTAAAGAAATCATCAGATCACCACCACTTTTCAAACACCGATTGACTTTACCTAACGGAGTAATGAGACACGAGAGAAATGAACAATTAATGGGTAGAAACATTTGAGGGGGTGAGAAGCCGAGGGGTACGAGTAATTTTTGTTTTCTAAACAGAGTTAGGCACAGAAGTTGATAAAAGAAGTGTACTTACAAAAGCTTGGTGGCCAAGGGATACGAGTGAATCTCTGTTCTGTGCTGGCATCGAGGGGTAAAAAAATGCACTACTATTCGATCTAGTTTATTTTATTTACCTAATTTACATGACTAACTGTTTAGAACAAATATATCACTTTCATGTATTATTTCTATTTATAACAAATATATCACTAATACCCCTTGACTTCTCACCCCCTCACTAATTGTTGGCAGAAAATATTAATCAACTAAAAGTCACGTAGGATAAAATTTTAAGAATTCGGATGCTATAAAGACGAATCAAACACACATTCCTTATTTAACAAATGAATTAATACAAAAGAAGTTATTCTGGGCAAGAAAACGAAGGAAACAATTCCACGACATGACTTATCAATACAAATTATGAGAAGATTTGGATCACTGCATACATATCAAGAGGCGTTGATAAAAGACAAGGTATACACGGCACCCATACAAGATATTCGCTTCGACAGAAATATCAGGTATCCAAGATTAAGGAAAGCCATAAGTCCACAGTTCATTTCGATCAAGATGAGTATTCTCTCATGATAATTTACCTTGGGAGGTTCATTAAAAAAAGAAGCTTCCAATAGAGGTTATTTATTGAGCTATCTTTAACTGCAAACTCTAGAAACGTAATATTTCTTCCTAGTTTAGGAGTAATCTTTGCTTTGGATTCCAACAAATAAAACTTAATAATATCTACAATAAAATTTTAGAAACAGATAATTATGATGAAACTACCTTAAGAGAAAGAAACGTCATCCGGAGAAGAGTTGATTTAATAAAAAAAGTAAGCTAACTGAGGATTTATAATTATTTGTCAACCATTTCTATAACTGAGTCCAGGGCTGCATCTTGAGTAGCCATTTATCTTATTTTCTACTCATCATGAAGTCATTAAAAAACGGAGTGACTCCAGTTTCAGCGAAATGAGAAAGTGATGAAATCAAACATAGATAATGGAATCAGAAATTACAGCACGGAATCAACAGCAATTGGTTAATCACACCTTGGCCTTGAAAATCTCTGGATAAAACAGTTTAGCGTCTTGGAGTAGAGTGCCTAGGAATTGGATTCGAAAAAGATATTTGCGCTTTTTGATAGAAATAATGCGCACGATGCCGATTTCAATGAACGTCAGACGATGTAAGGATTTCATAATCGAGAAGGAAGAGGGAATTGATTAGATAAAGAAAAAAATACATTATACTTTACATAATTATTGTAGAATATGCGGTCCTAAGCATTGAACAAATAGTTATGGGATCGATTAACTTTACACAAAAATACAGCTTAGAGCAACAAAATTACTTCAAATCGAAAGCAAGATACATATGGAATGCACTCACTGGTTTAAACCTGAACATTATACCCGAGAAATCGCTTTCACCGTTGGGTCATAACCTAAATTTCAACCGAGGTCTTGAAATAGCACGTGTCGTATATGTCATCAATGAATTCAAGATCATTTAATAGTGAACAAAGAATTATGACCATTCTGTAAGTCTGTTTTCTTTACTTAAGAGAACTTAACCCTCTGAGAAGTAGTATACATGCATCTTCGTCTTCGCCTCATAAACTAACCTCAATTACGACAGTGATTCGATCACTCATTGCATGCGAATTGCGATTTATCATTATTGCCTGCTTTTAAGCAAAGTTCTTGCGATGAATATAAATGAAAATGGTAATGATAGGGTAGACGCAAGCGGAAATTACGATTTGCGCGTCCAATTGAGTTGCAGAAACATTTAGAATTCCTTTAGAATAAAAGAATCAAAGTGAAGAATACATTTAAACCAATTATATACCTAAGTTTGAAGTGTCCAGCTCAGATTAGTTCCAACATGTTTCCCTTATCACGCACTTACCCCATTCTCTCTTCCGGTTTCCATGTAAATTTGCACCAGTACTTGAAGCAGTATGGGTTTAATATTTTTTTTTAATCTTTACAAATTCCCCAGGAGAACTCTCAAAGGAAAAGCTCACTTACTGGCAACAGTACACGTAATTACAGATGATGAATTGTGGATTAACTCATAAGGTGAAGTTATCCTTAAAGGATAAAGTCCGCCCCAGAGATAAACATATTTTCTTTTTCCTCAGAACACTCAAAGGGCTTGCGAAGGATATTGGATAATCGCTACCTAAATCCTCAGCCGCCATTCAATGGGAATGAGATCACATTAATTGAAGTACATTTCCTGATTCATTAAAATTGCGCGCAAAAATACATATGATAAATACGATAAAATCGTAAAATACCTACACCCATAAAGCCACACAAACGAGTTGAAAATAGATCCACAGACCCGCACTATTTGTCAAGAAAAGATCACATGCACAAAATAGACCCTTCCAAACAGCAATCAAATTCGGTGAAATATTCTTCTTACACCGGGGGCGATTGGAGCGATCTTCCTAAGGTAGTTTTTGAACCCCTTCCGCGAAATCTTAAGCCCTTTATGTGATAGTAAATAAGGTTGAATTGTAAGGGTATTTTTATTTACGTTTTACTATGTTTGGGTTAACATTTATCATCATCATCATTAGTCAACAATCCTAAGATTGGTTTGACGCAGCTCTCCATTTCTCTCTCCTATCCGCTAATCTTTTCATAGCTACATATTTCTTCTCTTTTACATCCTTTATAACCTGTCCTATATAACTCATTCGGGGCCGTCCCTTGCCCTTTTTCCCTTCCACTAGTCCTTCAACGATTGTCTTCATCAGACCATCGTGCCTCAAAACATTTATATTGTATTATTTGTTTATATGTTTCTCCATATATTTTATTTTTCCTCATTTCAAAGTCGTGTATCAATTTGGGTGAACTATAACCGATAATTTCAAATAATTGGTAATTTGGGTAAACTTGCAACTTCTCTATGTTACTACCCGACCGAATGGTCGAATTGTAACTTTACTATAATAATGATTATAAAAAATGCAAAGTTAACCGATTATAGGGAAAAATGATCCAAGCTGCCCGCTGTCTCCCCGATTGCTATTCAACTCGCACTTCAAGTCCCCCGACTTTCCACTAATAATTATCATAATTTTTTGTCTTCCTTCGGACCAGGCGCTGGCCATGCTGTGCTGCGGATTGATCCCGAATCCTTTCTACCACAGCCTCCACTCGACGATGCACCACGTCGCGCTGTCGTACGTCACATTCGCCGGCTACATTCTCATCAACGCCGTGCTCATCATCACATACCTCACGGAGGAGAACGTGCCTAAACGAATGGTAGGTAGCACATACCGAATCACAACCACACCCTCCACAGGTGGCTTATACGTCACAAAAAAATCAATGCGAAGCCATGAATCGTGAATCACTGCTGGAAAATTGATCCGCAGCGCGAATCAAGGATCGCTGATTTAAAAATGACTCGGATGTTATCGGCTGATTCACATGGTTATTTCTCATGCACATGACCTGGGATCATTATCGTTATAATATTAAAAATAATAATAATGTTTATCATGGGCATAAGCCCAGTGAAAATATTACAATTTTCATTGCAATAGAACAATTTTAATCAAGGATGATAAAAATATTAAAATTTCACATGACTAGGATTATAATTTTTACATAGCTACAGTAAATATTGGGTTATTCTTTCATTAATAATTCAGTACACTTCTTCCTAAAAACAGCAAGAGTATCACTAAGTGTGCCAACATTTGTTATCACAGAATTTTATAATCGAAGGAACCTTGTTATACATTTTAAGAGTCGATTCTAAGGCAATTGTTGTTGGAATGTAATCTTTTCGCCGAGTAAAGTATGAAAACATCTCACTATTCCACAAAATATTTACTGTACCGAACTGAATTTCAACTGCTACTGGCCAAGGTAGTTCTAGGTAAAAGTTGCCGAGCTGTTGAAAGCAAAAACTGTGCCCAGGATATATTATTCGGCCTTGTACTTAGTACTTTACTGCCAAATATGATGATTATATAATTATCAACTCCCAAACCCCCTTGAGATAGTAAGTAGGGGAACAAATATATAAATGAAACATCTTCTGGATGTAAGGCGGGAAGAGAGAGAATCAAGTAAATACAGGTTTTAATATGCATATCCTAAAACTATAACATGGAAAGCTAAATTGCTTCGAACGACTGTCGGCAGAGCACAATAAGACAAGCATTTTTGGAAAATTTCGAGAAAATGACTATTACTTCGTTATTCCGTTTGATAGCTTAAATAGGGCGGTAAAATGATTTAAAGACAAGCCAAAAGGGGGCGCCAGAATGGAGAGCAATACTGGCATTTCGGGTGGGAGAGGTAACGCGGTGGAAGAATTGTCGGTGCATTTACCGGCTGCCCGAAGGACTACGGCTTCAAACCCCGGATGAAGCCTCCGTCCCTTCCTAATTCCCCAATTATTCCATTGGATTCGGATAGTACTTGAGACACTCCAACGAAAATACCGAGTGGGAGATGACCCGGGGAAAGATACCGACCCCGCGGCCTAGAATGAGCTCTGAAATTCTTACATTGGCATAAATCACGTTTACCACTCAAACTGACCTCAGACCTTTCCGAAACGAAAACATACAGTGAGTAGGGCGATGGGCTACCCACCGAAGGCTTCGAACCGCGGATGACACCTCACTACAACTCAACGTAAATCCTTGCATTAGGAGGTGACCTGGTGAAATAAACTGTTCAATCCTTTTGGGCTTTGTTAGTTAATTTATACCTTTCAGATTACGTCTATTTTTTTACAACCATACATATTTGTAACGAATATTTCTCGGGTTCGCAGCCAGGTTAATGCTTTTATCTTTTTTTGGCTTGTATGCTTGCGAGCTTTGGCTTGTATGCTTGCGAGCAGAAATATTCGTCAGAAGTATTCACCAGGAAAAATCAAAATCGTTTATACATATTTGTAGCTTACAAAATAAGCTACTGTTTAATTGATCTGTCTAAAAGAACTCGGTAAAAATATTTAAGATCATATATCGTTATTTAATATATTGTTAATGACCTCCTCCAATGAACGAATTATTTACACCTGCGGTAGAGTCTGGATTGATCCTTGTCCTCATATATCCAAACCAACCTTCAGGCTGAATCACTGGGTGAGTGACAGATCGGAGGATCAAGGAGAGGGAGGGGGGTTCGTTAATATCTTTCAATTAACCCTGGAGACGGGACGCAATTACAGAGTCGCCTTGCTTGTCTGCTGGATGAGCTAAAAGAACGAGGGATGGCGATGAGAGGAGAGGGAGATTCAATTACCAGAGAGGTCTGCTCGACCACCATAGGGACTTTCGCCGTATTTCAGAGATAATGGGCAGAAGCCATGATGTCACTCGCCTCCGTAGTCTGATACGAACCGCACGAAGTTCCCGACGGTTCGGGAACGAACCCGAGGGCGGAAGAGCAGGGCCTCCCGAGTAACATATGAGATAAGAATGGCCGATGATGGATCACGTTAGGGACCAGAAGCATTGAAAAAATTGATGCCATGCAATTATCCAATCAGCAACTTACACCTTATGGTTAGAGATACGTGAAAATGTCACTTTCATTTTAATTTTATAGCACTTTAAGTTACAGTTTATAGCAATTTGTAGCATTTGTTTTTTCTTTATTTTCATAATGTAGCACTAGTATTTGACGACAATGTATGATGAAACACAGTTATTTGATAAAATACGGAATATTTAAAATAATGGGCATATCAATAGTAAATTAAAGAATAAAACATATGGTAAATAATTAAAACTGATATTAGTAGCCAGATTATCATTTACGCTAGTTGAAAATCAACATTGAATAAGATTCAATACTTTCTTCCTTCAACCGGTTGCGTCTGTCAGTCACAACTAGATTGTACTGACTGAAAAACCTATCTGCAAACCTCTGTCCATATTGTGTGGAGAACAGCATTACCAAACTCAGTTTTTCTCGTAGATTGCAAGAAAGATTTGCTCAACATCGCAGAAGCTACCAAAGTTCTCTCTCAACCTCTCAAGTAGCTGCATACATACAACAATGTATGAAGCAGTGAGGCCCAACGTCCAGTGGCGCAGCGAGGGGCAGGCTCGGCGCTAAATTTACGAATTTTACCATCGAAAATGCAAATTTGCTGTTTAAATATCATAAAAGTCCAGTCATCGCGCCTACGTCGCATTTATTCACGCGTATCGCATCAATATCGCATTTTCGAATTTCACGTATCACTACTTATGATTAAAAAGACTGATCATTTATAAATACCTAAAATGCATACCAATACGTGGAAAGGCAAATTTTCACTGAATATGATACCATTAACTGAACATGAAAACGCAAAGGCGTATGCGCATGGTCACTGACTGTATTATACAGAATATATCAAATGAATGTACGTTATTCATTAGTAAGTGGCATAAAGGAAATGTATTCTTTAAGTACCATCAAAAATAACCCAACTTCTTAACATTAAAACCTTTACTTTTACAGGAAAATGACTTGAATTAATAACTACAATTACTTTAAACCCTTTGGTCTAATTGTTATATTTTATATTAATGACGGGGTTTTGAAGAAATTTCCATCCAATATTGTGGATGACACCACTAACATAAATGATCAGCTTCGGCTGCATAAAAATATTACACCTGACATTACATCGACGACGTAAAGATGTCACCTCCTCTTAGCTTTTTTTAGGGTCAAGAACTGCATTGGTGAAAGGGTATAATGAAACACTAGTATTTCATATATTTATATAATTATCTCTCCCACCATCAGCGATAATAACCCAGAATATTTGTAATTAGTTTCCCTGAAAGATGCGCTTACAAATCTGTCTCAGCATAGTTCTCTCGGGTGTCCAGCCGCGTTAACCGCTTCCAAGTTGTCTTACCAAATTCATTCATATTGAGGAATCACAAAGAATAGAAAAATTAAACTAAACAATATATAATAGGCTAACATGTGCAATGGCGTGCCCTAAGATAAACTTACGCACCCAAAATTACAATATTGTTTTAGTTATATGAGGAAAATGTGGATCATTAGCGCGAGGAGCAAGGGATTCCTTCACGTGCATTTCAGCATACGATTTGTCCGACATTCAAGCGCATGGGTGAAGCACGTCCAAGGGAATCTTTGAAGGAAATTCGAATTCCAATTAAATACGTGAAAATATAAAACCATTAAATATGGCTAAATTCAAAGCCATCTTATTTACGCAATCATCGACAGATAACGGGAGATTTGAGTGATTGTAGGCATAATCCAGACATGTATTCCAGGAAATGATATTGATTTGCGTTATCGTAGCTTTGACGAAGCAGTAACTGCCGTTGGATTTAAGCATTCGACCTGATGTAACGGAGCTTCGGCGACTTGTCGAGAGCGTAAAATCTCAGCTGCGAAAGATGTACGCATTTCAGAGGAAATGTTTTAAAATTTCGAGGTATTGCCGCTTAAATGTGCTATTCTCGGGGACTTACGGAATATAATCTGGAGTGGAATGCTTAGGAAAGGAAAGAGACTGAGGAGTAGATAGAGTAGATGGTTGGAAGAGGCAATGAAGAGATGCTGAATTATTCGCTGCTATGTTGAATTAATATTTCATTAATAGAAGGACGTCTGCAATACGTCTGTGAGGCGAAAAGAACGAGAACAGGCTTAATTGATGGAATGACTAGTGTATGCAGACCTGAAGAACGGAATAATGGTCGAAAGTATTGAGCTTCCACAGCTATGCGGATGATGAATAGCTCGAATTTTATGAAAACCTGACAAAAATGCTAGATTAGTTTGATTGATTCTTTCATAAATGCCCGCACGAATTATCAGAGATGGCCAAAATCACGTGCTAAAGTAATACTTTCAGGAAAGGAAGTGCTTATCAGTCCTTAACAAAAAAGCCAACAGTTCGCTTAGCTTCCGTTGGGTGGTGAACCTTCATTCTCTCGCTTATCTTGAAGGTTGGTTTGGAAAAGGAAAGTCAATCAAATAAGAAGTCAATGAGTAAACTCAGCTCGCCGTGCTGACGCGTTTTTACAACGAGAACTCAAGGAAGATTGAAAACGATTAAATATCTGATCTAGAGTACGATAAATGTAAACCACTGTGGCAAGAACACTAAGACCTTAAATTGATTGCTCACAAGAGAAGCACCGATTTAAGAATGTACTGATTTTCGCATTAAAAGCTGAACATCGAGCCAGAATAATGCAAAAATATAGAGGTAGGATATAGAAAATACTAGCTTTGCGTCATATGGAATACCATGAACGTGATTTGTTTTGCGGATCTTTATGTACTTTTTAATGTTCATTTATAAGGACAGCTATGAATTAACAGATATTACTTTGATAGTAATTAAGGACAGCAGGTGAATTTTAAACCCACACTCTGGGCTTAAAGGTATTTTTTTACAAAATAAAGACAAAACATCTATCCTTCAATTTTGCAGGCAACACTCTTCTCCTTGGTTGGATGTATCTTGTTCATCGCGTCCGGAAGCGTTATCATCGAAGACTGGAGAACGGTGAAGAACAGCATCATTTTGCGCCCTTCAAAGCAGTACATGGACCAAATGATTGCGGCCGGGATCATCTCGCTCTTCAACGGTGCCATATACCTAGTCGACGTCGGGCTGACCTTCAAGTTCGGCTAAACCGAAGAAAACGCGGAGTGAAATAAGGGACAACCAAAGCGCCATTAAAGAGGCCACTTCCTCGTGTCTGGGCGAGATTTGGTCTCAGCTGCACATTGTAGGCGAATGGATAATGTGCAGACATGCTACTGACCAAAGGCCAATACTTACTACACCAAATATCTCGAAGAAAAACCTAAGTCATAGACCTCGTGATGCCTTGGTAAGAAGAAAACATGCCAAAACACACATAGTGCGATACTTCTGTGCTTTTTAATGAGTGTGATCCCGCGTAGAGACACTTAGAGACATTCATTTAATCCTGTATATCACATGAAATAGCGCTGGTGAAGATCGGCGAAGCTTCTGGAAAGAAGCATTATAGTGTTAAATGTTTTCAGCCACTTTTTGGCTTTGCGCTTCTTGGCTTTATGCTTGCAGATGAAAGTAGATCTTGCTGAGAAGAAGTAATGGCTAAATTTTATATGTAAAATGGAAATGTATATTTTTTCATTAAACTACTGCCCTCTTGTAACAGATGTTGCAACTGTATTTGCTTTGGAAATTTTTAAATAAAGAAAGAAGAATAATTCATACAAGTTTTTAGGGAAACTACACAAAAAAACTACCCAGATATTGGATGGAGAGTTCAATGGTGAAAATATCATTTAATAAATTGGAACACATGCATACACCAACACAATTGTCAAATGTAGAAAAATGAGGACATAATCTAATTGTAAGAGGTAAATTAAGGAATTGTAATGAGTCAGGACTTGTAGTTACTCCGACTGTTTCTGTTATGCTGTAGCTGCTACTATGCTAAATCTTTCTTATCACCTGAAGGATACATTTTTCCCTCGTGAGGTTCATCGCATGTCATGATATCCTCGCACATTACGGCAATATTTCAACATTATTTATCGTTCGGCATATTTGAGAAAACATTATGTACAAAAAAAGCCCAACAAAATCATGAATTAACAGAGAGCTTACGCCATATTAAATGTCTTTTACATTTCGAGAACATAAGAAATTTCAAAATATTTAATAAGTTGCAAGACTCATAAAGAATATAATCGAGATGCGATTATGTTCCCTTATTATGCAGTGTTTCTCGTGATCTCACTAGCATTGCAAAAGAGTTGGAGCTCATATCCATGGAGACTGTTTACCAAAAATTGTAAACATTGACGAGACAGCAAAATAAAACTTGTTTTGAACCCGATTCCCCTTACAACGAAATGAGTTGTATTTCATTAAAAACAGGATAATCAAGAGCATTTATAACGATCATTACTCTTAAATACATTTGATATGGACTAAGGAAATAACGATAAACTTTTAATTTAGATTTTTACAAGAAATTACTGCGAGCGAAATTGAAGGCTTTTAATAAGAACAAAAATGATGGCGAACGAATATGAAGATATACCTTTAACAAAACCATTACGACTCATCGAAATGGTGAGTACAAACAAACACACAAAGTCTCACATTAGCGTATTCTTCCCTGTCTATTCCAGCGATAAGTATTGAAACGAAATAACTGATAAGTGAAATTGCTGACTTGACCTACAAAAGTTCAAAATTCAAGATGAACTAAATTCATTATGAATTTGACACGAAGGGACTTGCCAACATAACGAGAAAATATCATTTATATTTCCAGGTATTTTGTGCAGTGCTATTTGGGCTACTAATACATATCTGCTCCGCGATAGCATTAATGTCGTACTTGTCAACGATGTATGTAACGTTTGGAGGTTTCCTACTCATTACTGCAACGGATGTAATTAGCCAGCTAGCCGCAGATCCAATACCTGATACACCGGTAAGTACCTATTGAAGACCTTGCATACTGTGTCACTATATTCTGCATACAGTGTCACTATATTCTAAGTTGATGCGGATGAAATGACGGATCAACTATAGTCTTGGTACTGCCACATTCCACTAGTACACATACTTATATTCATTCGTCGAAAGAAGAGTTTAGGCATTTGGAGGAATGATTTCATAAGTTGATCTTTTACTAGTGCCTAGATCATCAGAAGAGTAACACATTGGGTAGTTTTTGGTACTGTCGGGAGACGACCGAACCCACAGGTTGAATATGTGATTGATTTAAAGAGTTCCCTGAGTGTAAAATTATAAAAGAGACATCCAAGTTTCTAATTAAATTTAGGGCAGCCTGAAACTTGCGGCGAAACACGTTTACCTGAGAAAAAAATAAGATGTTTGAAAATGTTCGCTTTTCTTTCTCTCAATACTTCACTTAACGGAGAGATCTTTGTCCTCGGATTTTCGACTAACTGGATATATTTTTTCTTCGATTGCTCAAATTTATTCCGAATATTCATTCATAAAAATTTGAATATTGCGTAACCGTCTCATCCACAACTAGATTTAAAACATTAAAGCTACATAAAACAATAGGTTTCTGACGCCCAATATTATGAATAGGCCCTAAAATATTAAGCTCAATAATTTTATTAATTTCCGACATTATTCAGAATTATGTGAATCAGAAATATTCTCAAATTCATAGCATTCGGTACAAAATTAAATCTGATATCTATAGGGAAACATTAAATGGAAATTATACCAGAGCAACAGCAAAAAGGGAAATAACTGAAAAGGAATAAATAATGGAATTGCCAAAGTGGATATGATGATGTGGACACATTTATATTTTAGAACGAACAATCTGGTGCTCTCAATGAACAATTTCTGCTAACCAGGTTTTCGGACTATGGACAATGTTGGTTCAGCAATAAGATCAAATATGACTTCGAGAATGCAGCGGTGGAAAAAATATATGAAGGAAACGCTCTCAGACAAATATGTATTGATAAAAATTCTTAGGCAAAACATGACAGAGAAAAGGAATTTGCAATGTAGTGGAGACTTGACTCGACTATTGAATGCTTTACCTGTGGTATGTTATCGCTAGTGTCAATGATAAAAACGAGAAAGGAATTGCCAGATTCGATAAAGAGCCGACAAAGCTATTCAGCATTGCCGTCTGGGACGTGAGGAAACTCGCATCGCCAAGGTAGAGGAAACAATAATAGGTAAATGGGAAAAAAGGGCAGGGTTCATGAATTGATGAAAAAGATAGGCCTTACTCCAAATTGTCGAGAGAAATACCATCGAAAGAGGGGAACTGCAATCAATAAATTATACGAACCAATTTGAAATATGACATAGGAGTCAGTACTTAATCTTGGCCTCCAGATGTTGCCATGTAGTGAAACCTTGGTCTTATTGAAGAATTTTTTAAACGTGGAGTAAAAAGATTTATCTTCTTCTACTCATTATGGGCAAAAAATTCATCATGCTATGTCTCAAGCATGAGCAGGAAGGAGCTTATGAGAGGATCGTCATGTAAGAGTTTAAAGAAAAGTTTAGTGAAGAGTCTGATCTGGAGTGTAGCGCTTTACGGTACGGAAACATGGATACATATGTATTTAGAAATGAGGACAAGAAGAGACTTGAGTCCTTTGAAATGTGGGTTTGGAGAAGAAGTGAGAAGGTGAAGTAGGGAGAGGAGGAGGAACGACGAAGTGATGGGCATGCTGGGTGAGGAGAGGCAGATTCTATACCGCGCTCCTGGCCTTATGGAGATTAACATGGGAAACGATTCTCCATAAGAGCCCATACTGTCAACTAAATGTGGAACGCTCTATAGATGAGATATGGCCCTACCGAGTTTTGCTCAGGGGGGTTGCTGAAAACAGTGTTAGAGGGGAGAATGTCGGGTAAACGAGGAAGAGGAAGGAAAAGAATAGGATTTTTAGATAGAATGAAGGGCATAAGACCTCGAACAAAATATATGGAACAGGTTAAGAAAGTTGTGAAAGAGAAGACATACGTAGGTGTGAAAAGATTAGCTGATAGGAGAATTGAGTGGAGAGCTAGATTGATGATCAGTGATGATGACGATGAAAGGGCGAAGGCCTAATCGTGAACTGTAGAGGGAAGTACACGAAGCCACAATGCTGTGCGTACGTACTATTACGTACTCCATGGAAACCTACATTAATCGGTATAATGCTTAAAAAATGTCCCAGACGATGTACTTAATTCAAGTAAATCGAATACCTGCGTCTAAAAATGCTACTACCAGTGAAAGAGCTGTATGAACCGGAAGATATCGAGCCGATAATTGATAAAGCGCGGGAACGCAAGCTCGTTTCGCCTCATTCGGCGACCGTGGAGACATCTATTGAGTTTTCTCCTCCCTCCATCCTCCAACAGATGTTCCTGCTCTCCTTGGCCGGATGCGCCCTCTTCCTCACGACTGGTGGACTAAGTTTGGACACCCTCTTCGACCATACCTCCAAGATAGCTGAGGACGGCGCGAAAATCAAAATGCTCGACATGGAACTTATTTTCATGGCCGCCTTGTCCATATTGAACGGAGTCATCTTTCTCGTCGATGCAGCCCTCATCTTCCGGTATGGTTAGAAAGGATGGGTAGGGATGCCGGCATGTTGGAATATCCTGTTTTATTTCCCCTTAATTACCCACAGGGAATTTTGTCTACCTATCTTGCACATTTTTGAATTATTGAAAATGAAATGATGACTACAAACAACTCGCAGTGACAATCATAAGCCACATATAGCCATTTACGTTATGTCCGCGTGCTGTAAAATATTTTTGATAACTTGTTTTGTGCCATGATCGTTAGGAATAAAAAATTCGCTGCAATGCTGAATCATAGGTTACTTAATTTAGCACCATTAGTTCAGATAATAATGACTAAAAGTTAGAGATGAGGAGTCTGGCAGTTAGGGTTGGGAGTGCTATTTTTAATGGATAAAGGAAAACCTACTTTATCAATGAAGGTTTCAGTGAGTTTACAAGTAAGTCGGTGTATATCATTGATACTATAGTCTTTTATTTCATACTTCTGCAACATTACGTAGTATTTGATATAATGGAAAGCATTTTCCTTTACTTGCTTCAAAACTTGGACCACTCCATAAAATAAAAATCCTTCTATTGCAATATTGCATATCAACAGACCTTGTTAAACGATGGATCCCACTCATTAGATGCATGCTAGGAATTTCAAAGAGAGCTGACAGTTGATAAAATAAAATATTTTGTACATGGAATTTAAAAAAAATCTTTTCGCGAACTGTTTGAATCGTTGTATTCCATTACCCGAGATAATGGTATTTGTACGGTAATAAAAAAATATAAAACCGACCTTGATAACTGCCAGGCATCCTAATGTGAAAATATGGGTAGCCTTTGCCTGATTTCAATGGGCAAAGAATTGGGAATTTTGGAACAATTATGCCTTCCCAAAAAATACATGATATTAATAAGCGAACATACAGAACAAGATTGCAACACCTTAAAGCTTCCTCAAATCTGTACAGTAGGAAATATATCATATTTGGAGATGCCAAAACTCATTGATCCCTTCAAACGCCTCAAGATGTTTTTTTTTTTCCCAAGAAGCGTAAAACAAATTTATCAGGGAATAGAGATCAGGGATTATTTCCAAACAAACGAATTTGTATAATTACTAGCAATATATACTCAGTAAACATGAATTATTTTGAATGCCAAACATAAAAATACTTATCCAAGCGTACGAGGATTAACTTCGTGAAAATTGGTTATTTCCACGTCAAAATTAGCACTAATAGTAACTTTCCACATTCAATTCAATTACTTGACCGACCAAGGGAGGGTCATATATCGTGGGGGGAGATTCAAGGGTAGACAAAATGATTTGTAAATAAGTTCAACAGAGTCAGACTTCAATTGGTGGAAGTTAAACATATTTAAAGAAATAAAAGATCGTAGCACTTTTCCACAAACTTTTTTAATGCGTTCAACGCATTTCGGCTCACTGAGCTTGTACCAGACCCATCATGCCATTTCCATGTACCCAGAGCCATGATGTGGTACAAGACCTCAATGAGGTCTTGTACCAGATGATGACTTAGTGAGCCGAAACGTGTTGTATGCAGTAAAACAAATTGTGGAAACTGCTACGATCTTTTATTTATTTAAAATGATTTGTGTTTACCTCCTGCCTTGAGGCTAATTAAACGCTGCGCGCCGCTTAGAGCTGTCGCAGTATTTCCCACCCATCCACTCCTATAACCATGCTCACCTAATTTGTTACCCTTACATATCAAGGAAATCATTATAGTTACTTAATCCTACCTTCCACTAACCTTGCCTTCCGAGATATAAACAACATACAAACAAGATTCTGTCAACTTGTCATCTTCACCCTTCACACTGTCTAGGACTTAGTCACCTTGACAATGGCAATATGAGCCGAGTTGATGAGTCGAGTAATTTTAACAACACATTTGTGTGGAATAACAAAAATAATAACACATTTGTGTGGAATGAAACCTATTGTTTTTTTCTTTAGACATGAATTCCAATACTTGATAAATAAATCACAAGTCTCAGAGAGTATTGAGCAATCCCGCAACAGATTAATGAGCACTTGTATAATTCCCTGACCTTAGCGTAATAGGCATTGCGATGTTTATTGAGGGGATCTTATTTCATACCGTAAGGACAAGAACTTAGAAACGTCGTCGCACATTATTAGCTCTCTCACAAGCTACGTTCCATGCGAACCTTTCCGATTTCAAACGAATTCTTTCACTAACAGTTGCAGAGAGAATGCGACATGATTTAAAAAATTAGATAAAAAACCCGCATCGCGAAAACTGCTGATTGTGAAAATAGATCTTTGAACACGTAATATAGTAAACAGGTTGACTACTTGAACTCAAAAAATACATTTTTTTAAAGTTAACTTATTACAAGGTAATGAGACCAAAAAGGATAGAAATCAAGGTGTTATCACGCAGACGAAAATGTTCTGTGAAACCCAGTGACCAGACTATGGTGGAGAAACTGAGCAAGAGGCCAACTTCGGCTGAAGTGGAAGACAGGCTCATGGGGACCGAGGAGATTCGAGGCGGCGGCGTCTACATTAGAGCAAGAAGAGGAGGCGCTTCGGGAGAACAAGGTGACACGGTATTTTCTCTAAAATTTTTAGTTAATCCCCCTCTGCGATAAACCTCATCAGCACAGTAGATCCCGTCATTGGCATCGTCAGCATCAACAGTTTGGGGGGGACAAATGGGATTATATTAATTTTTTTAATACATTTCATGGGGGGACAAAATTGACTTTTCAAATATTGGGGGGACGCGTCCCCCATGTCCCCTATGGCGGCGAGGCCCGTGGATCCCGATTTTAGATGGATCCGGCAAACGATTTTCCTGATTTGGCACGCTTTTTAAAATACCAAATTTCGCCGATTTTTTTCCACTCGCACAAAAATAATTTTACGCCTCTCATCGCACGCGCTGATATTCTTTAAACTGATTTTCCGTTGGAAATTAACGTGAAATCAACATATGATGGAATTCCGTTACGATCGGTACTACGGTACGGTTAATAATGTAATGCGAGGATTTTATGCAGGTAATATTACTACCAGTTAATAACGTTGGTATATCTTTTAATGAGCGTAGTTTATACTAAAAAAATTAATATTAATTTATAAATACCCTAAATAATTTCCTGGCCTGAGCGTATTTCTCTGAGTTATGATCCAGGAGAACTGTCAAGTAAATAAATAGTTGTGACGAGAGACGGCTTGAGGCTTAACGAATCTCGTGTAGGTCGACATGGAGGATTTTGAGAATCGCCAACGTTTGTTCCCCTTCCAAATTATAATTCCCTCTTCAAAGCACAATGAGGTGTGCATCCTTTTAACCTATCCATAAATCCTATTCCCTTCCTCCCATTCTCCGCTTTCTTAAAATTCTTCCCTCTCGCCTGGTTTTAACCATACCTTTCCCCTTTAATACTAACTCCATTCAGTCTCCTGCTAACCTCCTCCAAGAACTATCCTCTCCTCACCAATCATGCATACAATCATGCATTCTCACCACGTCCACTTTAACTTTTTTCTCCTCTACACCAACATCTTGAACCGTTTCTCGAACGCCTAAATGCGTCTCTAGTTGTATCTATTTATTTACTTGAAAGCACATCTAGTTCATAGCATACATAAATACGTACTAGCAAAGCAATTGTTTAAAAAAATGCTTTATTTTAGTGTACACTACGCTCGTTTAACGATTAACTATCGACGCAGTCAAAACTTGCAGTACATGAAGCAAGTATGTTCCCTCAAGTTCTCGGTTAAAAAGGGTTAAAATATCAATTTTTACAATCATGTCAACACCCTTGGTGAGTGTTGAAACGTTGGCTTAGCCTGAATCACCGGGAGAGCTTGAAAGAATGTATTCCCTCTTCAAAATAACACGCACACTTACAGAAAGAGAAGACGTAAACAGTATCGAATACGATGATTTCATGCAATATATGAGACATCAACTACAGTGCCACTTCGACATTTATTTTCCTCTGAATTTCTTAAGCATTCATAATTAGTGAATAATTGTGCGAAAATATTTCATTCAAGGGTAAAAATTAGGACATGAATTTATATAGTTTATCCAGGCATGAACTCATAGAACGATGAAATTATAAATAAATTAATATCATTTCTTTTATTTGCAAACCAGCACTGTATTTTATAGTTCTTGATCCACCCCAATAGACAATCGTGTAGCAACTCAAAACATATGTCGCTTAAGAATAGGGAAAGGGTCAATCCATTTCAAATCACCCAGGAAATGTTGCTCAACATTTTTAAATATCCTGATTTTTTATCATTGGTTCCCTACAAGTAGGCAATCACAAATCACCATTTGAAAAAAATTTACAAGCCATACCTTTTTTGGCAACCATTTTTAAAAGGGCGAATGGGAAAATTTTGATGAAAAACGTGGTTTGCATAAAGTTAAATTTCGAAGATTTTATTAAATGTATCAGAATAATTTAAAAACCAGTGAGTTTATCATGAAAAGAACTTTTGGAAACCATTTTTAAAATGTTTCCATCATGAAAGAGTCAAAATCATTCCGCAAAAACTCGGGAAAAATTTGTCAATGCTAACTTTTTAACGCCATAAATGTTTAAGAAGGAAACGAGACTCACTAATAAAATGTTCTTTCTGAGTTGAATACTCAAAAAACTACTTGCAGTATAAGTTTTAGCACTGAGAATGCACTCAATTTTTTCTAGATCTTGTCATATAATGCCGAAAGCCTTTTAGCGTCGATTTTCGCGGGCCAATATCTAAAAAGGGACTGAATGTGAGCAAGTGAAAATTTTACAGTATGTTCTTTATATACATATAAATATCTAACAAAAAATTATGACTGAGACTCCACTACATTTAGAGTAGTGGAGTAGTGAATTTCAATAAAAATGTAACCACTTTGCATGCTCCTGCATAGCAAACAAAGAGTCGTGCCGTGCAAGTTAGAACACAGGGGCTTGATTAAATAACACTGGACGGCATGAAAATCGGCCCTGACACCATTCCTGCTGATTCTAAAATAAAATGACCTGCTAAATCCGAATATGAACTCCGTTTTCCCCATCACCCACCATTTTCGGGGGAGCTACCCCCCTCCAATTTTTATCACTTTTCGGTAATTTGGAGGAATTAAAAGTATTATTTTAGCATTCAAATTTTTTCTAGGGGTTTTGAGGGTAGCAAAATCCTAAAAGAAACAATATTTATGGTAAAGTAGATAGAAGAAAGTAGATTTAGGGGGAATTAGTCTCCATAAATTGTGGAGGATGAAATGGGAGCTGAAAAATGAAGAAAATAAGTGAAAAAATTGCGAAAAAAGGAAAGGTTGATAATTTTTAATGCGTTTTTAAAATCATTAACGGAAACTAATTCCCCCAAATCTACATACTTACCATTAATTATCATGTTTTAGAACTTTTCACCTCTAGAAAATCTAATAACAAATATAAATGCTGATATAATCCTTTTCATTCCTCCAAATTGAAGCAAAATTGATGAAAATTAGAAGGGGGGCTTCCCCCCAAAAATGGTGGGTGATGGAGGAAAATGGATGTCATATTCGGATTCAGGAGGTCATTTTACATAAGAATCAGCTGGAATGTACCAGGGCTCGAGAACAAATTATTTTTTGCCGTCCAGTGTAATTATTGAAAAAATAAGTATTGTTTAAACTATTAAAATTACATTTATAATGAATATTTATTAAAAAATAGAACTATTTTGCATTATCTGCATCGTGACCGCCATCTGTGGCGGGCCGAAAAAAGGTTTTTTTTTCCTGATCAAATTTGCCCTATGCGGGAAAGTTGCGAAATGATATAAGGATCTAGCACAAAATTGTTTTTTCAAATAGGATGATATCACTGCCGCCCGAGCTCTAAAGTTTAAAATTTTGCGAAAAATCAGGCTGATTTCAAAATCAAACGGCTATGAAGACGAGTTTTAAGAAAATATGGGATAATGGATAATATTAAAGAGTGGATACATGTTTATAGTTTATAAAAATGAAATTTGAAGTTTATTTGACAAAATCTATGGTTCAAACAATGCCTATGAATTAACAACAAAAAATATAGTATAGACCACCCGCACAACACAACTCATATTTGCCAACGTTTCTAAAAAATTCCATTTTGGGAGCTGAATCGCAGGTAAAATAATATTTATTTCGATTGAATTTAAGTTTTTAGCAAATAAGTCATCATATGGTAGTAAATAATCCCACAAAAAGTAATAATAAGGTAAACTATTTTAAATTAACATAAATCATAATGACGAATAATGTACCTGTGGAGCTATTTTCAACAAGAAATTCAGCCAAGGCTGAGAAAGATCAGAACCTGAACACCAAGCATTTCACTAAGTAGCTCTCTGCTAGTTTCGTGAAGAAACTACCAAGAACTCACCACGACGAAGTGGCTACCATCGAGTTCCACCTGTGTCCCCCCAGCCATCCTTTCAAAGGACACGATTGTGTAAGCACATCAATTACTCTGGCAAAATTATATTGTGATTTTTTTTTTCGAATTTCGGCTGAATTTCTCTGTCTCTTATGCACGCTAATGTCCACCCATGACTGCGTTCTGTACTGTGGCACAACGCACTTCAGTACAAAATGTTTACAACAGATGGCGGTCACGATGCCGATCATGCAAAATATTTCTATATTTAAATAAATTTTCATGATAAATGTAATTTTAGTTTAAACAATACATATTGTTACAGTAATTATTTAATCAAGCTCCTGTGTGCTAACTTGCACTGCACAAGCCCTTGTATGCACTGCAGGAGCATCTAAAGTGGTTGCATTTTAATTGAAATTTACTGCTCCACTACTCTAAATGTAGTAGTCTCATTCATAATTTTTTGTGTTCTCATTCATAATTAAACAAATAAAACCTCAAACAAGCCATTAAAACTTGTAATTTCACTGACCCCCAGAGTTACATGACTTGCATTTTCCGAATTTTCCTCAAATAACTTAATAACTTAACAACATATGAAACACTTAGGGATTTGGGAGATCAAGGATTCTAATGTCTTCATTAGAAAGACGGTAGAAGAAAGAACAATTGTACAAACCAATTTATTGCAACCCAAAACTGTTCCGACAGCTCTGTTACAAAATAACGTAGTAGATACTTTGGTTTTTCACGATCCAAATAATATATATTCATACTGTAGTAAAGCATCCTTTACACGGTAGATCCCGTTAAATACTCTTGGCGGTAGATACCTTTTTAGATCTATATACCTATTTAAGGAGTCAAAAATAAAGTCGAAGCGATTGTGTTTAAAAATATAAATTGACAGTGAATTATCACTTCATGGGATGTTCAAACTTAATTATCTAGTATGGCAGTACCAAATATCTCCATTGCTTGGACATGTTTCTAACTCCGACCATGTTATCTACGAGAAAAATGAATTCCCTTCAAGCAGTACTTTTATTTAAGACACATTCAAGTCGAATGTACTGTTATTGAATCACAAGTTCTTTTTTGCCTGGAAACACGGAGGAATCTAGAGTTTAGTTCACAGTTTACATAGGAGTTTTACAACATAACTACACCGTTGACTTTAAGTTATTATCAACGATTTTATCTTGTCAAACCAATTCAGAGAAACATACGCACCCATATAAGAGAAACAAATTTACTTTTCCGCATATCAGTTTCAATGTGCAACTATGGGCACAATACTTGATGATGACGGAGAGAGTGGAAACGCGCTATAGGCATTAACATAACCTGCAGAAAAGTATATTTTTTATAAAAATGACGAACATATACGATATTTCTCCTGAAATTAATTAATACAACGATGGCTAAGTTCTAACCACACGTATCTCAAATTCGGCTGGTTTTAATCAGGTATCTTAAACAAAGTGTAATAACATTTAAAAAAATACATGCAAAAAACAACTCTTTGTTAGTAAATGAATGCCTCTTTTTGAGTTTTATGAACTATTCGTTTTTAACTTCAGTGAACAAGTAAAAAAATAATCGTTTTTTTGCTCTCCTGAAAAGTTGCTATTTTTGAGATACGTGTTGCTAGAACTTATTGTTAGTCATCGATATAGTCTAATTTTTGTTGCCAAATAATTCAAAAAGAGCGTTGGCATTTAAATTTATCTTTGCCCCGATGAAGTCATTTCTTTTGCAAGTTTTTCCCAGGAACTGATTTTTCATGGATCGGATAAGTTAGTTACAATCATGTAATTGATGTATTCAGGCTTAACTGTGTGAAACGTTTCCATTATGGAAAGTGAAAGAATAAACTTTGTAAGGTTCACAAATATATTCAAAAAAGCACGACCAGGGTTTCATAGACGATGTCACTATGTCATGAAACAAGGGTCGTGCTTTTTTCAAATGTATTAGTGAATTTAACAAAGTTTTCCATTGCTTTCATTCTCCATGATCCCAATTAATTCAGATATCTTGCGCATTACTGCACTCCAAGTAATACCTTAACCCATCAATTTACAGCGCCAACTCTCTATGAACGATACACATCGGAGCAATCCTACATTCCGCCAATCCCTGGAACTCCTAGAATTTCGGTAACGTACGGTGGAAACGTGAGGATGGCGGAAGAAACTTTGAACTCACAGAGGACCTCCAAGCTGGGTTCGCACTCCCATCGATCCCAGGAAAGGTCAATGAGAACTTCCCCGGCTTCGAGCTTCATGTTTGACGACATGGACTACCTTAGTACTCCAAGGTCAGGTGGGTCATTCCAATTTCTTTGCGGCTCCATCTAAAATGCCCCCTTAAAATTCTGAAAATCATTTTAGCCAGGCATTTCATGACTCACCCCAAAAACATGAATTATTCCATCGATTACGCCTTGGATATAAAAATGATTTTAGATGAGGACTTTGAAGGACTATTTTTAGGAATACTTATAAGCATTACGACCTTCCCTCGTAATGACTATATTAAAGAAAAATCCATCCTCGACTCTTCTTCAGATTTCATCTCACAGTAGCCCAGGATACTAAGTAAAAATTGAATCATTTATATTTTTTTAATTTTACGGAGAAGTACCCAACCATGCACCCTGAACGCTATGAAGTATATTGGTAGGTAAGTAAAGCAATACGTCGATGTTCAAGTAGAGACTCGACTCAAGAAAAAATACGAAAACTAAAATTTTATCACCAAAGTTTTTAGGATTTCATGTTTGGGAAAGTAATTTTTTCCATCGGATACTTAACTTTATCACTTATTTGCACAGGCTAATTTTTCGACAAACTTCCCCAACTATGTATTTAATACATCGCACCAAGTCGAGTAACGGCGCTTTAAGTTGTCGTGAACCATAAAACGCTCTTATTTATTTATCAACTCTTAGGTCACGTCAAGTTAACTTTTCCTTATCGAAAATCCAATGGGTTACAGAGTGGGAAAGAGCGATTTTTGGCAACTGCGCATGGCGCCAGGGGAGAAATGAAATAAAAAAAGATTGCGATATTCAGTTACTTCGACTCGACCCTTCATTTTTCCCTCTTTATGTGGCAAATAAGAATGCTTGATTGGTTACATCTAAAACATTGGCTGACTTGTCGCTTGAGTCGATTTACATTTAGCTAGGTTAGATATTTTAGAATAATATTCTTGTTAAGGTAACCGAAAGAAATTATTAATTACGTGCACGCCTATGATCCAATTGCCTCGAATATCGAATCCTACAATTTTCATTTTTTCATTGAAAGCGATAGAAATTTTTCAATTTTACCATAAAAAGATTAAATTAAAAAATTTCTACACAGAGAAGTTAAAATTTACAAAAAGGAGAATTGATAGTAAGAGGAAAATTAATCTTAAGACTGTTATTTCAGTTCTTTAAACCTGAGAAAAAGTTTTAATGGAACCCTCAGAAAAATAGTACAATCGATTGCTTTATAAACTGAATTGCTTGGACTAAACTTTACAAACACATTTTTATAAAAAATCACCAATAAAACATCATTCTTCTTAGAAAATAATGTTATTCCAAATTTCTATAGTATTACAAAAAAGGCATCATAATCATCATCTGCCGTTGTAGCCTCGATGTGGGAGTTTCAATGGGCCACGTAACTACTTTTCCCCAACGCTTCGTGCACCGGTTTGACCATTCCCTTAGACCTCCATAGGTCTTTAGCCGTATTACAGAGCTTCTAGTTTAAACGGACTTTGTAATCGTTCACTTTTTTTTCTTCCATAATGTACTGCGAGCTTAGAAATGTCTTGTTTTGATCTTTTGTGTAATTTATTTTATCGAATATCTTTTTTAATAATTTTATTGATATGGATGTTGTAAAATAATAGTAATGCAGTAACTCTAGACAAAAATATACCTAGTAATATGCTTCAATGTCCTATTTTCATATTTTTTCTGCAACCATGTGCGTTCATAACGGAACTGTTAACCGCAAGCGGAGAGGCATGCCCTACTAAGGTACCCACGTGGCCAGTCCTCGGACGGATCTCGAAGGAAGTTGGCGGGTAAGAGACGTCGTAGAGAGAATTCACACATTCTTGGGGTTTACGGTCAGTGATTCAACCTTAGGGTCCCGAAGAATAGGTGAGGGTAAAGCTCACCCTATACAAAGCCAGCTCGTGCTCTCCAAAGCCTTCTCTCCATGCTCGTGAATACTGCATAATCTGGGTAGGAGGGCCTGTTACTTTCCCTAGACCACCTCAAAGTTTGAGGGTTCATGTCGAGGAAATTCAAAAGCATAAGATGGGTTAACGCTCAAATTTTAATCATAAATTCATCATTCCTCACCTGATCATTACAGACTGCAGCTACTTTTAAAAGTTAATTTTTTTGGATTGTCAGCGTGAGAAAATTTTGCTCAAAGCTGCCCAGGAACCTTTTCATTTTTAAGAAGTGGTACTCATCCTTCCAGCCATAATTTTATGAAAGATATAGATCGAAAATAATGGCATTCAGATGATATTAAATTAACACAAATCGTAAAAGTAACTAGTTTTCAAAAGTTAGTTTTTGGAATAGTGAATTTCTCTATCAACTACTCACATATCTTAGGCATTTAATATAACTTGCATTCGTTAATTTTTTCATTAACTTCCCCAATTAAGGATTCCAAATAAAGAAGGAAAAAGCTCTCGAAATTATAACCGCTTGAAGCTCATTTTTTCAAATAGTTTCATGCCCATTATTGACGATGTAATTTCTCAAAGAAAACTAAGTGGACACATCAGTGGTGTCATGGCACTGGATAAGAAGATACAGTAATATTTAACTTATAAAAAAATAAAGGACGGCGCGTTCCGGCACTGTAAATTTTGACATGATACCACAGGGAGACATGGTACGATTTTCATTAACGAAAATAAGGAATAAATTCAAAGACACCAACCTATTTTCTTCATAGACTAACTTGAATGTTGCTTTTAATGATCTCATGAACTCGACATTTCAAAAAGACGAAATTTAGACAAAAATAGGAAAATAGGAATACACGGATCAGATTATAAATGAATACTTTTTAAACTATTAATTAATTCTAATGAATAGAAAATTAGAGTAGGAAAATACATATGAAAGCAAACCACGTACTGATTTAAAATTTCATTTAGTGAAAAAATGCTAACGACGCTTAATGACTTTCATTTTACAACATCCATATCAATAAAATTATTAAAAAACATATTTGATAAAATAAATTACACAAAATATCAAAGCAAGACATTTCTAAGCTCGCAATACATTGCGGAAGAAAAAAAGTGAACGATTACAAAGTCCGTTTAAACTAGGAGCTCTGTAATACGGCTAAAGAGCTATGGAGGTCTAAGGGAATGGTCAAACCGGTGCACGAAGCGTTGGGGAAAAGCAGTTACGTGACCCACTGAAACTCCCACATCGAGGCTACAACGGCAGATGATGATCATGGGAGTTCTTCCGGAATTGCACGGGCAATGTAATGCAAATAAATTGAAATACTCCCCTAAAATGATCAATGTCCACATTAATTTATTCTTCAGCATCAACTTCCAGCACAAAATTGAAATTCTGAGACTTAATTGCGATTAGCCCCTATTATTTATTTCTAAAGTGAGATTAAGGGCCGGCTTCCGAATGTCCGGTAAGCGCCAACCGGAAAATAATACAGCTGTAACCTCTACTTGAGGATGTTGGAAATATACGTTCTTCCGAATGACGTAAACCCATGAACTCAAATGGAAGATTTTGTTGATTCCGATTTTCGCTCTCTGAAAATGTTGAATGAGTGTTATGAAAATGGCCCTTCTTAACCATCTTCTTCACTGATTATTTTCAATTATTACACCACAGTTGCTGCACATAAATCCACTCTCATCTCTCCGTCCCCATTAACATGCTAATTTTTCCTGTCCATTCTCGTCTTTTGACGAGTTCTGGGCCTGTGCAGGGGATCAGTATGAAAAAGGGGAAGCAATAGGATTTCTTTCGATTTTGAATCGAAATGCAACGATTGGCTACGCTTGATTGTAACGTCACCGTCAAGCAAACTAAAATGGGAAGGAAAAAAAGAACTTGAGGATAGTGACCATGACGAAATAAAGATCCACCCGGACATCTGATGACGATACAAACGTTCTGCAAGGGCGACAACTTTTAAATGACGACTAAACTTTTTTCGCTGATTTGATGTCATGTATGAGGGTCAGGAAAGTTTTCCTCCCACAAATCTAATTTACCACAATTATGTTCTATTCATACATTTAACTGCGATTCCGCATTTGAGTAACCCATTCTATTAATTCTCCCCACAAAACTATAGGGGCTACTAGGGTAGCTAATGGTCATCTAGAATTGCATGACAATTAAATGTAAAAAAAATTGAAACGACCTAAAATGGACATTGACGATATACAATTATTTAGCCTGTATTTTCCGCAGAAAATTGAAATTTGGGATATAATTATTGTGATTAACACCTACTATTTATTTCTAAAGTGAGATTACGGGCTACATTCATAATGTCGGGTTAGCGTAAACCGGAACATGAAACAGCCGTCACCCTAACTTGAGAATACACTGGGGAGAACCCTTAGATAGACTAAGACATAGAATCTAAACTGTGCCAGTAGATACTTAAAAATCCAGTCTACGTTGGCGTCAATGGTAAATATTGAATTTAATCCATCCCATGACCTCCTAACCTAATAAGCGTTTTTAAAATCGTATCCGCGTAGTTCGCCGCACACGAAAAGTTAGCAGACATGAAATTGGCTTCCCTGACTAAGAATGCATGAACGACTTTCCCCTTCAAGAGCAGTACTGGCCCAGAAAGTTCCGGAGTCGAAGTCAAAAATCGACAATCACGAGCCAAGCTCCATTTTCCATTCCAGTAACGCACGCCATCAACACACAGAGTAGGGCTCAGTGACGAAAGGAGTACCTACGTCGAAAATTATTGGGAGTAGGTAACACTTTTCTTTCCTTCACTCATTAATACGAGGTCGCTAACGACTGGCGCACACGAATACACCCAACTGAGCAGCCTTAAAAAATGAGAGTTGGCTGACGGGAAAGTATTGAGTAATCCGAAGACTATTTGGCATCGTTTCCGAATCGATCCTTCCGGTAGTAATGCATGAAAGAAATCGGTCGTGGTCGTGGAAATCAGGGGATGAAAATACAGTTTTATCACTATAATAGCAATGGCAATATGCTTTCGACACCTTTAATTCAAGAAAAAAATTAATATTTGACGCACACCAAATATGTAACTGTAATTATGAATGATTAAAATGTTGACGAAGACAGACCTTAAAAAATGAAATTCAGAAATATTATACTAAGGCTATTTAATGAACTTAGACGTCCTACTGAAAATAATATTGACGTCACGATGAACTAAAAACTCAGCAGGATAATGATGTCAATGATGGCAATTAATTGAACAAATAAAACATTTTGATGGAGGCTCAATAACACAAGACGTGAGAATCAAAAGAACAGGAGGAGCGCAGCATATGACAATAAAAAGTCTATAACGACGAATTTCATCATGATAGGCAGCCATCAATATCCAAAATATGAGAAACCACTGAAGCGTTTGGCGCATAAGGAAATAAATAGAAACTGATTCGCGAGCCACCCTTATAAAAATGCTAACTCACACAATATCAAACAAATTACCATAATAATCCGGAAAAAAGTTGTTGTATATTACTTTGGAATGAAAATGAAAAGAATGGATTTTTAGAATTAATAAAAAAAGTATAAAAAATAATAAGTAAATTCAAAAGATATACAGGACAAAGTATGGGAACGTTTCCGTAAAAATCCACTCGAGTGAATAAAATAAATAATTGGCTAAGTTGAAGAGATCGAGTACCACAGGCACACAAAACGAGTTCTTTATTAAAGATCCAACAGCATCAAGTTATGAATGTCGCACAGCGATGGATGCAGGAATTACGAGGAGTAAAATCAAATACGGAAGAAAGAGGGAAAGAGTGGGTCCGGGTTCTAATCCCGGTAGTGGCAGAGATTCTTCAAATACTGCCCCATCTATATTGCATACAATAGGGTAGTTTCCTTCATCAAAGAAAACGAAAGGCATTGATTGCGACTCGTTACCCACCTTTAGTGTATTCATAATATACAAATTATTTAGTTTTAGATATCCCAGTTTACACGAATGTTAATGGTCAATTTTATCCTCATTTGAAAAAGGCCAGATTGGCGCCCATGCGATTACACTCCACGTGACGTCACAGGGACCTAGTTTCTATAAGAGTAGATAGGAGTTTTACATCGTCTGAGATTACCAATGCATGCATGAGGCACAGAGCTCAAGGAAACATGTCTTAATAATCACCTATTAAATCTGCATACGGTAGGAAAGTTTCCTTCGTTTGATAAGGCATTAATAATCCTTATTTAAGCCAAGCGCTACCAGCTAGCAGGGTACTCTGCTACCTGCTAGCATCCTCCGTCGTATCAGTGCTCAAAGCCTCGCCCCAAGGTCACCTCACTTGCGGCAGCGGGAACCAGAACGACGTCACACGGAGTTTTCCCAGCATTCATACTTAGCCGTCACGTTTTCGCGCGGTTGAAAACTTTCACTTTTCATTTAATCGCGAAAAATAGATATCGTCATTAAAAAATCTAAAAGCGTGAAATACGTACTCCAGGAGTATTAATCTTTCGATTAAGGGAATAAAAAAATAATATGAAACCACCCTATTAGATGAGGTCATTTCGAGTACAGCACTCCGTCAGCCGGATGGGACGTTAAGCCGTTGTCCCCTTGGCGTCTTCTGTTAGAAGCAGTCTACTGCCTACGCCTGGTTTTTCTCCACCCATCCCTCCCTATCCTTCCTTAATGGCGCACATGACCTCAGCTTTCGATCGCCTCCTCCAATACCATTCCAAGCTGCTGCCCAATTGTCGCGAGGTGGTGACGTCATCACAGTTCTGGTTCATTCACTCGTTCACTGAGGACACTTCATTGATAGAAAGAATATCTCACAAGAGTGTAAACAACCTCGAAACATGCTAGACCGATACGCGTAGCCGAAGAGTAGGTTAGATGCGGCTATCCGCTCCGAGTCAGTAACGTCATCACCTCATCCGCGAAAGGGTTAACGCAGTCTATTTTTCGCTACGAATAATTCGAGAAATGGGCGTACGATAGTAAGAGGAAAACATACAGGTCCTTCTATATTCATACTGCATCATAATCGACAAGAAATAATAATAATTACAATGACGATAATATTAAATATTTATTGTTCCTTAAACAATTTAAACATTTCTATAGCATAGATATAAAAACAATTATGGAGCTCTAGGACACCCAAGAGGCAATTTCCTGCTGTAAGGCTCACCTTCAGCAATACAATCAAAATTCGTGCATATTGTTGCATATATAAGAAAATAGGTGAACGAGCTCGCTGCCACGCAACGATGGAGACAATTCTGAAGAAGACGATAGGAAAAGGAGAGAGAGAAAAGCGGAAAGAGAAGGGTAGGGGACGGTAGGGGAGGGTATTGGGGTGGGGATGCCCCCTCCACATAAGAAAGGGAGAGCACGGGGGCATTAACCTCCGCATATAGGTCTATCTCGGATGCCGCCAGCCGCGGAGAAAGAAAAAAAGACGCCACCGACAGACACACACACACACACGCGTCCATATCCGCGTCCTTCGCTCGCTCACTCGCGAGTGAGCGCTAACACGGGCAATTCGACTCGACCCCTTCAAACGCCTCGAGCACACCGGCGAGATGCAAGGGACCGATTTCGGTATGGGATATCAATAGTCAACCCCCTCCTCCTCTCATAATCAATCTACCAGTATAGATTCATTAATTCATAGCCATTAAATCCCAATATTGGAATACTTAGGCCCTCTTTTTCTGATTTTGCCTATCCAGTTCCTTGATGTTTCCCTCATGTTCTTCTTAATTGAGTCCCCCAGCATTTCCCTCAAGTCAACCATCTCTTGGTGTTCCTTGGGGTGATTTTCCATCTATTTTTTCCTGTCCCTCGTGAAAAGACTTATACACTTACCGAATGAAATATCTTCATTACTCACATGTTTCATTTCACACGACCGTCATAATCTGGTTTAGATGCAGGAGATATCATTTCTAAAATACACTAGGTCGGCTTGAACAAATTTAAGAGCTGGTATTGCCCGTAACTATACCATATGATGTCGCACCGCGGTGAGACAGGTCGCGTAAAATAATATACGTGAAATTTACAAAGATATATTATTTAATACGATGCAATTCCACCATGCCTGAAACTATTGATTGATCTATCCACAGTTCACTTTATTTTCTTTTCTTCAATAAACATCTTCGTTTCTCTTTGAACCTATTCCATTACCACGCCCAGAAAACACACACGAGAGCATGGATGCTTGCTTAAATCGAAATGTACACGAGAATAATGACGAATATTTTAACGAAAACTGGATATAGCGTGGTGGATCGGTGGGTAAAGAGGTTAGCTACTGAACGAAGGGTCTCTATTATATTAGTAACCTCTAAACAAGTGTTCGGGAGGACGAGGCAAAGGGTCAGGACCCCATTTGTGTGTGGCCCATTAAAAAAAAGTCGAAACCATGCTTCTAGCCATTTTTTTCCTTCGCCACTGTGACCGTGACAAATACTATTTCGGGCGAATTTTTAATACGCATTGTTGCACATCGCCACAAAGCACCACTTAATTTGAGGTACAGTAGCCATAGCTTGCATAGCAGTTGCATTTTCTGCAGTTCAACACCAACGAATGCCGTGGTAAACAATGAACCAGCTACTCGGTAAGACATGTGACGTCATTTCCCACAATTCCGCGTTCCTGCTTTTTTCGCATCCGTTCACATTCTTCTACTCTTTTACATTAATTTTCGCCAAAAATACAATTCAATTAACGAAAGCAATTACTTACCACGTATATATTTACCGAAATAATTTTTCAGTACAATTCAGGAAATTGGTTCGTAACCTATTAAATGCATAGAAAGCATACGTTTTTAAGGAAGGGGCTGCGTGCCCTCTACTCCTTGACAACGCCCATGGCATGTGACAGAATTTTTTGGCACATTACAAGTTCATTGGCCAACTGAGTAAAAGGCACTTTTCCACGAAATTTGCTACAGCATGAAGATATTTCTTTTAAAGCAGTGCGAAACGCAAATGATTAAAAAATTATGTAATCTAGTCGCTCAAATGGAGGTTGATTGTGATGAGGAAAACTGAGCATGAAGCATAGAGTAGTAACTAATGAGTTTCCGACAGACTTTTTCGGTTAGAAAGCGATTATTTAAATTTTAGCTTCTACTCGGTTATTGATAAAACTCGATTGCCCTCTTCAAGTTGATTCTTGATATAAACGGATAATAGACACAACATTTCATACATCATATACGTGGTTTTTGGGCTAAATAATGAGTTTATGAGGAATAGAAATGAAAAATAATAACTCCCTCCCCTAAAATACATTGGTAAAGTTGCACGAATTCATTTGCGATGGAACCACGTATCCAAGAAGCCCGTCAACGAGAATACGCATAAATCCATACAAAAATGTTTTAAAATAGATAAAGCGCATGAATTGGTTTGGACGCCCCAGATGCTATTTTAATTTAAAGCGCATAAAGTCTAAGTTTTCATAAAGTAAAACAAACAAATTTTGGGAACAGGGATATTTATGTACAGTTTAAGGGGGACAAGAAATCGGGCAAAGGAAATGCCTTAATTACTAATGCTAATATATCCTCCATGAATTAGATACGTAAGAAAAGGTTTGGTCAGATACTCCTAAAAATATCTTCAACTGATGAATTTATCCTCGTGTTGCGTTGACGCCGAGGCACTAAAACGAGCAGAAATGTATTAATTTATAGATAAAGCGCATGAAAGAGCAGAAATGTAAAACATATTGTGAGAATAATGAATTTGGTTTTTACTCATTATTTACTCCCAAGATGCAGCACAACATAATTGACAGATAAAACTTGAAGTCATTGTATCAGCACATACCTATCAACCATTAACGATTGGTACACCTACCGGACCTTTTCTCCCAGCATGTCAATTTTTTAACTACCTCGCACTATTTAAATCCTAATTGGAAAAACGTAGTACGACAAAAGATAATAACTTCTTATGTTGCCTTGATGTTTACAACAATGACGAGAATAAATAAACAAGAACCGCAAATAACTCTCCAGCATCTGAATGCTATGAAGAGAAAAATATTAATACTTGGATGAACAAATTTTACATTATTTCTAACAGTATTCACCGTTGATCTGCATGGAAAAATTTCCGAGGAAAGTCCGGTCTCCCTTCGTACTAAAATGAATAGGTCACACGAAACTGCTTTCCGGATCACGGCCCGAAAATGCGAGATCCATGTTGGAAGGTCCAAATGAGCATGGAATGGATGGCAGACGAAAAAATCACCCTCACTCCCGTTACTTTATTTTCCCCCTCCCATCCTACAACCCTCCCCCCTAGCTCCGCCCCCTTTTCTTTCGGAATGGCTATAGCGGTTATTTTTGTGACGCTCTCAACAATGCCAACTGAGATAACGGTTAATTAATCCCGTCACTTTTACGGGGCGCTTTAACCCTTGCGGCGACGATCTAATCGATAGGATCGAAGAGGTTTGTTAAAACAATGAGTTGAAATTGGAAAATATGCGCTGATTGCATTGCAAGTTCGCAGGATATTACTCAAACCATTACTTCCGGGTCGAATTTCGGGAGAGATTTCACGTGAGCAAGAAGAAAACCACTAATAAATGTTCACTTCGAGCTCTACGGTCTCTAGGGTTTACAGCTGAAAAAACAGTTGTGTAGTTATAGTTTAATTTTGGTTGAAAGAAAGTCTGGAAGGAGAACAAGAGACTAGTCCAACTTTGATAAAAAGGAGAAAAATTAACTCAAACCTGAAACGAGGGGCACTGTTACGCTATTACATCTACTACATTATTAAACGGCTTAAGCGCCCAACATAGATAACAATATACAATCCGTCCAAATAACTCTAATCACTCTCTCAAGTGCCTCTAAATCGGCAGAATATTCATCGGGGCATCAACTAATTGTTCTATAGAAAGTTCGAACGTAGATGAAATAACATCGAAGCAATGGGATGTCTATTTATAGAAGAGAGAATGACCTACTAAGCAGGGCAAAAAAGTATAGTTATTACAGCCCTCGAAAAGACCGCACGAGGCGATCTAATGTCCCAAAGAGATACCCACATGCGTATTTCCCGCTAGCGTTTCATCTTAAAGTCAACTCGTTCATTGCATTATTCATCATTGATGAGTTACTACTTCACGCATGATTGGAGTTCTTCCTATACGTGCCATCACCCTGCATTTTCACCACTGATGCCATTATTGTTATTGATTCGGTATTTTTTTTATTAGTGCTTACTGAAGACCAGAGTGGTAGCGGAGCTAAGCTCTCACCTGCTTAACTAGATATCACGGTTCGAATCCTGCCTGATTGGTATTTTTTAACGTCCAAGGCATGAATTTTTATCACTATCCTCCTCGCTCAATGTAATAGAGCATTAAATGTCCTGATTTCACGAGGAAGTAATGAATTAATGTATGCCAATTTTATTACTAGATTCTTTACGTAAATAACTAATCAATTAAAATTGGTCACCCTAGCAGCATTCGTATTCACAAAAAAAGACTTTTCCCCGTTCGAAAATCTTCAAATAACCGTAGACCTTTTTATCTAAAGCCCCCAAAACGCTAGGTGCTAGTTACGACTTATCTTTTTTGAAGTACAAGTAGTTGACAATGGAAAATATGGCAAACGAAAATCTCTGAATGCTTCATTATTTCGACATGAATTTTAACAGTACATTAAAAAATTTCCCGCTTTATTGAGCCACTATTTAACTAATAACTAGGTTACTTTGCCGAAGAAAATAAATACATATGAGAGGGTGAGAAGGCAAGAGGTAAAAGGATTTTTTTTCTAAACACATCTAGGTACAGAAATTGGTGGAAGAAGTGTACAAAATCTGGTGGCCAAGGGATAAGGGTGAGTTTATGCTTTGTGCTGACATCGAGTGGAAAATCAAACACATAACTAATTATCTAGTAAATATCGTCTGTTCTCTTTGCCTAATTTTGCCTAAGTACCTAGCTCTGATTAGGAAAAAAATCACTTGTATTCCTTGGCTTCTAACCTCCACAAGAAATGATGCAGATTATTCAAAACAACAGATAATGATGAGCCTATATTCAGCCAAGAGTATCATTTTCTGCGCACTCGTAACACCGGTAAAAATGTCCCAGGATGAAATAAACAAGCGATATTGGCGAGTGGAATGTCGTTGCGGTCCAACGCGAAGCAACTAACTAACCGATTGACCCATTGCACCTCAGAGAGGAGGGGCAAAGGGAGGGAGGGGTGGGGGTTGGGCTCGCTCGGGGGATAGAGGGTAGGAGTGCGCTCCGTGCGATTTTGAATTTATTTTTTTACGCCTCGCGAAAACAAAAACAAGACCGTCCCCACCACCAGCGGAGGACACACTAGCGACGCGAAAGAAGAGAGTTCGTTGCCCCGTCAGAGCCGCGCGCACCCCACTTTCCTGCAATATGCGAACGAAAATGGCTTTCTCTGGCTGCTCGAAAAACCGGAGCAATTGGCGAGGTGAGATGAATTCCTGCCCTCTCACGTAGCCACGCTCGAAGCATGGGGTTGCAGACAGGACCCAACCCAGTGCAACGAAAGTTGGCATTAAAAAATTCGCAAACTGAGGGACGTGAGGTATGGCGGTTTCTTGAATATATGCCAAGTGATGTAGGGGCAATAATGGCGTATTCACATTATAAAATATTAACAAAACTTATTATATTCAAATGAAAGAACTAACGCAGAGTGAAAATAAGGTGACGTCAAATGAAATTGGTCTACATCTTATCTACAACTTTATGTATAAAATACTGGCGCAACAAAGCGGAAAATTTTTAAAATTTGTTCCTGAAATTCATGCCGAAATAATGAAAGATTCAGATTTTCGCTAGCCGGTTTTTTAAATGTGACCTTGCACTTCAGAAAAGAAAAGTCGTGTCTATAACTAGATTTTGGGGGACTTCGGAGAAAAAGTAGGTCTACGGTAATCTCAAGAGTTTTGCACTGATGAGAGAAATCTTTTTTATGCAAATCAATACTACCAGGGTGATCATTTTTAATTGATTGGTTATTTAGATTCTGGGAATATGAAATGTTCTCATACACATTACTGTTCTTAAGTGTTAACTCTTTTCTGAAGGGATAGGTTCTATCAGTCATCTCCACCGTACAATACGCCTTTGCGAAACATTCGCACGCTTTTGATCCCTTGCGAATATTTTCACTGCTGCCACAAATTAATTATTTCGAAATTGAACCAAAAATTAGACCGAGGCAGTGTTTTTGCGCAGAAGTTTTCGCTATCTTGCTCCATACTAAGAATTAGATTTTCTTGCTACCTAATTTACATGTTTCGCAAAGTTTTTATGGACTATGTTTCTGTACAATAAGAATCAGCTCACCTCACCAATCAACGTAGCACCTAAGTATTTCATAAGTCGGAATAGCCAAGAACTGTCACTGGATTGAGTCGGATAATTTCATTTCATTGAAGAACGATTCATTCGGGAATGAAAAGTGGCGTTCGTAAATATTTTCTCCTAAACATGCGTGCTGAGGAGTGATAAAAATAATATGCAACATACGATAGAGCAACCTTAGAGTCGTCTGAATTTTGAGATACAACGTAGATGGAAAATAAGGGACGACTTTTGTGAGATATTGCGGTCTAGCATGCGAATAACTAAATTAAATCACCAGCTCATAAGCTCGATAAAGCATAAAAATTGGTTGAGATGAATCGGTATATACGGGTTCCTCGTCAATAGAGAATATTAACCAGTTACAATATTAAATATATTAAAAATGGTATTTGAACTAAGCACTCCAAGAATATATAATGAAAATAATTGACAGGTATGTAAGCAAAACTTACAGTTCACACAAAATATCTTACTACCGAGAACATTAACGACATTTAAAAGCACTTATTGTTCTTTGTAACCCACTATGAGAATTCAAGTCCAGGTTTTGTTGAATATTGCACTTAATACAAAAATGGAATAATTAGTAATTTTGCCACGGCAATACAACTCCAGAATGAATAGCACATGCAGGTATCACCATCTATTAAGTTTCAGAGCAGTGGCGGCTGGTGAACTTTTATTTCGGGGGTTCAACCGGGAGGTGCGGGTAGTCCAACCATAGAGGGAGAATCCCAGGAAAATTTTATATTTTTAGAGCTTAAAAAACTATTTTAAAGCTATTTTGATCCCAATTTGGTTGCTTTGAAAAATATTTAGTTATTTGAAAATAAGTATCTACAATTATATTTTTATGCAATTGATTTAGTTTACTATGGATTGTCGTTTTATAAAAGTTGTACTATGAAAAAGGAAAAATAAGAATGATATTATTTTATTTAAGTTTTTGTGAATTCACTAGCATCCTACAAATGCTTGCATATTGAAATATTTTATACTTAGTTTTTAATGGTAATAGAACCCCAGCATATTTAATTTGATGTACGCACGATTTAGGCAATTGCAAATTCACAAATAGCTATATGAGGCAGGCTCAATGGCGTCTCCCCCCCGAGATTTTTCCTCGCAGGGACATCATGAAATAAAGAAGTTGCATGAAATTTGATATTTTTTAAACTCGAATCACCTCTGAAAATGACACTTTCCCATCCTCACTCTCGAAAGCTGAGCCGAGAGTTGAGATTCTTGCTGTAATCAGAATATCAAGTTGCAATTAATACTTTGGCAATTTTTTTACAATTGTATATTTTAACTAATAAAATCGTACAGCTACAGATATTCTACACAGTTAAGTTACATTCATTGTTAAAATGAGACTTAAACCACACTAATTTTAATAAGAACCTTTAAGCGATTCCTGCAATTGTTGTATGTTTAAACATGAAGTCCATTCTTCTCTCCTTTTTTGCGGCAAAATGGTCAATCACCTTCTCATTAAAGTCCACTATATTGCGGGCCATCTCTTTTTCAATTGACATCATGGTAAGTGCTGTAAGCCGGTCTTCGTCCATTGTGCTTCTGAGGAAGGTTTTAATTCTTTTCAGACATGAAAAACAACGTTCTGCTTCTGCCGTTGTCATTGGTATTGTGATCAGTGCTTTTAGCAGTTTCACCGTTTCACTGAAACATTCTTCTAAATTGTTTTCAAGAAGGAATGACAACAAATGAGTGGCCTTCTCAACCTCTTTAAAATCTTCCCTGCTGTAAATAAGCTGAAGCTCGCATCTTAGTTTATTTTTGTGAAGAAAACCAAATGATTCTATTGTCGTGTTTAGGATATCATCAGGAAACCTTTTTCTATAGCCGGACATATTTTCATTGTCAAACAAGTTTGCTGCAACTAGATGACCAGTGAATTCGAATCTGCGTTCTGCCTCTGCTGCTATAGCGTCACAAACTTCCTCGGCAGCTGCATTTCGCAATGTTTGCCAGTTTTCGACCTTATTTCTCTTTGGTCTAGGCTCTGCTGATTCATCTGCTGTGGCCAGGCTTTCCACACTCTCCCTTACTTTCTGTATTTCTCTTTTGAAAGAGGAAATTGCTTCCTTTGCCCAAACAGGGTATATATTTTTCTTTTGCAGTGAGCTATACAAAATATCTACATGAGGCATAACCTTTGAAAAGAATTCGAGCCAGTATTTAAACTCTGGTTGCTGCAGTTTCAGTTTAAGTCCTTGAGCTTTATTCAAAGTAGAAGTCATTTTGCTTGTTTCTTCAATTTTTTCAAAGCATTCTATTAATTCTTGAATATTTTGGTGAACTACTAATACGGATCTTAAATTGTAGTTCCATCTTGTTGAAGAGCCAGAAGGAAGTCGTTTTCCAACTATTTCATCCAAAATGTCAGCTCTCTGTGAGGACTGGCTAAAAAAGGTACACACCTCTTGAAGATTTGCAAAAAATACCCTCACTTCTTCGTTTTGACTTGTTGCTTGAACCATGACCAAGTTGAGCTGGTGCGCGTAGCAATGTACAAAGTGTGCATTTGGATACTCCGCCTTGACACGTGTCTGAACACCATTGAATTGGCCACTCATTACATTTGTACCATCATAGCTTCGTGAGATAAGTTTGTTTTTGGTATCTCCTAGCACTTCCACAAGAACACGTTTTATGCAGGCGAATAATGTTTCAGCATCATGATGTTTAGGGTTTAGAAATGTCCAAAATCTCTCGATAGGCAACCCACTTTTGAGAACAGAGCGAAACACTACAACCATCTGAGCTTTAGCAGACACATCTGTAGTTTCATCAGCTATCACAGACACAAAATCTGCTGAGCGAATTTCTTCAAGAATATGTAGTTTGCAGACGTGCAGCATACAATCTAACAGGTCATTTTGAATTTCCTTGGACGTACCTTTAAAAACAGTGGCAACTTCCAGGTGTGATTTCAAAATAGTGCCTAATGTAGCTGAGAAATTCACTAATCCTTTGAAAATACCGGGGTTATTGGAGTCATCTCTTTCATTATGTCCACGCAAAGCTAGTTCAAACTCTCCACAAAACCGAATACAATCAATTATTTTTGAAAGGACATACCGATTTTTCCTGACTTGGTCGTTATTTTTCTCAACAATAAGCCTAAAAGCTTCACTGAGTTGTTGCCTTATTTCAGTACGACCTAAGATGGATAAATCCAAGCAGGCATTCTTATGATACAAAGATGTTTCATGTTTTTTTATTTTCTGGGTAAGATGACTCAAGTCTGAAACTCCAGTAGTTGTCCATGTTGTGTCCTTTCCTTTATAAAATAGAAGACACGGGAAGCAAAAGAACCTATTGGTTACTTCACATCCACAAATCCACGAATTTCTATCATACAGATGGGACTTGAATATACGAGTGTAGTTTTTGCCTCGAGAACTTTGCTGTAGACGAATGTCCAAAGGCGGCGTCGGTCTGCCTAGTGCTTTGATTGCACATTTTTGTTCAAGAGTTAGGGCACAAAAGTTACTACTAAGTAATGATGCAACACTGTTCATCCTTGACACGTTTCGAAGCACTAAGCCCACACTATACAGTCGCTCACAATCAACTGAAATAATTTACAATCCACGATGACACATTCAGTAAGGTGAAACACTATTCGTGATACTGACCAATACTGACTGACAGAGACGTAACTTAAAAATTGTAGTAAACAAATGAGTTGCAGCGATATCGTGCGCCAGCTGTTGACAGCTCTGTGCACACTTATCCGCGCGCATTAAAATCAGCTTCAAATATCGCCACTTGCGACGCTAACGAGCAACGGTATCCAGAGTCCTCTATTTATAAAGTGAGGGAGTGGTGCTGAGAATCCAATATAGAGGACTCTGACGAAGAGTAATATAGAGAAAGAGTAGCGTCGAGAACAGCCATTCAGAGGACTCAGAATACCGTTGCTTGTCAGCGCCTCGAGTGGCGATTTTTGAAGCTGATTTTAATGCGCGCGGAGCGAAAACAACTCTAGCGGCGGACATGAGAAACCTCTTGTTGTGCAGTTTACGGGATTGGCAGACTCGTGAACCGTTCGGACACGTTCGGTTACTCTCGGGAGAAGTCGGTTGTCGCTGCACTGTCTTTGCAGCTCCGAGACCATGTTATTCCGCCGCAAGCCCCCCTCCCTCCGGCAACCCCGCGCCTAAGTCAGGAGGTTCATTATTCCTACTGAACTCAGCACAGCTGAGCACAGCAGTCGACAATTGTAGAGCTCACGCGCGGTAACTTCAGCCCTCTTTCAACAATTTTGAAACGTATTTAATGAAAATTTCCAAGATAAATCTTACAATTCCGTTTCCGTTTAGGTAAATGTCAAAGCAGCAATTTATTTTGGGGGTTCACTGAACCAGTGAACCTATAGCACGAGCCGCCACTGTTTCAGAGATAAAAATTTAAGTAATAAAAAAATAAAGAACGGGAGAAAAAGAATATGTATGCACTGAGCAATAATTGTTCCTACCTGTGAACTAGAATGCAATAAACGAGCTCGATGGAGGAACGAAATGGCCCCATCCATATCCAGCCTTAAGAGGGGTTGTGATTTTTTTTCCTTCTGATGCAGATGTGAGGGGGAGGCAAAGAGAGGCATTAGAGTCGTGGTCACGTGTCCTCACTCCTCCTCCTCCCCCTCAATCCCCCCACCCCAATCCTCTCAAACCTCCCCAGCACTTTCATATTCCTGCCTCTCACTCTATGAGCTTCATTCTCACACGTGGACCCAAATCCTTTCCGCAGGCGGTCCACGCAAGAGCAGCAGAAGCAGGCGGAGGTTTTATCGCAGCCTCATCTGGCAAAGGGACAGAACCGTCTCGTTCCACCTCAAAGTTCTCGAGAGCGTAAGTATATCGGGGGGATTTTAAGCTTGGGTGTCATGGCTCTTTTAATGGAAAATAATTAGCCCCATATGTAGAAGGATGCTTCCACGGAGTTGTGCAGCTGGGTTTCCGGGTTGTACTCCGCGTTGATTCGTCTTCGTGACTGAGAGTTTCGCCGGTGTTGCAGCAGGCGTCGTCAGGTTTGAGTGTCATTAGTGTCAATTAGTCCCATATTTTTTAACACGTAAATAATTTACATTAGCGAAAATTGTTTTTGATCCTAGATATTAGGTGAGTTAGTACACGAGGGATGCAGCACGGCACTCGCAAAATATTAGGCAACTTCCACTTTAGAGATAACTTAAACTCAAGCGGCAACTTCCATCCCAATAGCTACTTCAGAGTCGACTTTCTCCTTACAAGCAATTTCCAATCACCCAATTATGTTTCTAGTGCAGATTTTTCGACATAAACATAAAGAGTGGAAAAATAAGTGTTTGATCGTACATATAAACTATATTCAAAAACAGCGAGCGTACAACCTTATTTGTCGCATTAACTTTGCATCGAGTAGAAAAAATTTTAACGACGCGATTAAAGTCTTTCGAAAACACTGATAAAAGGATTAGGAAGGTCCATCAGAATCAAACATTTTGAGCCAGATTCCATCCCTCAGTTTCCCACGACTTTAATATCCTAACCACAGAATAGGGACCTATGGAATTCGGTAGCACCTTATTCTGATTCCTAACCATTTATAGTAGACTACAGACTATATTAATATCTTAAAAAAATTGCTCCATCGAGTATAGAACAACTAAGTTGCATTTCTCCCTAAACATAATGCATAGCAGTTATTTCGCTTTAAATGTAATTCCTCACACTGTCGTGTAAATATTTTACCTTAACTGATTAGTAACAGCACTAGAACTTGAGGAACTATTTTATGTTCATAGACGTCACTTCATTTTAGGAAAACGTAACAAATCTTGGTTACGAATTTAAAATTAGTTAGAAAACATTTAATTTTTAATGCTGATTTTTGTTTATTATTATTAAGTTTTTCAGTAAGCATCTCCGGTTCTTACAAACAGGAAATTTTTCCGTATTAGCCGAAGTTTTTTATACGAATCGAACCCCAACGGGCAGAAAGGACTGCCAAATTATTATTTCCAGGGCAAAACTAATTATTCATATCTGAGGAATTCGTAACATGTTCAAGTCTAGATCAAACTTGCAGCAAACTTACGATAATCTTAAAAATTAAGGCAAGAGTTTTAAGTGAAATTTAAACCTGGAGCAGACTTACGTATTCAAACTTGAAGTAGACTTGTGTGGTGACCTGTACCAAACCTGTGCTAAACTGATGAACTCGATAAGAAGGCTAGGCACTCGAATTCCTATTCAGTACCATATGTCATAAACGGCCAGGCACTATGGAACCGCAGCAAGGCAAAACCTTTGACAATGGAGTCGAGCTAATATACATCGAAATCACAACATCGCATTACCCAGTAACAGGTTCGTGGCTTAAGCTTGAAGATACCAACCGTCAATTAGAAAGAGAATTCATATTTTCCGGTATCAAGGTGTGATTTTGAAGGTTTCCATCACAGCCTAATATTACAACGTTTATGATTTATGTTTTAAATTTAATTTTATGACTTATAATTTATGATTTAAACCTTTCATGGCGAAAAATATGAGAGGACTTCTCTCGCGCTCGCCACCGGGTAAGAAAATAAAAGGCAATTAACGTTTCGGGTTACGACTCGTCGCCTTTTCTCAAGGCTAATAATGTGAGCTTCAAGTGACTGCTGACTATCGTTAGGAGGGGCGAGATTGGTCGAGCCCTGGTCGTTGAGGGGGAGGACCGTTGACAAACGGAGACTTTGCTCTTTCGCTATTTAATTTTCATACCCAGTGACGAGACCGCGAAACGTTCATCCCTTACGAAGGTCTTTACTGACCGTGAAAAAAAAAGAATCATTCCACTGACACGTTCTCAACAAGCCTACTCACAAGTATTAAATACGAAGATTTCAAATTCAAATGTGAACTGGCTGGTTGGAGTGAACGATAGCACAGGGTACGACGATAGCTACCTGGAATAGCTTTTGAACGTGCCCGCGGCGCGACCAATCATGTGCTGCGAGATGGAGCAAAATGTTTTATACTGAAATTATAAGGTGGAAAACAAATGTTTAATCCTACTCGGGTTTCAAAGTAACAACGCCTTAGGTATGACGTTGCAATATTTACATCCGGCTCGGATTTAAGTTTATTTTGCGGAAAGTTGCACCTATTGTATCACCAGCCTACCCAGAAGTACTGATAATAGGGTAGTTTCCTTCATCAAAGAAAACGATAGGCATTGATTGCGATTCGTTACCTACCATTACTGTATTCATAATACACAAATTATTTGGTTTTAGAAATACCGGTTTAGACGAATGGCAAGGGTCAAATTTTATCCTCATTTGAAAAAGGCCAGATTGGCGCCCATGCGATTCCACTCCACGTGACGTCACAGGGACCTAGTTTCTACACGAGAGGATAGGAGTTATACATCGTCTGAGGTTACCAATGCATGCATGAGGCACAGAGCTCAGGGAAACATGTCTTAATAATCACCTATTAAAACTGGCTAAGGTCGGAAAGTTTTCTTCGTTTGATAAGGTATTAATAAACCTTTTTTAAGCCAAGCGCTACCATTCAGCAAGGTACTCAGCTATCCGCTAGCATCCTGCGTCCTATCAGCGCTCAGAGCCTCGATCAAGGTCACTTCACAAGGAGAGAGGGGGAACCAGAAATGCGTCGCACGGACTTTCCTACTTACGCGTCGCGTTTTTGCGCGCTTGAAAATTTTCACTTTTCATTTAATCGCGAAAAATAGATATCGTCATTTAAAAATCTAAAAGCGCGAAATACGTACTCCAGGAGTAATAATCTTTCGATTTAGGCAATAAAAAAATAATAGGAAACCACCCTATTCTGTTTTTCCCGGCGAAGAATGAGAGTGAAGATTTCTCGGGTTGATTTTTCTTGATGTATGAAAGAAATGGCATCGGATTCCCGAATCCCTGAGGACGATGGGCGAGTCACTCATTGAAACGTTGGAAGGAGAAATGGAAAATCTTAACCGGAGTGAAACCCGAGAAATATTCACAACCTAGGCTCGCAGAACATAGAACTAAATATCGACCGCTCCCAGCCGCAAGGAATAATCTCAAAAAATCAATCCATTCAGGCGTATCATCAATTTCTAGTCCAGAAAATCGTATGTATAAAATTTGTACCACATAATTGTAACTGAAATTTCGTCCATAAAATCGTTCGCCGGAATACCAGTCCACAATGGACGAAATTTCAAATACGATTATATTGATCAAATTTTACACATACGATATTCTGGACTAGACACTCATGACACGTCTGAATGGAATGGTTTTTTTGAGATACTACTGAATTTCTACTATACTACACTTTCTACACAATAAAATCGCACGTCAGATTATCAGTCCACTATGGACGAAATACCAGATAAATACGATCATATGACTCAAATTTTACACGTACAATTTTCTGGACTAGAAATTTATTATAAGCTTGAATGGAATAATATTTTGAGATACTACTTCGCGGCTAGGAGCAGACGAAATACACTCTTAAGACCCTTGTGCACAACGAACCCAGAAGTGTTCGCGGCACTCCCAAGGTTCTTTGCGGGGGTGTTCGGCACTCTGGTGCGGTTGAGCCCGCGTGGGCCCGGAACCAAGAGGAAGGGGAAGGAGGATGAGGAAAGGGGGAAGAGGGGGCAAGCGGTGAGCAAGTCGAGAACCGGCCGAATGGAAATTGGTTCAGTGTAACAGTGCTTTTCCCAGTCTCTCTCTCTCTCTCCCTCCACCAACGCGCCTCACAACCGCGCGCAACCTTGCCGCCTCGCCACACTCTCCCTCCCAACCGCCACCACGCCATTTCTCCGCCACAGGCGCTGGGCATCGCGTGCCTCTGCATCTTCGTCCCCGAGGTCTGGCCGGAGAAGTCGACGTCGCCCGTCGAGACTGCCATCACCCTCAGCGCCCTCGTGACGGCCGTGGTGCTGGCGACTGCCCTGACGGTAAACACGCTCGCCAGGAACCCTCCGCACAGGATCCAGGTGAGTGGAACAGGGCGGGCAAGCCCGCTTTCAGATGGTTATACGTTCGGCAGGGTCTTTCCCTTGGGGTGGGTGGTGTTTTATGGTGAACTAGCGTCAAACCGGGAGAGGAATCGGCTATGTTACGTCAACTCCGGTGCATTCAGTGGTACACGGTGGGAGAATGAACATGGAAAGGACTGAGCACAGTGGATATTTCAGTTACACGTGTTAATTTGACCATACAAACAAAATTATAGTGTCCTTAGAGAAATCACGTGGAACCGTGTGACGGCTAACATAATGACTAATAGGAGCTCATTTACTTATGAGAGACAATAATAAGTACCTCTTAGTAAGTCTTAGGTTTTATTTATTTTTATTTTTTTTACAGACGAAGCAAAACGATTTCATTGGGTGGAGCCTGACACTGTGAAATAAACTTACTGAATCATAACGACTGAAAATCCAATTCATACCGTGTTTAATATTTACGTTAGTCACTGAAGTTTGAAACATTTTTCCGCTACTAACATAAAGCATTCAGATAGAAAAGTTAGCTCCTCATAAAATGTTACCGCAGAAAAGGAGGGATCCACCCTCCATCAAGATTCACATGTTCCCCGACGTGTAAGTTTTAGAGTGTGTAGTAGATAAGTGTTACGGCACCAACCGAGGAAATGATGAAAAGTGAAATTTTGATTTTATCGCAAGTTACTGTGGAAATTGAGTATGTGTGGAAAGAAGTCCCTATGTCAATCTATTTGGAAATGAATCTTTTTCATTTTACCTTTTCCCTTGGGTTAGGAAATTCAGCACAGCGGTCAAGGACAATCTCTGTATTACCGTTCTGGTTTATGGGAGTAAGATATGCAAAACTCCTCTTTCTCCGATTGGATCAATTCCATATCCATTGAATGGTTGAGTACCGCGAAAACTTCATCAAAAGCCTATCCTGAACTTCGCGCTGTATTTTAAAATAATGCTCACATCATAAGAGATTGTCTCCATGTGCTGCACACCCGTTTACCGGGAATTCCGCCTAGCTTACCTTTGTACCGTTGTGTAAACGGATGGGAGTCGTCACGAAACAAGAAGAAACAGGCTCTAGAATATTTTCGAATCCTTCAAGAAGAATTGAGAAGTAGGAGAGACAGTGCAACCGGTGAAATAAGTTTTAATCTTTATCGTATTTTTAATGCTGTATGGCAACATCTTCACCGATTCAGGTTTTGAAGTTTTGCGGCGTGGTGTGGTTTGACCGCGTTGTAAAAGTATAATTGAACCCCATTTCATACTTACGTAAAAAAGATTGCTTTGAAAAAAATAAAAGCGTCGAACGAAGGGGCATTGGAGAGAAAAGAATGAACACTGTGAATGATTTTTTAATTTAAAAATAAGTTAGTATCAATTGAAACAACTGGTTGAAGTCGCAGTAGACACTAGGTAACCCTCTACCACAATTCAATATTCTCTTGTATCAAAGCGCAAAACGTGCTTATGCATTCGAAACTCTAGGATACTCCCGCTCTTCTATTGCATAGTCGAATGAAAAACCTACCTCTTTCTATTTTGGTTCAATGACCTCCAAGCAACGGCGAGATAGCGCTACGCCAGCCCCCGAGAATCTGTGCCATTCGGACAGGTTTTTAGCGCGAGAGGCTAAGAATCCTCACAAATAAACGGTGACTAGCCAGAAATTTAGTGAATACTTAGAAATTGTCTGACAGAAAGTGCTGAATAAAACTGTGAGTATGTAGGTAGTCACGCGAAATAGCTGGACGATAAGTATCGCATTGATTTACGCACGTCGCATGACAGGATATTAAAAAGTAATATCACCACATGTGGCCCATAAATCCGTCTCGCCTATGTCATAGGGGGGTAGCAAGACTATCAAATTAGAAAAGTTCCGAATTAATGAGAGAAGGTGATTCACAATAGAATATAAATAATGTAATTCACGCCTTTTCATTTTATCGACCCAGAAAAATTTTTTCATTAGGAGAGCTTCTGACGTAGAAACAATATTTGCTATTCAGGGGTCACGAATGTGGGATTCATACGAGATAATGAAAAGATTACATTACGTTACATAACGAATCATTCAGATACTTGGAAGGAAGTATATGGAGTTAACCACGACAGTGAAAATACACAACCGAAAGTTAATGATTCTTTTTTAAAAATTTCCATTTCAAGCATTAAATAAGATGGGTGAATACTTCATTTTTTCCATGCACATTTCAATGGCTTATCAACGAGAACAAGATTTCGGTCCCAAGCTTCCGCAAATAAGTAGGTCACACGATTGTACCGCTGGAATGCCGAGCTGCTCTCAGCATCACGAATATTTTGAACCATTAAAAATATCAAAGGAATGTACCACAAAACTAATAGACTAATTCTTCACTGTAAATGACACCAAAAATCATTTTACTCTATTCACTCAGTTTTTTCAAACCTAAGGTTGAAGATTGAAAAGTATTATTATCACGGCATCGGGTTCATTTATCTTTTCCATCCATGCGGAGAGTAACATTACAATTAAAAATAATACATAATACATATGAGAAGTTGACTCAAAATAGATTTAAAATAACTAACTGAGAAAAACAATTTGATGCTGTCGCACATGGTAAAATCTCTCATTTCCTTCACATGAAGCGGATCAAAATCACTAGTTGGTAATGCATATTACCTGAAAATAATAAAAACCCCATCATTGGAATGAATAATAAGAAACTGTAAGAGCTATTTTCCGCAACGAGATGAAAGTAGAGACAAATGTACAGAACTCATTGTCTATTTTCCTAGATAATGCATTTACAGACCACTTATTAAATCCAGTACAAATATGATTAAATTCTCCCAGGCTACACATTTACTGCTTGCTTGGATTGTAACAACACGACAACTTAACAAAAAATTCACAGCGAAGATTTAAACGAGGCAAGGTAGTTACAATGATATATGTTTTAATCACAGCCACTTAAGCATTGATGCCCATCATTTGTGCAGTTGAGCAACCGTAATAACGTGCAATATATCAAAGTAATCGAACTACACATCCGCATCACTCATTGTGCATCGTCCAAGAGTTGCGTGCATAGATATCATCACGGTGGACATTATAATAGTCCGTGACCAAGGCATAAAATGCAGGAGGAAAAACTGGCTAGTCTGTAATCTAAGGTCATGGCCACACCATAACAGCAGCCCATGACATTTTATTAAAGCAAGACATATTGCAGCGACTCGTAATGCCCATTAATGCCTTAGTTGCTGAGCCTAACTACGGCGAGAATTGTTTTAACGACCAAAGGCAATCAACTCGTCTCGATAAATTGACGGCATTCGTTAAATTACAGTTTCTTTTAGAAACGATGCCAGCAGAATATGAAAAGTAACTTTTCCAATATCTAACTCGATCAAATTAAAGTGCATTGTTTTTCCTAAAATCAAGAGCAACCAATGTTAAGCCATAGCATAAATCAAATAAAAATCGACTTCCTATGAAATGAAAGTGCAATAACGAAAGACGATGGGCGATAAATGCTAAAGCCGGACTAATTAATTATTCCTTGAAAATTAACAAATAATTTGACTCATAAATTACCAGTAGTAAACGTATATCTAAACGAAAAAAATTCCCTATATCTGACCTTTGTTTCTACATCAGGTCGATACAATCGAAACACATATTCTATGCTCTTTTTTTTTTAGTTTTTAAGCTTAAGTTATACGAAAAACTCATTTCGAATACATTTCGTAATTTATAAAGCGCAAAATTCAAGTAAGATTTCAAGTAAGATAGTCAGCACCAAAGAAAACGCACCAAATAAAGACAGCGAACATGGGCCCTGTAACTCCTTTCACTGACAATTATCCCAGTAAAATAATTAGCACTTTCAAATACCAACATCATCGTTTTCGCAATGCTCATTAAAATTTTCTTTTCTTAAAAAAGCAATCACTAATGGGAAAATACATCTTCAAGGCCAATCTTGTGTTGGCTTGAAGCCCAGTACCCCGTACTTTCCTCCAAAGACTTTATTTAGGTCAGATTCCCATTCCCACAACTTCCGCATTTTTCCATACCTTGCGAGAAAGCTAAAAGGATTTTAGGCTTTCAGGCATCGATAAAAATTGCGGATATATTAAGGGGATAGAATGATCGAATAGGAACACTTCTTAATCTCACTCCACGATATCATTTTTGGGCTGATACATCCCAAGCCAGAATTTTAATATCTGTGAACATATCACTTCGTCACAAGGTCCAAATTGTCTACTAGTCAACCGTAAGACGAGGCCTACAGAAACTGCCAAGCCTAGGACACAAAAGGGTTGGAAAATTAGACAAAATTTCTTCGATGCGCTAGTTAACTAAAAACACCTCCGAAACGGATTTGATAAGTAGACTCGACTATTTGGAGCTCAAAAAATGTATGATGAACGACTCCAAAGATTACTATTAAGACTTATTTCATTTGCTAGTATTAGTCTAGCGAGGCCGATTATCCTGACAGAGATTTAAATCACTTCAATGATGCTCACGAATATTTTGATGATTTAAATCATAAATTGCTTACAAATGAATTCCGCGACAAGATAATTTATTTGCACACTGTCTTTAACAAACTAATTAATCCCCTTTTCAAGGCTGCCTGATGAAGCTAACGAAATTAGATATTCCATCTTAAGAAGCTACTATAAGCTGTTTTCAATGCCGTTACTAATTCAAGACTTTTTGTAGCGACCCGTAAACCCCATTAAAGCCTTAGTTGCTGAGCCTAACTGCGGCGAGAATTGGTTAACGACCTAAGGCAATCAACTCTTCTCTAGAAATTGACGACACTCGTTAAATTACAGTTTCTTTCAGTAAAGATTGCAGCAGATCATGAAAAGTAACTTTTCAGATATCTACCTCAATCAAATTAAAGTATATCACTTTCCCTAAAATCATGTACAACCAATGTTAAGTCATGATAGGTATAAATCGAAGAAAAATTGACTCTCTCCTCCAGCTGGCCCCCGGCATGAAAAATGGATGTTACGGTCACTCTCTACCACTGAGTCCCTTAAACCAGGAAAAAGACGCACGTTCTCCTATACCTGACCAAAAAAAGACATTAAATTACATTTAATTTCATTACATAATAAGCAGCGACCAAAATGCATTGAACACCATGCGAGTTATATCGAAATATTTTTCACCTTGCAATATTGAATCAAATACGAGGGAATACTTCACTTTCAGTAGTGTTGGTGTAGGTGTAATTACATGTAAAAAGCTTAAAACTTCTTAAAATTACTTTGACAGAAAATAATATGAACACGTAAATGTAAACCAAGACACTACCCAGAATCTGGTTGCTTTGAAGAAAACAATTTAATACCTAAGAGTACAAATTTTCCATGCATTTAATAATTTCTGATAAAAGGGAGGTACATGGGCCCAGTCGGAGCAAAAGGACTATAATGAGACTAAAATTTTAATTTAAAACGAGATACCAGCAGGAGGCTCGTAAATTGTCGAAATGGCTTTTATATAACTTATCTTTTTAGTTAAAGTTCTCTTTTACTCCATTTTACTCTTAGTTTTTACCATCTAATCTAGACAAAATAATTAATTTTAATTCCTCAAATTCAACTCAATTAAATACCAAAGTGCATAGTTTAATTTCGTATAGTGTATGTTGAGAATGCTTCGTTTACCTCCGTTTACCTTCGTTTACCACTTACAGGTCTTAAAAAAAACTCTCCCCATCAAAGCCTGCATTCGATCCATTTAATATTTTTTTCATGCATTTATTTAATAAGATGAGGATTTTTTAAATTCCTGACTTTATTTTATTCCAGTAACATATATTTTGTAGCAATAATTCTTCGGATCCAAACGAGAGCTCCTCCATGAACAACAAATAGTGAAAAAATAAGCTTGTGTAGTGTACATAAATTTTCTTTCTGTTATTACTTTCCATTCAACTGACTAATCTTTATGCATTTTCTGCTCCACCAACAGTATCTCCCTGTCGCAATCACGGGAGCAGTGTCTTACTACACGATAGCGGCGATTCGCTTCTCTTCCGGAGATAACTTATCGATGAAGATGGAGACGCCGGTGCTGATCTCCGGCGCCGTCAGCCTGGTGGACGCGGCCCTCTGCCTCGCCACATTCATCAACAACACCGCGGCAGCCGAGCAGCCTCAGCGGCCGGCGCGGCGCGTGGACAAGGCCAGGGCGAAGCAGACGGACCCCAACGAGCCCCAAGAGCTAGCGGTCAAGAAGACCAAGAAGGGTAGCATACTCGCCCGGGCCAAGAAGTACTTCAAGAGGTCGGAACCGCAGTGAGGCGCCTGGATGGGCGGGTGAAATAGCGTTCGCCGAAGACCCCGCGGGTCCAACGATGAGGCCAGGGGTGGAAGCGGAAAGGATGGCACCGAAATGGCCACCTTGAACAGAGAATGGACATCTTGAGGCACTCCTCCCTCGCTAGGTTTTATTGTTTTAAAACGCTTCCCCATTAGGCGAAGAAGAAAATCATATTCGTGCGGGCCTAGAAGTACTTTAGGATATCCGAAACGCAGCAACATGCCTACGGGCCCCAGGCCTTGGGTGTGGTTGGATGCAATAGCGTTCGCAGAAAACCACTCTAAATCCTCGCTGGTCCCAGAAATAAAGATAAGAACGGTATGGATGGCAGCGATATGGTCACTCCATACAGACGAAAGAGGACACTCGTTTTAATAATAATTTTTCACTTTTCCCCTTGGGACGGCGTTTGTCACTTGGAAACTAAATATCTAGGAGTATTCAAGAACACTAGCGCGTGCCCGAGCAATTAGGGCCGCGACGTTTCATGCAGAGGTCATTAGAGGGGTGCTGGAAGGTGCGAAGAATGAAAATGGCCGGTGAGGGCGATTATTACGTACGCAAATAAAAACGAGCTGGCTCCTCGGTTTCCTTCCTCCCATTTTTTTCCGAGTCCCGAAATCGTTACGAGAGCGCAGCGGGAGGAAAGGGCCATCCTTGTAAAATTGAGTTCGTTTGCCGGCACTCGGCAGAGAGATAAGATAGGGCAGCGGAGAGCTCCGATCCCTCGGCAACGCGAAAGAGACGCATATCAAGCTGGCTCGATAGTTATACCGTGCTCTGATATCAGCTTCAGCCGCTTAGACCGAAACATTCTGGGGGGAATGGTGTTCACACATTGAGTGCAACGTTTTGCAGTTCTTCATCGGAAAAGTTTGTAAAGAGAGATACATTAGTGGACGGGTTTTTTAAACTAGGTAACTCATAAAGTCAAACTTGTGAGCCGACAAAGAGTGAAATATGGAAGGAAGTCAGCTTTTCCTCGTTGAGAACCCATCAAAGCGTCAAAGGAGAGTGATAGCGAGGCACGAAATCGTCATGAAGAGCATCGAATTGGTGAGTGAACTTGCGAGTAAAAAGCGGACGAGATGAAATATACTTCTCTCAAAGACCCTTGTCGGAGTACTAATTGAGTGGATGGTCAGCAGGTATTTCTTTGACGCTAGACGTACACCCCTTCCGTCTCTATTCCTCAAGTTCCTGGCCGGCGCGAGCTGGATGACCTACTCCTGGGGCATGGGAGCCACTTGCCTACACGTCCGACACGCTGTTGCCAACTCAACCTTCGGCGCATTCGTCATCATCGGAACAATAGCTCTGATCGGTTATCTTTTGGCGCAGCCCATGCCGAGAGTGTTGGTGAGTATGCGTCCGCAAGACGATTAAAGTCGTCAGCCCGGCGACTTGACCTTCCTCATCCAATGACCACCACCACTCGTGTGCACTTGTGAGAGAGGGGGTTAAACTGCGGGTCGCTCGAGGATGCGGCGCGTGGATGGCCGCCAGGGAATGCCGGCATTAACAGAGGCATCTGTACGTGAAAATGGGTTCCGACCGCGGGTCGCGAAGCTTTCTCGTCCATTCCAATAAAATGTTTGAGAATTCGTGGCATTGATGATATACTGTGGCAATTGTGCGTGGCAACAGAGAATTTTACTCGAGTTGGTTTAAGGTCGAAATATAACATAAAGCGATAAAATGAGAGGAGAGTGTACTTAACATTCGACGCTAGAGTACTCATTCACGATTTAATGCTCAGGAATGAAGAGGGTAGTTTTTAATGACGCATTTGGTGAGAGCGGAGATGGACATATATATGCCGTCGCTACGGCAATATCGGCGTTCCAAAAATCATGCCATTTGCCTAAAATGTGAAATAACTGCCAATTCGTTTTCAAATTGAGGCTTGCGAGTGCGCGGCGTGCCTTAGAGGTATGCAGAGCGATCTAATTACCACACAAAAGTGAACGAACTTCCACTCGCTGAAAGTGAAAGCCTTTCGAGGCAAGAAAACTCTCATGTTTCAGATTGACTTTCATATGGACTGCATTTTTCCGCGAAATATTTTCATAGACTTTATTGTTTAGGAATTAAATACTTTACTATAAACTGAAGTCCTTTTGTTGAAGACCTTTTTCGATTACCCTTTCCTCCAACTAAAACACCTCTTGTGTCACATATTTTACCCAAAAATATAATAACTTAATACCCACAACATTACTCCAGGTGAAATTGAGTGACAGAAATGTCTTTACAAAATACTTTTAAGTAAAAAAAACAGCAGGAGACTGGTCATACTATTACATGTATGTATGTACGGTGACAAAAGACACGTGGAATTATTTAGAGCATGGGAAAACTTCCAACTGAACTGTTCTCTTTCATTGGCTCATAGAAAAAAGGAAAATGTTCCCACCTAACAGCAAGCAGATTAAAAGGCGTGTACGACAGCAAGTTGTGACAAACTACTTGCGGTATCTGGATGCTAGAACTGAAAAGCAACACGATGAAACTCGCCAACGGAATATAGAAAATCAAATTCATTTGAGTTTTGGCTTGAGCTAATATAAAATTCTGGATACATATCCTGAAAGGTTTCGGGGCGACTACATTTCGTTTTTTCCGCATAAATATCATAACAGAAGCAGCCAAAATCGATTGGTGAAACACCAATTCAAGTTTAGCGGAACTCCCTGAATAGAATAAAGATACTGAATTTAAAAAAATATATATTATAAGTGGTAAATTATTCCGAACTAAAGTTAGAGTCGCGTTTTTTTCTGGAGAGTGAAAAACATTTTAAGCTCCAATAGCACCACCACAGCCTTTGTAATTGCATTATTTTACTGACCCCTATAATTTTAAGAGGCGCTAAAATGCCTAGTGGGATGTTTAAAATTCAATTAACTTTGCTGCTCAACCATAATCTGCATGGTAAGTATAATTGAATAAAAATAATAAGGTAAAATTGAATCTCTATCCGAATGAGAGGCCAGCTAAAATTCACGGGTAAGTATGGCGAAAGACGTGAAAAAAATTCGATTGGTAATTCGACCCGATATCTCATACTATTTACTGCTTAACTTGAAAGCTCTTCTTGGAGTAGTGCGGTGGAGTGGAGTTTTGGAGAGGAGTAAACTTATCCTATTTAAAATAAACTAAGAGAAGTAAACGTATTCTCATATAAAATAAACGAATCCAATAAACGAGGGTAATAAAGAAGCACGAGATAGTCCTGATGTGCATAGCAATTGTAGGTGCGCTAAAAAACAAAAGCTAGGCAGGATATAAGGAAACTATCCTAAAATCACAATGGAAGGTGTCGTTCACGGAACGTGGATGGAAACCAGAAATCAATAACGCTGAAACTTTCTTTAACTATCATTCGTATTCCCCGTGGGCGCTAACTAATCTTGGAACCATGTTTAGGTTAATTAAAATGATTACTCCTTGATACATGAAATTATAATATGCTTATTTATGCCATTGAATTTTCAAGGTAGATGGTATTTTAATTTTCTGCTGGAGGATTTCGCAGCACTGGATTGGAGTTCTTTCCATGTTTTTTTCGGTGAAAAAAACTGCTTTGCATCGTGAAACCAGTACAGACAAAAAACGACATCGTGAAAACAACTGCTTCGAAGTTGTATTCACTTCGAAGCTTTTGTTTTCACGATGACGTTTCGTGGCCTATGCCGGACACATCTTCAGATCAGATCTAATAATAAGAGCCTCGACCACAGTAAGACCACTGCATCCTATACAATTAAAGTAGTATCAGGTATTTTAAAATTAAAAAGTAGAAAAAAACACACTTATATTGCTCCTGACTAATCACATTAAAAAAGGAATACGGTGTAGTGCAAGAAAGCTTGAGGAGAGGTCAATGAATCTGCTATTATCTGCATATTACATCTATCGAAATCAGGACGATCAAGATACAAGTAGAGAAGTTAAACATTATCAAGGATTAATAATAGTGGTTTCAATGTGGAAGCCGAACCACATACAGATCGAGAACACCGTATTATTTACTATTAAAATAGAATTACAATAAAATAGAATAAAAATAAAATAGAAAGGAGAAATTGGTTGAGGTCAGCAGCGGATCCAAGAAGAAAAGTGGGAGAGGTTAGGGGCCTGTGTTCCAATGTAAATTTTTGAAAAATCAACAAAATTACAATTTCATCTAGAGTAAACTGAATACCCAAGGGGAGAGCTATGGCCACCCTAGCCCCTCTCTGGATCCGCCACTGGTAAAGGTGAATTTATTTTGGGGACAAAGAATGGGATGTGCCGAATCACTTCATTCGCATCGTAAGGCTCCTTGTGTTCACACCTATTTTGGACGGCCGGTAAAAAACTGGCCGATATTTTATCGCCGGAACGCTGCTTGCAAATGCGCCGGATTTTGAACGGTTAACCCAAGGTCCAAGGGACATTAATTTTCCTAATTTTTGAAATTCTCTCAAAATTAAATGAGAAGGTGTATGATTGTGAGAATTGGTTCTGTTGAAGGATAGGCTATTACCATCTAGTTTTAAATTCTTTTAGTGATAACATTTAGATATCGTTGTTTCCACGTTGCTAAGAACTTTCACTTGAAATGCTGTTTACGAAGTGTAAATTTGATAGTTTATAACAAATCAATGAAAAGGTCAATTATAACAGGATTTTCAGTTTATCCTTTATGTGTTACTATCCTGACGAGTTAGTACGAAAGCCTTCGCATTTGTGCTTCCATTTTCACAAAATTAGCGTTTTTATGTCATGGGACACATATGTCCCAATGCACCACGAGGAAGCAAGAAATGGTGTTATTTCACGTACCAGACTGTATCTCAAAAACTATTATAAACATCGCTGTCATATAATTGGTTTTGGAATCTATGCATCAATTTTAGCCTAAAAACGCATTTTGTTATGCAATCTAATGTCTGCAATCTTAATGGACCTTAAATGGTTAAACGATCACTTGCTTGACTGTCGTTCTCAACCGACTTTTTATCGGTACTGGGTCGTGGTCGGTCAATGTGCAAGCTTCCATGCCTTCCAATTGGAATGTGGACGGACGATTTTATACCGACCGTCCAAAATCGGCGAGTGTGCAAGGAGCGTAAAGCAACTGGGTTTCCATATCATAACGTGCTGTACTTAACTTGGAACAGTAGCTACAATTCCCCATCTTAGTTTCCTAAAATGCCATACTCTGATCCCGAAACCCACTAAAGGTAAGTTTCTTACAGCTTACGGCTCCATTTACTGAAATAGTTCGACCCTGGGATGAGCATGTTCGGAATAAAAATGTTTTTCCACTATTTCTGCGCCGCTTTTCGTTCTAGGTGTAGAAAGATGAAAAAAAAATCTAAGTTTTAAAGAGAATCGCTATTCTAATCCATAATCCACATTTGATACTATCATCTATGACACCAGCGTAGAATAGGCGTAGATACATAATTGCAAACATTTTCCTTATTCTCGTCCATAATTTGTACAGGTAACTACGATTACCTCCTCTAGTCCTCTGTCGGCAATGAATGAAATACAGCACATCGTATGATAAACAGAATCCAATGACGCACCTTACTACAGATTTCAATACTGCCTGGATATGAACCAAAACCATATTAATGAGGATCCGAAGTAGTATAACTACCATATCGAAATGATATCCCATTAAATAATGAATTTACAACATAATTTAACATTATTTAATTTAAGGGCTTGGGGGCCTCGGTGGCGGAGGGATGAAGTTATCGCCTGCCAAACAGAAGGTCGAGTGTTCCCTCGTTGTCCGGAAACATTGCCTCAATCATGGGTACTTGTCAGTGGCGTGGCCGGGGGCGGCCGGGGGATTAGGACCCCCCTCCCCCGAAATATAGAAACACAATTACTTTCCTTCATAAAAGAAAACAAAATATTGAAAAATCATGAGTTTACAAAAAAATTTAAAAAATGAAGTTTTTCGATTATGAAAAGTATTGAAATTAGGCGTAGCCAGGGGGGATCTGGGGGATCATGACACTCTCCGAAATATAAAAACACAATTATTTTCCTTCATAAAAGAAAAAAAACATTGAAAAATCATGAATTTACAAAGTATTTTTTTAACAAATGAAGTTTTTCGATTATGAAAAGTATTAAAATTAGTTTAAAACCCATTACTTAGTACCCTGTTTTTAAAAAAATTTCCCCCCTAGTTTTGGACCCCCTCCTGAACGAAATTCCTGGCTAATCCACTGGTGCTAGTGATTTTAATCTTAATCTTAATCGTTTATCCCACTATATATGTACAGGTCGCAAGATCAAATTGATGTATCGTGTGATGTTGTAAGAAGAGTAGATGTCAAATCTTTCAAAAACCGAGGGAAAAAGACGGGGCAATTTAATGGGCCAGGTTATAAAATATAATAGACTAAGGAAAATTACCCTTGAAAAACAGATGAAAGGGAAGAACGGCATAGGTAGGCTTCAAATGAAATTAATAGAGCAGAAGATGAAAAATATTAACTAGAAAAATCATTAGGTAATAAAACATTAGCCATAATTAGGAGAATTGAGTGGAGGGCTTCGTCAAACCTATCTTGGGATTCATGGCTAATGATGATGAATAAGCTTTTTCCCGGGAGGAATGAAATGGGATAAAAAAAAGCGACGTTCTCATCGCAATCCATCGTAACAAGTCTTTAACACTTACTCAAAACTTAAACTTTAGGGGAGAAAAAGTTACAAAATTCCTCGTTATCCATAAATATAATAATAACCTGACACATATTCCACATAAACCCACGTTTGGACAAGAAAAAAAAGTAAAAAGAAGAGTAAAAGACAGCATAAACAGAGTTTTAATGGTTACGTTCGAATCCACCCTTTCTTAAGAGTACCATCGCTATCGCATATGCATATGTCGCCTCGGCGACGTATTCATGATTCAGGAAATGGGTCAGGCGTGCATGAGGAATGGGGAGGTGATCGCCCGTGCCAAGATGGACAGGGGGAGGGGGTTAGGGAGTTGGGGGTGGACACCGGAAGTGCATCATCACACGGGCGGCATCGTAATTGTTCACCTCGAACACGCAACGGAAGTCGACACAATAAAGGTTTTGCTGCGCGTCACAACACAGAAGGACAACTCTGAGAGTGGATGAAGTTATTACTAGGTAGAGCGAAAGTGTATTAAGAGAAATGAATTTGAATGATTGTATACTAATAAAACAAAAGTTTTAACTGTCTGAAGTAGTTACGATGAGCAACTTGGACAGTAGAAATTCTGAGCGCGTGAATAGGCGGCAGCTCCGTATTTAATTGAAATCGATATTAACTAATTTACACATGCTTATAGATTACAAAATAGTGGCTGATATCCGAATGATCGATACATGCTGATACATAGACGAACATTTATGGAGTGAAGTCATTGTCGCAGGAGTGACAGAATCTAGTAGGCATGAGCCTGGATATTAAAGAAAGGTAACAAGAGGTTATCAACTTGACACGGATGCGTACAAAACAGCAATTTTCTTTAGAAAAAATGTAAAGGATAATGCAACACAGACCTACAAAACCACAAAAAGAACTAAAAGTAAAACTCACTGATGTCTAGCGTTCATTCAAAAATTGAAAACCGAAGTAGCGCTTAAAATTATATGAATATCTATTAAGCGCTGCATAAACGATAAGAAATTTTTAACCTTTGTCACGTTCATGACTTTTCGCAGCTGTGTCCAAAATGATTGTTTCATTTGCAAATGAAAAGATAACTGTTTCATTACCATTAGAACGAGATCATTACAGAATAAAATTTAGATTACCGTGCTCACAGAATGAGACTTTAGTAGAAATATTCGTGGTGAGTTCATAGTAAATACAATAAATGGTATGCAAGGGATAATGGCAAAAGAAAAAAAAGACGAAGACAATAGCAAGCCCACATCCTTTTTTGAGAAATTTCCTAGCGACATTCCATTCATGCATTTGTATTGCAATTCAAACCTTGCTTTAATGACACCGGAAAATTATAATAAAGCTTGAATCACACCATCATTTTTTTCGTCATATGCGAGCGATCTCTCGGAAATGATCGTCGCGCGCAATTGTTTTTCGCGATCACTCCAATGATGAGGATTCCCATCACTTTTTTCATCACTCGTCTCGTCGCTTTTTCCGTCGCTTAAACTGTCATTGAAACACCTTATCAGCCAATCAGAACGCATGCCCGTATGGAGCGATTGCAGCGCAACGTTTGACAATCGTGCGAACGACATAGGTAAACATAAACATGCTGTAGTATATTCAAAAAAGGCTATTCGGGCTTCCAGCCGGCATTATGCTGTAGTATATTTTCGTGATGCGGATCCTATGACAACGAGCTGTGATATCGGAAATGATGCGAAAAGCGACGGCGGGAGGGACCGTGTGATACTGAAAAATGATCACGCGAGCGAACACTTTTCCGAAGAGGGACGGATGATCGTGTGGTTCAGGCTTATGAAAGGAAGACGACGAAGTGCCCGATAATATACCTATAGGTAGCTTTAGAAGAAATAATAAAGAAATTGAAATATTCTAAATTATATAAATATTACACATCAGAATCCTTCTTCCTTTCATATGGAATAAAATAGCGTGCAAAAAATTGAGGACGTAGCGCGAATGATATACTTTTGATCTTGACAAGCCTTACACAAACGAAAATTTATCACCTTATCTATCTTGAGTCACGGAGTCGATTGAATTTCACGAAAGAAAATAGAGACAATAGTACTTTAAAGAGAATGGTGATATACCAGGCGATGGAGTAACGATGGGTGGACATTTCAACATAATATAACGCTGAAATTGGCGATATTTAAAGCGGTTAAAAATATGTATCGCCACACTCCTAATTTGAAAATACCAATGCAGCCAGATATATTGCAATTGTCTTAATAATAAATGAAGGGGAATAATAAATAATGGAGTAAAAAGCTGATAACCTTCTTATGAGAAATACATTTTTACGTTCAACTGGCTAATTCATCAACATAAATGTAAATATTTTGCAAAAGTAAGTCGGAAATAATGATAAAAAAGAAACATTATTTATTTATATTTAAAGTCATCACCCCTAAAAGAGCCTCTTATGCCTTTACCTCGGGGGGCTACAACAAATAATAACATATGGACTATCACAAAAATCCATGCCATTCTCCAAGGCTAAGGTACCATCGCGGGATGCGAACCCGCCACCCTAGATTCAGAAGGCGATGATCGTACCCCGCCAACAGCGAGGCCGTATAGAAAGTAATCTGGTACCTGAATTCGAACCTGGGCCTACCGGGTGAGAGCCAGATATCCTAACCACCAGACAATACCGCAGTATTTTCACTCCAATATCATCTCAAATCACAATTTTCAATCGAACGTGATCGCATTTTTTTAACAAGTGGTTTAATATTGTCATGGAATGGGAATTACTAAGGGATTAAAATATTATAAAAAGAGGTTCAAAGAATAATAATCAACTCCACTTTAAAAACTACCTCCGGGTATTTAATGAATCTCAATACGAGGAAAAAATGGATGAATGAGGAATGGAGTCATTTTCCTGATATCTAACTTTTGTATAGCCATATCTATATTATAGCAGTATGATATATTTGGTAAGCAAATAAAACATGGGATACAAGATGAGAGTGAATGGTAAAACAAAGGCACATACTAGTCATTAATTTCTCCCTCATTTACATAATTACCTCTCAGTTTTTGGGTTGCATTTTCGGTTTCCTCGACCCACGTGCAATATTTCAACGTATTGATTCCTTTTTGTCTCATTGAGCAGATAAACAAAAAAGAAATCACACAAGGCTTTTCTGCGTACAACCCCTAAAAATTTGAGCCCGGCAAAAGAATTTACGATCACTACGACTTTATTCACCGGATTAGTATTGCATCATCAGGTGATGTGAGAAGATAATTCGTCCAGCGAAGACTGAAGCTTTTCATTTTTTTTAACTGTGGATATTATTTCAACATAAATAGGACAAGGATAATGGTCTATGAAGGAAGAACAAACATTGAAATATACAACGAGACAAATACCGATGTACGGACACAGGGTCGGATCTATGATTTTTTTCTGGGAGGGAGGGCGCAAAGGTCTGAAAGGTCTTCTCATATTTGAGATGAAAAACAAAATACAATAATTATTGTGGACAATTTTCTCTTTATTTTGATATGAAAGTTATTAATATTAATTTAAATGTTTGAGGCTGCGTAACACTCAAAATAAAGCAAACGTAATGACAATCGTATAGAATATCTTGTCTATTTTTTAAGCGTCTGAGGGGGCACGTGCCACCGCCACCCCCCACATAAATCCACCCTACACATATGTATGGACAGTAACAGTTTAAAGACCGCACTAACTTGCCAACTGATTTTTTAAAATATTTTTTGCATATCCTATTTATTTTAAAACTAATTAAGAGAAATGATGAAAGAATGCTCGAACAAAAAATTTTCAATGCGTTTTCAAGCATGGTCCCAAATGGGAACACGCCAACAAAGTTTTATTGCTTGAAAAATAAACATATATATGACCAAAAACTAAGTTTAACGATATAAAATACACCTTATGAATAAATGAGCATTTGTTACTGGAGAGCGAGTGTAGGGAAAAATATCGAAGAAACTGCATACTCAAAACCTACAGAGGCGATGAAAATAACCAATTTTCAATAGGTATAATGAACGACCAATGTACAAAAAAGTCATGCAATTCACTTTAAAAATACTTCCATACTTTATTTACATAAGAATTGAAAAGTAATCACAGATAATAAATATTATTTTGATCAATTTTAATTAATATGTTCCCACATGGGAACATAAAACTGTAAACGGTTAGTTATCAAAACTAGCTTGCCATCCTCGAAGGTTATTCGGGATTTCCACCGGGTCAGGTTCTCCATCACGGCTGACGTTTCGGTGAACCCGTCCATCTTCATCAGGCCACGTCGCAATGCCCTGATGACGATGGATTTTTTTATAAATATGTTCCCAAATGGGAACAATTAACTGTAAACGGTTAATTATAATAACTAGCTTGCCATCCTGGAATGTGGTTCGGGATTTCCACCGGGTCAGATTCTCCATTATAATATAGGTATAATTAACGACCATGTTTCATCGAAACGCCGGCCGTGATGGAGAACCTGACCCGGTGGATATGCCAAAACACCTTACACGATACAATGCGCCGGGGAAGCCTGCGATAATTCTCAGCTTGCCATCTGTTTCATGTTTCCTTCCGCAGCAAATCATGTGCGACAGCATAGCTTTCGTCTTACTCTTTTCCTCGGGGATGCTAATGGTGGAGTCGTGGTGGCAGTTTGAAGAGCAGGCGCCAAGTTTGGAATCGATCGCAGCGAAAGCCGACAGCGAGGAGAACGCAGCCAACATGCGGCTTGGCGCGGGACTGTTCGCTATCGTGGCCGCCGCCTTCCACCTGGCAGACGCCTTCATCAACCTCATTCGAAAGGATTTCACCTAATTCTTCGCCGTCACACACTACCAACAAAAACATCCTAACCCGAAGCGTGTATTTAACTTCAATTTTGCATTAAATATTTTCTCTAGTCATATATTTTTCAATGTTGTTCTCTCCTTAGAATTACAAACATCACAAAATGAATAAAATTTCAAACAAGCATTTGCTATCACAGACTTCTTGAATAACACATTTATATAAGATTAAACAAACATTTTGTACGTCTAAAGTATTAAATTTTAATGTATATAAGAATGTTTAAGTTTATTCAGGAGTGAAGGTGGAAAAAATAGCAGCTTAATTGTTTGGTCTGTGATATTAATTATTGAGGCGGAGGCAAAAAGTACTTTTTACAGTCATTTTTCCAAAACTAAGGTTATTATGGTATTCACATGTAAAAAATTTTCAATGGATTTGATAGAGAGGCATTATCTTTGAGTAAACCAGCTTCAACTGATTGATTTAACTGAGGATAAAGGTAAGATAATTAGAGCCATTCCACCATTGCCTCTAAATCCAACGAATTTGACACTCCAAGTTTTTCAAATGATACATGCTATCATCACAAAAAAACTGGTAGCCACAATTTGAGATTATTATAACCCACTGAGATCAGTTTACATTAATAAAATTTCAACAATTTGAGATTAGCTACTAAATATAAACCGATTTGCTTAACCATCAGATTTCAAAACTCTAATTACCTTCCAAACTACCCGCATCAAGCGAGTCATTTTGCATTTACAATGCAGAAGGCATGAAATGTTTCATGGGCAAAATAAAGAACTGAATTACTTAATGTAATGCATGTAAATAGTATGTGATTATAATTGAAGCGCTAATATGAGAAACGTAGTAAGTAAGAAAATAAACGAAATTTCGTTTTTTCATGGAGGTAGTAGTACATGCACATGCTAATGGCATGGAAAAGGTAGAAAGTCAATTGGAAACATAATATAAGATACACTGAGTTGTATGTTCCACAAAAGGTTAATTGACCGACCCAGGTTTCGACATGTACACTTTGGCATTTGAAAATGACATAGTATGACATAGTGTACACGTTTTCAAATGAAATAGTGTACATGTTTTCAAAGGAAATAGTCTACTTGTCGAAACCTGGGTCGGTCAATTAAATTTTTGTGGAACGTACAACTCAATGTATTTTTAAATAAGTTTCCTGTCAACAAGTTCCACCAAATATCGCCATCCAGCCTTAAGTTAACAAGAAATTCAATTAGTACAATATATCAGTTGCTGCGATTGACGAAGTTTGTAAACTAATATTAGCTTCACAATGTTCAAAAACCTCCTTCTTTCGTCTCCTGCAAAATTCACATTTAGTGACTTATTACATTTCCATGTCAACACTTCAATTATTTCCTCAATTAATAATTATTATCACCAAAAAAAACAATAAAACAGCTATTTTTTCGCCCTTTCTCAATATTTTTCAATGTTCTTTTAGACAAAAAACGCATGAAGCTCAAGGCCTAACATGTTGAAAACTACCAACTATGCGCAAGGTTTCATAAGTGCTGGGAGACACGTGCAAAAAAAACCTGTTCACAGCATTGGAAACAATGGGTTACAATGATAACAACTCGAATGAGTGGCCTTCACACTGACTCGTGAAGACGCTAATATTCACATCGAGAGAAATGTCGTACTTCACCAGGCAAGCAGGTGAGTGGGAAACAACCAGCGAGGACTAAGGCAAAAACTAATGATAAGAAAAAACAATAAAAAACTATGGTGTTACATAACCACAATAATGACGGATTAAGAAAAAATTGGGCTTCACTATAATGTTAATATAGCTATAGCTGGCTTCTGCAATAACTGGACGTAAGAAATACAAATTAAAGCGAATAATTTGGATTGAATAAGGGTAAAGCACAAAAAAATTCTAAATTCTACACTCCCAAATGATTTGGACAGGTATTTTTAAGCAGTTCTAATTATTTTATTACTTTATTGCGGAGTGAAGTTTGCGGGGCATAAGTCAAAATTGATGGAATATCTATCAGGTACCCTTGATAAAAATGGTTCATTTCAAAAATTTGCTTATGAAGAGAAATTTCGATTAAAGATAATGGAGTTGTAATAATAAAATAATGTCCTAATGTGCACACTCTCACTCCAAACTTATACACATGTGCTTGTCATCAACTATTTTAACTATTATGCATTTTTAAAATTATTCCTCGAAATAATGGGATATTTTATCAAAGCAGCCTGAAAATAGCTACATTTTGAAAGGTAGATAACTCCAATGTTAAAAAGTCACTAGATGAAAATCAATGAATTCGGAAGAAAAGACTCACTACTTATGAGAACAAGATAGAATATTTGGTGATGAAGAGCAAATTTTCTTTATTACTGGAATGGCAAGGTTGAGAAAAATCTAAAGCCAAGGTAAACAAACACCATTAAAAAACCTTCCCATTCAATTCCATCATCCCATTAAAAAATAAAGGCAATGCTCGAGAAAAATACTTATCTCGGCAAAGGTTGTTTTACCTTGAGGTATCTGTATATTCTGCCAATATGTTTTCCAGGCATTCACCGCGTTGTTTGATGTCTGATGACGACAGTTTCGCCGGCAATTCCGACCTCTATTTCACGTCAGAGGAAGAAATCTCATCAAAAAACAAGGTGGAAGCCCGGGAAAAGTGCTCCCATCAACTACTCACCAAGGAAATCTTCGTAGGAACCGCTTTTTTTTTTAATCAAGAAAAATAATGGGTTTATCACCCCAGCGCAGGACACCAATTCAATTAAAATAAGCTGCATTAATAAATGCAATTCGTTAGAGTCAGGTGCAGAGCAACCAAGCTCATTTTTAGTTGTTTTGTTATAAATAAATCTGCAATAGAAATTTATCCGTTCCGCCAAATTCTAGAACGAATTTGGGCCATCTTTAATTCAGTTGCATCACGCAAGGGGTAATATCACATCACACAAGCATACAATGGTGGATAGGCGAGTAGAAAAAAATGGAAAGAATAGGGTAGTTTCCTTCATCAAAGAAAACGAAAGGCATTGATTGCGATTCGTTACCCACCATTAGTGTATTCATAATATACAAATTATTTGGTTTTAGAAATCCCAGTTTAGACGAATGTTAATGGTCAATTTTAACCTCATTTGAAAAAGGCCAGATTGGCGGCTATTCGATGCTACTCCACGTGACGTCACAGAGACCTAGATGCTACACGAGTAGTCAGGAATTTTACATCGCCTGAGATTATCAATGCATGCATGTGGCACAAAGCTCAAGGGAAACATTTCTTAATAATCACCTATTAAAATTGCCCAAGGTCGGAAAGTTTCCTTCTTTGAGAGGGTATTAATAATCCTTAATTAAGCCAAGCGCCACCTGCTAGCTGGGAACTCAGGTACCTGCTACCAGCCTGCATTGTAGCCGCCCTCATCGCCTCGCACCAAGGTGGCCTCGGCAGCCGGAACCAGAATGACGTCACACGGGCTTTTCCCAGCACTCATACTTAGCCGTCCCGTTTTCGCGCGCTTGAAAATTTTCTCTTTTCATTTAATCGCGAAAAATAGATATCTTCATTTAAAAATCTAAAAGCTTGAAATACGTACTCCAGGAGTAATAATCCTTCGATGTAGGCAATAAAAAATTATAGGAAACCACCCTACTCGTGCTTAGGTAGGCACGCGTGTAATTTGCAATCAAAGCAATCAATTTTAAAAATCATATGAGAAGTACTATTTCACTTGAGCAGCCAAATTAAGGGCACAGATATACTCGCTTCCTCACCACCAAAAGCTTCAACTATGCCCTCGCATTGCTCTTTTTAAGTTCCCAACAAACAATCTGAGAGAAACTATAAATAATACTTTTAGAGTTAACTTCGAAGACTTTAAAGCCACTCATTAGAATCTGATTAATCAAACACACCTCCCAGACTTTATATGTTAAAAGGAACTTTTATTTGGAAAAATCCTGCCTGGCAATCCCCAGGTTTCTGCCTTTTCTCATAGTCTACTACACTATCGTCAATTTATTTTGATTCTTAGAACTGATTTTTCTACAAAATACAACAGTAGCGAGTTATCCTCTTCGAATGTTCACCCTGATTGTATATTTTTTTAAATATTTAATTATTTTTTTGCATCCCCTCTTTAATGGTTATTTTTACTAGTCAACTCTTTCCAAATGATAATTTCTGTCATCTAGTCCTATATATGAAAATACTAGGAAATGAAAATTCAGTTACAATTAGTACGTAATACTGCATTTCCGACGATGCTAAGTACGATATTATGCCATCATTAAGGTATTGTAAGAAGTTCCTTAATAATTTCTTAGTATCGTTGAAACTACGGTCGGAAATAAAGTATCAGTGTGGAGTGTGCAAAGTGAATTTTCATTTCCTATTTCGCAGTTCTAACTAATAAAGCCACAAGAATTAAGAAAAAAATCTAGTTTCATCCCCTAAGCGTTTAAAGATTGAATTATCCCTCTTCATGATCTGGACCATATTCGGACCCAGAGCTTTATCCCCTCCTGATCCGAAGCGCCAACTCGAGCGTCACGGACTTGAACTACGTGGAGAGAGAGACGAGCAGACAGACGGTCGCACCATCTGTGCTAAAGACTGCGCAACTGCTTGACGATAGTGGCGGGATTAACAATCGCGGCATAACGAGCAAACGAGGGAAAGACGAGGAATGGGCGTCGATCGAAAGAGGTGAGGCGAAAGGTCGCGGAGGGAATCATAGGTTTCGTCCATTGGAAGGGTTGCCCTCTCTCTTTCTCTCCGTCTCCCACAGACAGACACATGCAAGAAATGGTTTCCACCCAGCACCATTAATAGAGAGGCAGAGAAGAAGGGGGGGAGGAAAGGGAGGGACGATTGTAGAATGGTGGGAAAGATGGGAACTGCGATCGGATAGCGGATGGAGGACGGGTGGAAAGATTGCGCTGTCGCTCGAATAAGCCATGTCATCATTGAGCTCTCCGTGAACGTGCCATCATTCGCGCGGATTATGAATCATATCAATCACGGGGGAAATGGAGAAGAGTTAAGAGGGGGGGGGGGCTGAGGCTGGGAAGTGTCGAACTAAACTTAGCGCCACCCACGTCTGGAATATTGATGGAAAATTTTATAAAGCAGTAGGATAGAAATTACTTCCAGTACTTAAGCTTCAATAAATCTTATGGAAACACACATTTTGGGACAAAACTCGAAAAAGTCATGGCCATGACAAACGTAAAAAATTTCTTGTCGTTTATGCGACGGCTCAGGGACAATTATAAAGTTTTTCTGCGCTACTTCGCAAGCGCAAATTCAGGGTTCAATTTTTGAAGGAACTATCGACTTTTGTGGCAATTACTACCAGGTTTTCTTTTGCGGTTTCGTACAGTTCTGTGGTAAATTTTCCATCACATTTTATCAAGAGAAAATTCCTTAAGCTTCACTGCAATCTAAACAACTGCCTTTAGTATCAAATTCCAGGTGCTTTAAATGATATCATTTTCAAATAATGCGGGCAATTAATTTCTCTGCTATTTTACATGGTAATTAATAGAAGAATTTGAAGTATTTCATGCTCAGCATTATTATGCAAGTAGGTAAAAATAGAAATTCTGATACGAAAAATGACTAATTAGCTAACTATTATAATAGGAAGAATACTGAAAGTAAAAATTGGAAACGATTCATTGCCATTTAAAACAATTCACTAAACAACAACTTATAACGTACACCATGCTTTTTAATTAACTCGCTCATTCGACCCAGGGGTGGCCAATCGTCTCGGTTCAGGGACCACAGTAAGGATGTGGAGGTAAGCAGAAGGAAATCATAGAAAACTACAATATATAGGCACAAATACACTTTTAACCGGAACCATAAATATTCATTTTCTAATTAATCACCCTCTCTTCAAGTTTACCTAAATTATATACTGATTTTTTTACTCACAGATTTTCCTCCTGCCGCAAAACAGAAAGTGCTCTTAACCACCAGTGAGCAGACATGGATTGCACATACCTGAAAATATAAAAGAAGTACAATGATTACTTATTGCATCACAATTAGTACAGGGCAAATATGATTTAAGCAGGATAGTCACAGAATTTAGCTACTGACGGGAATAAGTTCGTAAAACTATTCAAAACACAATATTATCAAATTAGTTTCCCCGCTAAGGTCGGCCAGGGATGGATTTAGGTCGCTGAATTTTGGGTTCACTACTTGGGTTCCGCCCCTTGATGGTATGCATTACCTCCCATCAACAGTGCGCCTGCTAAGACGAGAGGATTTTCGATAATCTCCAACTATCTTCAAGTATTACTTTTTTTTAGCTGGTTAAACAAATCTTGCATAGAAGAGTCACCTTAAGGATTAGGTACCATATTTTTTAATTTGCCAGCAATTACGATAGAGGCGCATCCGCTCCCCCCTTAATCCGCCCATGACGTAGTGTAATGAAACGTTTAACAAATTACTCCAGTCCCGAGCATTCTCTCCTCAAACACGAATTTTTTAACCCCCCACTCATTACCTACTCGCTTCACCGAAACTTTTTATTTCCTACGAATCTCCTGTACAAGTTTCATCTCCTCACTAAACGAGTCTAGCATCTCCTCGTTTCTTTTCCTCACCATATTAATATATAATTTTAAATAAAAATTTTATATTAATAAAAATTGATCCACTGAAAATATGATACGCATTTTACAAAAACTATTGGCTAATTTCACTGAATATACATTTGTTTCGGATGGCACGAGGTTTCACTAAAGTAGGAAATATATTCATTTAAGAGATAAAACTGGAGTTGACAGTATCAATCGACCGGAAAAGCGTGCACCAATGCTGCAAAGGCGCACTGACTCGGCCGATCCAGTGGAGTATGAATTCGAAAAGAATCTTTGACCGCGCACGAGAAGGAAACCTCGGTTCATGACGGATTGTTGCGACTGTTTTTCCAGGCCGCAAAAAAAAACTCCGTAGCGAACCATATGCTGCCCTCGGGACGCTTTATCCTTCTTTGGTTGATGCCTCCAAAGTTAGAAATATTAAATCCATCCATACTTCCAAAACCAAGGTGTATGATATCCTAATAAATAATCCTAAAGTGCTGTCTGTTTAAAATTGAAACGAAGTAAAACTAAATATATGTTAAATTGAGTGCCTAATACATACTGTTGAAGAATTAATCTACTGTACAATGTACATGAGTGTATTCAACAATATACCCGTAGTTATTACTGTTGTCATTACCTACCTTTTTCCTCACGGTTTACATGCTTAATCATATATTTAAATGTCATCCTAATCGTGTGCTCTTGCAATAAGACGTACGGCTGTATTATGAATTTCAAGTTTACCTACAATGAGTTTTTGCATTTCTTATTTATTTTTTGTTTTCCTTGTCATAATTGTATAAGTAATTCGATTTTGTTTATTGAGTTTATCATTGCATTATTGATCTAATTTTTGAATTTCATAATTTTATTATTTGAGATATCCTAGGTGTTACCCTAGTAATGCTCTCTGCAATAATATGTACGGCAGTATTATGAATTCGATTTTTTTTATTTTTTTTTGTTTTGCCTGTCATCATTGTACAACTTATTCGTTTTTTACATTGATCTTATCACTGCATTCCTAATCCAATACTTGAATTTCATTGTACATCAATATCTCTGGGGCTAAGAGTAGCCCACGTTAATAAACGTTATTATTAATATTTCAGTGAAGACTGCCTAATACATTCATGCAGGTGAACAGTATTGAAACCCTGGCCAGGAGGACGATGAGGAAAGTGCCATCCAGCGTTTTAGATGTGGGAACTAAGGAAAATCGAGAAATTTGGAAACAACAGAATGGAGAAGGTTCGGTGGAGGGATAGATGTGCAAACGAGGGAGTGATTGACATTGTGGTTCAGTATATAGTACCATCAGCTTTATACACCAAGGATGAAATTCGCCATGAAAAAATAATTTGGCTAAGCCGGAATTCGAAACCGAATACCCCGACTAATGGTCGGATATGCACCAGCCAGGGGCGTATCCAGGATTTCTTTCTGGGGGGAGGGGGGCACAAGCAAGGCCGTATCTAGGATTTTTTCTGGGGGGGAGCATAAGGATACCTCGAACGCAATGATAATGGGACCGTAAAAAATCTTGCATTTTTTTAAGGGTCTGGGGGGGCACGTGCCCCTCCCCCTAGGTCCGCCTATTGCACCAGCTACACCACCAAACCTGGTAGCATACCTGACAAGCAATTGGAAGATCCGGGTTCGAATCCCGGCTAAGCGCAACGATTTTTTGAAGCGGATTTTAAATTTAATGTATACTCTATACATAACATCTTTGCACCTATGCGCGTGACTGCGTACTAAGTCTTGTACTATGCAGTGCTTTTGGATGTTCGCATTAGTTTTACATGTGGGAGGGCAAATTACTTGTTGGGACGAGTTGGTACACCCTTCTGGATTGGGACACGGCCAAAAACTTCGTGAAGTCCACTATCGGTGGATAGATGATCGTAAGAGACGGAAAAGAGTAGCCTCTGAACATTTGAACATAGCTAATGCCACGTGGAGGACTGCAATCGAACATGAAATGAGGGGATAACAAGAATGTTAATACTCCTAACAATTCTAGGATATAATATAGATGTTGATGAAGTCTCCACGCGTTCTCCAATGGCTAAGTCATACGGGAACTGACGAAGTTTCCATAAAAACGTCGTTTCAATCCATGTGAAAAGCATCTCTATGCAAACGAGTCAAAACAAAGTGAAGGTTAGGGTAAAATATATTTTCTCGCATCCAATCCACCCTCAGCTGCGTTCGATTACACACTCCTCGGAGAGGAATCATAAAACTAACAAAATTATTCTCCCTTCTTCGAATGGAACCACCTTTTTTACACACAGTACATACTTCTCATACGCGATCATCAATGCATACAAAAATGTATTGAAGTATAAAGCTCCGAGGAATTTACCAGGGTAGGCGTCCGTAGTCAATTACCCTGTGGATAACCCGCGAAACTAATCAGCATCATACGCCTGGAAAGCATCAGGTCTTTCATTGAGATAGATTTTAATGAAGGACCTTACTTCTATCGAAACCAAAATTAAACTTGTTCAATCACTATTAAAAGTGATGATATACATTTCATGCCTTATTTCCTAGTAAGGTTACTCAGTACCTTCCTCGGGGTGAGGCCTTTGAGCTGAAATACAATTCCTGCTAAACATTATAAAGGTATCTCAAATAATCACATCCTGAACGCATTCATTTTCATTAAACGCCTAATATTGTCAGCATTCACTTCAAAGCAGGGAAACCACCCTAAAATATTACCGCTATTCCAGCAATATGAGAAGACCTGAAAGACCTTCAAAGGCTTCATTGCGTAAGATAAATTTCGAGTTGTTGAGACTATGCTAACGAGGAATTTACACGGCTGTTGGTTTTTCTTATCTTTGGCCAAGGGCTTAAAAAAGACCCAGAACCGGTATTTATCAAAACAAAACAGTTGCAATAAATGAACTCGGCTTCCACATATTTATCACTGAAATTAGTGCGATTACACAATGCACATAGGAGAGGCAGGTAGGTTCTACTCAATTTATTTTTAGCTTAGGGGGCTTAAGCTCGCGATATAAAACCAGAACCAGGAAAAATATGGATTTCCCAATAACCCGAGATCTCCGGCATTATCCTTAAAAAGAAAAACCTGTCCAATCAGAAACGGAGGCAAATAGTTCCGCGAATTTCCTCAAAACTTCGCGGGCAACGCTTTGACTCTCCCGCGCTTATCTTGCAGGAAAGATAAATGAACTTTAACCGTGAATTCGGCAGTAAATTTTATTAAAATGAAGACCATTTCAGAGACATTCAATATAGTATTCCGCTAGGCAACACATTTCAACATGAATATTCACATCACAATTCAACAAAAGCAGCTGCGGATGCCCATTCAAAACATTCAGCAAAGTAAATTACTAACCTTAGATCAGGACTGGAAATTAGATTCTAACATTTTAGTGTGAGAAGTTTCACGAAATGGACTACGCACAGCTATTCAAATTGTATTGCTGCTGTTAATAGCCATTTGAAGAAGAGAAGAGCCAACTGAGAAAACTTGGAATACAAGTCATCTCGATGATTGCAACAAAAACACTTCTTTATCCACACTTTTAATGAAACACACACCAAGCCAGGTTTCAACGGATAATCGTCATTTTCAAGTTCACTCGTCAAAACCTGGGAACGCTTCAATGGTGGAGATAGTTACTGAAGAAGTGTTAGCACCATGATAGAAAAATCCCACAAAGTATAAACCTGAGACGATTGGTTTAAATGATTTATCACTTCGATCTCGTATGTAAATTGGTTTGTCAGACGGGATGAAAATGGTCATTGAGCGCAGGTAACAGGGTGGTGTCAATTAAAAATGCAGTGCCTCCTAGTACTCCTTCATATTGATTAATTATTACCTTTTGCGAATATATTGAGAACTAGATCGATTCCAGGAGGTTTTTATCCAGCTCCCAACTCGTCCGTCGCGTTATAATTAAGTTCTTAATACTGGGAAAAGCCCGTGTGACGTCATTCTGGTTCCGGCTGCCGCCGTGTGAGGCCACCTTGGTGCGAGGCCATGAGCACCTCTACGATGCAGGCTGCTAGCAGGTAGCGCTTGGCTTAAATAAGGATTATTAATACCTTATGAAGCGAAGAAAACTTTCCGACCTTAGCCAGTTTTAATAAGTGATTATTAAGACATGTTTCCCTGAGCTCTGTGCCTCATGCATGCATTGACAATCTCAGACGATATAAAACTCCTGACTACTCGTATAGCATCTAGGTCCCTGTGACGTCACGTGGAGTGGCATCGCATGGCCGCCAATCTGGTCTTTTTCAAATGAGGATAAAATTGACCATTGCCATTCTTCTAAACCGGTATTTCTAAAACCAAATAATTTGTATATTATGAATACACTAATGGTGGGTAACGAATCGCAATCAATGCCTTTCGTTTTCTTTGATGAAGTAAACTACCCTATTCATGAATGGAATTCGGAATTCCAGTCGGAGTAGAATAACCCTTCGTGAATGCATGATTGCTTAACAACCTTAAATTATGGATCACATTTAGAATGATTTAAATAATTTTGAACTACGCCCAGGTGACGCGACTATCTATAAATAACTCCTCCACCCATACAAAAACAAAGATTCGGCGAAAGTGACGTCTCTGCCTGGCAAATCCTATTATTTGCGACATGACAGTCGATGATTTCCGAGAGGATGGTGCTGCTCAGAAATTGTCACGCAAAATCAGCGCCTTATCGCACAGGTGAGCTAAGGTGTTTTTAGAGCCCTCTGTCGGCATCCAGAAAAGGGCGAGGTCGGACTTCTCGACAACCTTCTCTCGCTAAACTCAACAATCCATTTCGGCCCCCAATTATTACGGCGAAAGTATTTTTTTAAGAAGGTCAGACCTATTTTGATAATGACTAGTTCGCGAATAAACCCGGAAGTAACGCCCTCCGTGGAATATTCAAACTACTGCGTCATGTCAACGGTTTCGATAGGACGAGAACAGAGGCAGGCAAGATCCTAACAGGCTAAGAGAACACAAGAGAGAAACATATCGCTCCCGATCAACCGGACGTTTTTCGCATTTTTTTCGTGAAGTATTACTAGTTTAAATCTTGGAATACCATATTGAAATTTCCAGGTACATGGAATAATTTTTTTTAACATTTGCCTGTATCAAAAGCTCAACAATTTAACCCCTGAGAAAATAGTGACGCAAATTTTTCAAAATCAAAATTCAAAATTTTTAGTTGAAAATGAATGTTAAATACGGTTAATTCTGCACACTCAGCCTATTTAAAGATGGTAATGTCAGTAACCATCAAAGAGAGCATTCCACCAAAAGACCTACTTAAAGCGGGAAATTTAAACGTAGAAGGAAGTAAGGAAACAATTTATCAGAACTTATATTTGGAGTAGGTACTCTACGGAAGTGAGGCATGGACACTAGGGCGGATCGCAAAAATCGATTTTTTTCAAATCCATCTGGCCCAATGAAAAAAAGTTGTGGGACCGATCAAAAATAAGGCCTGAAAAATTTGAGACCTGTACGTGAACCCCTGACCCTCGCTCAAATGCAATTAAGGGGGGGAGGGTCAAAATTCGAAAAATATAGTATTTTATGGTCATTACCTACAGATTTTGTCGAGTTACTGCCCTTTTAGGGCAAAAATTTCGTGCATTTTGACGTATCTGCCACCGTTTAACCACAAAATGCCTAATTTGAGTCCGCGTCAGCGAAGAAAATATTCCAACGCCCACGCAGCGTCGCGGATACCAGAGCCGCAGGCCGATCCCTTCCCCTCCACGCTCGCTTCTCCCCCTCCCACGCCTCTAATACAGCAAAATTCATCTCAGGCATGCTGCTAGGAGGTCGTTTATCTTTGATAATATAAATCAGAAAATGGTAGAAGGTAAAAAACGATGCGTAGTGAGACGACTTGTTCCTTATTTGGCGCCTCGTCGTCGTTAAACAAATCGATGTTACCAACTTTTAGAGAAGTGATGAAATATTTTTAGATCTTCGCACGCAGGAAAGGAGACTACGGTCTATGAAGACGCCTCTCGACTGGCTTTGAAGGTTTGGGAACTTAGGTTATGCACTTCTATTCCGGTATTGTCCGACAGCTGTGACTAAATGGATGAATAAGGGTGAAGGCCGCCGGCGTTCCCTCCTCGCTCCCCTCTCGAACGCCCCAGATGCACCAAAATTCACACCAAGTGCGTCTTTCTTCGTTAATCTTACTAATATTTGATGTATCAGCATCGTCCAGTGAGGAACAATCACGAAAGAATTACTCAATTACCTGCTTTCCAGTCTGTATTTCTTATGTTAGTGTCATTCCTCGTCTTTTGCTGCTGTCAACAAAGTTTTGGTGAATTCTTTCGCGAATCTCTGATCCGTATGTATTGTAAAAGGAATATTGAAATTCAAATTTGAACTTACATCAATAGATTTTTAAATTCCACAGCGCTAAGCTCAAATATAGCCGTAGGAACCGGAGTCTCTCTCCAATATATCATCAGCGGGTAGTTCTTTACGTCGATATTAAAATGCAGCAATTAAAAAAATCTCGGATTGGTCGCCAAACGCATCCTTGCAGAAATGCAAATTAGGACCCTAGATTACCCTCCCAATGTTTATGTCGCAAATCCAAGTCAACATAGTGCAATTAGCAAATAGACCACTGTAAGGGATGAAATACGATTTGATGCTTTCCCGGCGAATGATGTGGGTAAACTATTTTCGGGGTTCAAAAAAATTTATCCCTTAGGATGAGCCCCCAGTTGGAGCTTGAAATTTTGGCCATTATGGAAAAATTAACCCGGTGGGAATCCCGAGAAGAGTCTACCCACACTGCAAGGGATGTTGGAATTATGCTCATAGCAAAGGGATGATGCCTCCTTTTTGGGCGGTATTCGCTCGGTACCATCATAATCAACTCCTTTTTATTTTTTTGTATCTACTTTTCACTCGGAAAGGAATCGATAATCGCAGATTTTATAACTTTTGCTAATCCTCCGACGGACGAAGCAAACCCCCAAAAGTGGACCCTGGTTCTTCAACTAACACCACACATTCACCTCTATACTTGTATTGATAAGTCCTCTTGCCTTTTTTCACCAGACAAGAGTATAGTCTTTCCAATAAAATGGCGCCCTTTGAAGACACCTCTCTTTTCTTATTGACAGTAATTAGCATCTTTTTCTGTCTAGGTAAGTAATATCTGGTACACTAGCTTTGTATCTTACGAAGTTATGACTTTTGCGTCAGCTAAAGTTGCGGGAACGATCATTGTTGTTGCTTGGTTCTTTCATATACCTCTATCACAGTTGGAAGACGCATTTTCCCCGAAGAAGTTCCAATTTGAGTTTATAGTCCTTATTGTTTATTTCATGAGGAAAGTAGAGATACAAATCGGCTAATTTCTCGCCAGTTTAATTTTCTTCGGATGAATTGATGAAGAAAATTTTTTATACTATTTTCCCGTACAAGAATTGACGATGATGACTCAACGCTCTCCTACGATTCCCTATTTTCCTCAGTTGTCGAGTTTCTTTAGGGTTCAATACAGCAGCCATCATCTTTCTTTTCGTCAGATTGTCTCTCAAAATACTTCTTCAATGGGGGAACCTTATTCTCCTCCATGCACTTGCACGCAAAAATATCGCATAATTTAAAATGTTCCCTCAAAATTATTTGAGTCTTATACTTCAATGAAACCCTACTTTTGGCCTATTACGATTTTCCGTAAGTTTTAGTACTTCCTGTGGTACCGCTAAATCCATTTAGTCACAGCTGTCGGACAATACCGGAAAAGAAGTGCCTAACCTAAGTTCCCAAACCTTCAAAGCCAGTCGAGAGGCGTCTTCATAGACCGTAGTCTCCTTTCCTGCGTGCGAAGATCTAAAAATATTTCATCACTTCTCTAAAAGTTGGTAACATCGATTTGTTTAACGACGACGAGGCGCCAAATAAGGAACAAGTCGTCTCACTACGCATCGTTTTTTACCTTCTACCATTTTCTGATTTATATTATCAAAGATAAACGACCTCCTAGCAGCATGCCTGAGATGAATTTTGCTGTATTAGAGGCGTGGGAGGGGGAGAAGCGAGCGTGGAGGGGAAGGGATCGGCCTGCGGCTCTGGTATCCGCGACGCTGCGTGGGCGTTGGAATATTTTCTTCGCTGACGCGGACTCAAATTAGGCATTTTGTGGTTAAACGGTGGCAGATACGTCAAAATGCACGAAATTTTTGCCCTAAAAGGGCAGTAACTCGACAAAATCTGTAGGTAATGACCATAAAATACTATATTTTTCGAATTTTGACCCTCCCCCCCTTAATTGCATTTGAGCGAGGGTCAGGGGTTCACGTACAGGTCTCAAATTTTTCAGGCCTTATTTTTGATCGGTCCCACAACTTTTTTTCATTGGGCCAGATGGATTTGAAAAAAATCGATTTTTGCGATCCGCCCTAATGGACACTGACAGCCGTAGAAAAATCTAGGGTAGAGGCCTTCGCAATGTGGTGCTACAGATGAATGATAAGGATCAAATGGATCGACCGAGTAAGTAATGAGGAAGTCTTAAGAAGATTAGGCGAAAAGAGGGGCCGGGAACCAAGTCAGAGACTTATACGCCGGCGCTCCCAGGGTGGGGTTAGGATGGGAAGGAAAAAGGAAAGAGGCGCCGCCGCGATAGGAGCCCGACGACGCCACTGGGATAGGGAAGGAATGGGAATCCCTCGCCGCTATAAAAGCGACCAGGGCCCACTACTAGCGAAACCATACTTCAACATTTGTACGAAAAGGAAAGATTTTCCTGCGAGGAAGAAAAATCCTACGATTTTTCGTAGATAGCATGTCTTGAGACAAGATGATGAAGACAATCGTCGAGGGACAAGTAGGTGGCCGGAATGGAAAAGGAAGACCTCAAATGAAATATATTGGAACAGGTAAAGCGGGTGTGAAAGAGAAGAAATAAGTATGTGTAAAAATATTAGCTGATAGGAGAATTGAGTGGAGAGCTGCGTCATACCAAATCCTAGGATTGTTGATCAGTCATGATGAATGTTAGTATTGGACGCAACGAGTACAGAATGTCGAGCGGAATGGGTACGTTCCCTTGAAATCCAAAACTGAAGGAAATAACTCAGATAAGTTTGTACGGCACTCGAGCACTGATATCTTCTCGGCTTGGTGCAATCAATTAATTGCAAAAGCAAATAAAAAACAGGAGCTACAGATAGCATAACATGAATAAAATTATGGGATGGATACCCGACACACCAAATTAAATAGTCAATAAATTTGGCGCAGCTAAGCTTCTGGGTTATCCTTCGCGTCCATTCGTCTTCGTGACAACAGTTTCGAAGTCCTATACAAGTACAACGCCTATATGAGACGGAAAAAAACTTGCATCCGACATTTCAAACCCGAACACGCCTGCTGCAACGTCGGCGAAACTGCCGTCCTGAAGATGCATCGACGCGGAGCATTACCCAGAAGCTTAGCTGCGCCTACTGCACCACTCCGTGGAGGTCTCCATCACAAAACATTACTTCTTTTTGTACACGGAAAAAAAATACTTTTCCCTGGGTAACGGTCGCAAAAATTCCTAAGCCATGACAGCCCATCTCCCGGCCCATCTCATCATGACGAAGTCGACAAAATTATGACCTTTACGCCATATGCTGGTAATACGTTACGGTCGGAGGAATGATTCAATCGTTGAATAAATTCAACTCAATAATACTCAATTTTGGACACTTAGGGAGGAGGATTAGAGAAGACTGAAGGCATTCGAGATGTGGGTGTTTCGAAGAATGGAGAAGGTGATGTGGACGGAGAGGAGGAGCAACGACGAAGTGCTGGACATGGTGGGTGAGGCGAGACAGCTTGTAGATGAGAAACGTGGGAGACAGACGGTATTGATGGAGTGAGTACTTAGCGAAATGAGAATCTTAATAACAGGGTTAGAAGGTAGAACGTTGGGTAAATGAGGGAGAGGAAGGAAGACAATAGGACTTTTAGATAGAATGAAAGGGAATAGGCATTATTGTGAATTGAAGATGGAAGCACATGTAGGAAGGGGAGGCTGATAGAACGCTTCTTAAGTACTCAATGGAAACCTACCTTAATCGGTAGAATACTTTAATAATAAATAATAAAACTCATTTTATTCGACGTGTACTTTGAGCTAAGGCCACATTCACGATTGCATGGTACACGCACATTTCGGATGTGAAAAGAATTGACCTCGAATCCAAAATCAAGTGACGTCATAACACCAAGGAAAAACACTGTGGTTTCCGTGGCTGAAATTAAGCCACTTTTCAAGACCAATAGAAAATGAACCCATTAACATCAAATCATCAATCGCAGCGCCAACAAAAATGATTGCAACGTTTGATTGCCCAAAAAAGCAAATGGAAATCTCCTTATCGCTGCTTTCATAAAGACAATAGATAACCATCCCCAGTCATAATTTACTGAGCGAGTGAAGAAAACCAAATAGGACGACAGAGTAGGAAACTTTGAGGAAGTTACTGAAAACGATCGCCCGAGCCATCCTTGGTTGCAGCACAACACTCCTCAATTACATAAGAGCATTCTGAGAATTCCGTTCGCGCCTCCCGGAAAGTCAACATGAAGACTAAAATGCAAGCAAACAACTGCAACGAAAAACTTAGTGGATCGTAAGGTGATAAGGATCTGGCAAGCAGGTAAAGCTGACAGCCGGAGAGTGAGAGTGATGGCGTGGAGGACACCAAGCAGACACTTCAAGTGTATTGATAGCACAGAGTGATTACTGCTTCAGCGCATGCGGCCAGGACTGAAATAAAATTTCCGGAACACATAAAAGATCCCAATCATGTTCGTTTCGAGATAACGTCGCCACAGCGTTTCAGGCCCCAGCTTTCAGCAACTACGGAGGCACGTGGAAGACTCTTTTCAAACCTCAGAGTAATATGTACAAGAGCGCAACAGTTAGAAAATGAAATGCTTAAAAATGGAACATATTAAAGTAACCATACTTCTCCATTTTTGTGATTACAAAGTTTAATGGAAATTATCTTTTTTTTAATGGAAACAATCAACAAGTTTATAGACGCTATAGTTGTAGTTAGCCAATCAGATCTATCACTATAAGCATATTTAGGATTTTATTTTTTCACGTGAGTTCCTAGTGTGCTTACGAGCGCTCCCTCAATCTATAAATTTACTCTACCATATAAATGATCAAGAAACATGAGCCAGGTGGGTTTCGCATAAAAGCTTGAACTTACAGTGGATCTTGAGATACTGAGGGTGTAAGAGTTTAGTACCTAAGACTAACAATAAGAAATAGCAGCTTAGCCTATTTTCACCTCAGGTTTTTAGGATTATACTTAGGTTTTATAATAATTTTATTAGGGTTTCAAGATTACTTTTGCACCCCTTGAAGATCGCGCATGAGTGCCATGGCATTAACTCCTCAAAACCGCTGCTTATGCTGAAATGTCTATTTTCATCAAATAATCTCGCACGATAGCTCACATTAGGTCATATCAAAAATTATGATCAAGAAATTAGATGAATTAAATCCAAATGACGTTTCTCATAAAAATAGATTTAAATCATCATTGATCATATTTCGGTACAGTTCGGACCCCAATTTGAAATAAACAAATTCGCTCATCTACATTATCGTGAGAAATGGAATAATTAGATCAGGCTTGATTAAATTCCGGAGCAGACTTGATATGACAATATCAGACCTAATCTACTTAAACAAGACTCGATTAAATTCCTGGTTAGACCTGATCAAGTTATAACAGACTTCAACGAATAAGACAAGATTTGATTGTCTGATTCAGTTGGATTAAGAATTTCAATGTACGCGGATTTTGCCTTCCTATCTTGGTCGCATGCGCAGTAGCCGATAATCCCTCGCGTTCACATCCACTCTTATAGGTTCACACTTGCTCGGAGAAGAAAACGGCAAGGCCCGCCGAAAGGAAGGCGGGGCTGAAACAACTGAAGCGCGCAACTCGCGAGCGCGCGCGCGCGCGCAAAGGGGGCGGTGCGTGTCGGGCGACGGCAGTGCCACCTGCCGGCAGCTAGGGAGAGAGGCAGAGAGCGCGATAGTTCCTTTCACACGCCCGAGTCCGCGGTCGGGATTATGCACGCGCCTTCGCACGGAGCCTCGGAGGAAAGACCGCGGAGAGGAGTCAGCGGAGGTGGCGGCTTCACGTCGGAACGCGGGAGGCAAACGGACTGACGGGAAAGACCGGTGACGCGATAACTGGGGAACGCACAAGGAAGACACCATGCAGACGAATTCGTGAGTACAACCAAAGCGGGATGATTGGGATAGGTGGTGAACCCAAGAGGCAATCTTGGGCAAGGCCTTAGTCAGAAAATTTTTTCGGGGAGGTTCGTTTGGTCGGAGAATACATGGAAGCTTCCTTTGGAAGTGGTATACTCAAAATTCTCTCACAAAATTTTCAGAAGGATTTGAATCTCCTAGAACTTCCTCCCCATGCGGCCTTGATATCGGGGGTGGCATATCTGTAATTGACTATTTTATATAACTTGGCGGTGGCTTATTCGCCCTCTCTCGTCAGCTCTCTCCGGATTCTTGCGAAATTGGAAAGATATTAAAAATGGTAATTATTATTATCATCTACCCTCCAGCACGAAAATCAAGGAAAGCTAACGAGAATGGTCAAATTCTCAACCGCAAGGTTATATGAAATTAAAAATATTTTAATATGTTACTTCCGGGTTTGATACGTAGATAACCCTAGTGATTGTTTTTTTTTATTCGAGGGTACGGGAGGGGGGTGGATTGCTCCCTAGCCCGTCAATTTGGGATCCACTGATGATTGAGGTGTGATCAATGCCCTTTAACGCGGTGTGAGCTAATGTAAAAACAAATGTGTACTTACAGAAAGTTTCTTGGAGTAATATCTACTACTTACGCCACTTCTTTTTTTAAACAATGCTAAGAATTTACTCCTGATAATAATGATTATTCATTAAAATACGGATCGATTAATTAAAAAATAAGGTGTTTAAGTAATAGAACTTCGTCCAAGAAACCTTAAAATGAGATACCACATACTTACAACCACCACTTGTTAGTTAAATATGAGTTAGTGAAATTTGTAAAAATCACGCTCTTGTCACAATGAAATTACAACCCTTGTCATTCAGAATACCCTGCAAGCGCTCATGTAAGTATTAGCTTCACACGTGCGTATTTCCTTCATAGAAGGGATCAAGAAAGAGCTAGTACCAATAAATTTACCGCATTAAATGGTATTTACGAACTGATCATTTGGTTTTTAGAACCTCACTACAGTGCTTTCTAGCCGATTTTGCAAGCGCTCAAACAATTTTCCGTGTTCAGCATTTATTGCCGGCCTCGGTGGCGGAGGGGTAAAGTCCTCGCCTGCCAAACCGTAGGTCGTGGGTTCGAATCCCGCCTGGGTAGATGATCCCTATCCAGGGCATGGATGTTTGTGTTGTACTTTGTTTATATTGGAAATCCTCGTAGTAAAAGGCCGTTATGTGCTGTTTACGGGGGATGTGATAAATAAATAAATAAATTGCCACTATAATTCTGATAAGAGAGAAAAATTTTCGAAGAGGTCATAGGTGTACCAAGTAAGTACGCTGCAGTACAGATCCACCTGCGCCATGTATTTCATGAGAAGGTCTCAGACATTCATGATTTCTCAGATTATTTTTGATGATACAATTCCTTAGGTTACGATAAATTACATCCCTTCTTAATGTAATAAGGAACAAAGGCCAGCAATGACTATTTCGAACTTCTGTTTTGATAAGTAAATCATAAGTTACAGGCAACTTTTCGTAATTTGTGGAAAATTGTCAATAACCATTTATTAGCTAAAATTTTAGAATTCCACCACATTAAGCCAGAGACAACTCTCTATACTCAACGTTTTAGCTATACGTATTTGACGTAAATCTTTGAGTCCCTAAATTTTGTGCTACAATAGATTTTTCACAAATTAAGAGCGGGGAGGCCAGCGTTATGACTGTTACAAAATGGTTAATGCGAAAGCCTAATGGCTCGAGGTATTCCCCGTCAACCTCCCCTAAAGGTTGATTTGACAAGAGAAGGAGGCGAAGTAACTTTCTTCAATTTTGGAGGTAAACAAATTACTGCAGCATCTCTGTTTGGGTGGAGAGGCAATAACGACGACGGAATTATGTCATCGATCGTGCGAGCCAATGCCCTCGTGTTAGAGATATACGTGCCAGAAGAAATGCTGGCAAAAGAAAGGTGAACCCAAAACATGCGTTTGGCGATGGCGGTGAGGTCATTCCATCCAGTCAAACTTTACGAATACCTCACACGAAGATTTTCATCTGATCAAAGTTTCATTTCGAATTCCTTCATCGTTAGTCCAAGAAAATAATTTTCCTCAGCCCAATTTTTTCACATAGGCTATTAGCTTCATATTAACCGAGGCGCTCAGGAAAGATTGCCTAGTCTAGATGAGCAAGTTAAGGGTTTTCGTACTCCAGTACATACTAATGCAAGGAGGAGAATGGCTCAAATGGTCCCCATCATATTTTACTTTCATCTTCACTTTCATCATCATTGGTGAATGATCATTAGACTGATTTGACACACCTCTCCAATCAATTTTCATAGTTTATATAAAATTCTACATAGAAGTAACTCTAAAAGACATAAGTTAAGCTAACATTGATACAATGACTCATTTTTATCAATTTACACAAATTAATAGCTTTGTATATGATACAAATTGATTTTGAAAACTGAAAACAAAAATAAAAAAATTCATTAAAAATTTACTGCACGGAGAACCTAAAATTTAACTGAAGTCTGAGTGCAGTCCCTACTTTTTGCTTCTCACGTCGATTCAAACATTTCCTTAGCGGTTTCTAATATCTCAAGCTTCCAATTGTTCCTATATTTTTTTTCTACCAAGATACTCTTCCCTTTCGACACTGCGTCGTAATAAACAAATTCCATGCAGTATTTACGGCTATTAAAACTATCCAATTTCCAATATCCACAGAGTCTGCATCATTATAATAGTAAAACTGTTAGAAGTAGATGTAACAAGAACTATGAATGACTATAATGATCAGTTTTTCACCATTTCGACTGCCCTCTTCATGGACTCATGTCGAATAAATAAAAAAATACTATCTGTCCTCATTATTTTTCTCTGATAAAATTAATAACAACTCTTTATACTCAACGTTTTAGCTATATTTAGAGTGAATATTAGAGTCCCTAAATAAAAGACAGGACTTGGTTGGCCACATTATGAGGCATGATGGCCTGATGAAAACAATCGTGGAAGGATAAGAGGAAGGGAAGAAAGGCAAGAGACGGCCTCGAATTAATTACAGAGTACAAGTTATAAACGATGTAAAAGAAACGAAATACGTCGCTATTAAAAGGTTAGCGGGTAGGAGAGAGGAATGGAGAGCTGCACCAAATCAATCTTCTGATTGTTGACTTATTATGACCATGATGATGATGAAACTCAGCAAAAAAAACTCGGTATGTATCAGTGCGTATTTATTTTAATATAAGGCAACGCCTAAGATCTTCGATAATGACAATGCCTGATAAAACCATGAACGTTGCCATTTTGTAGTGAATAGTGCTAAAAGTTTCCACCGTATTAATTTTTACACCTTGAATCTCAGTAATTCCAATAAAATTAACACTATTAAGCCTCCATAATACACCATATACTTCATACATAAGTATTTCCTTCTAGAATATCTCACTAGAATCCTTCAGAAGCTCCCACCATCCCGAATCTGTCATCACTCCGTGAGATCATAAGTGTACCTTTTCGTTTTCGCCGAGGCTAGAATACGTCGCGAATGTTTAGTAAGAGGGGGAATGTTCCTTCAAATGGAAGGGATTCATCCCAGCGTGACGGATCGTGACGATGGATGGGAAACAAATGTCGTTCAAGAGTGACACTATTAATAGATGAAGCCATCGCACATTGCATTGTATCTCCTTTTAACTCCCACCCACGCAACCATATCAACGGAGAAAGTTCAAAGCATGGTACATTACTGTTTCTCTATTAGTAGACAGAGATATATCTAACGTCTTTAATAAAACTACGATTGCCGTAGATGTTAATCGGAATATGAAAGCAGGCATGTAAAGGTGGTAGAAGTATATGAAGCTACTTTCCTCTTCAATACATGTGTCAACGAAATCTTCTCGTACTCTCAATATAACGTAGGAAACTTAACATTGTATGAAAAATCACATGATGTAAACAAAAGCTGCCGTCTTTTCTTCGCGAGGGATCCCATCCGTAACACACCCCTCTTCATCCAACTAGCTGATCCCCAGTGATTGGATGACCTTTTAACGGCCAATATACCTATTTCATCGGTTCCAATGTAAGTAAAAGCCTTAATAAATTTAATAATACATGACCCACTGGATATCCTTAGTGACATAGACATCGGAGAACTATAACGGAAAATAAAATACCAGTGAAATGACTGTTGATAATGTTCTGGAAATTTTCACCAAATTATAATTTATAGGTAACATAAACTTTGTATTTCACACCTACCAGCAAAAACTAGTGAAAATGAAATTTTTTCATTAAATTTGAGTTAAAAAACAGAATTCTCACTGAGAAAGCTAACTTAAGTCATCATTCAATTAAAAGTGAACAGATAGTACAAAATCTGAATTAATTGTATAAAATCTACTTCTCATTGAGTATCAAAATGTGTATCAAGCTTCAATCGCACGCTTTGAAAGCCAATGTCCCATAAAACCATTGGAAATCCCCGAGGACACGAGAGGAATCTTGCCACTAACTTGAAGGAATTTATATTGGGATATTAAGATAATTTAGCAAGGTGTGGAATCCAAACTCTTGATAAAGGGGTATTTCCACAAGAATAATTCTATAGAATTTTTTCAGAGCAACTGCGTTACGTCTGTGAGTGCTGTGGGATACATGTACGTATTTCAAAAACATATTATCAGTAGCTTTTATGATGATGTTGGGCATGAGCCTTTTATACTACAATCTTTACGTTTAAGACTACGAAAATGGAGAGTCAAATTTATAACATCTTCTATTCCTGCCACTAAGCTTCACACAATAGCATTTGATTTCCAGCAAAGCTTTGCTTTACGAGGGTTTTTACTGTCTTTAGATACCTTTTATGTCTCAAATGTCCGTTATCTTTTAATGTATATTTCATGTACCTGTGAACGCATTATGTCCTTCTTGGAAATTCACTTCAACATGACAAAGTTAAAAATCTACAATAAAATCTCGTTACTTATAGGTAAATTTCACTTAATATGATCCAGTAAGAGATGATACTTAAAAGTCAAAACGACATGGCGCAATTTCGAAGTAATGATATTTTCTCACTAAATAAGGCAATTTTTTGTAACTATATCATGTCATTTACGATAAAATAAAATACGTAACCTTTTCTATTTCGTTACAGGAGGAGTTTGAGCGGTTCCATAAGTTCGCGTCCTGAAAATTTCAGGAACTCAAAGCTTCTTGGCGTATCGGAGAATGCAAGTACAATCTCCACAAACACCGAGAGCAAAAGCAGTAATCCGTTCATTTGGCTGAAAGTCATCGAACTGGTAAGTCTACTTTCTCCCCCATCAAAACGTGACAATATTCACCTAGATTTCCTTAAGCGCCATTTATCTCACGTTTACTATGGGCTTTAAAAATAGCTCGATGTCAAAAATAGATAACTGACAAACTTGGAAAATCAAAGTGCTTTTCCGCTGTACCTTTTAATTCATGCCCGACCAGCTTCAACAATAGAACGTCATTTTCAAGGGAACGAACTGCACAAGCTTAATTTTTGTGTAGAGGCTAGTAGTGGATAAGTCAATAAATATGTATTCGAAACATTAATCATTTTATACTTTCCCAGTAAATTGAATGCAAAAACCTTTCTCGGGCTTCGCACACGTGATCTGTGAATCCTGACGAAGCATTGAGACACCCAGAAGAATATACATCGGTCGTCGGTCGAAACGTCGTCGTCATTGGAAAACATCACGCGGAGCAAAGCCCAGGATATATTTTTACACATTTGTAAATATTAAAATGCTTCATTAATTCAGTTAGACAACAGTATTCCACAATGTTCATTCTAACACCGTTCAAATAACAGACAACTGATTATTCCTGCAGTAAAAATTTTAAAATGCCATGGAAAAATAGACAAAGAAGGCATTTCATAAGAGGGCCACGGGGTTCATGTATCCAATTCATATATCCCTTCAAAACCTTATATCCCTTATATTCAAGGAAAAATAAATGCGGAAAATATTTGCATCGCGAAGGGAAAACTTTAAATGTCTCAAACAGTCACGCTCCGGATGCATGATGACAGAGATGGGGAATGGTTCACGAAATTTTTGATAAAATTAATTGCTATGCAATCATCCCGCAAGCAATTTAAATGAGTATGAGGTAGCTTAAAAGCGAAAAAAATAGAACAGAAATTCATCACGCTGAATTTATTGGCTTACTTTCTCATTCGGATACTATACGAAAGTTCAGCCACCATCATATCGTCGATTTCTTAAGAAATGCCTTTTAAATAGTTTTTTTCCCCCCACAAAATGCAAACATTTGAACTCGCAAATTCCAGCAATAGCTGCTGCAGAGCAACACATTTCATGAGTATTTTCTAACACTAATGCAGAAAAAGTAGCTACAGGCTGCTATCTCTGGTAAGAGATATTCTTTAAAAAACCTGATGCAATGATCGATCATTTTTGAGCGGCTTCCATCAGCTAAGCCACCAAAAAATTAAAGCCTTGAAAAAGTTCTCAATTTTTAATAAGTTTTATCCCAAAAACCAAAAGTGTATGATAATGTATAAATGCCAAAAAAATTAGGAATTATAATCATATATAATGATATGAATATTTAGTAAATACGGTAAATAATGTGTTACTAAAGCTCGGAAATAAAATAGAATTATTTTTGGAACCCGTTCCGTAAGACCAATATGACATTAAGGAGTATAAAAAAAGGCTGGCTACATTTGGCATGAGAGGAAAACGCACCAACAGTGATATGGACACATGGTTAGCTGATACAACTAAAATCTGCATGGAATAAAAACTTGATATATCTTCCGCCATCCCCTTCGGTATCAATGATAGCAACAACTCGTCATCCCTCCGGTGTCAATGGTAGCAACATTTCCGCATAACAATAAAAATCTTATCTATCAGGGGCGATGCACCTACACTGCGTATTCCTTTTCCGCGCTTACCCAATAATCCCGTGTCACCACATTCAATATGCTTATTCCTAGAAAAGAAGCCCTCCGTGAAAATTTTCTAAAACCAAATGCTTCCTCCCTGACAAGTTGCACAATTTATGCCGTCCTTAGAACGCCATATTATAAATAAAGTACAAAAAAGTTGAAATTTAACTATTCCAGAACAATTTATTTATTTATTGCCAAATTTTAATGATTATGTCTTCCCCTATATAAAGTTTTAGCTTCGCCTGAGCCGGTAAGAAAATTTAGAGGGGCGGGGGTGGGTGGAACGGCAGGTCGTCGCTTTTGGGAGAGATTTATTTGTATGGGATACTATAAAAGACCATGCCTGCCAAAATTTTAAGAGAGTGAGGGTATTTGAATACCTATTCCCCCACACGCTACAGCTTTGCCTAACGGGGTATTTGCATAGAGATGCACAGAATCTCGAGTCTTAGTATGCATATACAACAGGGTAAATATTGGCGATAAATATTACCAATAACATCAGGCTTTCATGAGTGAAACATTTCCATTGTGTAAAATAAAATAATAAATTCTGCAAGGTACAACTAATATATTTAAAAAAGCACGACCCGGGTTTCATAACATAGTTGCAGAAGATGTCACTATTTATGAAATCCGGGTGGTGCTTTTTTCTTAATTATATAAGCGAGCCTCACAAAGTTCATTCTTTTATTTTCCGTAATAGCGGTAAAGATCGATTTTGTGATTCTGCTCATGCGACCAAGACTGAAATGACAAAATTACTGAGCACGTAATCTCTGATGGGTAAGATTGTCTTTTGAATTAAAATTTTTTGCACATTAAAATTAACGCTCGCAAAAAAATAATATTATTAAGATTGTAATAAAATCTATACAAAATTATTTTATTTGCTGTGTTTTTTTCTATTTTCCGTGATAATATTGAAGTTGGAGTTTTCAACACAAGGGCAGCACAAACAACACAACATAAGTTTCAATACTTATCGCGGCGCCTTGGTGGTAGGCAACACTTCGCAACGATTACTAGTCTGAGGTCATGCGGAGACTAGGGAATATTAAATGCATTTCAATTAATTTCAAACATCGTTTGTTGAGCAGGTTAAATGAAGGCTTACACTGGAGAGCCACCTTTAAAATTACCTTGTTTTCAATGTTCCAGAAATTACGGCGTAGGGGAAGAAGGAGCCGCCCCCCTTTTATCCGCCTTTTTTTTTTTTCAACGTCGGCCTTGGGTTTGGTTACTGCGCAGCCACCTTGACCGTTCTTGTCAATATTTCCTTATATGCCGACACCAGTGGCTATTAGATATTTATAAATTATTTTCTAAGATTGTTTGTCAAGCTGATGAAATAAAAGTTTACACTGGAGTAAACCCTCGCAATTTTCCATGAATATAAACTTTTAAGACGACCTAGGTTCCGATGTTACTTCATCACCTTCAATGTATAAAATGGTTCCAATTTGGTTCTGGAAAACAATTTAGTAACATCGAAATCTAGGTCAAAATAAAATTTTATAATCGTGGAAAATTTGAATTGTTTATTATCATTTGGAAAAATTCCACTCCATCACGCTTTGTTCTTCTGATTTTATTCACATTGGAGATCCACCTTCAAAATTACTTAATTTTCAATGTTTCCAGAAGTTATACTTGGGAGGGAGGGGAGGATGAGCCGGCCTTCCTTCAATTCCCATTTTTTTTCATTTTCAACGTGGGCATCAACTCCTGTTTTTATAGGTTTTCGCGGCGGCGGTGCTGGACCTTCACTCGGACGCCTGGGTGCTCATCCTGCTGGGCAAGAACGGCCACGGGGACGACATCCACGCCGCCATGACGCCGTACATCGCCACCGTCGTGTTCCTCATCTTCGTGCCCGTCTGCGTGCTCGGTCACTTTCTAAGGAGGAAGACGCCCGTTGTCACCGTAAGTGAACGACGGCGGATAATTCCCATTCCGCAAGGCTGGAACGCTGCTTGTTTACTTTCTCTCTCTTTCCCAAAACGGTAATCTCGAAAGTCTAGGGAGAACGGAGTGACGTAGGTCGTAGAAAACTCGGGTTGCGCAAAACAACTTCTAGAATAGTTTGTTTCGTCGACTAAAATACCTTCCCTGCATTTGGAAATTTTGAAAATTAATCTTTGTAGTAAGAACTGACATTCGAAATGCTAATTCTATTCTCTCAACTCAATAGCTAATGCTTCGGAATAATAATTGGAATCATCAGATTAAAAATAATCAATCCATGCATTTCTTGGTAAACAGTCCAACAAAGATTATTTCTCACACCTGCTATTATGTTTGTGCACTTGAACAATGATTATGAAACATGGAGATGTAATTTATGCTCGTAAAATAGAGTACATTACGAGACTTACATGATCGTGGGAAATAGTTCTCTTCGAGTACCTCGTAGAAAATTTTCCATGATGCTACATGTACTCTACCCTTATCTAATTTGTAAAGTGTGAATTACAACTTCAATGGTCTGAAAAAAACTACTTCGTACTTGAAGTTATATACCGCGGCTACAGGTCAACTGTAGTGCTAAATGGCGAAAGAAGTAAAAACTACGGAAATTGGAAGAGTCGTGTTGTCTCCTACGGAGCAGTGACCTGAATCTAATTCGAAACGGTAGGAAGGAGATGAAGTTCTCACGGAAGGCCCAAATTTGGAGCCGTGCAGTGGCAAATGAAACAACACTCCACCGCACAAGCCATTTTTATGCCCTGTGTTGCAAGAGGTTCTGGGACTATTACCTTAAAACTGCGTAACGAAGGAGACAGGAGGTGGTTTAGCGGCATGTTATAAAAAGCCAAAGAAAGGTGAGGCCTGTGTTGTACACGCTATACGGATAAGGCGATCAATTAAAGAGCTTAAAACATAGGATCTTCCATAAAACCTTCCATAAAAACATTGGATTATTGTTCTCGTGAATCGGAATACGTACGAGGGAAAGATTAAAATCGATTCAAGGAATGAGTAATAAAAATAATTGTCACGTGTATTATACCTCTCCACATTTTCAATTGTAAGCCAACAGATTATTATTTATAAAGTAGCTTTTGATTTATCGACGCAAGAATTAATCCTCCACCTATATTTTAATAGCACCTAATAAATGACATCTTTCAAGGTAGGTTTCCCTGGTAATTTCAATAGTAAATTTAAATTACTCAGTGCCTGAATATAACGATACATATTTATCGAAAAATGGATTGACCCGTTTAGGGAAAACTCGTCGCGACGTTTCTAATTTCAAGTAATCTTTTTCTGCGGCTCAAAAAAGAAGTCGCATCAATAGATGTATTACCCTAATATCCACCTTAAGGATATTTAGGATGGTAGACTTTTAATCTATAAGTATTATGTAGCAAATGTATGTACCTTAGGGTTATGACTTTTTTGTAACCCCACGTTCCTGTGCTACAAATTGATGAATATTTGTTCAAAAGTAAATAAAAAAACATTATTTCTATTTATTTTTTGAAAAACGTCACCCCTATCCAAAAAAAACTAATTTTACCATAATAGCGCAAATACGATAAGCGAAAAATGAGGGACGAATTATCATGACAGACGGCATTTACGATGACGTTAAAAATGACTCGAAAGTTTATTCGCTCTCTCGAAAAAAGATGATTTCAGTATAGAACTACACAATCTCAGGCACACGCACCAGCAGATTATAGCGCTTTCAAAACATCAAGAGTAGACTTAACTTGCGATGATAGATTCGTATATATCAGTTACGAGAACTCGCAATGATAAAAACTTTGTTATTAAGAGCGTGTTAGTTCATAATGGATATAGTACGGGTTGCACTCCACGCCTTCTGCAAACAGTAACTTTTTATAGTCACTAGAACTGTATGTGGAGGTTTTCAATTCCAAACATTCATGGGATTATAGCTAAAATTGACGTCAATGGATAAACCGGCCTACTAAAAATAAACCCTTCCAAGAATAATTCATTACTGATTGCTTTCCAGTACTGCTAATGCAATGCATTGAAAACGACAATCTTGAACAAGTGTGATGACGTCGTGCAAACGGAGACCTGAAATTCTTCAAACTGAGATAAGACGAGACATTTATCTTTATTCTTCGTAGAAAAGACTCGAGAACATTCCTAAGCTATCTAAAGTTATTCGAAGAAGAAAAAACGTTTATCCTGCAGGCACAAGTTGTCATTAAAGCTAAGATAAAAAAGAGACTCAAATTTTCAAGGTTGGAGCGAAGCACCAATTTATCGAAGGAGACAACTAATTGCATTGAATGAAAGGGAACACTAACAGAGCCGAGGAGAATGAACTTTAACACCGCTGACAATTCCACATACAAAACAATTTATTTAATAAATCCATAAATTCCCTTTTGCCAAATGTCTATGACGCCCATAGTGAGGGTTTTCGCTGCATATTTCGGAAACAAAAATTAATCTTACCAGTAGTACGTTAAATTAAATAATATTCACGAGAGAGAAAATATATGAAGTAACACTGATGATAAATAGTCACTTTTAGGATAGCGTTAAATAACGAAAAGCGATAGCTATTGTACTAGATTATTTTAACCCTCTATAGCAATGTGCTAATATATCTTCACTTCCTGATTTTACTCCCCGTGTGTTGAGTTGAGAATCACAGAGCTGCCTGGTATAAAATTTTACATTATAGGAGGAAGAGAATCGATGATCTATTGAATTTGATGTGAATGAAGCTGATCCAAATACCCTAAATTTCATAAAATTCGACCGGTTTCATTATTCTCACTGGCGATGACGAATCGGGAGGCTATAAATGAAACTGATACAAATTTGAGGAGCAAGAAAATTACTTTTATTTTGAAATCACAGTAACACACACACGCATATACACACACCTTGGCTAATAGCGGGCAGGTGAAGCTACGTAAGGATTTTGAATGACCTCACCAATGACCAAATCACACGATATGTCCCGATAATAATCGTTCGCGTTGGTGTTCAGCGATCATACAAAGAACCTACATATTGCAGGGATCGCGAAAATTATGGTTAAAACCATCATTTCATCTCTTACACGGCTATTTTCTCCATCAATTTTTTCCATCATTTCTGAGACACATATGCCTATGGTTTCTGTAATACCTACCCACTGCGTTGTTGAGCTTGCCCAGCATCAACCATTTTAGGCGTGTGCTGTGATCGATTGAATGACGGCACCAAAGGCGACTTCAGAAACGGAAAATGCGATGTGCCCAAACGGAGGATAGTAAGGAGAGGGATCTCAAACATTATCCCAAGGAGGTCAAGGCGGAAGATCTTTTTTAAGAAACCTTTGGAACTATCCCTGTCTGGGAAAGGTAACAATATACGTTGAATTTGGACGCGGTGTAACTGACCACGTTTTCCAATTGACGCGACTTGCTCAAAAAACTTAGGCCGTTTGCAAAAGTTCCAACTAATTTATTTTCACTACATCAACAAGACTCCATAATAAACTAAATTACGTCACCAATAACATCGGTAATAAAGTCGCCATTGATGACGCGGATTTCATAAGCATGGGTAAAAACTGACACTGCAACCCTTTATAGCAGTTATCCACCAATGTTTGAATAAAAACTTAGCAACACGGCATCATTTGGTTTCCTTTCCGTACTTAACATTATACATGAATTGATAACTCAGCATATCCTCATGCTAGACGCAATCGGCCACAGTAACATTATTATAAAGCTATTAACCACTGTTCAAGACAAGACTCTGTAACAAAAACTCTTTTCTTTTATTTTTTAACACGAAATGAATTGACCCCTCCTAAATTGCTAACTTTCATTGGTCGCTCGTCATCGCTCGATGAAATGATATCCAAGAAGTTTCATTGTACATGACTCAGCAGTTAACTCCACAACTGTTCGCGAAAAAAACATCGTAAAAAGTATCATCCGGTTTAACAGGACTTGCAATGATTATTCAAGATAGGCTTTATGACAGTGTAGTCATTTGTGATAAGTAAAATTACACCCGTTACGCCAAAGCAACTCACCAAAGTAAGCGGCAATAATAAGTGAAATAAGATAAAGCGGATTTCTGTCACAGCTTTTAATCTGATTTTATCCTTCAACAGATGCTGACGATGGACGTGATCGGCCTCGCGCTGTTTGCCACCACGTCCATCATCTGCTTCGTCCACTGGGACCAGGTGAGGAAGATATTGCAGTCGATCACGAGCGACGGGATGATGGAGGAACCGCCCGAGACGTACGCCGAACTCGAGAAGGCACTCCAGAAGATCAACTCGAGCGACGTGAGACTGGCCAACGACAAACTGCTCATGGAGGGCATCGTCAGCGCCGTGATGACCGCCATGTTCGTAGGGGACGCCTTCCTCACCATCAAGTACGCCATCATCAGCAGGAAGAGGCGGAAAACTTCCCTGCTCGTGCACTTCTTTCCCTCCCACTTACCAAAGTGACAAACTACCAACTAGCCAAAGTGGCTGACGTGCCCCACATGGTAACGACGAAGTTCCCAAAGTGGTAGACTACGAAGTAGCCCAAGTGAAAGACCCCCAAGTTGTAAACTATGCATAAACCCAAAATGGTGGGCTACAAATTACCAAAGCGATAGACTTCACGTTGTTTAATTTGATTCGTACCTGAGGCATTCGAGTAGCCATGGAACTCCAGATCCCCTGGATTCCGTAGGGGCGCCCTTGCTCGTGAATAAACACGAAATTTTCAAGCAAGACGAGAGATAAAAGTTCTTCGCTGAAGTTTCCTTCCCATACCTTTACACTGTGTGAGTGATAAACTTTTCGTTCCAGTTGAGTGCGAAGCTCACGCATTTCAATTGCATTCCAGTGCTGGTGTCGCTGTCACCAGGAATATTTCGCAAAGAGCTACTTTTTCGCTGGCAACTACGTCAGTAGATGAGCCCTTACGAGTGAACTACAAACACTGTGCTGGACAAAAGCATAAACTATGTACATTCAACTTGAGGAACATTCTTATGTAAGATAATGAGATTGTGGACATAAAGAAGTAGACGTATTGATGGAAAAGGCATAAATTGCTTATTTGCCCTTCACCGGACATTAATCGTTCCTTGAGAGCTTTAATTAAGGTGCCCAACAGGGAAATAGTGAAATTTTAAGAAGTGATCGACTGAACTGCCGTCAACAGCCAATTAAATAGCTGGCCCAGTGGCTTTCGTTCAAGTTTCACTACCCCTCCCTGCACTCGCATTGAGACTCATTCAACAGGTGGATACCTTGCGAATTACTGCCGCGGATTCCGATGGACGCGAAAGTGGGTCACACGCAATGTGTATATTTTCAGATTGGCAGCACTTCATTCCCATAAGGTGAAGTTTCATTGCGCAGAGCCAGCGCATTATTAATGTTATAACGAAAATAAATTGATTAAAAGCAAACTCTACACGAGAGATGACTAATTTTTTATGTATTGCTTTTTAGCAATGCAAATGAAACCACCCAATCAAATAAACAACGAAATTACAAAACATACTGGGAAAAATATTTCCTTAATTTGAAAACCAAGTACCTCTCTAGCGATACATTTGATATCTGAGATTCTTTGAGAAAAACTTAATTTGAAAACTGGCATGGAAAAGTTTATTAAGTCTCATAACTGTGGTCCCATAGCCGCAGTACACTAGAAAAACAAGAGATCCCTCCTGCAATGGAAATTTCGCAACCTCCAATAAAGTGTTTATTTCCCAGAGACTCAATTTACTAGCGGCTATACTCTGTACACTTTAGGCTCCCGTATCATAAATTATCGCGGCCCGTATCTAAAAGCAATCGATCCCTGCACTAACATTACTTTATGAAACAGTTTCCTCATTTTGCGGCCGATAAGCTCAAACGGAGCATATGGCGTTAACCCTGTATTTGTTTGACATTTTCGCATCTGATCCTCTAACAAATTCTTGGCCTGAAAATTGCACATCCAACTGCTCTAACATCCTATCTTATAGCGGATAATTCACGCATTTACTTTTCTTTTGCAAAGCAGAAGTTCACGTTGATACGAACGTCCACAGCGATCAGCCTGAATGACAGGGGGCGACAGGCATATCAATAACGATAGCTTATCGGTGGATAACGTTTGTCCGTTTGATGGCTTCGCAGCAACCTACGGCAATGAAACTCATCTCAACAGACGCACGTTTCCGAAATCAGCTAAACGCACGGGAAACGAAAGGTTTTTCAATCAATTGACGTCATATGGAAAGTAGGAAGTCTGAATTGGATTTACCATCGTTCCGGGAAAAATACGACAAGTTACTACGGTCTCATATATACATACGGTTTCTGTTATGAGAGGAAGATAAGATTTAATTGATATGGGTGAGCGGGTAGGCCTCCTCACTAAGCGGGGGAATCACAGCTGACCTACAGGTTGGTGCCCCTTCACTTCTCGGTCCGAAATGATTTGCTCGACGCTAGCGGGAATGGTAACGTGACTCGCTTCATAACTCGTCACAAAATGGTGACGAAGATCTGATTCAAGGGAAAGGAAACGGAATGAAAGTCAATATACACTGTCAAATACGAGGAAATAATTCCAATAAATTCAATATATTTATACACATATTTTTCAGCATATCGACGTGCGATGGGAAATTTTTCCAAACAATTTACCAGTAAAATGTAAGAGTTTTCCCCTTATTGACTAATTTTCTACTCGTGAGACTCGAAAACTCTACAGAATCTACGATTACGCAACACGTTAAATTAAATATTTTTTCATTTAAGAATACCCAAAATAATTCTTATTTAATTCGACAGGCTGCTATGCATGCTTATGACGATAAAATGATTATAATCGGAGGAGAAAAATGCACGATCAAAGTAAATACCAAATTGAAAAGATATTGAAAATGAAAGAGAAATATACTGTGTAAAATTGACCACTTGGTTTGTGCACGACGCCGAGAAATTTTAAGGCAACCCTTTCAAGAGCATTGGTTTGGTGTCCACAAAGCGGCGAAAGCAGATCAAAGGAACTAGAAACCTCCGAGGCTAATTGGTGGAAATCGTTTCCGAACGATAGCCAAAACAGAGCTGACATCAAGAATCGAGCGAAACTTAGAATGGCCGAAAAAGATTTTTTCAATTAAGTGGAAATAATTCCAAGGGGCCCACGGCAGAGCAAATCTCTAGATAATTCAGAGTTGGTCGCAAATGCCCATTCGCCCGTTACGAATACTAGTACTCATGGGCATAGAATACGAAGACAATACTGCCATTTCCCACCCAGATAATCCCATTATTCAATATATTCCAAATAGGTACCCCTGAGATCCACAAAAGCAATTGAGCTTACCTTCCCGTGTCTCCAGGATTAAGCCACGAAGCAGTTATAAACATCGTCACCCTTAGGAGATAAAGGCGGAGGATGGACTTGATCCGTCCACCCCGAGATAAGAGGCAAGACCACCACATCGCCACCGATGTAGGCAAAGGCTATGGGATTTTAAGCAACAATATACCAATAGTACAAGTCATTAAATTCTTAAGTAAAGCTCCCTAAGAAACTAATGGTTTTATTCCTTTTCCATAAGTCTCTCATCGCAATAATTAATAGATTAATACAGTTTTCAAGACAACTCGATAACTATAAGAAAATCATCAGTGTAATTTGGGAGAAAGGCACCAATTTTGGATGAACCATTTCAGTCTTTTATTAAAACATCAAAGTAAATCAATGAGATCAATAAGATAGGGAGAGAGTGAGAAGAGAAATTCAATTCATTACCAAAGTTTTCCTGAATTCACTCGGAAATCTGGAAGTTATATACAGCCACCTCCAATTCCATAACGTCAATAACCCGCGAAAAATCAGACAGAAAACGCTGGAAGCTATCAGAAAACCACCCCCTCATTCTGTTCAAGGCTGCCATTAGATATTTCCTGAATCGATTTCGCAGGCGCGGAGTAAATATTTTCTGTGACATTCTCAAGGCTACGCGACTTTCCTCGAGGAGATGCCGGAATTCCCACTTCGACGAGCTAAAGTTTGAGTCCTCCCATCTTTGCCACTTCTTGAAATCACACGGTCGAAGAAAACATTTCCCGCAACGAATATCAATTTTCGAGAAACAACCAAAAAGCGAGCGCTTCCAACAGAGCCTTTGAAAACATTTCCTTTGATTAGCTCTAAATAAAATACCTAATTATATTTTGCTTCTATGTTTAACCTGCCAACCACGCTTCGCCTTGCTGTTACGAACAGGATTAGGCGATGGCATTCAAATCCGTCATTTTTTTGGCTCATAGTCAACCGAAGCATCATTGAGCGATTATATGGACGTCATAGTGATTTCGATAACGGTAGTACGAACAAAGGATTTTCCCCACACGTAGAGATCCAAGATATAGCGAAACCAGGAATGGCTTAATCGACAAAGATAAGTCGTGAACGACTCCGGGTATTTCTCCCTCCCCAAATCTACTAAGAATTTTATATTTATAATTGTACTCAAAAATAAATCTGAAATTAATTGGCAACAGTCAAATTGCTCGATAAAACCATAAATAAAAAATGAATAATCTGTCTCTAAGTAATTAAAAAATTTAAATTATAAGAAAATTCGTAATATATTTTAGGAAAACGGTTACAAATTAAAAAATACCAACTCGCATGACAAGTGTGATAGCCTTACAAGTTAAGGTAAGAATTAAGACCTGGATTAAAAATATCACGGAATATGCTTGATAATATGCAGTAAATTTAAAAAAAAGAGCTCCAAACCGAAACATAATATAAAATGGAAATATTATCTTTTGCGCTCCACACATTTTCTCCCCCGACCGCGTAAATAATGAAATAACCTCTAGTGGCAAATGGATTAATTTCAACACAAGATCCTTTATCAAGACCAAGCTATCAGCGATTCTCATGAAGCTACGTAGTTCAGAAAATCGCTCTAGGTTTTGCAAGCATTCAGCTTGAGTAGTCCACCCTCAACGCCCGCATATGAGTTGATCAAAACCTTTTAACTCAGAATTCAACCCTCATAACCAGTTCTAGTACGTGCATAGTATTTTTAGTCCAAAAAAGCATCTCTGATTAGAAATGTCAACGAAAATTTCTCCTTCAATGAAATTTTCGATTGGAATAGCCATAATCGCGTGATTGAGAAGAATATTTCAATTAAATATGATGATTTCATCGAATTCTACGGGGTGGAGAAAAACAGTGTCACGAAATTTAACCCTGGATAGCCAATGCCAGTAGGGACCAAAATTACCCATGATATTTAGGTCTCACGAGTATGGCCGCGCCGAATTATTTACAATTAGCTGCCCCGGTGAGTAACACTCACCCCAACCAGCCAGTTAACAAAGAAAACATTAAAAAATGGCGCATATGATGGTTTGGTCGAAAACGCACCATTTATAAACTACAGAAACTTTAGGCAAGCGCTCCGATTGGCCGTGAGTTTGCCCTGTTGCCGGTTGGTCAGGACAACTCATGACTTCGAATGCTTCGCCTGTCAAAGATGATGATGTATACAAGGCATCCGGCAACAGGGCAAGCTCGCGCCCAATCGGAGCGCTTGGCTCAATTTTTTTGTGGTTTAAAAATTTAGCATTTCAACTTAAAAATCATAATTAATTTTGGTTCCTGCTGGCATCAACTGCCACAGATTTGAATTTCGTGACACAGGTTCTCTCAATCCTGTATCAGCTGAAACTAATGAAAGACTAAAGTGAAACAACAACAAACAGTCCACTATTTGACACAATCACTTTTAATGCTAATTTTTTTCATAATTTTCTGAGCTTGGACAGTGTCCATAATACACCGATACCCACCTTTGAAGCCCTCTAGTCATATGGTAAGCGACGAAAACATTGTTAGTAATCCGCCTCCACTTCATTATGCACCGCTACCCCTTACGATATAAAGTAAGACGATGATTTTCAACCTATTATTCAATGACAATCGGAGCCATCCCAGGAAAGGAACGGAATAATAATGGCGAGGTTTGGGCCATAGACGCTCGCAACATATGACTTTTAAGCGGCAAGGCTTATCCTCTCGTTTCAGGTCAAGAGAAGCGATTCAATACTGGAAATCGCCTTCACAATGAAAACAAAAAAGTGGTTTTGAGTCGAGGTTAATAATAAAAAAAGGAAATCGAGGCGCTTGGCAAAAATCACGTTCGAAGGGAATTGTGCAATCTTCTCGCCCGTCTCCACGCGTTCCCATGGTTGGCCTCCAACAAGCAGCAAGACAAGACGAACCAGCCCCGCGTGGGTGCAGGTGTACGCGGCCACGGACTCACGGCTTCACGGTCACGAGAAAAAGAGGATATTTCGCGGGCCTCATTCATAGCCGGTGCCAAGGGTTATCCAGACACTAAGCAGTCCACTCAAGGTCACGTGTCCACCCCGAAGTAAATATAAACAAGTGAGGTCCATGCTTCTGCCCAAGATCGAAATGGCAAAATCCCTGATCACCGATGGGTCTGATTTGCTGATTCCGACGAGAGGGCTTGTTTTGCGCAGTTCATTGCGATCACAGGAGGATTTAGGGTGACAGGGGTCATGACCACCCAATTTTATAAAAAAAATCAACTTTTATTAGTTTAATAGTTTTGGTATCCATGTAAAGGAATAAAGGGAGTGTACATGCAAATACATGGCTACAAGTCAAAAACATGAGAGAAGTATGAGTAGTATTTATCGCAGAGCGTATCACTCCCTATTGTAAAAACGCCCCTCTCTCCTCCATACTCCCCGGACCGAGGTCATGACCCTTCCCCCCTCCCCAAAATTTGAATCTGAATCCGCCCCTGATTACGATCGGAAATTTACTTTCAATTAAATTTAACACTCGTGAAGGCAAATAATGACGATAAAACCTGATTTCGAGTATTACATTTGCTAGGTACCATTTCCCGTAATAATAATGAAGTAAGGGGTTTCAATGGTGACCACAGCTTTCAGCAACTGGGTGGCTATCTTAAGAGGTCTTTTAGTTGTATTTACTCAGAGGTTCTTCTGCGACTATGGTGACTTTTCACCTGTGAAAAAATAGATGTGGGCACCCACAAAAACATAGTAAAGTTCTCGCATTACAAGAGTTCCGACAACAGTTGATCATACGTGGTTGCTCCGAGGCCAGATTTATACAAAGCGTTTTTAGACGCAAGTCAACACGTCCGTCTTTTTTTGATGAAAGCGTTTTCGACGCGATTTTGCTTCGTCTGCAGACCCCGTCGCATCCACCCCGCCCCCGGCTAGACCTTCAACGTTCCAACAATTGAGTTTACGTTACAAACTCGCACGCGTGCACATACCTAAACGGTCTGACTTGGATTAACAGCGTTGGGTAGAACGCGCGGGTGATTCTTAGGTGCACGTACCTAAAAGTAACCGCATCTGGATTTCGACGAAGCGCGTGTGACCCGAACGCGCGTGAGTCAAGCCGTGCATCATACAAAAGTAGGTACTCACTAAACGCGCGCGTTGAGACGTGCACCCAGAAGGCGGTTCATAACGCGGTGGCGGCGGGGTAACGTTCTCGCCTGCCAAACGAGAGGTCGCGGGTTCGAGTCCCGCCTGGGTAGGTTTCCCCGGTCCAGGGCATGGTTGTTTGTGTACGTTTACTAGTTACATTTGTTGAACACCCCGGTGTAAAATGGCCAATAAGAGCTGTATCCGGTGGTTTGAAAATAAAATAAAAATAAATAAATAAATAACGCATGGCTTAACGTAAGCCAGAAAAATGAGTTACAATTCTAGCGGTTATCCTGACCTTCCATTGTCCGCGTTTCGCGGATAGGGATTTACTTTTGTACAAAATTCTAATAGTTTGAATGGGTCATTACTTCGTAAATGAATGATGAAGTCGCTTTGCAGACACTAGTTTTATTATAAGTAATTGCTGTTTTTTGAATATTCAATTCCGAAAATCATGAAAATATATTCTCTTCACAGAAATGGAAAGGGCAGGGATCAATGATAATTAAGTCCAGCCAGAAAATCTAATTTCATTGAATGTGCTATTTCCATGTAATATGGGAAATATGCATATTCTATCACGTGTAGGGGATGGTAATAGGAAAATTGGCGTCGAAAATGCTCACTGCCGATGTTAATTGCCAGCAAGAGGCTGGGTACGGACCACAATTACGTTCCTGCGGTAGGTTTTAAAATAATGAAGTTTAGAAGATTTAGGCATCAGAGAATAACAAAATCCAACAAGAAAATGAACGAAATTGTAGTTGGGATAGCCAGAAACTGTTTCTTATGTTTCTTTATGACGACGCGTTCATAGATATCCTATCGCTTTGATTCTTCGAATTCTCGTGGCTAGCATAAATAAATACAAGTGAACAAAAAAATAATACCAAATGGATTTCAATCATTGATTCAGCACGTAAACTTAGCGCCGAAAACACAAGTATCAAACAGAAAAGGGTATGCGTGTAGTGGTACAAAAGGGCCTACAGCGTAAAACAGTACCTCTATCTACCATTCACGTCGCCTGAAACAATATCATTCCCCAATTGACAGGTAAAAATCATTATATCCTTCGGTATAGCTATTAGAAGTATCGTACAGATGCCAATCAATATAACGACGACAATATTGATGTTTATATTTCTTAACTGCTGACAATTCACCAATGTACCTTCTGAAGTATATCCTCTACCCCCTCTACACTTAGGAAAGCGTAATCAAAAGCAATTACAACGAGATGAAGCAACTGCTCGATTCACATTCACTCCATATAATAATGTGAACGCGGTGACAGTCACGGAACGGCGATAATTAATTCAAGTACATTCTAACGGAAAATAATTAGTAACAGGTAAAAAAAACTGTAAAACAAGATTTGCTTTCCAAAACGCGGACGCCATCCTTGGTCGTCTTCAATCAGTGGTTTCTGCGGAGAGAAAGGAAGGAAATCTCAAGGTCCGGATAAAATGTCGGCGGAGTGGGTGGCGGACACTCGGATGTGAGGCTCGAGCGGAATGACGCAGCGTGCGAATGGGAAAATGGGAGTCATCGCTTTTCAAACATTGAATCACACCCGCTTTGCCGCCGCCGCACCCATCCATGACTTTATCTGAAGCGACGACGCGCCGCGGAGAGCATGCATCGCACATGTATACAGTCTCATTCCTGTTTTTTTTTACGAAAGCCCGTGTGAGGATAAGGCATATCTCACAGTTGAAAACGAGCACATTAAGGGTAGGAAAACTACGCTATTCGGTGATAGTCCAACCGAATAGGAAGTTGGCGCGATGTCAGACTTAATATGAAGACTATTGCGCTATCGGTCGATGCCTTGTCGCCTATTGTTGTGGCGCAGTTGCCAATCAGAGAAATGCACCCGTCGGTGGTTGCTAGACTTTTGCAAAGGAGAATCACTGCAGTGGGGAGACAGAAATTAATTGCGGCTTGCCACTGTTTGTCTCCCATTTACTGGGCAGGCTGTTTTTGGTCCGTTTTTGCACGTTTTTTGCTCGCAATTTTACGCGATGTCGATCTCCAGCGCTAACGCCAAGTCTAAAATATGCATGCCGAGATTCTGCGTTGAACACACCGAACCCCATCCCCGTAGCACTTGGTACGACTGAGATAGACCCTAAAGTGTGACTGCGCAAAATGCACACCGGCTGACACGCTACAAACTTGATACACATAGAAGAGGGATTTTCCGCTTCTGTGCTGCACCAGGGCTGAAATGAAATTATCCGAAAGAAAATTACCCCAATTACTTCCCATCCCTCTCCTCTTTACGGGCGTCCGGTTTATTTTTTTTTGCGGCGTGCGGCGGCTTCCATGAGGTGCGAATCGGTCACTAACGATTTAAAATTGAGTCCCAAGAATTAAGAAGTGCAAAACTTAGATTAAATATTGATAATGCATCTAAGTACCGTGAATATACTCGGAGATTCGCGATTTTATTTTCAGCAGACTCGCCGTTGGAGCGGAAAATTTTTCGATATCGACCCCGCAACGCCACTAAACTCAAGGATTGCTCCAAAAATCCTACATCCATTCCTCCTCCAAGATTTGAATTGAGGCACTAGGCGAGGAGAGGAATTACAACACTATATCTGTATCACCAAACGAATACCCTCTAGGTACAGAATCGGCTGAAAGGTAATTATGCCTTGTCGTCTAGGAAAAAAAACAACTTTTAATTCACGTATCATAAGGAATAGATTTTTTCGTAGGTATAAAAAAAGTTCACTTGCTACTTAAAAATTGATCCTGGATGCGAAATAATCTGGAGTAAAATTAGCAATAAATTCATCGGAAAGACATTTTAAAATTTAAATGAAAATATAAATTGTACGAAAAATTTCGGGAGACTTCCGTAAGGTAAACACCGTGGCTAGTTCCGGTAGAATTAAACTGAAAATAGAAACATTTCACGCACATACTGAGCGTAGAAATTTAAAATACAACCACGCAGATAGCAAAATGATTTTGGTTAGCCGTCCAAAGTCGGAGGTCCAGCGTGCTTGTTTAGATGGAGTTCATTGGATCTGTTTCACTGCCCGTTCAGTCGTTCACGCAATTGCGTAACAGCTCAGACATACAGTTTTCTTTCAAACCAAACGTATTTATTTGTACCAGCGTTCATGGCAGAGTAGGCAAAATCAACTTTCCGCAAAGAACGACCTTAAGCAACAAGTAATGAGACAAGGCAGAAACCTTGGCGCTCTTCCTTTCTCTTTCGACTGTACAAGGTCGAAAAAAATTGAAATTGGGATGTTCCCTGACGCCGTGACCCTGATCCCTCCACACAAATCTCCACTTCTTCGCCACGTTCTCGCAGGAAAAAAATCTACTGATATAACAACTTGAGAAAAAACATCATTATCCCTCTACCCCTGACTGCCGTAATCATTCATTTTTATTGTTTCCACAATTGTAACGCTACCAGCGACAAATGGTAAATTGATGAGTGATCATATGAGATGACTAAGATGGCAAAATGAACAAAAATAAATAACTTATCGAATTGAAACAAAAATTTGGAAGAGGGATATTATTTTTCATGAGGTTGCGTTCCTATGAGCAATAGTTAAATGACATTTTTCTCTCTCATTCTTTAAAGAGATCTTTTGAACACAAGCCTAAGAACGGGATACAAAATGCGAAGGCATCTTTTTGAATAAAGTCAGAACAGGCTATAGCCAGCGCTGGATTTATTTCGAAACCTCCTGAAAGTTTACATCTCTGTTGTTATCCGTTCCTTCTTACGTAATCAGCATGTTTTCATAGGCGCGAGGGACTCATGAGTTTTTGCCACCCATCCTCTTCAATGTATTCCGCTCTGTCTAGTTTCCCAAGCAACTGTTATGAAACGTAAAGTCTACTGGTTATCATCTTAGACGTTTTTATACACTTTTTCCTGAAGAAATATGTCCATAGTTTGGTAAATTATTTCGTTGTGTCCCTTACTGCTCTACAATTTTATAATAGTTTCCCGGAGGTCGAGAGGCAAACTTTTTTGTTCCTCTCAAAATCCGTGCCAGTGAGAATCTAATCATTTTATACTAAATATCTATTAAAATAGAAATTAATTAATTATAGTTAATAATAAGACAAATAAAAAATCATGTGGATGTTAAAAATTTTTACTCGCCCCAAAAATAATCTCTTCGCTGGCGCATAATACCAGATACGCGGACAATGACAATACAAGGGAAACAAGGAGACAAGTCTATACCTCCACTGCAAAAACGCTCACCACCAAGCTTGGAGAATAGGAGATGAGCGTTTATGCTCCGGAGCTGCCAGCTGAGCGGATTCGTATTGTTGGGCTACTAGATGAGCGGATTCGATTCGGTGGGCGGTTGTTGAGCGTTTTTGCAGTGGAGGTATCGAAGTGTCCCCATACGGGACGAAAAGTGTGTAATGCCCACGAATAAAACGGGTAACATGTCAAAATTACATTCTTTCGCTGCGGCTGAACTTCACTTTCCAGGCAACTTAACTCCGCATACATTTCTATTGAGTTCGCATCAGTCGCAAATTTCAGCCACCTGCCATGCTTTCAATCTTTATCGCACGGCACTTATCGGGATCCCAGAGCCTTCATAGAGTTTTGGCTACAAGCTCTTATACGTCGATAATTTGGTACACCGCATCATGCTTTCTCTTCCTCCGATACCTGGACGCTTATTTCAGTACTTTTATTGCGATGGGTAAGCAACAGCGGAAATCTGTTAGAGCTAAAAAGGTTATAGTAATAACAGCGATAGTCGCTGATTTCTTTGCTAAAGGTATTCAGTTATCAACCGCTAGTGAGAATTGGAAAAAAAAACACTGACTATGCATGTACCACAGGCCTTAGGGATGTGTCCTTACGATGGAAACGAATCCTTCTCTGCAAGGATTCCATTCGGATTCGAACGTGAATTTGGGCAGAGAGAACGCGTCCTGAGAATAAAAAACAGGACGATTTTGGAATCGTTGACGCCTTCACAAAGCATCACCCGGTGCGTAGACGGAAAAAAAATACATTCACTTAAACGGGAAAATCTAAAACTATTTGATGAAGTCTTCTCGGGAAATCAGCAGGGTCATGATGTATGTACATTGTTGCCTACCTTTCGACGGCCTTCTCTGCCATCGCCATCAGGGTGAAATGATCACGACGGCAGAGAAGGCCGTCGAAACGTTGGGAGCATGTCCATCCTGACCCGGTTGATTTCCCGAGAAGACTTCATCAGCAAGATTCGATGGGAAAGCACCAAATCCTTCATAAAAATATTTAAAAATAACGTGCCTTTACTGGGGCGAGATAGAGACTTGAAAGTCTCTTCTTCTTCCTCCATCCACGATGAGAGAAAGCGAGAGTGAGGGAAGGAGAGTCGGACGAGAGAGTGATTTCGAGCGAGCGGAATGGGGGTCGGTAGGTGCACGTAACCTTAGACACTCCTCGAGTCCTCCTGCCCTCGCGAAAGCACCAACCGAGGAGGGGGGAGTCGCTGGCGGCGGCGGCCGGAGTCGCGGGGGGAGTGGCCGGCGAGGCAGATCGGCTCGCGCGGCGGAGGCGAGAGGAGGTGTTTTGCTGGCGCGATACGAGGCATACACAGAGCGGGAAGACACTCCCATTCGAGTCCCGCGCGTGCCATGCGGGACTAGCGGCGAACGTGGCGCAAAAAGTGTCCCACCCCTCCCATACTGTGTCCACTCCATTATCTCACCGCTTGACGGTGTGAGAGTTATCGAACGCTGACATCCCTCTGCAACTTCACAACGACCTATACGAGACGTCAAGGAACCACAAAAAATACCGTGTTTGAGGTATTTCCTCTCCGTCCTTCCCCGAAGCAGGAGTTGTGCCAAGCCTGAGGCGGACGAGGAGGAACCAGAACCACAAGATAAATACATCCGACGCTGAAGTGTTCACTCAAATTGGTTCGCTCGATTTCTGAGTAGCAGAACTCGGCTTTTGGAACAAGACAGGCTGAGATAGACTGCACGAATATCTCTATTCGTAGAGTGTTTAAAGTGGAAGCATCATAGTACGTGACTCGTACGGTAATGGACCAGAAACCAACCGTGGACGGAAAAAAGGCAACGAGTGGCTAAACTTAGATTCTGCGGGAATTCCACAGGAAACTTTCGCCGCTGACACCACATCGGGATATCACTTGCTCTTCCAAACAAGGCACTCGCAATTGCAGGGGCAATCTAGTCTTTTACCTCTCAACATAACTGCGATAACTACAATATTTTCGAAGAGGAAAGTCCAAGAGTTGATCGGAAATTTAGCGAACGAGTGACACCAAACCAGCAATTGTACGGGAACCAAGCTAAACCTCAGAAAACGTGCTTCATTGCAGTGGATATTTTTAAGTTTCAAGAGTCGTTATCTCGAACGGTTTCCGGCGAGTGACATATCGGACTGCCTGCGTCGGGTGACATCGTTTATCGTTCACCATGGAGGACGACGAGAGGTGGGAGAGGGGGCACCGAGGCTCTACCGCTCCAATTCCACGGTGAGGCCTCCGCGGGCGCCGAAGAACAACAACACCCAGCACCTGCTGCCGCCCCGTTTGCCGGTCTCCGTGGATTACGGAACGTCGTAGCAACAGAACCAAGGTAAGATTGCACAACGACGTGCGAGCTCAAATCCCACGAAAGCCTTTACTGATTGCTATAAGCCGGCCACCGAGTAGGTACATGTGGACTGAGTTTACGACGGGATTTCCCCACTTTATGGGGGGATTCGCCAACAAGCACGCCGCGCACGAAGTGTTTGATCTATTTTAAGACCTCATCCTCTACTCGATTTCATTTCGATCCAATTTCTTTCTAATTATGAAAATACATTCAAATCCGCTATTACGGCTTTTAAAGCTGTTTTTACCACATTCATGAGCTTTATGGTGAATAATCTTCAATAGCCTTTTCACACCTCCACTTGCGCAAACGTGCAATCATATAATCGGCAAACAGCAATTTCTAAAACTTTGAAGGCGGTTCTACCAATGCTTTCAAGTGCCTGGCTCACGTAAACAGATCTTTAACGAGATGATTTCAATAACCTCATGCAGTCGCATGTGCACCGCCTGCATTACGATCAAAGGCTTCAATTCGGAGAAATCATTTGGAAGAGAGCGCATCAATACTTCAGCTTCTTTTTTCGACAAATTTCACACAAGCATTGCATTATCCAGTGGTTTTTAAATCTTTTATGAAAAATGGAGACGATTTTAGATTCCAACATACCGCTCATACGGGTTCAAGGTAAACAATCATATACATATCTAACGTAAAAGTAACCGTGTATTTCCCTGGGATAGAGTTTGCGTCACACGACGGGAAATCCTAGATGTTACGTCTATCCGTTGATAAGTGACGAGGTAAAAAATTCTATTTCCTGCATTTTATTGTGCCTCCCCCAACTGCTGCATGCTAATGGGAGAATACGTAGTAACTCATACACGAGATAGCCACAGATAATCACCAAACAATAACATAAATCCTAGATTGGACGAAGTTTCACATTTAAGTTATTAACGTAGAATGACCAAATCTCTTCCTACAATTCTTAAACTATTGGAATTGGAACTATTGAAAAAAAAACACATTATTTCAAATCTTCGGTGGCGGTAGATATAGCCCTCTCCTGCCAAACAAGAGGTACGGGTTCGAGTCCCGCCGGGGTAGGTTGCCCCCATAGTTGTTCGTACACCTGCAACTATCGAGTGAACCCCGCTGTAAAAGGCCAATATGTGCTGTTCCCGGTGGTATGGTAATAAAAAAATTGTGTAATGCATGTAGCTGATACGACATGAAGAGAATTTTCCGTAAAGCTCATTTTAAATCTCCTGCTACCACCAGGCAATAGCTTACTTTTGGCTATAAGTATAATAATAATAATAAATAATAATCACGGATGCATTGATCCACCAAATTATAAAGAGCATTTGAGCAACTAATGCAATGGGTAATAATAATAACTAACGAATATCATACAGTGATGTGTGAGACAAGATAAGGTGTTGAAATAAGCGACAGATAGTAGATGGAAGGAGCATTTTTTAACGTGATAACCTTGTCTATTTTCAGGAGAAATGCGAGGAGAAATGCGGGGAGAAATAGAGCGCCATATCAGCCTACAACACACGACCAAGATGCACCACAGCCTGGGCTGCTTGAAGCGACCGAGCTTCCTCGCTAAAATCGCAGAAATCGTAAGTTTCTAGTCCGCTAAATTCCTTCCGTAACCTTTAAATGTACGAATCTCAACAGCAAGAAAATTGAGGAAAATGTCTTCATGAAACTCCAGCAAGAGAAGCGCGTCAACCGGAAAAAGAACATTCTTACAAAAATGTTCATCATCATCAATGGTCTGTTGACCATTATCCTAAACATAGTATTTATTATTAAATATTGATCATATAAATATATATAATATCATGTTAAATATATTACCATGATGACCATTATTTTTTATTATTACATATTGCCAAAAGTAAGCTATTGCCTGGTGATAGCATGATATCACAATTTTTGATGGTTTGATGCTACTCTGCACTAAATTTTCCAATCTGTTAATGTTTTCACACCTATTTATTTCTTTTGTTTCACATACTTCTTTACATGTTCCATACATTTCATTCGAGGTCTTCCTTTTCCGTTCTTGCTATCTTACTTGTCCCACGAAGATTGCCTTCAAATGTATGGCGCATTAATTCACATGCTTACCTATTTTGATGGGTTTTCCCTCATGATCAGACATGGTGTAGGTAGATGGTTATTTAGGAAAATTGAAGGGGGGCGGGACCTCTCCGCCATATTCGCTCCGGAGGATTTTACCATTAGAAACTATTGACGCCGGTTTGGCCGCAAGATGAAAATAAAGACCTCACAATATTTTACATAAAAATATGTACGAAAAATAACATATACGCCGTAGTACCACTGCATGCCGCGGGCACGACCTTCCGCTTGACTCAATAAACTAATTCAGAGAAACTAATTCGGTGTCCCCATAAAGTCCCCAGCGGTAATATCTCAGATATTAAGTAAATACATGAAATACATTAGATCAGAGAAATCGGGCTAAAAAAGAAATCAAATCAAATTTTATCATTAGTTCCTGAATTATCACATTGATTGGTTGGAAACCCATTACATGCAAAAGGATTTACATTAAAACGTGAATAATAATAATTTGGGAATTATGATCGAGTTTTTGATTTAATACAAGACTTTTTAGAATCCAGCAAACTCCTATTGGAGATTATGGCCACATGCCGCATTCTCTGAATCTATTTCCATCTTCATTTTGGCGTGCACTGCACCTGTCCTCACCCAAGGCATTCACCTTGTCCTCACCCTCCTTCTTCCCTGTTTATTTCACACACTATACACACAGTCTGAAATTTCAGCACCGCCTTGTCCATCCCCTTCACCCGCCTCCTCTTTCTTTCATCCCGCCTCTCGCCAGATTAGCCAAGCAATTCCTCGCTCCTTTCCCTCCACAAACATTCGAATTTTCTTCCACCCACAAAATGCCAAATTTTTCCATCAGAATATTAATAAATCAGATTGTAAAACAGTAATACATGTAATAAGAAATATCAAGGAAAAGTTGTGATCATTCGTCCCAAGACCGTAGCAAGCACGGGTTTTCAAGGGGTGCGAACTCCTCGGAGACTTGTGAGTTACGAAATTATGTGTAATATCTCCATAAGGACCCCAAACCCCCCCAAAAATTTATCTGGCAACGGCCATGATTTACCCCCTAAGAAACATAAAAAAATTTTCCACTGAAACCAAATCATAGCATAACAGATGCATTAGAATACAGCTGAAAACTGGATACGATACGCTAAAATAAGTGCAGTAGTAATATAAAGATTTTCGGGCAATTTTACAGGACAGGATTTTTTCCCGGTGAAATATCCTAAAAAACTTATGAATTTATTCGTCAGAGACACCCATTTATTGAGAGTAACGTAGTAACGGGAAAAAAACAAAATTCATTGAAACGGTATTACAGGGGGAACCAGGGGTTTCATGGTGCCGGAACGTCGTTCGGCACTGTTGAACAAAAGACAAAATAGTCGAATAACACTTTCATCAATTTTGTTGCCTCAAAATTTCTAATAAAGTATTCATAACCAAAACAAAAATTTATGTAAAAAAATGACTTGTGATAAAAAACGCACAGAATAATATTTCACTTCTAAAAAAAGTTAAGGAGAGTGCGTTCCGGCATTGCTAATTTTGCCATAACGTCACTGGGGGGAAACCAAAAATAACCGGATGGATATCGCTGCGCGCGTCGCTCTTATATTTTGGACTTTTCCCGCTAGATGGATGTTATTTCATCAATTCGGACATAACTATAAACTCTATGAATTCGGAGTCAGTATGCGAAACGGCGTGGCTTTAGACAGCTGTAGCGAGCCACTGTAACAGTTTACATTCGAAGAGATTTCTGACCCCTTCGATTTTTTAAATGGCCGATATTCGAGAACAACGTGCACCGTTGAAATTTTGTCTCTACTCGGTAAAATTGAGTCGGACATGGTTAATATGTTGTCTACGGCTTATAAGGAGCATGCCTTCAAAAGAACTCAAGTGCACGAGTGCATTTCGCGATTCAAACGCGGCAACATGTCGATCGAAGACATTCAACGCCCGAACCGGCCTTCCAAGTCCAGAACTGATAAAAATATGGAAAAAAAACTTTGTGGACGAGGATTAGAGGCGTACTATTGACGGACTCGCTGAACAATCTGGTCATTCGTGGAGTTTACAGCGAATTTTAGCTGAAAATTAGCAATGGAGACGAATCACGGCGAAGTTCATCCCCTGCTCGTTGCCTTTTTCCAGCCTTTATATCAACTCACCAACCTGTCTGTTTGTTTGTCTGTTTGTCTGGTACAAATCTTGTAACTCAAATTTGACTCACTTCCTGTGAAGCAAAAACGCTGAAAGTTTGCACACTTCTTCATTTCCGATGACAATACATGAAAATATAACTTTTTCTCTCCAACCCCCCCTTTAACCACCCCCCAGTCAACCTATAGCCCCCCAAAACATGTTTTTGATCTAAGAAGTTCCAAATGGTCGATTTTCGTGTTTTGCGACCACAGTAAAAGTTATCCACTTTAGGCATATCCACATAGTAGGCATTTAAAAGCATAGGGGTGGCATTTTGAAACATAGGGGGCTTACCATTCACTGAAAATTTAATAAATATAGTGACTTTTTTAATACGTCACTTTTGGTTTTTCGGGGTCACTGAGTTTTTTTTTGCTTTGTGTCATATATAAACGTTGCTCATCCCCTGTAATCTAAATATAAAGGCTGGTTTTAAAAAAAAAATTTTTTATAAGAGCTTATTATCCCTAGGGGCACGTGTTGCTGCCTGCCGCGACTTGAGTTTTTGGTGGAAAAATTGCATGATACTGCTTCTTTACCCACCATACTTACCAGATAGCGCGCATCTGCCTTCCTTTTGTTCAACCGAATGAAAATGGTGATGGAAGGGAAAGTTTTTGGTCATATTACGGAAGTGAAAAGAAAATCGAAGGCTAAGCTGCAAGGCATCGGAAACGACGAGTCCCGAAGGTGTTTCGCGTAGCGGAAGAAACGTTTTAAAAAATGCATCAGTGTAAATAGAGAGTACTTCGAAGGTGACTAACGTTTGTACGACAAAAAATTAAATTTTGAATGTTTTAAAAATTGTGTCCGGTTATTTTTGGGTGCCCCTCGTATTCAACAAAATAACCGCAGACTATCTGGCGGCATACCTTAACGGCGTCATTCGCAACTGCAAATAACGAGCGAAATTTCCACAGAGCAAAAATCTGAGGATGGTTCCCGGTCTACAAAAATCTTGTTCCCTCTCTGAAATTTTCACTCACTAAACCAGATAACATCAGCGACTAAAATATGAGGAAAGTATCATTAATGCAATGACCCGACCTTCTCGTTGGTTGATTTTCTTCCTCATTGATTACGCAATCTATATTTTCCGAGTGGTTATTTTCCTGATTCGCCTCCTTCATCCTCTTAACTTAGAAACTGAATGTATTCAAAGGAAAAGCGTTTATTCATGCAGAAAAGGCAAGTTTTATCACCTATTGTTTTTCTTAATCGGATCCCTACTACATAGCAACACACACGACACGATCCTTCACTTTTTTCAAGCGCTGTCAATAGGTAAGGCGCTCTATTACTTTCTCCGACAAAAATTTTTTTTTTAATTGGTAGATCTATAAATCACTAAAATCATTTATCCCAAGAAACTCAATTCATCTAATATGGAGAAATCCTTTTCCTTTCACAAAAAAGTTGGAAAATATATCCCATACCCAAATTGGAACTCCTCTAGAAATCCGTTGTCATCTTCTTAATAAGCTACTCCGCCTCACTTATTTTCACCTTCTTGTCGCTTAAACTTCTCTTCGCAGTAGAAATTTCCTTAATAAATATCTTCATAAGGCGTAACTAATGATTGAACGCTTTTGCAAGTTCATTCGAATGTGAGATGAATATATTTATTTCCAAATGTTACTTGCTTAAGCACAGCTCACTACCAAATTGCATTTGCCCAGCAGACACTTCCATGATACCGACGACTTTTCGTTACAGCTCCATACACACAAATTCGTATTGCAGCCATTAAAATTAAGTGCTTTTCAATTAGCAGCTACTTAAGGAAGTTGGCGCGAGACACGACATATTTGTCATTTTCATGAAAATTTCAAAATATGCTCTTCTCATTACAATTCATCGACAGATGATCACAAAAAATTACTTTCCGCGATAAAAATTCAATAATTGCATTTGAAAGTTTTTATACTCCTTTGGCAACACTTGTCTAGGCTTGATCGACTAGTCTGATAGAATATCCATTTCATTTTGACACGAAACGGATTAAATTTTAGTTATACCAAAAAAAATCACGATAAAAATAAAATTTAGGCATTTAATCGTGCTGAAATTTTACTTATTCGAAAATTAGTGCTATAATTTCAAACAAATATAGTTAGTTGCGTGAAAGTGGCGTTACGGTTGGCCTGTATAGCTGGAAAGTTTTCTTGTAACATTTAATATTGCATAATTTTGGATTTCAACATAGATTTTTGTAGTTCGTAATACCAAAAGAATTTTTAACTAATGTACTTTAAAAGTATTTGTTTTCCTTCGCTAATTCGCAAACCTAACTCCTTAAGCTATAGATTATATGCAATTGAACAGAGGTATAAATCCTTATGAGTTCTCGTCCAATCCTTGCCTCTTCTGTAAAAATTTCCATTCCATTTATTAGCATATATTCCATCTATTTATTAGCATACGGCATTTATCAGCCAATTTTGCTCAAATACTTCCCAGAAAGCACATTTAAGTTTTCAGCATGATATTTTTACTGGAATCATCCATTAAAAAACCGCGAAGAATCGTGCACTTTAGCGGGATAACCAAGTCACGCGAAACCGCAAAAAAGAACGGGGAAATACCTTGAACAAACCTATTGGAATTATGAGCACTGAAATACCACATTCGCCCTGTAAAATGCTTGTAATTTCATGTTGAAATATTTTCAGTTAGTTGTGGTTTTTTCCCGACGAACAACGGCGGTGAAGATTTTTTCGGTCTCACACCGGGTAAGGTCCTCCATATCTCCTTGCGACGTTTCGAAGTTCAACTTGCCCAATGTCCAACGATGCAGGAGTCCTAATTAGACTAACAAATATTTATTCCAATGCGGTAGAACTTAGTGTGATTCTGATGAGAACCATTAAAGGCGATGATATGGATTCCTGAATCCCTGAGGACGTTGGGCGAGTTGAACATCGCAACGTCCGAAGGAGATATGGAGTCCCGGTGTAAGGCCCGAGTAATCTTCACTGTGAATTTCATTTAAAATTTTTCTTCCGTATTCGAAGTTGAGTTAGAAATTCGATGTTAATTTTAACAGGGGTACTTAAGACCCATATATGCATTACGAGTTGCATACAGCGTGAAGGTGCATCAAGCTCGGTCCACTCCTGAGATTTAAAAAATAAGCATAAGTATGAGTACTATAGACAATTAACCAAAACAATGAGTTATTTTTCGTAAGTGGCTGGAAATACTGTAATTTATAGTGTGCTTTTAAATTATACTACACATTACAAGGAAATTATAAAAATTCCAATAGTGACGTGTTTATTTGTTTATGAGTAGGTTCTTAAAAATATAAATGAAATAAATGTGACTCTTATAAGAACGATTAAAGACGATGAAATATGCGTTTAGCTAAGTGTCGCAAAACCAGAGGTTTAATTATAAAAAAAACGATTCATTCAGTCTCGATTTATAATCGCGTAGCGGGTAACCACATGACTGAACATGACATAGATGTGGAAAATTACGGAAACAGGTTTACCTTGAAAACCTGACTCAGCACAACTGCTTGACATTCGACTTATTCCTGAGCGAAAATAGCCAGCTACGGATCATCAGAGCTCTTGAGGCATCGTGACATAATCTCCTCTAATCCACCCCTTATTTCCATAGGCGATAACATCCGTGCTGCTGGGACTCTACGTCAGCGTGTACCAATGGCTGCTGGTGTATGGGGATGTGCATCAAATGGTGCTGCCTTTTCCCGTGTGCGGCAGCTTCCTCATCATCACGGGATTGATATGCTTCGCCCACCTATGCGGACAAAGGACGCCCACTTACTTGGTAAAATAAATAAGGCTACATAGTGAATCTTATATCGTAAATATTGGTGACTGAACACATGCAAAACAGCTCATAGTTTTAAAACAAAAACTTCCAACAAAGTTAATTTCAATCTGACATCCGAAGTATAATTTCAGATATTTTAAAGATTTCAGACAATGTATGTAACCACAGGCCATGGTTTTAAAACAAAAAATTAACTACAAATTGCTGAAAGCCTCTCTTACCCAATAAAATTTTACCTATATTTATGAAATCGACGACATCATCGGCAACGTAATAATTAAGCACTCGAACATACGCATCAATATCAACAGAGAGGATTATTATTTCGCAGTCGTTTTCGCTTTGCCTCCTGATTGACTCGGTTTAAATTACTCTGAAGCATTTAGTATTAGAGTGGAAAGTAGGATATCACCAGGGATGATAATAATGCAAACGTATGATTCCCAAGTAGAAGCGGGGTTTCAGTACCACTCTATGGTACTCGCAAAAACGTAACGTGTCAATTGACAGCTTAAACAAATTGAGCACGTATACCATGGGAAGTGGATGGGACATAAATTAACCTCAACCAAGACGCTGGAAAGTTAATCCTTTTCTTTAGGTATCAAAAGAAATAAATAGGGAAATGCCTTACATGGACACGTATTCAAAAAGCTGACTAATAATCTGTCTGAAGACTTGGTTTCGTAGAGCATGACGTATTTATTATTGCTCGTAAGAACCTTCATCGTAGAGTTATCAGTGTCTTTAAGGATGTAGTTTGCTTCCTCATAAAATAGGTATTCATTCCGGGTTACTGAGTCGAAAGTATTGATTTGAGGAGGTAAAAATCAATCATTATAATTGAGGAATACTACTTATAATTATATCTATTAAAAGGCAAGGCTGAACCAACAGCTACAATATTGCATTTTAGCACCCATAAAGCGGTAGAGGGCACATACGGGTAATCCAAAAGAGACAAAGACTTATTCAGGGCACTTCACATTAACATAGGAGGCTTATCCAGTAACAATAGGTGCTTGACAGTAAAAACAAGCGCCAGTGTACTCACGTAAAAAGAAGAGGTATGCGCAATTTAAAGGCACTTTTCTACACTTAAAAAATACATTTTTGTCGAACCGTATGAGATTTATGAACAACAGAAAATTTAATTAAAGATTTTTATTGATAATTGAGAGAAAATAACAAAGCTGTGTGTCGTATGGATCAATCGACATAAGGGTCCAGAGAAAAACATGATCATACGCTAAATTTTGAGTGCAAGCTCAGTTAGGCTGATTGAAGTCATACCATCATAAGTTTTCATTAAATCAAAGAGATAAGCATTTTGTCTGATTTAAACATTTACAAACGTTAAAACGGTAATAGGAAGAAATCGATCATTAGATCGTTGATCGTAAGAAATGAGAATGTTGAGGTTTCTTTAATTGGAGTCTGTCCAAAACTATAAGGAAAACTTCAAGGTTGAATACTGAGTGATTGCAAGGCATAAAATTCTTTAAATGCTTTCATAGCACTCAGACGCATTCACATTATCACTTTCAATGTGACGATTTCTAACGCGTATTCCATTAAACAAAAAAATATCCTCTCCAGGTAACACCAAAACAATAGTTAATAATTATGCACTCATTTAATTCTTTTGTAAGCATGCTGAGTTTTAACAACATATCAAAGATGGGTTTACATATATACTGACCATTGCAGTAATTTTTATATACCTCCCCTTCCGTGGATATTTCCGAGTTCAGAATTCAAAATCATCAAGACGGAATGGAAGAAATACAAAGAATTAATGCTAGATTTCCATGAGGCTCAGCCAGCACACATTAATAAAATTGCAATCCAGGAATTATAGACTAAATATCTTCAAATCAAAATTTTTGATTTTACAATATAAATAAGGGGTAAAGATTAGTACACCGAAATAATAAATATATGTGCCTTAGAGGAGGTAGTATCCTTTAAATTAGTATGAAATAACCAAATAATTCAATAAGATACGGGTTCAATAAAATTATGACCCAGTAAGATTATGCCAGCTAGGCTTGTTTTGACGCCAGGTCATTATTTTATTTTTGAAGCCATATTTGAAGACTTGACCATGCCTCTCCACTTTCGAATGTATTCTCATCAATACGTAACGACTCTGTCAAAGTACTAATGTCGCTATTCCTTCGGGCCATTGCCACAAATTTTACTTACGGGTCCTACTTCAAGGATCCATCTAACGGTGATGTGGGCCGTGACGTAAAATGAGGGCTGGCTCTCCTTCCGGAAAGCCACGACTGAAATAGAAGCTGTAAAATATATATTAAATCCTACTCCGTCTTTTATGCAACAAGCAAATCGCTCCAAATTCACCATGTAGACTGTCGTATGATATGTTTAACAGAGGTTTTTCTGAATCTTTCGATTACAGCAGTCTTATTAACTCGCCGGGTTTCTCAAGCTTTCACTCCCGTCCCTATTTCCAACATTCCACTTAGATGCGAGCGAAAGTGATGAACCATCATACATATAACGATTAAAGGTAAATATATACATTATGGGAAAAAGATGGCCTCGATATAACATACGGACCCCTAATGAAGCTTTTCTAGTCACATATGAGATAATTTGGAATGAAGTGAGTACTGGGCGGGGACGGGATATTAAAAACATTATTAGAGGGAATAATAATCCGTAAATGGAGTGGAAGAGAGTAGAATGTATAGATATCATTGAAAGGAGTACGCCTTATTGTGAATTGAAAAGAGAGGTGTAATTTTGGACGGGAGACAAGCCGGGGTGATTCGCAAAGCGCTCAATGTAAACCTACCTCAACCGGCAGAATGTTCTAATTATAATATTATGCAATTGAATATAGTTTTGGATATTTATAACTATTTGCTTGCGAATTAGAAAAGAATATAAAAACGTACATTTATGATCCATAACAAGCAAATACATTTTAGAGGAAAAGGTAACATGTTACCCCTCATCATCTTCCAAAATAGACAAAGACTTTTTTTATTTTAAAAGAGACAAGATTACTTTTGTATTTTCTTTTATGCTATTACTTATTCTCACATTGTACTTACGTTCTCGTCTCATTATATGTTTTTTGCCACGTGTATTACTTAATGACATATTTATAATGTATAAAGAATTAATTCTGTTTTTTGTACCAAAGTTGTAAATTTCAGATATTTAGAGCAATAAATTTTTAATTATTATTATTATAATTATCACTGGTCAACAATCTAAAGACGAGTTTGACGCAGCTACCCACTCAATAGGGTAGTTTCATTCATTAAAGAAAACGAAAGGCTTTGATTGCGATGCGTTACCCACCATTAGTGTAATCATAATATACAAATTATTTGGTTTTAGAAATCCCAGTTTAGACGAATGTTAATGGTCAATTTTAACCTCATTTGTAAAAGGCCAGATTGGCGACCATGCGATGCCACTCCACGTGACCTCACAGGGACCTAGATACTATACGAGTAGTCATGAGTTTTACATCGTCTGACATTACCAATGCATGCATGTGGCACAGAGCTAAGGGAAACATCTCTTAATAATCACTTTTTAAAATTGCTAATGGTCGGAAAGTTTCCTACATTTGATAGGGTATTAATAATCCTCATTTAAGCCAAGCGCTACCTGCTAGCAGCAGCTATACAGCGGCAGCCGGAACCAGAATGACGTCAGACGGGCTTTCCCCAGCATTCATACTTAGCCCTATTCTCCAGTCAGCTAATATTTTCTCATCTACGAATTTCCTTCCTTTCGCGCCCTTATTTACCTGATCCATTTATTTTACTCGAGGCGTTCCTTTTCCATTTCTTCCATCTACTTATTCTTCGACGATTGTAGGTATTCATTAGGCAATAATGCTTTTAGCCCCCACGGTTCTATAATTGGAATTACCCCTATGGTTCTAAATTTTGAATTACCCCTATGGTTCTAAATTTTGAATTACCCCTATGGTTCTAAATTTTGAATTACCCCTATGGTTCTAAAATCAGAAAATACCAATGGGCGGAGATAGAGAAACATTGAACTCATTCCTTGACGGCGCTTTCCTTTACAGGTGATGGCTTACGATGTACAGGGAGCACTGCTCTTTGCGGCCGTCGGCGTGGTCTGCTTTGTCTGCTGGGGAAAGGCCACAGGGGAGTCTAACATCGGACCTCCACCCATCCGCATGCCACCAACGCTGGACAGGCCCGCTATATTGGCCACCGCCATCTTGGGGATTGTCAACTCCTTGGTGTATGCTGTGGACACGGTCCTTACTTACCAAGACAGGCTCGAGCCATGATAAATGAATGCATTCTAGCATTCGTGACCATTTTCAATATTCAGCGGAGACGAGCTGAAACTGTGAAGATGTCGAATGGAGAGACGAATTTTTTGGAGTTCTGAAACCCTTCGATAGGCCTGCGCGATGCTGAAGGATATAGCTAGCTCCCGAGACTGAAGATAAGTGATTACCGAAGGTGATAAAAACAATAACATTCAACAAATCGAGCTTAAAAATTCCCAACGTTTTCGTCACCACTCATTGTGTAAATACAATATCATCACACGTGATAATTTACAATTAAGCATCTATGGTGCGCAAAAGTTTTGCGATGCCTTCTGGAACTGGAGTTATCCAAATTAGTGGTAGAAAATTAACTAAAAAACTGCACCAAACTAAGGCTTGCCGACAGCTGAATTTGTTAGCTACCGCTACCTGTGTGAAGTTCATGTGTTACTTGTGATATTTGGAAGAACTCATCAACAATATTGCTAACTTTCCAACACCGAATTTCATCCGAAAATTTTTTCATTCAAGAAAATCAAGAAAAAGAAGCATGAAGCACAGGTTTAAGCGTTCTAATTTCTTTTCAATCCTTTGTTGAGCGAATATGATCGCTGTGGTAACTGAAAACAAGTACCCAATGTGGGTAAACACTGCATTATTGCTGTGTTTCCGTCCCTGATTTCTTTATAACAAGTTTATGTGGATGAAAACCAAGAACAGAAAAAGCAGCGCAGGAAATAAATTGTTCTAAAGTGGCAACTATTTTCTTAAAAGTATGCATGCCGCAAGGCGTTCCAAGGCACCGAGGAAGTGTGTTAGTGACCCACTACGAATTCGTGCTGGCACCGTTCTCGTACAGAAAACCGGTGCTGCGACTTCAACGCACGGCTCCTTGCAGGGAGCACGCATGCACGTGACTTGAATGCATTACCTTTTGGGAACGGCCGCTTTGGCAGCTAACTGCAACCGTCCAACTGCTGCCGAACAAAAAAAAAACTGTTCATAAGAGAGCAATGGACGCTATAGAAAACACCAAACTTATAGTCTGACTGACAGGGCTGTGAAAGGACTTCTCAATTTTATCGAGTGCAACTGAAAGTATTTAACGTGTTTATTTTTTAATTTTCTTTTGTCGTCCATTTTTTGCTTTTCAGAGGCATCTGTACTCGACGTTTTCCGTGTCAGCTTTTTCTACCAAAGATGGAGTTAACCTCCACGTACAAAATAAAATGAAGTATACAATAGAGGAATTTTGGAGAATCAGCGTCTATGTATTTACTTTTTATTTCCACCATTAATGTCCTCAAAGGTATTGTTTACCTGAAGAACGTGATATAACATTACGACCTCCCATACAGCTCCTAACAATCACTGAACGGTAATAAATCTCATGCAATGTGAGAGTAGATGCGCTCATGGTAGTAGGCAAAGTGTACTCGAAAAAAAAATACTTCAAGAAGACATGATATACCTACATGGCCATCATAGCTGTAATTATTTAAGGAAATAATTACATTGAAAATGATAATACGCGGTATTCCGCCTCAAAAAAACTAACGATGGCCACTAGAGGTGTGAGACTTTAATCAAAATTTGCACATATTATGATGTTCTTCATACTAAGCAACCCAAGAATTCGCGATAACACACTTTATGCGATTTTTTCTTAATTTTCCCAAATATCCGTGCCTTGAGTCACATCATGCCTTGCAACCCCGCTCTTCGTAGTCACAGAGGCATGGTCAATTACTTGTTTCAAAAGCTATTCTTAGTTTTCCGTATAAAAAAACATCGGTGTGAAACAGTGGCGTAGCGAGCGGGGTGTTCCGGGGGGTCTGGATCCCCCGAAATATAAAACACAAATACTTCGCTTCGTAAAAGAAAACGAGCATTGAAAAAATCATGCATTTACAAAAGATTTCCTTGAAAATTGAAGTTTTATCGATCATTAAAATTTTCAAATTATTTTAAAGCACTGCACGTAGTACCCTCTTTTACAAAAATTTCCTCCGTAGTTTTGGACCTCCCCCGAACGAAATTCCTGGCTAGCCCACTCGTTTTAAAGCAAAACAATTTCATAGAATTCACCTTGTTTCTAAAAATATCAACGTTCGGAAACTGTAAACTAAATTTCTCCCCGACACTAAAAATCAGAATCCGCTGACATAGCTATGTCCCTCACAGATTGTACATACTCATTTAACCTACTTGTACTTATCATTCCCAAAACATTTGCACAGACATTTTGAAAAAATACTTGAAAATTTAAATCTCTCCCTCAAGCAGTTTTTAGGTCCACCCAAACTAGCTCACACAACAAACATACGAGGGTATTTGTAGCTCCGAACCAGGGGCGGATCCAGGATTTTTTCTGGGGGGGGGGGGGGCACAAGGGTCTGACAGGTCTTCTAATACTTGAGATTAAAATCAAAATATAACAACTCCTGTGGATAATGTTCTCTTTATTTTGATATGAAAGGTATTAATATTAAGTGATTGAGGCTCCGTAATACGCAAAATAAAACGAACGCAATGATAACCGTATTAAAAATCTTGTCTATTTTTTAACCGTCTAGGGGGGGCACGTGCCCCGTCCCCCCTTAACCCCCTATGCTCCGGAATACTGTGCTATGAGATATAAATTTTGAAATAAACTACCAAGGCTACCAGAAGACTCATTTATATTTTACCATAAATGATATTTTTGAAATAATGCATGACTTAAACTATCAATTCTAAAGATTTTCAGCAATATGAGTTGATTTTGATTGAAACTTACGCGAAGGTGCTAAAATTAGGAGTAAGTTTTGGCAAGACTGGGTTAGTAAATGCTTAAATATCTATTATTAGATTAATTAACAAATCCTAGGAAAAGTTCCAGAAAATAACTCGTTTCATTTTCATTATCCACCTCGTTCCACTTTTCATTTAACGCGGTTCACGGAAGTCATGATCTGCTTCTAGTTTCACTCAGCCATTTCCCGAGCTTGTAAAGAATTTGCACATTGTTCGTTTCACCAACGAATCGATGAGTAAGGGAACAGCTTGGTTAGCGGCTTGAAACATATTTTCTGCCCAACTTAGCGCGTCTCCGATACAATCGAGGAAATTTCCTACGAATTATATTTAAACCTCTCAGACAGGCATCTGGTTGGCTTAGCGATGACTGCCCACTCCATTTAAATTATGGCCAAAAGTTTTAACCCCAAAAATAAAAATAGAGATAATGTTACTGCCACTTTGGGCAAAGCGAAACGAAACTATGCAAATTCTTTATAAGCTCGGGAAATGACTGAGCGAAACTAGAAGCTGATCATGACTTCCGAGAACCGCGCTAAATGAAAAGTAGAACGAGATGGATAATGAAAATGAAACGAGTTATTTTCTGGAACTTTATCTAGGATTTTTTAATCTTATTTGGGCCAATATGGAATGCTATAATAACCTGTTATCATTCTTAAATATATTTATTATTATTTATTTTTAGTTATTTCAAATAACTAGGGTAAAGTATTCGAATAGCTTGGCCATTGTAGATTGAGGGAAAGCAGTGGCGGATCTATGGGGGTGGGGGCAAAGGGGGCTATAGTCCCCCATTGGGTATCCAATTTACACTAGATAGAATGGCAATTTTTCCGACCCCCACCACTGCTACAATTTTTAACCCCACTTAGCCACCCCCCTAGTCCCTATCCTGGATCCGCCACTGCGAGAAAGTATTTGATGGAGTGGACTTTGTGGAAAACTAGTAAGCATACTGAAGAAAATAAGACGAAAGCAGCAGCTGTGAGGTCCGTTAGAGATTTGGCAAACAAAGTGCCACTAGCGAAGTCAAGCATAATTTGCCCAAAGCTTGGCATACTGATAAATATGCGTTAACTTGTGTTTGAAATATTTAGGCGATCGGCAAACAAAATACTTCGCAAAAAATCATCCTTCGTAACTGACACTAAATCTGAAATGCAATCGCCAAGGCATATCCACGTATGATCAAATATATTCTTTGCTGTTTCTGATACACAGGCGGTCTTGTTGCATTACAAAACTTGTGCGAAAAATCCACATGGAAAAATCATTATCTCCAGTGGAAATTTCCACAGGAGAGAATAACACCTCGGTAATTTAACTGGCTAAAGCACTCGGCCGGGAATCGAGGGATCCGGGATCGAATCCCGGTCAAGTATAATGATTTTTTTCTCTTTTATTATAACAAGTATAATGATTTTTTTCTCTGTGGATTTTACGTACAATTTGTGCATTGAGGGCGACTCCGTAAAAGTTATCACCATGGCTAGTCCCGGAATATACTTAAACATTATAAAACTTGCTTGTAGCGTGCACAACGAGGACTGAACTAGATTTTTTTAAATCGCGAAATACTTGTGCTTAAGGGTGCTTCAGTTTATCAGCTAAATTTAAATACGAGAAATAAATATAAAACTCCATTGGAAATGTATGATCGATGACAGTAGGACTAAAGATAATGCTCGTGATCTACGAGATTTTCCACCGAAACTTGAGGAGTGAATAGGAGAGCTTCAGAGTGAGTTCAGGCCTTCCAAATACTGAAAGCCCTATACATTGAAATTAGACTAAATTTCAAAAAAGGTTCGCCCTACAGACAGCCCTATGGTTAAATGCTGGCATAGCGCAAATGGGTGATAGAAGAGTAAACCAAAAGGAAAGGAGAGAACGACGTCACTGGCAAAAGAAAGTGGATTTGTAAGCTTTGGACGATGAAAGAAGAGGATTAACCTTAATATGCGTTAAAAAAAGTAAATCAAGCTATTTAAAAATCACTTAAGCACTGAATTACACCTATTGACGAATAAAGCTTGGAAAAGCAGTAAACTCATTGGAACAGGACTATCCAATAACGTACGTTTTACGTGAATTATCTTCTATGAAGTCCACCTTTTTCTTAAACGAAGTCATTTCTAGTTTTTGCATCAGCCCAACAAGTTCATTAATGGATTCGTCAAACTGTGGCACATTACCAGGAGTACAAGATACGATTTAAGGAGCTCGTAAGTTATATATTCACAAATTTTTAAGAATGCTGAACCAAAATAATAGTTTCAGAAAATCATGGATTAAAAAAAAAAAATACAAATTCAAATGAAAGAGTATTAAATTCGTGAAGTTAAGTCACTCCTGAGTTCGTCTCAAACTTCTTCACACATCATGGAAAACAAAGGAAGTCGCCCGACTACCTCCTCCTCGATAACGATTTCCCGTCAAAAAAAGATAAAAAGAAACCTAATGCGGACACAGGGAAGTGACACACAACCCTGCTTCACTGAAAGCTCTTCTCTGGGAAGGCATGCAGGGAGGAAAAATCAGTGTGACATTACTCGAAGATAGAAAATTTACACCCAAATATGTCACGAGAAGTGTGCATGAGCTCGATGCCAGGAAACTCGCCCAGAATGCAGCAGAGGATGTATCGAATATCGAGGTCAGTGCGCAAATAGTTAATAACACGGAGTAATATCTAATGCTTTCCCGGCGAATATCATCTAAAAAAAAGGCTATTCGAGCTTCTACCCGGGATATCTCTCTCCATTCGGTCCACGCACATTGGACTGAAATCAAAAAAAGCTGGCCAAAAATCGCTGTTGCCTAAAGTATTGCTAAATTAATGAAAGTTTTAGTGTATTGTAAGGATACAATGAAACTTATTTAGAATGATGCAGTCCACAATATTGTTTAGCAGGGCAATAAAAATTAAAAATAGGAAAAAGTGATGCGGGAACCATAGTTGCAAAGGAAATTTCAGCCCTAATGATGGAACGCCACTCGGGTTTCGAAACGTCGGCCAAATAGAGCGAGATTACCCGGATAAATGCCCGACTAGCCTTTTTTGACGTTTATAACATACGTAGAGCTCAGAGAAACCCAACAAATGTATTCCTTTGAGTTGAAAACGAAGTAACGTGCATTTAAAGTGAAGTATTGTGCCGCCCTGATGAGGTCCCTGTCTGTACGCAAAAGCTTGAGATATGTTCCCAGTTGGATCATGCTTTAACAGGTTTTAAAACGTGTCCGCAACGCGACGATGAATGCAGAGCGATATATTTATTCTCACAATGATTATTTTCCAGACGATACTTGCAATCGCGAGGAACTACACAGAGAAATTATAAATTGGATAGATTAAATCATCACGAATGTAAGCTTTGGTAAAGTTTCTACTTGTAGCTTATTTCTCCATGAATTTCGGATCACTCTGCCCGTCAGCGACGCGAGTGACGGCTTTCCTAAGCCCATTTAAGTGCGCGGTGAGCGGCGACACATCCAGACACGGGCCAGATCGGCTGGTTGGCGATCGCCGACGGCCCCGAGCTCAGGGGGGCCCCAGAGCGCTCGCGTCTATCGTGAAATGTATATGAAAGGTGTAGTAAAAAAAAAAGAATCGCTACTTGAACCAAAGTGTTTTTTGCAACTATAAAACTATAAGCTTTCATTAATTTGCTTAATTTACAACATATTCAGCGTAAAATGGTCTCGTAAAGATAAATAAAATAAAGGAGTCAAGAATTAAAGAGAACCTGATTCTTTTTTTGAAAGGGTCATTCGAAATATTTATTTTAGTTTTTTTTATTTAGCATTGAATTATAAAATTTGATGAGCTGCGGAGTTTTCACTTTTTACACTATTTTTTTCTGACGAAATTCCTATTTTTATTAACTTTTATCCAGTTTCTGAGAGCCAGAATAGCGTTAAAACCCATTTCCGGGCGTGCAATTTCCTAAAATTTTCCGGGGGAAGGCCCCTATGAACCCAAGACCACCCCTGCATCCAGAGGAAGAGTGGAGAATCCTCTATTACAATTATATGGTGCCACCATAACTTTCACGCAATATGGACTTTTTCTAGATATTGTAATTTGTTGTCATCTCGTGTAATGATTGGTGAATCCACGCCCGTTAGGTTAAATTAAACCTGTATGTCAATCGACAGAAAAAGTATTGGAAAACGTCGAAGATACTTAATAAAAAGTTATCTTTCACTGATTAATAATGATGGAGTAGTTTAAGTAAAAGTAATCTATGAAGATTTTGGTCTATAAAAATTCAAACTATCACCAGTTTATTAAATTTGTTAACAATTTGAATTCTTGTAAGCTGAAATCTCCATTTAAGAAAAAACTTTTCAATTGAAAACTTAAATAGATTTGGTAATAAGGTCAGTTTGAATTCATCGGTGACAACTAACGCCATCTATCCTTAGATAAAGAACTAGATCGGCCGGCCCATAAATATATATAACAGTAGGAACTCCTTGATAGAGATACAATTAGTTCCCCTCATGGCACAGCATTGACGTTAGTGCCATTTTTATGTCATTGACGTTATTTGACTTCAATTACAGCATTCCTTTGTTAAAAACAAACAAATGTAAAAAATGTATGCTAAATTGCATCTAAGTACTAAAACTTTGCCATTTTTTACAGTGAGAGTACCCTGAGTTACGTCACATCAACTATTCCGGAATACTTCACCATCGACACAACCATACTGAATGCCAACAGGGCTGATCCACCGCTTAACTTCGACGAAATTGGGACGATTTCCTTCTTCTTTAAGTTGGCTCAGTTGGTAAGGCTTATAACACTTCGTTCAGTGCCTTTGGCCAATTATACCCTGAAAACATTTTCTTGAATTTATATTTTTCAACTGTTTACCACAGCAAAATAACCGATAGCCCCTCCATAAAGATACCTTTAGGACTGAAATACAATGGAGCAACGATTACATGTGACTGAAATACGAAGCTAACAAAACCCACGAGGGAATAAAGAACCACCTCTTGCGGATGCGAATGATTCATGGAACTGAATTCCTAGGAAACATATATTATAAACCCTTAAATTAAATTAGAAATCCAAACATTTTTTAGAACAAGGGAGAAGTACAACGAAGTACACTATGCAAGAAGTACGACAAGTAATTTTGAATTTGGTTTTCTACTAATGAACAAAGAATAAAGCTTAGTGCATGTTTTTACAACGCCTCCTAAAAATATTCAACCGAACTGATCCGGAAGTTTCAGAGTGCAGAGAAATCCGGATTGCACAGAGAAGTTTCAATACCTCTTTTTCCTCCTTCTAAATAAAACTTTCGCTATTATTATTGCAGTGTTCGAATCCACCTTGAATTGGTAACGAAAAAGAGAAAAATAAATAAAGCGACTTGGATAGGTTCATCCAAATAATTTGCGGGGAAAACTGATGAAAGTTACAAAAATTACACGTCATACGCGGAGCAAAAATGAGTAAAAATAGAAGTGTTTTTCAGTAGCTCGAGCCATTATCTCTACAGGTGCTCTATCTTATTGACAGGAACAGCTCAAGTTTAAAGACGGACTTCTTTCTGTTCGCAGTTTTTCGCTGTAGTGTGTGCGGGTCTTCAATCCGAAGGCATTAAAATCGCTGGCAACCGGTCCACCGCGGAGCAGCTGCTGCCTTACATCGTGTACTCGGTGTACATGATCATTAACACTGTCACAATCACCAGCTACGTCCTTGGACAAAAGATGCCTCAACGGTCGGTGAGTAATTTTAAATTCAGAGGATTGAAAATCATAATTTATATCCATATTGTCATTTCAAATTGAGACTTTTTTTGACCGTTATAAAGTAAAATATCCTGGCCCTGAACTCATGAAGGATCAATGTCATTACTTTATCCCAATACAGATGCAGATGTTCACTGTGATCGGGTGCATTTTATTCACGGCCAGCGGCGCGACGTGCCTCAACGTCTGGGGTTCGTACGAGGCTCAAAAGGATCATCCGCCGAATTCTCACCCAATGCTGCTCGGCGAGGGATTCATCTCACTGGCCAATGCCGCCCTCTACGCCATAGACACCTGCTACAGTTTCCACAAGGGGATGATTGGCTCTGGCTGAAGCGGCAATACGCCTTCCCAGATGGCGGTATACGCATTCACTCGATACAAGCGGTACCTTGTGAAAGCCTTAAGGAAAATAGTGCCTAAAGTGAGCACGCTAATTCAATATTTCTCTGTAGGCAGATGAGATACAGCTCGCAACTGTACGAAAGGGAGGAAAAAAAATTCGGTCGAGTCGACTTAATGGTGAATGGTGACATTTGGTGGAACAGTGTAACAGGAAACATAGTAACAGATACATTAATATTGTATGTTAAACACATTTTTTAATGATGGGACATTTTTTATGGGAGTTAAATTTGTGGAACATACAATATTAGAGTAACTGAGATTAAGTTTCGGTCGAATAGTTGAACTCAAACATGCGATTCCGCAAAAGATTTCCGCAAAAATCCTCCCATTATCACACGCAATGACTTTTTTTTTACTTCAATCGAAGCTAAATTTTAGTTTATTTATTTCTCCACTCATATGGCGGAGTTCTAAACAAAATAAGATGGAATCTAAATTTATGTAATTATATTTTGTGACACCAATAAATATATTTTACAAGGAAAGTTGAGGATAATTGATACGAGCAATGTACATGTTAGCTAATAATCACATAACTCCTTCCTCGCTCAACTTGCCCAGCTAGAAGGCGGATTTAGGTTTGAAGATTATGGCCATCGAAAGAGATCGCTCGAGATCCGATATAACTGGATGGCATATCACGAGCCTCGAGATTGATCGTGACCGATATCCTTTCTAACCATTATCAATCAGCTGTTGCTGAGCAGTCAAAATCGTTTTAGCAATGTAATAATTTATATAGTGTATGAATGGTTTCCGATCATCTTGTACTCAAAGGTAGAACAGATCTTGAGCGATTTCAAGCGTTAATCGCACCATTAGATTCTCTAGACAGCCAAGCGTTGAGACATATATAAATAAAAGAAAAGGGAATTTTCTCTGAAATCTAAACAGCTAATTCGACCTAAGTAAGATTTAATTTTTTTCTAACTCAACGAGTTTGCTTGAATGCTACCAAATACCTGCGCTAACACCTCACAGATGCGAGCGACTAGCAATGAACTCAAGACAATGGTCGCTATACACCGCGGACGTGGTCAGTTGAGGCCAGTCCGGAGCCTCCAAGCATGGCCATAATAACCTATGGATGATAAAACGGGCAAAATTCGGATGCGAGGATAGTGAATGTTGAGACGCTAAACAAATAATACTGCCTAATTTTTTCTCCTCTATGAGGCTTTCGTATGCCTTTCACTCTTCTAGTCTAAGTAATCAATTGTATTTATGAAACCTTAAAACATGTTTTCACATTACTTTCTTGAATGCACTATGCACTGCTCAAAAAATATTATAAAAGGGCCCGAAAAATTAATTTAAAAAATCAAACAATTTAATAATAATAACAAAAGAACAATAACTAGTGCTTCAACATTCATCAAAGTTGTATTTCCTGTTTCAAATTCTTTAAGTTTCTTATGATTTAAGTTTCTTATTCCTCACAATCAACATTTAATACACACAACGATACACATGCGCCATTTTAAAATTACGTTTGTCAATTGGCTGGTTGGGGTGAGTTATTGACTCACTGGTACAGCTTGAATAGATGGGCCTTCGGCGCGGAGAAGTGTGACTGGTTATGCGAGTGAATGTTGAGTTGCAAAAACCGATGTTTGGGATCAAACAAATTAATCTTTCAAGCAGCAATCTCACCCGAATCATACGAAATGAGAAGAAATCAAATGCTGAAATGAAATGGAATTTAAAGCTGGATGATTTCCAACGAATTAAAATGGAGGTCAATGCAGGGGTCCCATCCCAAGAAAAAAGTCCCATCATGCGAAAGTCGTGACATCGTTCGGAGATGGTTTCATGGATGATGTCATCATTCCAATGCCGCAGAGTTCGGTGGAAATAGCAACGAATTTAGATCAGAAACCGCCCACGGCTAAATCAGGGCACGAATTGCCTTAGGTACAAAAGCGTAATAGGACCTGGCGCAGAGTTTAATAGGAAAAGAATCAATTTTCAACATATTTTGACTGAGAATTAGACATTTATCGTTCACTATATCTAAAATTTGATTGAAAATTTTATCAGCGGCCAGTTTAAGTACCAATGTACCGAAGAGGTTTATGGAGTAGGTTTAATTACGTCTCTCCCGCTTAACCAGTATTTTTATCAAGTCATCACTCGTCTAAAACTTAAGCTAGCATATTTAAATTGTCACAGTAAATTCAGCACACAACTATCAGCAATGGCCTGTGTCTAAAATTTAAAAATTTTACATCAGTATTTTATCGGGTGCAAAAATTTTCAAACTTGCGAAACAAGGAAATAGTGAAAATGGTGCACCCTATTTTAAACCTGGAAATTACAAGATAATCAAAATTTTTAAACTAATATTGATTCACTGAAAAATAAATAGGTAATACGGCCGGTCAAGAGAAAAAAATAGCCTATTTAGGCCACTTCTAACCGCTTTCCCTGCTATGGGCGTAATAAAACTAAGTCCGTCTTTTGAAAAATCGTAGTTAGCTATTTTTTAATAGTGTGGTAAACCTCTAAGTCTAAATGTTGAATAAGTCTAACCTATAAATAAACAAATGAAAAACAAAAGCAAAGTTCATTCCTTAAAATTATACCAATCACCTATTCTCGCATCAAAGGCTGGTTGTTGAGAAATAACATAAGAGTATTGAAAATGGCCACCAATGGGGTACAGTTCTAAGGTCAGCACGGTAAGTGTTACATACATATATGTCTTCAAAGATATCTCTGACTGAATAGGCTTGTACCATAAAAAGATTCATATCCCATTTGAAGAGGATAGGAAAAGGCCAGGGTTGGACCAGCCACGGTGGGAGGAAAGGAAATCACGCTATGGCCCACGCCCTGGGAGGGAACAGGGCCTTTCCCCGTAAAATGCATTTGTGCCGACCGTCGCGTATACTTGAGAATCTAGTAAGCGAATAAGCTTTAAATTCAAGAAACTCACTTCTGAGAGGCAAAGCTCTTTGTCTGAAGAAAAGTTTGGGCAATTTTTACGTATTGAACGAGTTTTAGCTTCTAAGGTATGAATTAATACCATTTGGGCATGTTTACTAATGCCTCAGAAGAACTGACTGACAAGAAGACAGATACTTTAAATTTTACATTGAAATGTTTATTTTTAATCATTAAAAATAATGCTCACGTAAATTATTTCTTGCAATTTTTTTAGGGGTAATTTCCCTTTGAGGGCCTCTTGACCACGCCGCAGCCTTGTGTAACCCTTCGCCCCGGGACAAGGCAGTCAACAGGCATTACATTTTTTTCAAAAGTGAAGGTTTCTTATTAACAAAATAATTCCTTGATACTTAGACGCCATGAAGACAAGATTCAAAATTAGTTTGTGATTCTAAGGGAAATTTTCGACTGTTCATTTACCTAATTCTATCATTCACGCACAACTTGATTGTCTTGTACAAAAATTGCCCAAATTAATAAGGTTTTTTAATCCAAAATTAAATTTCAGGGGAGGCTGACGCACATGTACAAGGAATTAGTTTTTATACAGTTTTTCACATTTTTCTTCAGTATTTTTAACAGAAAAAGAACTGCACCGTGCAGAAAAATATTTTCCTACCTTTAGGTGTATTTTATTTATTTAATCCATTATCAGTAGCACTATCTTATCACATTAAAATTTGGGTCAGACATGTGACGATGGGTACAAATTCAAATGTAAAGAATTCGGTGAAAAAATCATATGTACCGTCCAAACTAGGTGCTCATCACTGCAAAAGCTGAAAAATGGCTAGACAGAAAACAGCTCGTAATTCACACTTGTAATTCACTCTGCCTCTTGTGTTTTGAACGATGGCCAGTGTGGTTAAAAGCTTTACCTTACAGCGTAATTCTTCCGACCGGCAGAGAGTATCAACGCCGATATGTAAGTCATATACGATATTGCCCGATCAATACCTTTTTCAAACAGAAAAAGGTATTGATAGATTGATATTAACACAAGATAAAAGTATTGACATAAACCACCCAAAATAAGTAAAAAAAATGCTGGAAAGTCCTAGAAAACGCTGCAACGAAATCATCGCAATTTCCCGCAATCCATATCTAACCTGAGGTTTCGGAGAGGAAGCGGCGCTCTGCAAACAAAAACCTTTCCGTCGCCAGAAAACTTGCGACTTCGAGCATGTAAGCACGCATAGCCTACGCTGCCAGAGGAGACGGAAGAAGAGTAACGGAGAATTATCTATCTAATTTCTAAGCTCAACCCAAAACGCGTGATCCATACTTGTGGACGAAAGAGAAACGGGATTGCCATGGAATTACTTTCAACGGGCAACGAGGCATTCCGCCAACTTACAGGCGGAAACTCCACAAGGTAAGTGATTGATCATAAAACAGTATTTCAAAGTGATCACGATATATTTTTAAGAGAACACACTCTGAAAAGAAAAAGTGGAAGGTTAGCGGCAGGCATAGCCAAGATATTTAAACTTCAGTCAACTGACGCTGTCGTTTATACCAGTGTTGAAATTTGACTTTTTATCAATTTGAAGGAGGAGGCATAATTTCCTAGCACTGAATTACTTTTCGTTAATTTTAAAATACCTATATAAGTGTCGTATGTATCCATAATTTCTACTTCAAACCCAAAAACGTGATCCAGCCTTAACGATTGAAAAGAGATTGAAATGAAATCAATTACAACAGGCAATAAGACATGCTGACTATTTAAAATGTCACTGTATTTTATACAAATGCTATTACCTCTACTATTCCTAAAGAGGCAGCGAAGGAAAAGCATTAACTATAGTTTCGAATTCGTAATTGATAAAAGTTATTTCAGAATGAGCTCAACAAACTGTAGGAAATAAATTATCAGACTATTAAGAGTAAAAAGCTTCAGTGAAGTGCTCGCCATTTTACACACTTGATGATACCTGAGGCTCATGGCACGAGAAATATAACGCGCTCGCTATCCTTTTTCTTAAAGTAATTTTGGTTGTGATAAACTTACCGAAAATTGCGAATAAAATTAAAAATAGCAGCATCAATAAACCGAGGACTGATGGATTAAGCGTTTGATTAAACTTCTACCAACAACGCCGAGCCATTACACCACTAAGGTGCTCACCCACTAACCTGTTAAAAAACTTAACACTTTCATTTTTCAGCATAACAAATAGAACAATCATACTCCAGTGAAAATCAAAATTTGAAATAAAGGAAAAACGTCGCCCACAATGTTATTCCCTAACTTCTGTATCATATGATTATGTTAATTATTACAATAACTAAACAAATCATCACACATAATGGATAGTACAAGCTAGCTTAAAAAATTATTGAATCAAAAACCAAAATTATACACAACAATGTCAGCATTGCATCCATAAGTAATTATCATTTTTCCTCAGACACCAGGGTCAAAGATCTGACGTTCCATATAACAGCGGTAGTACAACTACCAGAATTGTGTCATCATATACCCATAGAGGACAATGTGACTTCGATTACTACGTCAAGCTACCACTTCTGGTAAATCCTTTCCTATTTACCTTCTATTTACTAGATACTATAGAATACTTTCGTATATTTGTCCCAAAATTGGTGACACATATAATGAAAAAAGAAATCTAAATTCATTCTATGACTATTAAGGTTAATTAACGAAGAATTTGAAAAACTAATTTATCGTCATATTTTTTATATGAATGCAATGCCTTTCAACTTAATGCCAAACTAAGAGTACGCAAAACTGGTTTTACTCGGAACGAATTATCCAGTAATTGAATATTTCTCAGAGTACCCATGAGGTGGAATTATCTTACTGTGAAAATTAATAAGAACTGACTTTACATAATTCCACAAAGCTCATTAACAGGGTGCCATAACTTTTTCACGAGAAATGCAATATTAAATGAGTCCTTAAACAATTATTTTTTTAAATTAACTATACCTGAATCATATTATTCTCCATAGATTACTTCCACATTATGTGCTGCCCTGCAGTCAACAATACCAGCTTCAACGGAAAGGAACTACGTACTTCATTATCTCCCTCGAGTGATATTTTTCGAGTACATTTTTTTGAACGCGTACATCATCCTTATGTACAAAGAGTGGTACAGGTTGAAGAAGGTATTGGTAAGTGTCGATTAAATAGTTTATAATGAATCGGCACAGTCCATTGTCCCCGAAAGTTCTCAAAATAGGGATTCTTGTTTAAACAACATCATTAATTGCTAACATTTTCATCCGAAATAAAAACTACTACTCGCATTCAAATATTTTACCTCACGAAAACAAGCTCGAGGGGTTCATGTTGGTGTGGTGGCTACAGTGTTGGCTTCCCACCCCGTGGGCTCGGGTTCAAATCCCAGCGGTGGCAGAGAATTTTCAGAGACTGCCCGATCCCTTCAGTGATGTGTGGAGGACATTTCAAGCGCAACACTCCGTCCGTCGGATGGGACGTTAAACCGTGGTCCCCATGGCGCCTTTCGTTAAGAGCAGGCTGATGCCGACGCCAGGTTTCTCTCCACCCTCCTTTACCTACCCATCCCTCATGACGCAAATGACCTCAGCTGTCGGTCGCCTCCTCCATTAACCAAATCAAACAAGCTGGATTTAATAATAACCTAATAATGTGAGTGCAAAGGAGAGTCACGATAACTTAAACGCCATAATTTTGGAACGACCAGTACGCTAAAGAAATAATTACGTATTATATAACAGTGAATGCAATCGCCGTAAAATGATATTTTAAAAGGTCTTTAGAAGATCCCTGATCAGCAGTAAATCATTTCAAATTCTAAATTCCGTTATCTCTTTTTGCATACTCTAATTACTTTTACTACAATAGATTATAAGTCACACAAGTTGTTAGTAATTGCGAGAAACATTTAGTTAGAAAAGATGTAGGACGCAGGTACTCCACGAGGACTTCTTTCAACTAAAGTGAAATCGAATGAAATACTATCATCACAGAACTGACACATTTCCGGTAAATTATTCCTTTTTTCACTATTAAATTCAATGGATAGGTTAGATACAGGTAGTTTTCTAAAAAAATGCATTCGTAGAGCACCAATATCATTCGAATGAATCAATTTTACTTGGAGTAATAACGGGTAAAATTCAAGTAAACACAGTTCCAAAAAACTCCAAGAATAAAATGAAATAAAAAAATCCTTTCTCATCATACCGAGAACGTGTCAGTACAAACCCGAATAATAAAAGGATCCTCTATCGTAAGGTAACAGTCTACCTAAGACATGAATTATCATCTTACTATTCCACAAGTACTTTTAATTTATTTTAGCGCATCCAAAAATAGCTGATGTACGATAGATCTAACGACTAAACATTCAGAAAAATTTTGCACATTGTAGTCCATTAAATATATTTAGCAAATCCACTATCATGCCAAAGTGCAAAATTAAAATTTACCCAGTCTGTACCACATAGGCAAAAACAGATGTCGTTTACCTATTCATTTTCTTTGACCGACTCATGTATTCACAATAGCAGAATGTTATTGTATTTTCCGTTACCCTCCCATGTATATAACACATTGTTCAAAAATATATCATTTACACTCCTAAACCTACAGCCTTGTGTTACATTTCACAACGGATTCATGCGAAACTGGATATACGAGTAGGTGGGGAAATAAAAAACACTGTTAATCAAATGGAATTAGGATTACCGAGTTTCTCCATTACTTGAAAAGAAAATTAAGAATAAAACACAAAACAGCCGAAAGGCCGGTCGGCCCAGGCCGGCCCAGCCTAAGAACGGTCGCATACTTTGAATTTGATATCCATTTGATAATTCAATTGATGGGTAACAAATTAGAATTCAGGAGGAAAACAATCCCTTAATTATGGACGCTTTACAAGTAAATTGAAACCAAAATGAGTAAAATAATGCGCCATGAATAATGGCAACTTTGCTAACTCTCTATGATAGATTTAAAGAGTAATGACGGTACATACTTGTCTCCCAAAGGCTGTAAAACTGAATTGAATCCCGAGCATTGTTCACTACTTTTATTACTATTAGGCTCACTCATTCACCAGAAATATTTTAAATGACCTTAAGGCCGTTTTATACGGGGCATTTCATTGCGCAATCTGACGTATGTACGAAGGAGCGGTCAAAATTGCGTCGGGTAAAACGGTGAATTGCTAGAAAGCATGCGAGAATGCATGGATGCGAGATGGAAAAATATCCCCTTCTCAAATTCCGAGCCCGCATTCTCGCAATTTCAGAAATGTTTTCAGTGCTAACCTGCGCAATGGCATGCCCCCGTGTAAAACGGGCTTTATATACCGCTAGAACTGGAAAAATAACAGTCACATCGACGGCACAAGATCACTCAAAAGAAAGCAACAATTCATTAAGGCCATTTTACACGGGGCACGTACTTGCACAATCTGACATGTGTATGAAGGCGCAGTCAAAATTGCGTCGTGGAAAGCGGTGAATTGCTAGACCGCATGCGAGAATGCGTGGACGTGAGATGGCAAAATAGCCCCAGTTCTAATTTAGTTAATGCATTAGCGCAATCCCATGCCATTTTAGAAATTAATGCAGTTCTGACCTGCGCAATTCCGTGCCCCATGTAAAACGGCCTTTAGTCACTTATTTTCCTTTCCTTGCAGAAGCAACTGCATGGAGTACTTGGATGCTTGCTTTACTTAGCTGCGGGAGTGATGGTGATATTAAATCGTCAGAATGGCTCTCATTCGAGCAAATGGCCCACCACCCAGATCGACACGACCAGCGGGCATGAACTGCATTGGAGGAGCAGAATGGGCACCACTAACTCGGTAGCGTTTTTAGCCTTCTTTGAAGCTATCCTCCACCTCTTAGATGTTGTCATTGGCTCTTTTTGAAGACGAAAAAATTGTTATAATTTATGCATAATAAAAAAATCATAATATGGCACTCAGCCTCATAATTTATTTTCAGTACTTATTTAGACCGTAGGTATTGGTGTTGATAGAAAACTGGAGAGGCAATTTCTTTCAAGCAAAGGCAACGGGGAATGTAGACTGTATAAATATTGAAATGTCAAGAGATTTTAAGACTTATTCTCCATGAGTAATAAGTGTATACTTGCACATTTCATTACCAACGAAAAAATATAAATATGCATAAAACGGACACAGTTTTCAACCGGAGGTAAGCGTACGTCGGTGCGGCGAGGTTATACATGGGTAGGAAACAGCATAAATAATTATTTTGTTAACGTCATTTAGGCTCGCATTACAAACGTGTGGAGATTATTTGGACGAAAGCAGTTATTTTGGTACCTAGGATACTAGAATTCGACATTAGTTTATGCATTGGAATTGTCGGCATCCAGCATGAAACTAAGTATGTACTTGCATGAGCGAAATTTTTTACGAGGATGAGGGGCAGCCTGGGACATACTTTCATCGTTTGGGTGAGATTGAACTTACTGCAGTACACAGTTGGGTGAGATGGTAAGTATGACTTAATTACTAGTGTTTAAAATATGACACTTTTTATCCATTTCCGATCTTAATCCAACAATAGTAGCGAATGAAAACAAATAACTAAGGTATTTTCAGAAAATTCAACAACACAAAATCTGAAATAATTCGGACGGGTAACTTATGAGAGGAACTGAAGAATTTTTACAAAACGTTTTTTGCCCAAGATTTTGTTTCCTTAATTTTCGATCTTTAATGACCCAATAGTCACCCTTCAGTCGCTAATGAAAACAGCGTACTTTTTTAACGAAACGTACAACTATATCACGTACTCTCAGAACAGGCTCACCGGTACAGCTTTAAATCGCGCCTTCGGTGCGACCAGGACGTGACTATTATTCAATTAACCAAAAGCTAAAATAACTCTGAGGACTTAAATTCTACGGTTTTAAGAACATTTGTAAAGCGTGTGCAGGCTACAAATTAATCCTGAATTTCCCAACTTCGCACCTATTTTACACCTTGTTATCAATCAGGATATTACGTCTAAATCCCCGAAAATGAAAAGGAGACTTCGTTGATTTTCACTGATTTATTTCGTCCGTACGACGTGTTTCGAACCATAGAGGTCATTATCAAGTACAAAAAATTTGAATGGTAAGCAAACATGCTAATGACTGAAAACTTTAGGCCTTAAAAATTATTTTTACTTGATGGTATTCAAAAATCATGAATTTTACTTTCAATCTTCAATATAACTTCCTTTCTTTTGAAGTATTCCGGAATAGTCCGGAACAATTTTTTGAAGGGGATGGGGGAGAGAATGGAAGGAGTGGATGTCAGGAGGGGGAGGGGAAGGTGTTGGGTTGGAAACCCCAATTGGAGGTTGTATTGAGAATACCCTTTAACTTCCACATAGTTGATCCTAATACAATTGAACGAATTACGTCTAAATATCACTTTGTTATATTAACGCAGAATTTCCCAACTCGTGGCTCAATTTGCGAGCTATTACTAAATCCGTTCATTTTAAATATCGAGAAAAAACTTGCACTCGATCCACGGGGAAGAGATGTAACGGATGAGAAAAATCCTCGTGCCGTTGATTTACAATGCAGACAACACTAGGTGACACCTAAGCCTTAAACTCTTTGTTTTCCTTACTTCGTTTCCGTGAGCCCAGGAAGGAAGCGGTGGTTGAGATGCACTTCCCTCGGCGAAAAAAAAAACACTTCAAGAGGCGTCTCGCACCGCTCTCATTTGTTTGACGTCCAACAGCTCCGTATGGTGTCTGACTTGGTCAATGGTGGTTCAATGTGTCGAATTCACTTGCATCTTTTGCTCATAAACAAGAGGAGGGTGTGAGCCACTAAAACGCTACCAATGATGCAAGAAGAAAGGGAAGCTCCCCCCAAACTGAAACTAAAAATAAGACCACTATCAAGGTATGTACGCAATTAAATTCTAGAAAATCTGAGTGCGCCTAATGATATTTTTTAAATTCGAAGTTCACCAGTGCAGACTTCAGTTATCTTTCAAATCAATTATATATTGTTGTTAGAATTCTAAATAGTACAAGTAAATTTTTACCACTATCCTTCCTCAGCCAGACACCAGCTCAGAGCGTAGAACGCTTACATTCGCAAAGATCCAGATTACAGCAACAATTATCATTCGATGGATCGCCACCACTACAAGGAAGGCAAAGAGCGTTCGTACAATTCATCAAAATAATTGAGCTAGTGAGTACATTTTTAACATAAGTTAATTTCATGCAAATCTACCACACAAGAGTTAAATACGTGCTAACGATTAAGGGAATAGTTCGAATGAGTTAATGAGAATTGAGAGAATAAATCTAAGGTTATTCCTACTGGGAATTATCTTTCCAAGAAAATTTTCTTCAACGTTAGTACGACTCTTCCTGGAGCAATGTTTTTTACATTTACAGCCCACAGACGTCAGCACCATTTTTTACTTTCACCAAATCACAAAAATGGTATCAATTAATTAATGGTATCAAATCATTGATTAATCAATGACGAGGTTTACGGTTCAAATGAGTGAAACATGAATCAATGCAATCATGATTATTTTCTCAATTACTGAATGTCATTACAATTTTATGCAAGTGTCGAGTAAAGACTTCACCAACTACCCTCCAAATCATCCTCAAATTATCATAAGGCTGAATTACTTCATCGAAAAATCTACCACGCCATTAAATCAAGAGCAATCGGTCTGATAAAGGGGTACTAATAGGATATGGAAGATTCAGAAGCCAAGGGTTATAAGTTATTTTTTTCTAAACAGTTAGGTACAGAATTGGGTAAAGAAAACAACCGAGATCAACTAGATACTCAATAGTGCATTTAATTTTCCATTCGATGCAAGAACAGAGCAGAGACTCACTTGCATCCCTCGGCCACCAAGTGCTTGTATATTTCTTCTTTCAATTTCCATACGTAACGCTGTTTAGAAAATATATCACTTGTTCCCCTCAGCTTCTTACCCCGTCATATATTTTGAATGGGATCGTGGGGCATATGGTATATGCAGAGGAAGATGAACAGGCATTTCTTGAAAATTCCTTGGAGGGAAAAACGCTTAAAAGGAAGGAAAAAAAAGTTTTCCGGCAGCCTGAAATTTTTTTGGCCGTTCAGTCTCCAAGATGCGTTCCGTCTCGACGTCTTCTCAACATAACTCACTTCCTTCTCGCCTCCGCGCACCATGCATTATGCACTATGCCTCAGCAATATGCATCTCTTTAGGGAAATAGTCACAACAAAGTATGCCAATATCTTACCTATTCATTATCTTAGTCACGGGAGATATATTCAGACAGCTCCCCGATGTTTAAGAATAGTTGATAACAATGCAAGCATTGGATGGAAATATCTTTACTCTAAATATATTTAGTGAAACTTTCACTGGTCCACTCGCAATATTTATGAAGTTTTGGTAGCGAAAAAATATTTCAAGCGGTCTAAAAACATTCTCACCTTCTTGGTACAGCTGAAAAGGTACTTGGTAGTCAAAAACAAGGGAATATGACAAAAATGGTGAATATAATTTTAAAAAGCTTAAGTAATGGTAATCCAAATCTATTTCATCTATCTCACCATCTAGATTCTTTCTGTGGTTTGTGCTGTTCTTTACTACAAAGGAATCATGGTGATGCCTTCTGGGCCAAGAAGAGTCATGCCGAACGTTACCTTTTACGGTTACATGGTGATCAACTTTGTCGTCGTCATTGACTTGTTCATGAGGCAAAAAATTTCAGGCCATGTGGTGAGTACAGTGCATTAAAGACACACCAGTCTCAGGAATGCTTTAACTATTATGTAATCATTTTTTTAATTTTCACTACCAGTTTCCCTGCCGCACAGTCAAGATTAGTGTTTTTGATGTTTAATACATAAGGGCTAAAAAGTGCTTTTGACCTTTTTTTAAAAGCACAATTTATAGATAAAATAAAATTATAATGCATTTAAAACGATGAACTGACTGTATTTCTTTCACTTGCAATTTGGATTAATGTTACAAGCAAGATTACGGAGGAATTACCGGGGGAAGATAAGTTTTTCCGTTCACATGTTCGTATTTTAGCATTATTACATATCCCTACTAAATTATTAAATGCTATGCATTTTTGAACCTCTGATCTCTATCGTTAGATTACCATATTGCTAAATGAATTATATCCGTCAAATGCAAACCATGATCCTGTTGATTAATGCTTTCATCGAAAAAATAACCTTTTTCAAATTTTTCTGCTACTGAAAGTGGATGCTTAGAATAGAATCATTAGCAATCCAAAAATAAAAGATCATATTCTATGAGGGTAAAGAGCACAGTTACTCTTTGTCATTAATTATAAAACAAACCCAACAGCTTAGAAACTACCAACTAGTGATAAAACTTTTATTTTCGGCGAGAATCTGAATAACGAAAAACTATATTAACCTCTTACTTCAATACGATTTTAAATATGTCATCGCGAAGGCCACATATACATTCCTCATGATTGTTTTGAAAAATCATACCTCAAATAACGAGGACGCTGTTCGGTGGATTTCAAAAACATACAAAATCAATAGTAATTAAATAATTAAAAGAATCAATAAAAACATTTATAAATGAAATTCAAGAACGTTTTGCAAAAGAGAAAAAAGATCACAGTGAAAGGTTTATTTATCCATCATCTATCTAACTAGATGTATAATCGAGTTGAATCAATTTATAACTTATATTTAGGAATGAAACATCGGCCAATGATAACAAGTATTGAATCCTAAAAGACGCAAGAGATAGTATTCTTTCCTCGTAGTGAATATATGAAGACAGCGCTCGAAGTGTCTGCGCAGTAAACAAAGCAAGCTGAGGACAGCATTGAAACCCCCAACATAAATATTATTATAAAAATGGATAAAGTTAAAAATTGAACACTTACAAATGTTACTATATCTCTTCTGGTTCATAAGGATTAAATTCATTGGGAATTAAATGTTAAATCGACATAACAGGTAATGCCGGAATAAGCCAATTATATTTTTTCACACTTCAAGGTCGTAGAGGGAGGAATGGATATCACATGATTATTTCTTCTTTGTATTTTTTCTTACATCTATTTTCTTTAAACAGGAACAAAAAATCGCTCTTTTCACATTTGATCAGAGATTTTTCACCGAAAAAAGAAGAAACAAATTAACACTCTCACATGACAATAAAATGAAACTTAATTTTTGAACTAGTCCAAATAATGAAGCTTCCTCACAAATCTGAAATCAAAACACAACATCTGATTAAGATAAAAGAAACTTAAGTTTCGGCACTGAGCCACCAATCAAGGCTATAAAATTTATTTGCATTACTGACAAGCCATCATTGATTGAAGCAGGAAATTTTGCTTTCATAGCCAATAAATACAAAAAAGTAGTGATTGTCGATTTTCTCTTTGTGCAAATTAATTTCCAACACCGATGAAAAATTATTTCTAAACCTTACAGGTGAGGCTCCTGGGTGTACTGGGAACTGTACTATTCGCAGTAGCTGGGATGCTCAGTATAGAAACATGGAGCAAGAAAGAATACGACGAAAACAACACTGAATTTAAATTCTGCGGAAAAGTATTGCTGTCCGTGGGAATAATATCCATCATAAACGCAGTACTACTGTGCGTGGACACCATCTACAGTTATCGCGTGTGGGTGAAAGCATTATGCCGGTGATTTTTTACACCATATGTAGACACTAGAGGCATTTAAAAGTTTCCGTCACAATATGTTTCAAATGAATTACGAAAATGGACAGAGAGCCAATCATGTGTCGATAGACAATGTTTCATTACCCTTAAAATATTGAAGCATACGACCCATTCTCCAAGATATTTGGTAAGTAATATTGTCCAACACAAGGTAGCAAGCTCGGGGGAATATCCAGCATCAGATCTAACGTTTTATTACATTAGACAAATAAATATTGCAAGTGTCATGTGTTTCCCTGACCAAATACTTCCATGATATATTCATGTTTTGAAACGCTCAAAAGGTCAAAAATATAAGGCCACAGCACATACTTTGGATTTCACTCACTTCCTATATCAGATACTGGGGTATATTAAATACATTAAATATGCATAAATGCTAATACAATATTAAGTTATCGCTTTCAAACTTCGTGAACATATTACAAGAAAAAAACTCGGGTGCGGGAATATCAAAAGCTTACTTTGAAAGTTGTAAGTTGAAAACATACATTGATCATGTTTAACATGAATACAAGGCACCCACTCTCACTATTCGGAATTTCGTTTTTTTACCATACGGTCAATGCCCAAGGATGTGAATGTCAAAATTATCATATCGTCAAGGGTACCTAAGGATTTTACTTTCAAAATGGCTTTAAGAGGAGCAATTGTGCGTTATTCAGATAACTGAATTCACGCTCTGAAGTAATAAATAGAATTCTTCACCCCCGCAAAAAAAGGAGCAAAGCATTAACACCTAGAACTTTAAACGGAAATTTGCTCATGCCATGGATGTTACAAACTGGAGCATGGAAAATAAAAATCAGTAGTTGTAGTAAGAGACCAAGGAAAATCTATGCTGACGAGTACTAAATTGCATTACTGAGGACATCGTTTGGTTCCTCGTAGCCGGTTACTAAAGCTATCAGTTGATTGTAGCCAAACGTAAACCACTTACGGTACTTTTTCCGGCAACACTGTTTATACTCAAAGTACCATATCAGAGACAGTTAACTATTTTTAAAATTAATACTGAAAAATTGAAAAACACGCATCCAAATTTGCCGCGATGTTTTCCATCAGCGAAGTGAATTTTGGTTGGTTTTGATGTACGCTTTTGTAACAGTGTTATAATATATTATGTAAATTGTGCCTGAAATCAGACGGAATTCGAGGATAAAATAAATAAATATTACGAAAACTTAGGTCTTGTGAATATATTAAGAAATTAGCTACCCAAACGTTGCTCTATTACATTTAAAATACGGTCTTGAGGGTAAAGAAGTAAAAGGAAGTCGGCCGCAGCCATGTTGGAGGCAGAAAAGGAAGTGGCTCCCTCGTAGGGCACATAATCAACTTCCTTCCTGCCGAGTCCTCGGCCCGGCCGTCAAGAAGGAAAGTATTACTCTAGAGGGATATACTCAAAAGAACACAAGCATTATTAAATGTGAAAAGTTTACTCCACAGTTTAAAGCGTCGAATATGGTGGAAACGGGATCACTAAAACGACCTCAACGACGAACGTCTTACGAGTTGGTTCGCCTACCAAGGTAAGATGAACCAAATATCTTAAGTGATTGCAAGCAGTAGTGTGCCAGCGCGACAAAAAATAACAAAATAAAAACGGCAAGCTGCAGAAAGTGTCAAGAGATAAGGAAGAGAGAGAATGTGTAGTAGATTTTCAAATAATAATCAAATCTACTGAACGGTGACAACATCTGGCGATGTAGTCAAAGTTCCATAGTTTTCCTTTCTTTCTTGAGAAAGTAACAATTTTCCGTCTAAATATAGCACTTTTATCTTTATGGTAGTCTTTACAGCAATTTTGAATACTTGCATCGCCTTTACTTGTCCGCTTGAACGTTGCATTTTATTTAGGAACTGCAGACGAATGAATTTCAGATCGCATTACTTCCCTACTTCACTCTCTAATTGCATGTCCATCATTAATTATTCGTGCTAAAACTTGCGTGAATTTCCTAAACTTCAGTTTCTCCTTTCCATTGCAATAACTGGTTAAGCAAACATCTTCGATAAATCAGATGAAACTAAAAATAAGTCAGCAGTTAAATAATAGTCATTCTCAACTAACGAAGAAACTTAGGAGAACGTACACTTCTTGGTTTATTTTGTTTTATACAAGGTGGGAAAAAATACCTTTTGCAGTAAATAACGTCTCATTAAAGAACAATTAAATTTCAACAGCAGCGTATTTCACTGATGACTACCTTTCTCTTAAAACAAAAACTGTGGATTTCCTGTCAAATCTTCATGCATTGCATTGTTATGTGGCATTCCAACTTTACGCCCGAGACATTTTTACACGTTTTCATAACTGTCAATATTTTCTTATAGCTACTACGAGATGAATATGGATCACTTAATGAACCAGAGATTACTACTCTTGTGCTCTTAACCGACAATCGTTTCTCTCCGACATTTTGCGAGTAAATATTCTGTTAAAAGTAATCATGTATCGAGTACCATTGAGAAGTCAAAGCAGTTGAGGGCCAGAGAAAGGTGACAAAATCAAGAGGAAGAGCTCTCTTCGTAATGTATGCTCGATAGAGATCATTCTCGCGTGCGAATGTAATATTATCCTATTTTAATCAAGCAAAGCATAAGTATCGAGTTTAAAAAAGATGACGTAAATCAATAGCCAACGTGAACTATCCCGAAAAAATGCACCTAATCTTGAACAACTACGCTAAACTAATGCGTATGACATCATTACGGACAGGATAAATCATTTTTTTAACCATTTTCCTTCGACACATTGTATATACTGTACGTCAAACGGTAAGCCACTATTGATATAATGATAATAGATATGCCACACTTTAATGAAGATACTTCATTCCATAGGGCGGTCCATAATGTTTAACCTACCGCGAGAAGATCTAAAGTTAGCAACATAAAAAGAATATGTTTAACCATATAAAGCAGTCATCTGGTGGTACAAATAAAAAGTATGTTCGACTTAAGTCATCAGGTATATTGCTGAAAACATGCATAAAATTGAAATTAGATGAGTAAATTAAATTCCCACGCGCGAAATAAGTGCCTCACTAAATTCCTCGTAAAATTGGACTCCTCAATGGCAACGAAAGACTCCTTGATGTCACCCAAGACATGCTTTCCATTAGCAGAGTATTCACCCGCAAAATTTTGGAGAGAAACGGTTATGGCGTAAGAACAATGATCTCTTGTTCATTAAATGATCAGCATTCATCTCGCAATAACTATGATAAAATATTTAAAGATGTGACTTAAATTAAGAATTCTTATCTATACCTGAATCCATCACTGACTGAGCCCAAGGAAAGATGACGCTCACGATAATTGTCTTGAAAATCAATCCTCTTTAAAAGTATATGAATCACAATTTATGATGATATGTAGGGTCAAAATGTAACATTTAGAAAGAAAAAAATACCATTTTGCGAGTCCCGAGAACAGTAGCGACTAACTGCGAGAGAAAAAGAATATAATTTATTACAATTGAAAATGAAAAAGACCCCATTTTAATTTAATTCTTGCCATTCTGTCAACATATTACTCTACAGAAAAATGTTAGCAATCTAAAACATATTTCATAAATGTTGTGCTTGCTTTAATTGGCAATAATCACAAATTTCATTTATAATTTATTAATAACAACAGTGAAAGCTCACTATCAAGCGTAAGAGTTCTACGCACATCCAATCTTCAGAATGCGGTCACAGCTGCCAACATCAAGGATCCATCGTTCAACTACGACACGCTGTGGAAGTGCTCCTTTTACATTAAGGTGACACAGTGGGTAAGAATGAGATAACTATTAGTAAGTCACTAAATGTGAATTTTACAGGAGACGAAAGAAAGAGGTTTTCCAACATTGTGAAGCTCATATTAAGTGTACACATTTCTTCAATCGTAGCAACTGATATATTTAACCAATTTACTTGAAATACAATTAAAAAACTTACGTTATTTTAAATAAATCACAAGCATTCAACACAGATTAACGTAGGTAATCACATTAAATATCCCTTGATTTCTTATTACTTATGTAGTTATTTTTAAACTGTCATGCCCACGTGAGGTGATAATGATTATACAGTTAGCCTTCGAATAGCGAACATCTCCCATAGGAGAATAGCTATTTAGGATCTGGTATAAGAATTTTGAACTTATCACAAACACCTCTAAATAGCTGACATTCAATAACGGGCGTGGACATCTGAAAATGTATATTTTTCCCAAAGGATCCAAAGTCTAAGCGCTGATTTAGCACTTGTGTCTCAATTTCAGGCAATATCCATCACTTGTGCAGCGCTTTACTCTAAAGGCAATGAGTTGCAGCGGTTCTCTTATGTGAATAAATCACTACCGTACGTTGTGTTCTTCGCCTATATACTCATCAATACCGTCATAATCTTCAGTTTCATAATCAAGGAGAAGATGCCGGAGCTGCTAGTGAGTATAATAATGTCCCTGCTTTACTGTAACTCATTCATTTAAATACCTTCATACTCTCGAGGTGTCATCGCGTCTACCTTTTTTCAAGCTAATGACTTTTAGCTATCGATTAAAGGCCGCAAAAAGGAGGGCAATTCGCCGCCTAGCAATCTTGAGAATATGAAAGTAAGTTGCAAGAAAAAAAGAGGTCCTTCAAAAGGCTGCAGCAATTAGGGCTTAGTTTCACGCCAATAGTAGCCACGCTTAGTTTCGGAGACACTGTATTTCATATACCCCATCAAAATGAACCCAGCCAGAAAAATTTACCTGGCAACTAACTTTTTCTTGTACAGAAAAGGGTTTCTACGAGGATCTCAGACGGATCATCTGTCCCAGGTGCCAACTATTTTGTACCATGTCCTCTTCAACATATCTTTCAATTTCTATAAAAGAAACGCTTAGTTTCCATGATACGAAAAGGATAACGAATTCATAATAAACCTCAACCCCTCAAACGGTAAAAATTGGAAAGAACCACACTGAGCTACTGAAATCCATGCATTGGAATAAAGGTGCTCAGTACACCAAAACCCAAAGTGTATTGAGAAAACTGCACATGTGTTCACTTAAAATAGCCTCCAAGCATGGCGATATTTATGAATGCACGAAAAATATTTTCGCAATTCCACTAACTTTAGGTTCTACTGAATTATACAAGACCTATTACGGGACCCCTTTACCTTGGGCTACAACCTTGTCGCGGTGGAAAGGCTTGCGAGTTCCTATGACCCCTAGAGCTGCACTGGCGGGATTAATTCTAAATAATTCCCGGTAGGGCCACCCATGCCGATAGTCGAAGGGTAGGAGCCAGAAGATGGTGTCACGTAAAAAAACACTGCTGAAATGGAAGTGGGAAACCCTACCAACTATCTCTTCCCTGAAAACACGGAGTGCAACCAACTGAGCCTCGGAATATCATCGAACGGGGCCCATCCGCAAAGGGCGGGTGTCGTTCTCGGCAGCGAGGTCGGCATGGTCCTCGGGGTCGTCAACATGCGAAATCCTTGCAGAGATTTATCATCAACAGCAGCAATGAAGAAAGAAGGAAAGAAGACCAAGAAGATGGAGAAGAAGAAGTCGGCTATAAATGTAGGGTCGTGGAATGTGAGGACTATGATGAGGGCGGGGAAGTTAGAAAATATCAAAGGGGAAATGGGTAAAGGAAGTATAGATATCTCAGGGTTATGAGAAGTGACGAGGAAAGATGGTGGGGACTATTATAATGACGGGTATAGGGTTGCATAGAGTGGTGGGAAGGAAAGCCAGCGAGGGGTAGCTTTAGTATTAAACGGGATGGGTAAGCGTGTGGCAGGTATAGACCAGGTAAGCGATGGCATTCTGGTGGTAGAAATTGAGGCGCGACCCACCAACTCCGTGGTGGTTCAAGTTTACATGCCCACCAGTAATCATAGGGAGGAAGAAGTAGATGAGGTGTATGAACAGCTCGAGGAAATAACTAGAAAAACCCCAGGTTAGAAAAATCTAGTAGTGATGGAAGACTGGAACACTTCAGTCGGGGAAGGGAGGGATGGACACGAAATAGAATATTTTGGACTAGGAATGAGGAATGAGAAACAGATGAGAGAAAGCAGCAGAATTTTGCAGGAGAAACAGATTCTTCATCACAAGCAAGTGATTCAATCATCATAAAGGGCGAAGGTACACATGGAAAAGTCCAGAAGAAGTGAGGAGATATCAAATAGACTACATTATGGCAAGACAGAGATTTAGGAGTGTGAAAAACTCGCGCAGCTTCCCTGCAGCGGATGCGGATTCAGACCACAACTTAGTAATTATGAAATGCAACGTCAGATTCAAAAGTCTTATGAAAGTTAGGAAGGCGAAGAAATGGAACGTAGAAGCCCTGAAGGGGAGTATGATGAAAGAATATGAGAAACTAGTGGACATTATAGTTTACGGGAGATTGGAAGTAGAATGTAGAGGAAGGGTGGGATAATATGAAAACGGGAATGGTCAAAGCGGCGGAGCAGTCAATTGGCTACGTTGACTGCAGAAGGATAAAGAATCCTTGGGTTACGTCGCTAGTTAAGTCGCTATCGGGCGGCAAAAGAGGACAGGCCATGTCTAAAATTAAGGCTAAAGATGGGAGGATGCTAACCGAGCGAGGAGAGATACAGAGTAAATAGTTAGACGAGCGGTGCGAGTAGTATGGGATGAGGATTAATCTGAAGAAGACCAATGTAATGCGGTTTTGTAAAGCACCGAGAGCGAGGAAGGTGAGACTCAAGATAAAAGTAGTAGTGGAAAAACTTGAGCAAGTAGAGCTATTCAACTATTTAGGCAGCACATTAGAGGAAAACGGATACAGTAGTAAGGACATCGGGAAGCGAATAGCATTAGCCAAGGAGTCGCTCATGAACAGGAAGGGGCTTCTGAGACGATCGTTATGTAAGAGTTTAAAGAAAAGGTTAGTGAAGAGTTTGATCTGGAGTGTAGCTCTCTACGGAGCGGAAACGTGGACACAACGGAAGGAGGACAAGAGAAGATTGGAGGCATTCGAGATGTGGGTATGGAGAAGAATGGAGAAAGTGAAATGGAAGGAGAGGAGGAGGAACTACGAAGTGCTGGAAATGGTGGGTGTAGGATTAGGCCTTACAGTGAACTGAAGAAGGCAGTGCTGGAAGGAAAGGGAGGCTCCCAGATTACTTCTTTAGTACTCCATGGAAAACTACCTTAATCGGTTTAATACTATAATAATAATTACGGAATCACATTACATACTATTTTCGACATAGATTCCAGTTAAATTTTAGGGTTGAGTTCCTTGGAATTTTAACTGACGCCTCAAAGTAAATAAATACATACGCATCGAGATGGCAACGCTGTAGCCAAAAACTGAGACAACTTTGAAATTCCTTACATCTTGAATATTATTATGAAAAATGGAAAACGTTAACTAAAATAAATAATTAACAGATTTCACTAAATTGCTTTGCCTTTCCTTCTTATAGAGTTCTACATAAAGTGGAAATAAAAATTTCAATCAAGTAAACACCAAGAAAATAAATCCGCTCGCCGACTTCCAATGCGTTGAGAGCTCGGAGTGGTGAAAGATTTTCACTGCGATCCAACTGCAGCCCATTACAAAGCATCGCTTCCATTGGCCAGCCAATTGAGAACTTTCACCAACCAATTGAGATCTTTCTTAATCGTTTTCCGATCATCTCTACGACTTGTCCATTCTCCTTCATAACCTATTCTGCATCTCTATCCTCAGGATCCACGTTTCTGCCTCATGTATACAATTTATTGTAATACGTGGTAATAGCGTCTGAAGTTTGATAACGGTATTTTTTCCTGTTCACCTACCCACTCATATACGTGAGATAACATCAAATCAACGAATACCGTGTTTCTTTTAACACGATGAAGGATACATAATAAAATAACTGATCATAGGCAAATGATGAAATGGGGAATCCTGTGATTTCGAATTTTTCTATTTCGATACGCAGACGTCGAAAATCCCTCTATTCCAAATATGCTAATTTTCAGAGGCCTTCTCGGCTACAAATATCTTCCATACATGATATGAAATTCATAGCATTGAAGAGGAAAATTTATTTAATATTGCTTTTTCTTTCAGATAAGGATGTTCGGATTTCTTGGAGGGGTTCTTTTCGCCGTGGCTGGAGGACTGAATCTTTACATTTGGCTTTTTCACAAGGACTACGATGAGGAGCAAATGTCAGATCTAAAGGCACTCGACATTAGCGATCCTCACATCTCACTGAACTGCCTCCTCGCCGAAGTAATCCTGGACTTCACCGCCGCAGCCCTCTACTGCATTGACGTCACCACCAGCTACTATAAATCCCTCAATGGCATTTTCATATGAGGAGCGCCAATGAAGTGAAAAGTTTACTCCGCTGTCTTACGGAGGAAACTTGAAAGGACATTTTTTTTTAGTTTTGAAACTAGCCAAACTGCAGCAACACCTCGCGATATTCGAAGAATCAGATAAGTGTGGAAAAAACTGTGACAAATAAATGATTACTCATTGGCTATCCAACACCCGGTTACAAAGAAACACAGTCAAATTTTTCTTGGCGTAGTATCGAGAGTAAATCACAAACGAAATCATGTACAATGCTATTTTATACAAGGCTGAAGGGCGTGAAAAATAACTCGTGATATGCAGGAATGAACGAAAACGCAGATACTAATTTTTTAGAAGTTAGTGTCTGCGTTTTACCGGCTTTGATTTTATCGGTTACTATAGGCATTTACGGAAGTAGTATCTTTAATCCCCCTTGAGATGCCTTTGTCTTATAACCCGATTTTATTCTTCACATCGAAGTAAGTCCCAAGGCTCTTTACCTGGCTCATAGATAGTGTTCTCATCCTTTCCTCACCCACTAATCCATCATCTTTCCCTCATAACAGAATTAATTTTACCCGGCCACTGAATGCCTCCCCTACCCAACTGCTGCCGATTACAAAAAATCTTTGCCATCGGTTCTTATTTCGTTTCCAAGACTTTACCATTCTCCTTCATATGCACACATTGGGCGCATAAAACCTAATCTGGTTCTCTTTCCTCAGAACCCAAGTTTTTGACTCATGTAAGCGATACTTCAGTTTTAATAATTATATATAATGTCTGAAGTTTGATTAGGGTCTTTTTCTATTAGCTAACTACCACTAATGTACGCGAGGAAGACATTGCATCAATTTATACTTAACTTCTTTCACATGAAGAGGGATGGATCTTAAAATAACAGTTTATAGACAAATGATACAACGAATGATCACAGAGTTACGATTTAAGAAAATTCTTCGCCAGTGGCATTCACGTCGATGCGTTCCACGGAGTATACACGTCTGCTTAACACATCGACAATGGAGGGACGGGCAAACTGAAAAACAGAATAATAAGCTGCGCCGAGGTGTCAGGGCCAAGGTCATACGTTTGCCCACACAAATATCAAGACTTTGGCACGTAAACAAGAACATTACGTTTAAATGACTAGAAAGAGGTTCTTCCGCAGTGACGAGTGGATGGCCGTCAGAGCTCGCTGAGAAACGGAATCAATCTCAGATGACATTTATTCATAATATTCTAACAGTGAGATAAACCATGACTAATCTTCGCCGTCAAGTAGGTCTTTTAGTAAACTAGGCGCAAGGAAAACTGCACACAGTAGTGCCAGATAATTTCTTTTTATTGTATCCACTATGTGAAATGCATTCATTCCTTGTATATCTGATGCAAATGACCAAAAATAAACAGAGGTTAAAAAGTGATAATAACATTTAAATGTCTCAAGCTTTGTAGCGCCAGTCTATCTACTTCATTCCAATCCAATAAATAATCCTACTTCATTCATATCCATTAAATAATCCTATTCATCATCATCAACCCCTCCACGATAAAAAAGTTGCCATGCCGAAACAAAATGAAACAAAATTAAATGAAAGCAAAGAAACGAAGTTCCGACGAACAATCAAAGCAATGAAGCAAAATTCAGAAATTTAAAACAGAATCACAGCACAAAAAAATAGTTGTGAAAAAATAATTACACGCAACAATATCGACCCTAAAGCAGGAAATGAGAGACATCTAGACCCCCTGAAACAAAGCCTCTACGTTACATGAAAATTTAGCTCGAAGGCGCACGCAGGAAAATGGTCCTGCATGTTTGGAGAAGCTTCTTACACCAAAATTATGTAAGTGACATAAGGTTTTCAAGGTGAGTAAGTTGGTTGAAACAGTCTCTGGCTTCCAACTTGGTTTGAGTAGGCTCAAAATTCCGACGTTTCGAGCTGAATCTGCTAGTTCGGCACGAATCTCTTTCACAGTTACAAGCCAGAGTGTGTTGCAACTAACAAAATTATCTCATGTCTGATATCTGTTTCATTATGAAAATAATACGATAGTAAGCTAAGTACCTTATATACTTAACCACGAGTAAAAAATTAACCCGCCCTTCACATTTCAACGTAAGTGAATGCACCACTATCAGGCGCAAGAATTGATCTTACATTTAAACGCGTTGCGCAAATAAATTTTTTTGCAAGGGAATCTCGAATACACCTATTTTACTTCATGTTGAGCAAAGACAGACCGAAAATGGTGACAAAAGCGTATTTTTTTTTAATACATACCATGAAATTAAGGTAGACTTGCAATACTGTGATCACACCCACAGTGAAAAAGGTCGAATTTATATGTTTGGCCTTCGTTAACACGTGAGAATAGCTACTGCATGCTAATAGGGCTACCTTCTAAAAGGATGGTGGCCCATTGCATTTATCAAGGTTACTACCCCAATGGGCTCATTCGCCACTTCTGTTTTATGGTCGATTGCGATAGTTTGAAAATAAACTCACTCGGTAGGGTGGTCCTTATTTTAAGGTTGTCGAATTTCTTTTAGGAAATACTGTTTTGTTCCATTTGGCGAGAAAGTAAAATTTTTAGATTATTTTTGCAATTGGATTCCGGAAAAAACGAGCCGCATTTTGATATTTTGGTATTTTTGTTTTTTTTCGGACATAACTGAAGATGATGCCACTCTAGGATTATGTTATCATTTTTCTATACAACGACTGGTTAGGCATTTCTAGGGTATCACTCCAACATCTATCATTTCTGCCCTCTGTTTCCCGGGATGTCGCACCAAGAATGAGCGCGCGCCTACCCAGGCAGATATTTTGGGTGGCACGCGGGTTGCATACTAGGGTGGGCCGAAAAAAAAACTTTTTTTTATTTCGAAGTTGAAATAGCGGGGAAAAGTTGCGAATTGTATAGACAAAGCAAAAGAAAAAAAATACCAAAATCGGTTGACATCTTCCGGCCGGGCATGGACCTTAAAGTTTGACAAAATACGAAAACACTTCATTTTTGTGATTTTTTTATCTTTGAACCAGATGTTTTCGCAATGCAACAGTTTGTAACATCTTCTAATAGAGCCTGAAAACATTTTGTTTTACTTTGGCATAGGTCAGTTGATATATATAAGTCGCGCATAGAGCCTAAAATTTGCCAAAATATTGAAAATGTCACAATTTTACGAGCTCTTTTTTATGTCTTCAATATATCATTTTAATGTAATGGGTACCTACTACTTTGTATTTATTTTTGAGCAATAGAAAATTGTGTTTTATAATGATGTGAATAAATAAACAACTTCTGGTCGCGCAATGACCCCACAAATGCAAATTCGAAATTTTTTTAAATAAGCACCACCCCACTCACACAGTGATTCAACCTGGAAGTTGGTTTGAGCAGGTGAGAGTTAACCATAACTAAGAATTCGCCGCAGGCGTCTGAATATTCGGGATATAAACCCGTGACCCATCATTCAGTAGGCAAGCGCTCCTCCCACTAGGCTCCCACGTTCCCCTGAAAAATAAAGAGACCCGAACGTTTCCTTTCCGTTTTCCGATCAGTCGCAAACTTCACGACATATTCGAGAAGAAAACTACATGGAACTCTAATGACGTCATTGACTCATGAAAAGACGGCGGAGACTTTTTCACTTTTCTAAATTTTGAAATAAAGAGTGACTGGCAACGTGATGTTGCCGTTCCATCTACATAATTCTTTTGATGAATTATAATGATCATTTACAACGGGTTCTTCCATCCATCGGTGGATGTAGGTAAAAGAACCAGTTGCAAAATATTCGTGAAGAAAACTACATGGAACTCTAATGACGTCATTGACTCATGAAAAGACGGCGGGGACTTTTTCACTTTTTTAAACTTTGAAATAAAGAGTGACTGGCAACGTGATATTGCCGTTCCATCTACATAATTCTTTTGATGAATTATAATGATCATTTACAACGGGTTCTTCCATCCATCGGTGGATGTAGGTAAAAGAACCAGTTGTAAACGCCAATTCTTCGACCACCGACCGACTCAATTGACTACCTTTCTTTCGCAAAATACACGTTAGCGTATTCGGAGATCAATCGAAGTTCTACGCAAGAAAAAAAGCAAATTCTCATCAAAAGAGAAAATAGGACTTACCTCATAAAAAATAACCTCTGCATCCCATTTAATCACAAATTGAGTACAGCGAAGATCCTCAAAACCCATGGGGTAAAATCCTAGTTGCTCGCTAAGTCAACCATTTCGACGAACAGCGGGATCAACATGGCCATCAGTACATACCTGGAAAAAAATAAAATTATTATTTCTCCTTTGCAGATGTACTCGAACCACATAATTAGAGATTAGCAATATTTTCCCACCAGAAGTCCTTACAAGACAGATCGTAAGACCATGGAAGGAGGAGGAGTCCTTCCATGGTAAGACTTCGCTGGTGCATGGACATAAACGAGCTCATAATGGGAGAGGAATTTATGAAACACTAAACTTGCACAACTTATTTTTCCGTAGCTTTGAGCATGAAACATATCCTCGCGTGATAAACAGATTTCCTACACTTAAAAAGTCCATAAAAAGTGCATGATAACTAGCAGAATAACTGAAATAATAAAACAAGTATTTTGGGAGAAATCACTGTAGACGGTGCAGACATGATAGACAACATCAGGTTCTGAGAATTCAGAATTAGAGACCATGTTCAACTTTGATGGGGAAAAAGCTAATGACCGTCACCATTTTTCTAAACTGTTTAGCGAACTACAATTTTCGCTGGTTTAAAGCGTACCAAAAAAGCCAATGAACGAAAATTTACTGATAAAAAAACAGAGTGAATAATTACATAAGCTATAATTATTAGGACATTTTCACAATAATCGAAGATAATTTTTTTACATGTCAAGGAAATAAAATATACTTTTATGCGTAAAATAGGTTAGGAAATAAATATATATCAAATGCAAGTACAATTCGACGGTAAAAACGAAAGTCAGAATAAAACAAATTATAATAATTCCATATATATTCTTGAATATCAAACCAAAACTTTTTGCCAATACATTTTGGTAGAGTAAGTTCAAATGTACACCACTCGAGGTCTCTGCACATACTAGCGGGTTTTTGCTACAATACCCACCGCAATCGGCTCCAATCAAAATTTCAAACCCTAATTACAGCCTCGTATTGAAACAAAAAAGAAGGCATTTCAAGAATATAATATTAAATTATTAAAATAAGTCAAAAATGTTCAATATTCTTTCATATTTTTCTGCGACATATCCAAACTTCAATTGAAAATGAATTCATACTTACTTCCACCCCGTTTAAACGCGTGGAAATCAACTAATATTGTAATATCAATTGCTTAAAATTGATCGGCAATCTTTACAGACTTATTAGTTACATGTTCAAATTGGCATAATTACGTGGGGCCCATACATCTGTGATTTCATTTCATATTTACACGAATAAATTTAAAAAGAATAAAATTTGAATGGTTCATTCAATCCGTTGCCAAATGATAAACTGAATATCTGAAGGTCTCTAAGAATCAACAGATTATAGCCGTGCAGACCACTAGCTACTACTAACCCACCACTAACTTTGATTGATGACAAAAGACAACAAATAAATCTCTTTGATCGATTACTAATAGTCGTGAAGTGCTCCATCATAGACCCATACAACAACATAAACTGCGACACTCTGCGACAGTTGGATCTCAGCTCTGATCATCGAGAGAGACGCAAGGGAAATATAACAACAAGGTAACGCTCAATTATATATTTCTAGGTCACCGCTGATCACAAGGTGATGAAGTCTCAACTTGGAAGTACCTGCTATTAGTTCAAATTAAAGAGCAGATTACCCGATGGGTCATTCCATATCAAGTGGTCTGATTTCAGAGAACTACTCTGTTTGGCCATCACTTTTTCAATACCTTAATAGAATAAGTCGAGCCTGATTATTAAATATTAATTACATAAGATATTTTACTGCAAAAGCAGTCTGATTATACCTATAGATTGTACATCGCCAATGATAAAAACTCAACATCAGATTCCAAGTATAATTTAACATTGTGATATTTTCCAATATTTTGATATATCGCTCAGCCCCATCGATCATCAAATGAGCTGGTCAAAATAGCAAACCCAGAATGGAAAAATAGTAAATTCTTTCAATCGGATAGAACAAAAATGACATAATACAATTATCTAGAATCCTGAAGAATGAATGTATGGGAGTCAAATTCCACTTGGCTAATGCATATTCGTTGAATTCGGAGCCCGTAAAAACCCATGGAAAAGGAAGGAAGTGGTCTGGTGGTGCGGTATAGCGGTAGCACCTTGGATACAACACGTTGGAACATTCCGCTTGGATTCCGTTGAGGGTACTCAAAATGCTTCATAGCCACATTCACCGGATTTTTGAAAGTCATACTGAAATTTTATAATACTCAATTGAATGTTTTTCCGATTTCATTCTGCTAGGAACTTTTTCGCTAACTTAAGTTACTTGTTCACAATAACAACGAAGAGACTCCGGTTCAGAAATAAAATGAGTTCTGGAAAATAATTAAGGAATAAGCTTACGATGTCATGAAACCCCGGTTGTGCTTTTTCAAATACATTACTGAACCTTACAAAGTTTATTCTTTCATTTTCCATTATGGAAAGATTTCACACAGTTAAGCCTGAATTCATCAGTTATATGATAATTTATTCACAGGCAAAGGCCTATGAAATGCAAATGAAACTAAAATTTTACCACATCGGAGAAGAATATTAAAACATTAAGTCAGCGATTTGAACTGAGGCTCTGACTTTATCATACATAAATTCAGCATTGGAATATTTAGACCCGACTCTGCGATATGACCTCCATAAATTGTTCCTCACCTACAATGCTTGATTAATTTTCAATAGTAAACGACACTATATACTGAGATTCAAGCTGAAACCTAACATTTCGAACAATTAATTTTCAGGGAAGGTAACCTCGCTATCAATAGAAGGAGAACATGTTGACCTATAATATTTAACCGAAAAGTGCAATTATAAGAAATTAATTTTACTCAAACCGAGGAAATTTCATTTCTATGAATTAATAGTAAAAGTTTACTCGACCTCAATTCATGATGTTACGAAAAAGATATTCCAAAAACATCGTATAATTCGTTTCCAGATAAAAGTGGGTAGCAAGAAAAAGTAAATTACCAATTACTTTGAGAACATCCTAGATGACGGACAAAACAGAGTAGGTTTTCTAGAGGACCCAAATGACTAAACAGGCGATATTGCGGCGTTCTTGCATAGAACACCCATTTCCGATTCTAGTCAACCGGGAAACCCGATCAAAACAAAAAAAATAGAATACCACAATAAAAGTCTTGAAAAATGACGAAAAAATGAATCACGGAAATATTATGTGAATCTAACCACCTGGCGAAAACAAAATTCAAGGCTGAATTATAGGTTATTCTGGACACTTCTACAGTTACGAGAAAAATAACTCCAAAAGCATCGTATAATTCGTTTCCAGACAAAAGCGTGCAGCAAGAATAAGTAGCAAATTACCCATTACTTGGAGAACATCCTTGAAGACAGACAGGTTTTCAAGAGGATTCAGCTGACTAAACAGGCGATATCCCGAGAGTTCGCGTAATGCATAGAACACCCATTTCCGAGTCTAATCAGCCGGGAAACCCGATTTTAATGAAAAACTTGAATACCAAATGACGAAAAAATATGAATCAGGTAAAAATTACGTGAATCGAGCCACCTGATGGTCAAAAAAATTGTTCAATATTAAATTATAAGGGAACTTCTCCAGTACTGGGACTTGATTCATTACACGGTATATCAATCACGTCACAGTATCTATTACAAGGTTTGGGATCGTATAAAGAGAAAATTAAATCAAACTAAGTGCCTTCAGATCCAAACAGTGATGCTGCAATAGCAATAATAGCAATTTGATCTCAATTAATAAATGAAAAAAAAAGAAAACTCCAATCCAATTATAACTCAACTCGCAGACACTAATTCAAGAGTATGCTTTAACAAAATCAAATAAGAGGAAATAAAGAAAGCCAGAAAACTCAGAAACACGTACGAGAGGTAATTTCCTACTGGATCCTCACATTAAGTTACAAAAGACAACTCATGAACAAAGAGTTAAAGTATAGTACACAAATGGCAGCATTTATTTCATTAATTTCAACTTCTATTGGCAAATGCCAAATGCTGTATGCATATCAACTTCAATGGGGATGATAATCAATTCTTCTCATTTTTTAATTACTCGCGCATTAGATTAGATTATTAGATACATAGCAAAACACACAAAAAGAGGAAAGTAGATCAAAAATGATTATATTTGAGAAAATTTAAGTTATTTTAATCGTCCAATTTTAATCCAACCCCAACAGCAATGGGAATGGAAATAGTTTCCTCACTACAAGTTACTGGATGTCCGTTGAATAAACAAAGAGTCATTAAAAAATAAAACAAACTACATCATCACCCAAGGAAAATTGATATTCCCTGATACTTATAATTTTCCCAAAAGCAGGCCGCAGGAGCGCCTTGCCACCTTTGACCATCGAAAGTACGCCCTAATTGCAATATTTCACACTAAAATATGGTAAAATTATCGCCTGAGAACTCAAAAAATTATTTTTCCTCCAAAAGATTTTTCCAATAGCGTCAAAACTGTTTTCACTAAAATTTTAATACCTTTCAGTGCACTAAATCATCCTTTAATGAGTTTGAAACGAGGCCGTCAAAAAGTGCTCACGACCGTATTCACAAAAAAGAGCGTTAATTGCTTTCGAGGAAGAAATCCCGAGAAATAATGTAGCCAAAATAACGCACGAATAATACTTTCTAGTTAGTAAAGAAAACTTATTTACAACGCTGAATCGTACACTCCTTCTCAAAATCTATCTCTACAGAAACGGTACTTAAATTTATGAATTACCATAATGATGTCAAATGTAGCACAATTAATTTTATTCAACATTAGGGAAGAATGGGTAGGGGAGGCCCGGGAAAGACGCATATATTGAGGGAAAGTGTCGAAAAAACTGTGAAAATATATGATCAATATAAATTTCCTTGTTACTTATCAGTACTTTGTTTAACAAACTTTCGACTTAGCTATTAAACAAATAAGAACTTAAACAAGGTTTTCTCCTTATATCGATTAAATAGATACGTACAAATTACCCTTTTTGCCCGTAGTACCCGGGAAAAACGGATATGCCTTACGATCAAAAATGATAACTTGAAAAAATTAATAAAATTAGTCTTAACAATCATTTCAGAGGTAGCAGCCTACTACAGCATATGATGTGCGATTCTCATGCGCCTATCCTGGAACTGGCTGCACTATATCCAGTCTTCGATAATCGGCTCACTGTATTTTAAAGTACACACCAAGGTAAAAAATCTGATTTGGCCAATTTATTTATAGATTTTTCTGTATTATGTCTATGGGTCTTATTAGTGGTGATGTGAAGCTCGCCGAAGGTTTTTCCTGAATGGTGGAATCAGGCAAAGTCGTTTTAGACCTTTCGGGTATCTCAATTTCACGGAGACCAGGAAAAATAGTCGATGAAGTAATGTGGTTTTTTGTCAGCATGGTATCTGAGGGATATGAACGTAAATAAATGTGCAATAGAACAAATAGAACGCTTGATTGATCACTAAACAATTGGTGCCAAAAATATGTTCGAACGTATACAAAAAGAACTGCTTCAGCAAATGACATTGGTTAGTGGACCCTTTCAGATCTCCTCACGACTTGTCTTTTGCTTTTGAAAGATAAAACTTTTGGAGGTGGTAGTCGCTGCCCTTCACACATGTTCGTTCATGTTATATATGTTAGTCACATCAAAATCGTCTCTCTCCTTCAAAACGAATACCTATCCTTTTTGCCCATACCCGTCTTGCCCAAAGCTGCAATATAAGAAATGTGCATTATACGTTCACTTATATTTGGCGGTTAGTGGAAGACTACAGTTACAAATTAAACTTAAAGAAACGTACCATCGAACAAATAGAACGTATGATTGAGCACTAAACAATTAGTGCAAAAAACAAGTGTACAAACCTCGACGAAAATCGTAAGAAAACAGCTGCAATCTTTATTATTCACTTAAACGACAAACGCGCACCTGTATTGTTTTTTTAAACAGTTATGTCGTCGCCCGGCCGATCCGCTGACCTGGCCTACTCGTATCGTGACGCCATCCATAAGCGATTTGTGGAAAAATAGTTTATTCTCCTTGCCCGCACTATGCTTCAATCCCGGGCCTTCCCTACTTATTTTATTTTACGTTGAAGAAATTTAAAAGCCAGTTAGTAATGGGAATGGATGGTTTCATAAAATTTCAAGTGATAGTTTATACAAGCTACTTAACAGGAACTTGGCGTGACGTTATAACTTTATTATTAATACCTCAACTATGAAATACACAGCTATTGAGTCACTAATGGAACAAGAAACCCCACCTTCCAAAAATCAACAAAGAATTATTCCAAAGCTGACATTATTCGAAAAAAAATCCCATTGCCCACGCAAGGCCGGAAAAACTAGATCATTCAGAACGGAATCCCAAACCAGAGCAGGAAAGCGAAGAGTCATCACAGCACGCACATGGAAATTCGAGGAAAACATAGATATATTGCCAGGATAGTTCAAGCTTAAATGACGCGGAATGACCGAGAGTAAAGTGTGAATGGATTATGACGAGGAGTAAGTTTAGACGAGAAAGAGTGATAAGGCTGACGGAATAGGCGAGAGTGGAGAGGGAAGTGTTGGAAGGGGTGGAATGGGAGGCGATGGAGGGGAAGGTGGCCGCAAAGAAAGGTAAAAAAGTGCGACGCCAGGGATTCACCGCCATAATCACAAGCCATCCGGTTTGGAGTGAGACGGGTCATTACCAAAGCGCGAGTTCCTCACGCCGCACTGGTGCGCTTACCCCCGCGGGCTTTAAACGGTGACATAAGACAGGCAGGAGCAGGAGAGTCAGCAGAGGATAATTAAGGACTGAAGAACGGATTAATCACCCAAGATGCCGAGCACACCACTGGGAAAGACTCTGCTCGCTTGCAAAATCCTCGAGTTCGTAAGTACCAGATTTTCGTTCTACAAACGTTAATTAATACTCTTAAAATAGCATTTGTTATTGAAAAAGTCTTAATTACCGTTCCTTACACCCTCTCAGTACCATGTGTAAGTTATACAGCGACCCGCAAACGAGGTCCATCACGGTTATTTCGACCTAAGAAGGACATTTTCTTCGGTCGAACCAGTAAACATAAAAGCCTTTGTTACGTATATTTTTCTAGTCTTAAACTATTGTTATTATCAGATAGGAGCAAAATGAAGCAACAAAAGCAATAGGAGTTTTTTTAAAAACTCATTAACTACGAGTAAATAAACCAAATACCTAGTTACTTTTATTCTATAAATAGCAACATTGTCATTTCAGAAATCAAATTACAATAGTCATAAAACAATTGGGCGTTCTACTATCCGATATGAACAAGTAGAACCAAATTAATTTTTTTTCGAACGAACTCCGTCCTATTGTAGCAGTAATTTGTAAAAGTTGTAAAACTAATTTTACCCCGAAGAGTTAATTTTTATTCCCGACTTTGATTAATAAAATAAAACGAAAATCTTTTCTATATGAGAAAAAGTATTTACTCTGGGTATAAATTTAAAAACAATTATATTCTACGAAAATCACTGGAAGACATTTGAAAAACTTCCGGATGTTAGGCAATGGGGCGAAAAAATATCAAAAGAAGACCCGCCCAACGTGAAGACAGGAGAAAACAAATAAACATGCACAAAGCATTTCATAATTTTCCAAATATTCACTCATGTTCAGAATAAATTACACATGAAGCGAAGAAAAAATTCATTTAATCTGAAGAAAATTACGAAAAGGAAATAATTTATTACAGTGAGGAATGAACAATACGGAACTCAATACATAGGCACGATTCTCTCCCAAGGTTCCATCCAACAAAAAGTAAATATTGACCCACTATGAGCCGACATTCCTTGACTCTCCCATCCCTGGACGGATTAATGAAGACTGATTAAACAGAGGACAATAAACTTTTATTTTCTCGCAAAGTGCAAAATTTTCGGCCTTTTTGTTTCAAGATAAAGGCTAGTCCTCGTTCTCGGCAGTTAAAGGCTAGGTGAAACAGCTCTGTGAGTCATTTCTCAGCTTACCCCGTGTAATAAGATCACAGAGTACTTAATTACATTGGTAAAATGAGTGGTTACATCTTTTTGATGGCGGTAGACCGCACTACAGCCGAAATCTTACGACTCCAAAACTATGGGGAAATTTCACAGAATCAGCAATGTTTGAGTGATACTAACAATCGTAGTAAATAAGCTACCCTCACGTGAACAAAAGAAGGGACACATACTCAATAGAAAGACATCAATTCATGGGAGGGGAATGATGGAAATAGCCTGATATCCTTGACGACGCACTAGCTTTTCAGTTAATTACGCGGTCGATATGATAAGGAACAGAGAAATGTATTTTTATTGTCCCTTACACACACACAGTACCTTTCATAGGCGTATTTTTTGGTGTGAGGAAACGGATTCGGAGAGAGCAACAGAGAGCGAAAGGGTGTGGTTTCCGTGAACAACCATGTCCGCACTCAGCTGAAGGTGACATGAGGATTGAAGCGCGACTTCGCAGTGTGCTGCAATAGGGAAATATCCACAAGCCACACTGATGTAAAACTCTGTGCAAAGTTTTAGTACTCAGGATATTCGATAATCGCCATGAATACTATCCCCATGTTAGAAATTGATCCATCAGGTCCTCTTGGGTTGGAACAGTGTTGATCATGATACGCCAGACAGATACCCTCGCCATGAAGGGAATAGCTCAAATATTATTTAATGCATGACGATCAGCTAACAATACATATAAACCCAATTCTGTTCACTATTTCATGATATTGAAACAAAAAGTGAGTAGCTACTAGGTAAATACATTCGTACCCATGGAGAAAATGCAGTCACTAAGATGTAATTCGTGAAAACATCAGTTTCTAATGATTTGAGAGTGTATTTTACACCTTCAAAAATGGAACTAGGATTACCAGTAGGGATTAAATGTTAGTTTGATCCGCAAATAGCAATCTAAAGTTAGAAGATGATGGTACACTGCATACAGCACAAACTGTGTACATTAAAAACAAGAAACTAATTACTGTCGAAAACCATGCCAATAGAATATTAAATAATTACACAGAAAACAAATGGTGACCCCAAGCAAGGAAGTGGTACAATTTGACATCCTGGGATAATTGAATTTTCTTCACTGCCAAGAAAAGACGTCAAAATATGATAATTTACTAAATAAATATGAAAATTGAAATAAAATATGAACATTTAAAAATGTTACTAAGAGCAGAAAATACACGGTAGGAAAGGAATAAGACCAACAAACTTAATTTTGCGAATCGTTGGATTCATCAAATCACATTTAAGATTACAGATGGATTTTAATTTATTTGCATCTAGGAAAAAGACCAAAAGCTAAGGTGACACTAAAACAAGTGGTGGATACAATGTTTTCAAATTGAAAAATTTAAGTTACTGATAGATAAATAAGGGTAATAATTCCCAAATTCTTCTCCACTCAAAGGTGATCGTGTGCATCTGCATGGGTCTTCACGTCAACTCACAAATGATAGCACTGTCGCAGTATTCATTGGTGACCATTGTATTTGGAGCATACATCATCATCATAAGCGGAATGTTGCTAGGATTCGTGGTCTGCGAAAGGATTTCCAGAAAAATTGTAAGTATTCCATTAAAATTAATGAGTAATGGGCATGAAAATAATAGCTAAGCTCGGACGCAATAGTTACACGGCAAGAGTACAGAAGCTGGCACAACAGTAGCTTGCACAAATTATAAGATTCATAATTACTATGCATATAATGTTCACCGAAGTTAACTGTTTCTCCCACGCATTATCATGACCTTACCTGACCCCTGACCTTTTTACTATTCTAACACGCCTCAAGAGAACTTTCAGCTGCTTTCAAGCTACAAGATCAATTCAAGCTATACGGTGTACTATCGTACCGTTAATATTAAATTGTTATTCAGTGGCCGATTCTGAATCAATTATTTGAGCCAAAGTTAAATTAAACTACTTGGTAAAAGAGCTCTTCCATCACGCTACCCTTTCTAAACCCAGCTCATATGCGGGAGAAAATTTAATCACAACTTCACTGTGTGCAAGAATGCCGATGAAAAAGTGACATATAGATCTATATCAATTACGCATAAAAATTCTAGAAACCAACAAATGCATCAAAATCATTTGGTTTTAGAAGTATCTTAATGTCTCGTAAAGCGACCAGGCATATCATACGATATTGAAAATATCAAGAGTATTTTCGGCAATACGAATTGAAAAATGAGAATCCCACCTCGAATAAAATTTCTTGGGTCTTTTAATTTTTACTTCAAATTATCACGCATAGGTTTCTTCAGAGCTTACCCACTTTTAAATGGAAGGTAATGACATAAAAACTGCAGCGCTCTTTAGTTTAAAACAAATACTTGATGCACTACAAAAATGCGCTGCTCAATACGCCAATGAAATTTTGCGCTCCGAAGAGATGCATTACCATCACTCGGCTGCTTTAAATAGTGACAATAACTTATGCAATATGACTTCCTGCATCGTTTCCTCATCATATTGGAGAATTCAAGTGATAGTTAGTGATGCATTCCGTAATTTTAGCCAATCACAAACACGCATAACGTTTTCTGTGAATTGCCGATCTTCAACCTAATTGATTTCAGCAACAAAGTAGTTAGGGCATTGGTCCAGACTTTTGAGATAATTTTCTGAGCCAAAAATCCCCTTCGCCGTTTAATTTCCAAATGATGGCGTTCATATTGCCACGGCAGCAAATTTAACAAGACAAGGGCGAACCAGAAATAATTTTACGTTTTTTTTTTTTACGAGAGAATGGAGGAATTAATTTCGGAGGGGTTTAACTTAAGACAGTGTCCTTCCAAAATATCGGAGATCTTTGAACCCCTTAACTCCCCACCACACCCACGCTAGCTACGGCCAAGGAGGGAGGTAAACACGTGATTCAAAATTGGAAGTAATACTGCAAATTAAATAGTGGACACGCATCTCGACTACTTTTACAATAACTCACTACAATTTTTTTCGTAATCATTGCAGGACATGTACTACACTTTGCTGGGAATGGCTCTCTTTGTGGCAGCTGGCAGCTGCTTGATCTCCAACTTCTCTGGAAATGGAATATTTTACCACCATAACGTAGACATCGGGTTGGCGGCAGGATCTTTGGCGATTATCAACGCCATTCTGATGTTGGTTGACGCCGTCATTACCTTCAAAGACGTCCACGAATACACACCGCATTAAAACCAACGCTTCCATCATCACCTTCGAAGTACAACTGTCATGCTGCGTTGAAAAGGCCTTCAGCGAGAAAGCAAATAATTGACATGTTTGATTTTCATTTGACTTTAATAATTCAACATGAAATAACTTATTGAAAGCACTGTAACTCACAAACGTATTGAAGTCATACATTTATTTTTTTAATATTAACCAATCCATTAAATTATGCTTCTGATTAAATTTCGTGCATCAACATGAAATAATGTATTGCAACATCAATAAACTCTTTTTACTGAATTTGAGGAGGATATATTTAATACAAACGTGAACATGAACCGTAGGTACCTCATTCCAGGGGTAGATTCATGTTTTAAAATACGCTCTCTCAAAAAAAAACAGTATAAAATGCACTAAAAATAAAAAAATAATCTCTTCGTCCATCGCTGAATAAAGCACGGGAGCTGATTATTAGAAAATGGGTGAATAAGCATGCAATATGGATATCTAGACCTAATCAGCACCCAGGCTTTATTTTCCAAGTTTTGAAAAGCTTATTTTTTCGTTTTCAGTGTATTATGTGTTGTTTCCAGAAAATGCGTTTTTTCAATCTTCTTCTATGTTATTTGTATTTACTATTTTTCTAGAGGTGAATCATGTAATCAATTATACCAGAACCCCTAAATAAATTTCTGCCAAAATAATTCATAACTAACACCATCTACTGACAAATTGTAAGACTATTTTTCCACGTGGAAATTTAGTTAATTTGAGCACCAAGGAATAAAATTTCAAATGTCTCATTATTGAATATCATACATACATCATGAGCAAGCAACTGTGCAAATTTTCAAGCCGTTCCGATGATTGGAAGTGGGCTAAAAGTAAATTACAAGATTCCATCGATGAAACAGACAAACAATCCATGCAAGGTAAGAAAAAGCGTGTAAAAATAATTCCCATTCTGCCATTCTCTCATTAGTTAAAACTGAGAAGACGCAAAAGCTGCTGTCCACTTCACATAAGTTGGTGACGTCATTAGAGTACAGGTTCACAGTAGGTCACCAGAGTGTTAACAACAAAAAAACATCGCGAGACCGCAGCGAGGAGCGGCTACTTCCAGCGTGAAGCTCAGAAGTGATGACCCACTCGTTATGAGCTAGTGACGTCATTCACTTATTCGCGAGAGGGATTCGATTTTAAGTCGCGAAAGCTCGTAAAGAGGATTAACAAATTAATTTTACCTCTTCATTTTTCAAACTTTAATACTGTCGGCAGTATTAATGTACTGTGAAAAAAACCCACTCACTTGATTCAAGTTGATTTATCACTATCAATTACAACTCGGCATCAACCCAACAACAGTTCCACCGCGTTCATGATCGGAGAATATTAAAACCGATTCACACAAGATTCGTAACATTTCTATTTCCTTATTAATTACAATGTTACATCGCTTGCAGCCTTTTCATTTTCCTTGAAACATGTCACCGATGCAACATTTAACAATTTTTGCGCGATTTAAAAGGAGCAGCTTTATTCAACATTCCCCGCACGAATTAATCCTCCAACCGCGAAACGTCTATTGAATGATCGGATGATTCATGTCTCGTTCTCAGCGATATAGCCCCATTTAGACACCACTTCCCTCACTAAGGATCACGTCTTAACCTAAGATAACTTCTCACACTGACCCATCGTATCTGACCACTGCGAACTGAGAAATAAACCATGTACAATGTACATGGTTTATTGTCAGTGTAGTGATAGCATGTCGAAATATGTTCATACATATTTCGACATGCTTTCACTACCCTGACAATAATCACTATTATTCCCGAAATAGCCGTTGAATAACGCAACTTTCACAATATAGTCAACAAATACTTACGGCAGTGAGCATTCATTTACAAAACAGGTATCAAATGAAATTATTTGGGGCATTACGTGCACCCAAAAGAATATCTCAAGGAATCATAAGCCAACCACTATGTTGAAAACGTAACAGTATTTAATATTAAAAATATTTTAGCAATATCAATCTTTCCTACAAGAATATCAAAACTTAAGTCATGTGCTTGATACATAGACGGTTAATTTGCTCATATAGTGGTTAACTTTACCTCCGAATATTGAAAATCATATTACTTCCGGGTACCTATCAACAAAACCGACTCTTAACTCAAAGTTTTTATACATAATTTAATCTGATTTAAAGATGAACAACTAAAATAAAATATGAACAATCCAGTTTAATGACTGGTATCTTGATTATAGAATAAACATTCGTAAAAAATATATTTTCTTCAAAATAACACGTTGATTATAGAGTAAAAACAATGAATTTCTTTAGGAGAAGGCTATGCCACGATTCGAAGGCCTCGGACTCCCGAAGTCGGCATCTAGCGACTTAATGTGGAGGTGGATATTGTTATTTTAATATCAGAATCCGATTGGTTTCAGCAAATAGATCATTTATCTCCGAAATTAGTAGTTCAAGATAGGAAAATGAGCCCATATGTACAAGAAACGTTTAATGCTATAGACCTACTTATTCTTTTGGATGCATAGCTGTGGCCCAATGAAAATAATCTCTCCAAATCCTCACAAGGTATAGAAGAATTCAATTCGTTTGAATCAACAATCATTTCGAAAAAATATAAAAGAAATAATGACAGTGATAGAGGTATAATAAGGACACACAGTTGATATAAAAATATTTGAGGCCCCACAAACCAATGCAAAAAGAACACGGTGGAATTTTAGGAAGAGTGAGTGAAATGTGAACATGTTCACGATTTATATTAGATCCTTAACACTAGGCCGCAACGAGGCTTAAGGTTTAAATCCCCCTTCTCCCACGAAGCATTTGTGAGAACCATCCCCACCCCGAAATCCACAGAAACCCCCCCGAAATAATTTTCTAGCAAAGGCAAAGATATTTACCACCAAGAGATAGCAAGTAAGTTGGGTTTTATAAATACCGTTTCACCTGGGTCTCATCCAAACGAAATGCTAAATAAAATCACCGGGAAATATGAATTAAAAATTTAATACGCGACGTTATGATGATCGGCCGCGTTTAATCAAGGCCGAGTTGGCGAAACGTATTCCTTACACGGAAAAATAAAATACTCTTATTTGAACTCGATCAGGTCCACGTGACCAACCTGTATTCCAAACCTACCATAATAAAATCAAAAAGACATTTTTTTAAATCGACCACGACGAAACGAAGATAAAGACGATTAAATGAAAATTTACGGGCATCAGCTGCAACCACAAAAAGTAAGCCGTTGCAGTACCACGGAAGATTGCAGAATGAAGATGAAAACACTAGTCAAAATTGTACCAATGACACATTTTTATGTTTGGGAACGCATCTCATGACCGAGTAGGAAAAGCTAAAAGGATGATCCGAAAAAATTGTACACTTATTCCCGAGACGCAAGCCGCTTCGCTGAAGGAAGTGGTGGTGGAAAAAGTGGGGCCGGGATATCCCTAAATGTGTCACAATCTTACGTCGACCACGATATCCAGGACAAAACAGTTAACATGATGTATCCACGGCAAGCAGACTGGCCTGTTCCACGGATAAGACACCTATGGCGTGGTCCAGGAGCGCTGCACTCGCTTGCAAGATCACCGAGTTGGTAAGCCCACTGTTTCCAAGACTCATGCTCGCTTATTCCTAATGTAGAAATTATCGTACACACACTATATAGTTATTTATAATCAAATTGGGTTTATCTTAAAATGTTTTATTTGTTACAAAATTTTGCATATAGCATAATTTTTACTTATATTATCTGATCACCTTTATTATCTAGCAATTACTTTATTTCGCTTTACTTTCGCTTTACCAATTCGTAATCTTAATACGCTTATGCTTTTTAACTTTTAAAATGTTTGTAAAAGGGTTTACCCGTTTATTAAAAAAATAAATTATTTTATCTATGCCCAGATGTGCAATAAATAATTTTTTGCTAAGAATAAATCAAAATCCGGTGACCAATTTTGGATGACGACCTCAAAATTTGAAAACAAAAACAATTAAATGCAACTGAACCGATAGGTCAACAGTAAAATTTATTTAACAGTATTATTCGTGTATCCAGCGCACCCGAATTTTCAAGCAGGCTCGTGAGGAAAAATATTATTATTTCCGAAGAAACAAAGTTTTGTACTTGAGCCCGCATAATTTTGTCATACGATGAATACCGATTCTTAATAAAAATGCTACGCCCAAATTATTTTATTACTGACACACGTACTGAGTGTTGACGTACGTCTTTCTTAAAAATGTATTGACTTACATATTAATATTATCACAATGCACAGCCTGCTTTATTGTGCATCGTTTTCTCCTACAATAATCACAATTATATACAATTACGTAATTAACAATTAAAATTTCATCTGTTCGAAATGATATCAAATGAAAATAATCGCAATAATGTACAATTTCAACCCGTGAATATTCGATTACAGAAATCCATTGGCGAATCAGCAAATGAAAGCGGAATGCAGTCCGTACCTGATAGATGTCTGATAAGAGTTTAGGAAATAACATATGTTACATACATAATAACATACTTTATACAAGGTGGAAATATTTCCCAATCTGACAATATTGTCAACGTCATCATGCAACGCTGTTTTTCATAGCCCCCACTTCGTCACTTAAGTGGTTTGTCGCGAGATGTTTCCGATACAGCCTTTCTCCAAGTAACGTAGTATGCTCAGACTTTGATTAACGATGATCGTTATCTCTAATTACTTCAAAATATTTTACACATATGCTACCACACCATACTTACCTAATCACATCGATTTATTCACAAAATGTGAAACTTTGGAGAAAAAAACCATAGGAATTAACGGAAAAATGGCACGCGAAAATACGTTAAGCGAGCAATTTTAACCGTGTATAAAGAACAAAAACTCCATCGAAGATTAGATAGGAACATCGAATACCTCTTTAAAAGTCGCTTTCGAGTATAAATCTTAAAACAATGAAAAACGGCCGAATGGCATTCAGTTTAAGACACATTACGGGCACGGCTGATATAGAGAATCAGCCAGTGTTCACATTAAAAATCAATTCAGGCTCGTAAAATTTTAAAGCTATACATATAATATGCTTCGCCGCTAAATGTATTTAGAGGACGCATCACACCATGTCAGCCCATCTTTTTTCGCGACATATTAGGGGGCGTCCATTAATTGCGTGAGGTGATAAAGGCGATATTTGGACCCCCCTTAGTGAGATTTGGCTCGACCCCTTCCCCTAATCTCACGCGAAACTGTTCAAAATGCGTATTTTCAGCAGAAATGCGTGTTAATGCGTTGGATTTGATTTTTAAAAAACAACAATTTTTACAATAATTTTTATTTAAGATTAGTTCAGACTAGTATTTAAGATTACTGAGATTGTAGTCTAGAATCACGTTTCACACTATTTCCAGCGAAAAAATTACGTGATATTTGCCAGCCCACCCCCAGATGAGTAAAAAAATCCAAAGCTTTAAAACAATTGAGATTGCGTCTTCCAGCCAATTATCACACTCAAAGTCATGCATAATAATTGGAACAAAATTACATTTTTACAAACTCATAACGAAAAACTGCGTTACCTAAAATAAAGGCAACGCTCAAGCTACAATCTACATGGTACACAAGTACATAGCTTCCTTCCCTGGCCCAGATTTTGCCCGAATTTATTGATGAGGACTAAGTATACAAGCATGCATTCCTTCCTATCATTCCTGCGACTAATAAATTGCTTATTTATTTCCTGTCCGAGGACGTGGTTCTGAATGCACCACTGAAAGATTCACATGAAATGATTAAAAATTTCACGGGGAAAGATTCTCTATTAAACGGAGGTAGGCAGAATTGGTTGGGAAAGAATTGTAAAAATAAGATGTAGTAGACAGAGAAGGGGGAAAAATTATCACAAGTCTGGTGGCTAAGGGGTTAAGCCATTGCCTGGCAAACTGAAGGTTGCAAGTTTAAGTCCCGACCGAATTGGTCGCCCCATTCAAGGCATCAGGGGTGCAGCTAGGAATTACGGCTAGGGGCGTTTTAGGTGCAACTAATACTGTGGTGTCTGGGGGTATGGCATACCCGCCAGGGTAATCGGGAAGTGCGGGGGCCCACCCCAGAAAAAAAATTTTAGGATAAATAGTGAGTTTCACGGCTTTCTGAGGGATATTTTACAAATCTTTTCACTATTCTCTAGCTAATATTAATGCAATTAAGTAAAATGGATTTAATTTTAAAATTTCTCTGAGCTCTGGGGGGGTTTTATCCCCCAAACCCCTCCCCCTCTCGCTGCGCCACTGCAAGGCATGGTGTTTGTGATCTTCCAATGTTACTTGCCGACTACATCCTGATGTAAAGGCCTTAGTATGCTGTTTCTGGGGTGAGAGAGGTATAACAATAAATTTAGGATTGTGAAAATCATGAGAATAGGTGTGTTATCCAAATTATTGAAATTTCATAACCCCTATAGACATATAAAGTTTTGCAGATAGGTTCATATTCATACCCAGAAAAGATCTGAGGAGACAGTAAAGGGAGAGAGAAAGAAGGGTTTACTAAATTGACTTTCAATACTTTTAAATGTATTACAAATAATATTACATTTAGTCATTACTGGGTAAGAAATTACATTTATTACAGTGGAATACCATTTTAAGAGGTTTCGTTACCATGCAAGTGAAGATTGAAATCTTGTGATGCGGTGATGGTTGGGGTACCAATGGTGTTGGGTTATGCAAATCTTTTTCAGAACCATTCTAAGCTTGAATGGTGATTTTGAAGAGTTCCAGTTTTATTAGACCAAGGTAGCGAAGTAATCAAGCATTAGGATTAATTTTATAGCCGAATAATCTTTTTTTATTACGATTGAGCATGAGGCAAAAGTAATTTGCCAATGATAAATTTGTACCAGCAATTGTATGGCATAGAAAACCACAATAAACTTTCCACTAAATACCCGAATTATCAAGCGATGACCTATGAAAGCATTGACAGTCTAATTTACAATGACAGTATTATCAAGTACAATCTAATTTTTGCACTAAATGTATGTTCACATAAAATATTTTCCATTCAATAGGTGCTGGTATGTGCCACCATGGGCCTACAAGTCTCATCTCCGCCCATGCCAAACACTGATGCTGCTTTCATGCTAATAATCCTAGGAACATACATCATATTGATTCCAGGAATATTAATAGGATACCTTACAGGAGAAATGATTCCATGGAGGATAGTAAGTGAGACTAAAGCAAAATATGTATTAGGTTCCTAAAACAAGAATGTAAACTTAAAATCAAGATTACTTCCCATTAACTATGTTTAAAGATCAAAAATGAGTCCTGAGTAATCTCATTTTTGTCAAGGCGAGGGTAATTGGTAGTGCAGATACAGTGGAGAGTAAGCTACATGTTATGAGGTGAGTTGCTCAGATATGGAAAAATGCTTACTCAGAGAGTTGCCAGAATGAGGGAGGCCTGGCATTTAAGAGAGCGATTAGAGCAGCACACACATCATTACAGAGATGACATTGGCTATTAATAACTCCACAATGTAGAAAAGGAGAAACTGCACAACATAGCCAACACAATATGAAGATTTTGGAATGTAGGCTTTCACAGCGAGTTTCATTGATGTCAACGGCTTTCAGGAGCAGCTGCATATTGCCGTTTTGCAAAAGCTCGCTCGCATGACGAAGCGCAATGCGCAGCTGCTCCCGAAAGCCGTCGACATCACAATATCAAGATGATAGCTTCAGAATTACAGCAATGGTTTGAATGAAGCAGGTTCTTAGAAAAGAATATGGTACATGAAACCTTTTTACATTCCTGCACTCAGTCAACCAACTCTATCCCTGCCAAATAAATGTGAAAAGAACTTTATTAATTGTGCTCAACTAGGTAAACTTCACTTCAATCTGATTTGATGTGTCAAGTACTGACACAGTACATGCCTGTCAAAATAAATCAATTTTTAAAAAATTTTAAAAGGTGAAGTATTAATTTGGAAATGAAAATTTCTGTACATCAAGACAAGTTGATAACAATTAGTACTACTTTCAGTGCACACATACAATACAGCTCACCATATCAATATGTAATTATAAAATCACCTTCAAAAATGACCTTTTTTGTTGACGTTGCAATTCTCCACCAAAAACTGGTATGAACCAACCAATAACATAGATGAACCATTACAGCTTGCAATCACTTGACCTTTAAGATTATGTAAGTACTCTAACTCAAATATTTTTTTTCACAGGATTTATTCTTCACTATAATTGGGATAGCTACTTTCGTGGCAGCAGGTGAAGCTGCAGAGAGAAATTATCTTGAGTGTATATATGATCAAGACTCTAACATTGTAGACTTTCTAGTCATACCAGGAACTTGGTTAATGGTGATAATTCTATTTATAGACTCCATAATGATCTACTTGAATATTCCAAGGGAAAATCACAATCTTGATACAACTGGTTTGGTCAATTTTTCATGAAATTTACATGACATATAACACTATCAAAACAAAGTAATTTTTACAGATTTGTAAAATGTAAAGGCTGTGAGAATATATGCTGCAGATTGAGTTATTTATGTACCATTTATATAATTTGCATCAATTTTACATGCCTGTGGCATCACTGATGCCTTTGATTAACAATAATAATTTTATTTATCCATGATATCTTTGATTTAATTTATGAAAATAGCCCTTACAACTCTTTGAACTATCAGCAGGTACATATTTCATTTACACGATCAGTCAAGCCTCATTTAAGTTGTAAAGAGCATAATATATTGTCATATGTATTACCATGACTTAACCCTTTCAGCGCCAGCCTATTCTGTTTGATATGCTGAAGAATGCCAAGGCTTTTTTTGGCTAATATGTAGGCTTGCGCTTAAAAATTTACATAAAGACTAATATGCATTTTAAGAAACTTTTTTTTAATTTCCTCCCAAAACTTACGGGTATGTTAAAGCATGTCCGATTCTAAAAATAGTTACCAAAGCTACATGAAGCACAATAAATAAAAGGTGAGAGTTTAAAAAAACCCGGCTGATAGATTGGCCCTTTTGCACTCTTCGCACATACCTCCCGGGCCGATGGATCGGGCCACTGGCACTAACGTAAAAGGTTTAATACACAAATACCAAGAGCAGGTAAGTTTGTAATGAGGGACATACTGGACGATCATGATTATGCTCCACATATTGAAAAGTGTATTGAGCACACAAAGAATAGCAGACGTTATTGTGTTATTTCAATGCGATGACATGGTCTAGTGATATACATAAAAACATGATTGACTGGTGAGTAAAATTGTACAAAAGCAATGACTATTTCAATTAAATAAATGCAAAGAAAGCATGGTGAGGAAATCAGATCAAAACTTAGGGCATACTATGAAAATGATCATGAATATAGTCTCTATTGATTGCCTTACTAAGCTTTCCCCAACACTAATACAGTGGAGCCTCAATCATCAATCCACAGTTCATTGGATTATCCATGCATCATTTACCTAGCCAGTCCACCCAAACACTATCCATTTCCTCTGTTCTCCTCTTGTTATCCTTCTCCACCTAAAAAAGGCTATGCATATTTTTAATGCTATTGGGACCAAAAGATGCAGAGAAAGCATGATACAGATACCAAAGCTATTGTAGCTGATAAATTGATCATGCATAGATTATATTTTTTTTATTTTATGAGGATCTAAAATAGTGGAAATATTGACTTCAAAGTGTTCTGTTATCCCATTTCAAAGCATAGTAACTGAATATCTTTGAATTTCAAAGGTGCATTCATCTTACAAATTGAACCATTTCCACATTCATTCTTTGAACAAGAATTGTGACATGTTTTAAAGGTATAATTATGTCTTAGCACTCACAGACCATGTTCACTAAGACAACAGGAAAACTTGCAAATGTATCTCATTTGAGTTTAGCGCCAATCCTTGCAATTAGCGTAAATTTCATTAATAGTAATATGTATGGATAGGTCAAGTTTGTGGTCCACAGGCAGAAACCAGTTTCTGAACTGGACGAGTCTATTTCCTCAAACAGTCTGCTCACAGAGGTTAGGGTGAACGGACTCATTTAGTACATATTGTGAAATGGTCAAATTAGGTTAAAGCTTTTTATTCATTAAGTTTTTACTATTGTATTTTATAAACAGGCACGGTTATATATTTGATTTCAGATTTCAAGTGATTAGTTTTCCATAGTTGTATTTGTTGTAATTCGTTCTTTGGGGAGAGATCATTGAGGATCGAACACTCTTTCAAGGTATGGTTTCTTCTGCAAATCGTTCAATTACTATTTAACGAGATTTCTCTGCAAATGGGTGAATACCAATAAACAATGTGTCCATTGACAATGAGTAGATCAAAATAAACAGACACAAGCATCAGTTGAATTTGCGGTAATTTCCTTTCAATTCCGTGACTCACTAGGCATTCATCTCTCCTAAACTGTTGGCTACTCTGACGTCCGTCATACCTTTTCCCTCAAACTCCAAGGAATCGAACGACCACAGCCTTCCCCTTCCCTAAACTTCTGCACATTTGCGGGCCATAAACTTTCAAAAGGCTTATAAGAGGATACCTCTAGGGCAGGGGTCAGATACTTTTGAGACAGAAGACTCAAATTTCCCACTCCCACTTAATTATGAATTCACGGTTTTTTCAGGTTTTCAGTCTAAATTTCATCAAATTCATGGTCTCTTAATAAGCCATTTTAGGCAGAAATATTGATCACGTAACAATCACCGGCCGGGCGCTAACTAAAAATTTAACAAGCACGATAGATGCCGGGAATACAAACGCAGCAATGAAAGTTCTCTTAGGACGTCACCTATCACCAGCAAAATTCAGGGCCAGCTAAAGGTTGTGAGTGGGAAAATGGGGGGTGGCACGGAAGTGAAGAGGAGTCTCATTTCTCGCCAGGGTTAATGATCACTTTGGCTAACGGTCTTCAGCCTTAAGGTCTGTGTGTCGTCATGGCACACAGACCAATAATAGGGTGGTTTCCTATTATTTTTTTATTGCCTAAATCGAAAGATTATTACTCCTGGAGTACGTATTTCACGCTTTTAGATTTTTAAATGACGATATCTATTTTTCGCGATTAAATGAAAAGTGAAAATTTTCAAGCGCGCGAAAACGCGACGCTTAAGTATGAATGTCGGGAAGTCTCTCCGCGTGACGTATTTCTGGTTCCCCCTCCCGCCCTGCGAGGTGACCTTGAGGCGAGGCTTAGCTCTGATACGACGCAGGCTGCTAGCGGCTAGCCTAGTACCCTGCTGGCTGGTAGCGCTTGGCTTAAATAAGGATTATTAATAACTTATCAAACGAGGAAAACTTTCCGACCTTAGCCAGTTTTAATAAGTGATTGTTAAGACATGTTTCCCTGAGCTCTGCGCCTCATGCATGCAATGGTAACCTCAGACGACGTATAACTCCTATCTTCTCGTATAGAAACTAGGTCCCTGTGACGTCACGTGGAGTGGCATCGCATGGGCGCCAATCTGGCCCTTTTCAAATGAGGATAAAAATGGACCATTGCCATTCGTCTAACCCGGTATTTCTAAAACAAAATAATTTGTATATTATGAATACACTAATGGTGGGTAACGAATCGCAATCAATGCCTTTCGTTTTCTTTGATGAAGGATACCACCCTATTGCACTTCGAATACACGTGTGCAGATAAATGCGTGGACAGAGTCTGTGAGTGATTGACCTTGAAACATGATCGACATATCGATTTTACTTTTCATCTGTCAATCGTATTTCTACAATCAAGATAGAGATTTTTAAGTTTTTATGACGAATTCACAGCTTTTTCCAGGTTTTTTCACGGTAGAAGAAATTCTCGGCTTATTCACGGTTTTAAGGTTTTCACAGTCGAGTGGGATCTCTGAAATGATGAAAATACAAGGGTTGCCCAAGAAGTAATGCACCACAATTGTTTACTCAGCCGACAACAATGGTGGGAATGCTAAACGTCACACGTGCATCATATGAACAGACTTATAAAAAATATTGGGGGGGCCCATATCGGAGGTCTTGCTCCGGGAAGAGGTTAAATTCAAAGTGTGTCGCAGCACCGAAACACTATCATGATTCACACCACTATTTTTCAGCTAACTTGCCTTCTACCGTATTAAATATTCGTTTAAACTCATTACTGAATGTATTTTAAAAGGTAACTATCGTCAAAGATGGGCAAAATAATTACTGATATATTTTTGTGATTTAACAAAGTATAATACATATAACTTAATTATTTTCTTGAATTATTGAGGGGGCTCGGCCCCCCCAAACGAATCTTTGAGGGGGCTCGGGCCCCCTCAGGCCCCATGGAGTCGGCGCCACTGCATATGAAGTTTCATGAATGCCAGCACAAAATTTCCTGCACCTAGAACAGATAGCATTGCTGCAGGACCGTTTCAAAATGGCATCTGTAAGCGATGTATGCTTCAAACAGTATGCCATCATTTAGTTTCTCACTGCAGAGAAAGAAAATGTAGGAAATAATTTAAAAAGTTTGAGAAAGTTTAGTGGAGTATCTGCTGTCAATAGGAGTACAATTAGTCACTGGGCTCAGCAGACGAGGCCATCAGAAGGCGGTTCAGTGGTGCTATAAGATTTGCAGCGGTCGGGGACCAGAACAAGCAGTAGTAACATCAAGGAAAACATGCCCTTGTTTTGCACTGGAGGAAGGCCTTAGAACGGGATGGAGATTACATGGAAAAATAGGATGTGCAGTTGAAACATCAATCTTTCATGTGTGCAATTCTCATTATGTGCAATGAATAAATGTCAAAGGAAAAAAATATGGTGCATTACTTTCTGGGCAATCCTCGCACAATTTGAGTCCCATATTCATTTCTGATTACATGCAGTACCATTGTGAAAAAATGCCTTCCTAGGCAGAAAATTAATTCATATTAATTAAGAGAATAATTCTCAAGCCCCACCTAATATCACAACTGTTAGATTCAGACAACCAAGCAGTGAAAGTCATGATACGGCAAATGCATGCAAGGGCTTATCATACAGAACAAAATACAGGAGAAAAAGATCACTGCATCCATCATGCTAAAACTTCTCCAGAATGAAACTCATCAGACTGAAAAAAATTCAGAAAGTTGCATATATGTGTATAAATTTCATAACGAAGTCAAATTCTGGTAGTCATAATAGCAATTCACCACAAGGCACCATCTCAAAAATACTATATCTATCTGAATCCACCCATACAGAAATAGGTTTATGTATATTAAAATGTAAAATGTTTTGGTAAATACAGTGTAGGGTAGTTAGAAAACGTCACATGCCGATAAATTCTTCTTAATTCTAAATATAGAAATGAAAAATATTTATAAGCAGCAATAACTTATATGTATATCCAAAGCAGTATAGTCTCAGTCAGTCTCTCTGTAAAGGATGATGTTGAGACGAAAAACTGTCAGCAAGCTCAGGGTTATCATTGATATCAATACAAATTTGCATTTGCTTGTTTGGTATTGTTTTGGGGATCATGACCACAGGCTAAAATTCCTAGGTTACCAAAACAAAAATATCAAACTCTTGGAATATTTCTCATTGCTCTCAGCACTAAAAACTTATCCAAAGTTTAAAGGATAATTTTTACAAAAAATACACAAAAGTTTAAACTGTGGTCACTTTTCCAGCATTATTTCTGCAAGGAAGAGCCGTCAATAAGAAATTATGGACTAAATCAATGAACATTCATATTTATTGGCATAAACGTAGGAAAACATCAAGTTTCTGAGCATAATAGTAGCTTCACATTATTGTTACATTAATAAGAATACTGATGCTTACATAAAATGAATTCATGTCACAACAAATGTGAAAATCAATGTAACAGTACTTGGAAACATAGTCATAGTACCGTTTACCATACAGGATTAAACTGGGTTACCTTAACAAATATCAAATCAAATCATAGCTATCCAAATTAATCAAACTTTAACACAAATTCCTTATTGTGTCTCATGATGGGTTTACTTTTGATTACATGGCTCTTTGATGGTAGACATTTAAAAATAAGACTGACAAAATTATTATTTATGATTATTATTATTGTCAATAAATAAAATAAAATCAAACCTAAACTGATTTCAAAACTTTAGACATTAGGCGATATTGAAAATTATTATTGGCTTCACAAAGTATTACACTGATTATAACTTGTATTTGAAGCTGAAGCACTGAATGATTAAATAAGGACCTTCCTTAATGATCATAAATTCCTTCTTAATTATTTTTACTTAAGAGAAACTGCAAAACGCATGCCAAGATAAGATGGAATTACAAGCATCTTTATTAAAACCGATTGTGGATCAAACTATAATATTAACTCACTTTAAAAGGCATAATTAACTTACTAGAAATATATATTTTCCATAATGCACTTGAATTATCCTTCATAAATCAAATGCAGCAAGCAAGTTTGATTAAAAAGCTTATTACTGCAATGTACCCATCCACATATGACCATAATACTACATTAGTGAGTGAATAGCCAAGGCTAACTCTTGAAACGTTTCATGGCAGCCAAGAAAACTAACTTTGCAATAAAACATCATGCTGCCATTAATTAAAATTACCATTCAGCCTATGGCAATGATTCACAGCTCAAAAGTACCTAGAAAACATTTTGGTTCAGGAAAATAGTTAATGCTTGCATAACAAATCAGGTTCCAAATTGGTTTCTCCAATTACCAAAGACTCTGGAAAGGATAAAGGTTTAAGACAATATTATTTATCATGGTAGTGATTTACTGTGATTACGATTAGCACTACATTCTTTTTAATAATTTTAACAAGTACTAATTTATCTAAACACTCAGGACAAGAATCAAAATTTATACATCTAACAAATTGACAACTGAATTAACACCTTAATTAAGTATACCAGGACTAGCCACAGAGAAAATGATCTTTTCTCCGTGGAATTTTCGCACAATGAATGAACATCAGATAAATAAGGATCACAATAAGAATGAAAATCCCACATTTACAGCATTATTACATGATTGGGTACATATGGAGGAGCCATGAAATGGAGAAATTTTTCTCAGCATATTGCACCAACACTGTATAAAGTGATAATCAATTTCCCTAAGATTTCCAGGAAGATTGCTTTGTTTTTAAAGGTACTATCCAATATTATATCAGCAGTGTGTGGTTCTTTGAAGACAGCAACAATAAAAATGCAATATTTTATCCACTTAAGTGGAAAGTTCTAAAAGCTTCTTTAAATTTGCTTTAATTTTTTAAAACTAAGTGTAACAAACTCATGGCAACTATCCAAATGTACACTAGAAAAAAACAATATAAAATATCATTGTCTGCAGATAAAATTAAAGGTAATTTTTTAATATCTTAAATATAATCAAATTAGGCTATGTTCCTCATGTAGTAGAATTTGCTGGCCACAGAAAGTTGTTAAGTCATAATAATGATGCGTAACTTTTGAAACTCTCTCAAAAGATATTTTTTCACATGCAGGTTATGACTTGAAGTGAAAACTTCAGTATTTTTGTGACACTTCATTTTTTCATAGGGGTTGTTTCATTTACTATCACTCAAGAAGATACTTTACTGCAGCCTTGATTTGACAGAGCACATCAAAATACAGATAGTACGTGAATCCAAGTTAATTGATGAATATACCACTAATATCAGGTCCAAGGAGGGCTATAAACAGAGATAGAACAAAATACAGTACACTTGGTTCAGTTTTTTTTCTCAAAATGACGAGTATTCGGGCCATATTTCAGGAGTGAAAAGTAAAAATATGTACTTAGTCCAAATATGCTCACAAGTCCTAATAGCCATTTATATGATGGTTAATCTGTGTTCGCCAGCCATTTAATAGAGGGACATTAATCAGATTTAGCCTGTTAGCTTTTACATGTGCACGTCAAGGGAGCACATGTAATTTTTAAGAATTTTAGAAATCATATCTCATCAGAATATGCATGGCAATACTGTTTTGAATGAATTAATCTGGTGTTCCACCTCCTTCCCTATGCTCTTAGCAATGGTTGCCCTACCTCCAACCCCACAGTCCTTGAGCCTCACGTCACAACTTGTTTATCCCTACCCTTTCTCCATTTTTTGACCTCAACCTCCTAATTACTCACTACTCAACAATAGTTTCCCTTTTTATAAATCCAGCATACATTCCCATTTTAGCAGTTTTTTTCAAATGAAATATTATATGGCACCCTTGAAAAAGCTGAAATCCAGACAATGCCTTAAATAGTTATGAATTATGTGAAATGATATGTTTTCATAGTCAAAATTTCATTATGATTGCAACAAGTAAACATGGCAACAATTGTTTTACTCTGTTTAGAGTGTTTGTTAGGTAAAAAAAAATAAGAAATTAAATATGACGAATGAAACCCTCACAATTAAGTAACATAATGCATTGCATTTTACGTAACATGGTGTCAACAGATGAAGTTAAGAGTGAAATTGCATGAATTCATTAAGTTACAAGGGACCTATATCATCTGGAAATTTCCTATAACAGTCTGATACACACATCAAATTGTCAGACGAAAGCCCTAATCTCCTCCAGTCAGATGAAACTATTTTTAACAGAATTTACATGAAAATGATGTGTGATACAGGATGAGGCTCAGGGTCATTAATGGGCAGAATACAGTTAGTTTCCTCATCTAGTTGTAATTTATCTTTAGAATTATTCCAATGCTGGCCAGGAAAATCATAGAAATATCAGAGTTAAAAATTAGGACTGAACAACATGGAAATGTCAGGGTAAATAAGTTTAGATGAGATATATTCAACGGTGCTCGGCGAGATGTTGTGGAACATAATGATACAATGAAGAGCAAACTTAGTGCATGTCGCTGAAACGCATCGTACCCAATAAAATTACTGTGGACATGCACTAAGTTTGCTCTACATTTATCATTGGTTTAGATGAGGTTTTCAACACTAGGTGTAGATGAAAGTGACACAGATTTTGTCAACCATAGCCATAACCAAGAAGCCCATAACCAACCATTCTTGATAACCATAGTAAAGAAAAATTTCAGAGGCACAGCAATGGGCAAGGAGAGAATTTTGCAGCCTTCTGGCTGGGCAGCATTGGTTACTGCCCACTTAATGATTGACTTTATTTCTGCTGTTAAAAGAACAGTTGGACTATACTGCACAATATTCTTTAATGCATTTTCCTAATTATAAAAAAATACCTCTGACATCTTTGTCAATGGTTTAGTATCAGGGAAATTTTAAACAATGACACTGGAAATCAGGGAAAAATTGGGAAAATTGATTATGGGATGTAGGTGTGAACCTAGTGAACTAATGGATTTCAACTAAAATCCTTGATGTTTCAAGTAACTGTGTATTTTTTAGATAATTAAAGACATTATGTGGCTTTTCCTTTGAAACACAATTAATTGTTGATTATTAAAAGATAAATCCTGTCTGTTGAAAAAGTTCAATATTTCAGTGATGGTTAAGACGAGCAATACAAGAATTGCAAAATATATATCACTGTCATCTACACCTAGTTTTGAAAACCTAATATAAAATTTCAGTAAAACAGAAGAGTGAAAAAATATGGTACAAATAAATGAAAAATTCTTAAGTAGGCCATCTATAAAATATCAATATTTTTTTAACACTAGTTATACCAATGGTGATGAATGTGACCTTTAAGTAAATTTCATCCATTCTTTTGGACCTGCAACATAATATTACAGGCAGTGACGACATGGCAAAATTAGCAGTGCCAGAACGTACTTTCCTTAACTTTAAAAAAAAAGTTAAATATTACTCTGCGTTTTTTTTTATTGCAAGTTATTATTTACATTTATTACATTTTTTGTTTTGGCTACAAATGTATGTATAAGAAATTTTGAAACAACTAAATTGATGAAGTGTTATTTGACTGTATTATGTCTTCTGTTGGCAGACATATTAAAAGGAAAATCTTTAAATTGCCCTTGGTGAGATAAAATTACAAAAATATTGTTCATTTATTAAATACAAAAAGAATAAACTGAGAAGAGTATGGAAGAAACACAAGATCTGTGGAATGATAAGAAAATTGGACAAAAGCTTACATGTACTATTTAACCATATGCACTCCAGCATTGACAATAGTTTCCTATTATTTTTTAGTTGCCTAAATCAAAAGATTATTACTCCTGGGGTATGTATTTCACCCTTTTAGATTTTTAAATGACGATATCTATTTTTCGCGATTAAATGAAATGTGAAAATTTTCAAGCGCGCGAAAACACGACGGCTAAGTATGAATGCTGGGAAAACTCCCGTGTGACAGATTCCCGCTGCCACAAGTGAGGTGACCTTGAGGCGAGGCTTTGAGCGCTGATACGACGCAGGATGCTAGCAGGTAGCAGAGTACCCTGCTAGCTGGTAGTGCTTGGATTATATAAGGATTATTAATACCTTATCAAACGAAGAAAACTTTCCGACCTTAGCCAGTTTTAATAGGTGATTATTAAGACATGTTTCCTTGAGCTCTGTGCCTCATGCATGCATTGGTAACCTCAGATGATGTAAAACTCCTATCTACTCATATAGAAACTAGGTCCCTGTGACGTCACGTGGAGTGGCATCGCATGGGCGCCAATCTGGCCTTTTTCAAATGAGGATAAAATTGACCTTGCCATTCGTCTAAACCGGTATTTCTAAAACCAAATAATTTGTGTATTATGAATACAGTAATTGTGGGTAACGAATCGCAATCAAAGCCTTTTGTTTTCTTTGATGAAGGAAACTACCCTATTGTGGAAGAGATGAGATGGTGATTGCTGATGCTCACTGGGTATCTAGTGCATGGGCGGTTTTAAATGTTTCAACTACATTATAATACCAATAACTGGGGGAATCTGACAACATTACCAAAGTCATTACTATAATTATTAACATTAAATACAGATTTGCATATTTTTTTGGCTTTCAGAGACATATTGCAATTGCTAGTAGCTGCTTTATTCAACCCAGTAAAAAAAATCAGCCATGGGAAATCTGGCAACACATAGATTTTCAACATACAATAAGAATTCTATGGCCAGTAACGTAGAGGTAAAATAGGAAGCCAAGTAAAGGGTTATAGCTCAGGAAAGACCGAATAGGATTGTAATTAAATTATAAGATGCAAATATTTAGGCTATCAATGAAAGTATAACTTAGAAGTAAGTTACATCACGAAAAAATAACTTAAGAGAAATATTATAATAAAAAAAAGATTTCCTCTTGCCGGTGCCAGCAGAAAAGGGTTAAAATAGGTTAAACAGAATGATAGAATGGTTTTCAACGAAAGGAAAAGATGAAAAATGAAAACATAGTGAGATTCACCAGGTATAACATGGACAGATTCTGAGTTCTTGAGACTTTCTTCAATACTATTCCTAGGGTGCTGAAATTAAAAGGTTCTAACAAAGTCATTTTTACAGCCAAAATAAAAATAAATTCAAAGGTCACCCAAACTACTGACTCTGTGAAAGGTGACAAAATGATACTATATGAGATACAATTGATGGAAAATAGTGTTTCAGAATGTAAAAACGAATCTACTGCTCATGAAATAGTATTTATGCATAACATAAAGAATTGCGGAGAAAAGTTGGGTTCATATAGTACACAAAAATTCAAGTCATAATATCAGACTGAGGTGGATTAAAATCAAGAAAAATTACAGAATAAAACCACTACAACTGCTAACTAAATATGAGGACACAACTGTAGACCTGAAAGTTCAACAAAGTAAAAGTGGCAAATAGGTAGTTTCCTTCATCAAAGAAAACAAAGTGCATTGATTGCGATTCGTTACCCACAATTACTGTATTCATAATATACAAATTATTTGGTTTTAGAAATACCGGTTTAGACGAATGGCAAGGTCAATTTTATCCTCATTTGAAAAAGGCCAGATTGGCGCCCATGCGATGCCACTCCACGTGACGTCACAGGGACCTAGATTCTATACGAGTAGATAGGAGTTTTACATCTTCTGAGATTACCAATGCATGCATGAGGCACAGAGCTCAGGGAAACATGTCTTAATAATCACCTATTAAAACTGGCTAAGGTCTGAAAGTTTTCTTCGTTTGATAAGGTATTAATAATCCTTATTTAAGCCAAGCGCTACCAGCTAGCAGGGTACTCTGCTACCTGCTAGCAGCCTGCATCATAGCAGTGTTCATAGCCTTGCACCAAGGTGGCCTCGCACAGGGGCAGCCAGAACCAGAATGATATCACTTGGGCTTTTCCCGGCATTCATACTTAGACATCGCATTTTCGTGCGCTTGAAAATGTTCACTATTCATGTAAACGCAAAAAGTAGATATTGTCATTTAAAAATCTAAAAGCGTGAAATACGTACTCCAGGAGTAATAATCTTTCAATTTAGGCAATAAAATAATAATAGGAAACCACCCTATTAAAAAAGGCTAACAGATCTAAAGATTTAATTGATAATTTTACAAGACTGCACCAAATTAAACTTGAAAATTCTGTAATTAAAAATGTAATCAATAAATATGATTGAGAATTAAAAAATTATTTCTTGATGATGTATAAAAAATAAGCATGTTTGAATAAACATGTAAGAATTTCATACTACCCCATGAGTCCATGAGTATTACATGACTATAAGTGTGTTTAACTCTCATGCTAAGAATCATTAAAAGGAACACATTAGCTATTCCAAAGGTTTATCATGTACATGAAATAAGGAATATTAAAGCTACATAAAAAACAGCACTGCATCACTTACAACAGTAACAATAACTTGTGAGCCATTAAAATCGTATTCATTTATATTCTTTTTTAAAGGGGGTCCCGAGGTTGAACAATAAGGGAATACTTAACAAAAGCAAACACTAACTCTAAGGTTACGTAACAGTTTATTCCACACATACTTACGAAGAATAGCATTCATGTCTTACATTCAGTTAGTGAGAAAATTAAATACTGAGAATGATAAAGATGATAAAGTTGGAAATAATTGAACGAAGTTAGTCCAATATACATGTCTTAAAAGGAGTGAATATATTTGAGTACACCACAGATTAGGCTTTCACCAAACTAAGAGCTAAGAGAGAGGATGAAGTATAAATATCAACCTTGAAATACATCTTACAACTAGTCAGAAAATTATCCAATCCCAGAATAAGATAAATTCTAGAATAGGAATCTAGAATCTCATTAGTGGATGCAAAGCGAGCATGAGGATGTGGGTAGAATGAAAGCGTGTCATCTATGGATAAGAACAATAAAATCTAAGTAACAACAAAAACCAGAAACATAGAACATTGGAAGCAATTAAGATGAAGAAAATATTTGAAAAGAATCACCAATTTCAGATTTCATCAGATAAGACACATGGGAAAAATGAGACAAGGAAAACTTCCAATAATAAAAAAAGATAATTCCCATTATTATAGAACAATTCCCAACTACTCATGTAAAAGGTTTGGATTCTACATTTAAAAAATGGGAACAGATCCTTTCAACTTAAACAGGGTACTCAAACGTATCATTTATGGAAATATTCTTTCGGTCTATAAATTAGCCATAAGATTATTGCACCAAGTTATGTAACAGACAATTATCTACCACATGGCATTTAAATTATATTTCTATGCACTATTGCTTAACATGCAGGTACATACATTGAGAAATACTCTGTTATACTGGGTATTTGTTCAAAAGTAAACAGAATATTCACCAAATCCCAGGTATTGAAGAAGCCATGCCTACCCAAAAGTGGGTATATAGATAGTTGAACACCTATATTCTAGCTGCCTATGAATAACGAACTTATAAAAAATTTACTGACCTTTTGCCAAAGAAGAGTTAAGTATCGGAGGAATCTGTTGATAGTATCCAAACATTTGGGCCTGACAGGCAGTAAACATGATTTGCTGAAGACTGAAGTTTGTAGCAGGTACAAAATTTCGAGGGATCAACATGACATGGTTAACATTTTGATTGCTAAGAAAATTCACAGCAGCCACTGAATTTGTATTTTTCAAATCGGTAGTAAATGCGACAGTACCATTGTGACTAGAGTTGGCAGGAGTGAATGGCATAATGTGCCCATTTTGTTGTAATTCAAGGAAATTATCACAATTCATCTCCTTTAAGCTGCCATCCCTGAAACATAATGATGAAGTGTCAGTCCCGGCCCCCAACCTTGTTTGTGCAGGCGGTAAACAATTACTATCGTTGAATTTGGATCTGCCATCCACCTTGCTCTTTGAGTCAACAGAATTACGTTTCTCTCTGGCCTTCGAAGAAGTGCCCTGAAATAATTGAAATTTATAATAATTAGAAATTGATACCTCAAAAATATCACGTCAGGACACTAATTCTTACTTGGATATTTCGCTTCGTTCCAAGATTTGCGTGGTGCTCGACTCCACTCTTCAGTGATTTCCCATTTCTTTCTAATATGTTCGCAGCCAACCGTCGAAGTGTGAACTAAACTTCGCACGCACTGTCATAAAATTATTTCTAATCTGCGACCGATGTGTTAAAAAATATCCCTACCTTTTCTCCACGAGCGAGGTACAACCACAGCTTTCTCCAGGTGGAAAATTTCTTCATATCACTGAAAATGTACTGCATTTCCTTAGATGCATAACGAGTAGAAAGCGGTGATCTGTAGTTGCAGAATTCATTTCCAGCTACGTATCCTGGATCCATTGCAAAACTTCGAAATTAACGTTAAAATCACGTAAAAGGTACAACGTGAACAGCAACTACTCCAACCACTAACTCAAAAGAACCGAAAGGGAGGCAAAACAGTTGAGTGACGAAATTCGCCTACGTCAGTAAACTTTCTGCATCACATTTTAAAAGGTTATCACGAACGACCTCAATGCACCCTACTGCTTCTTCCATCAATAAATGCTAATACCATATCTTGGAACGAAGCGAAATCAATTTCCGAGAGTTACAAAACCAATAAATTTCATACTACGCATAACAGAATGCAGTCACAACCACAAATGATTCACACAAATAAAAGAAAGATTAAGGTATGAAGTACTAACCTGATAGGATTTTTTTTCCCACTTTTGATCTTCTCCAAACGGATTGGCCCAATCTACTACCACTCTTATTCCTCTGAACCGCATTTTCTGCGGGACCAATACCCTCCGCGCCATAGCAGCTGCTCTGTGCGTCTCATACTCAACTAGGGCATATTTCTTCGGCCTCTGAAAGGGGTTGCTAGATCTTGATGGGTGCAGGGTGACTCGAGAAACACCAGGAGTCATGCAATTCAGCGTAACTGTAATTTCTTCCTCAGTGACATCTATATCCAGTCCTCCAATGAAGAGCTTGCAGTTGTTCATGGACTTGACGATGCCGAGGGTACACCCAGGTCTTATTTCATAATGATTTAGTTTTTCGATTGCTTGGCGAGCTTCCGATGGCTTCGAATACAATGCAAAACCAAATCCACGATTAGAGCCACTGAAGTCCATCATCAGACGGAATTCGTAGATAAACCCAGCCAATTCTAGGACAGGAATCAGTTCATCCTCAAAGCAATCCCGAGGGATACGGCCGACGAAAACTTCGCAGTCTTTCCCAGGTGAATCTCCGAACCAAGAGGGAGGAGGGCCGTAAGTGCGCTGGCCATTAACCTGGATAATTCGATAATTAGTCCTTTCCGAAAGGTCAATAAGCCTTCTGGTGGACATTTCCATTTTCTTCATTTGAAGGAGCAGGTTATTGTTCTCTTCTTTTTCCATTTTCTCCTGAGAAGATTCTTCCCACTGGCACAAAGCCATTCCAAACACTACGGCTGACTGCTTCTAGACGGCGTTCTTCGTCTGCTCAGCTTCAGTCCTCTGCCATTGGAGAACTATGATTGGTCGGAGAGACCAAAATTCGGGAGACTTGTGGTGGGGGTTCCAGGGGAGGGAGTGTTGGAGACGGATACTTTGTTGCGACGTTTGTGACAATACGATATCCTACCATGTAATTCGAATTTGGTGCCTTTTGACGTCGGATTACATAGGTGGTAGGGATTCTCGCCATGTGAGCTCTGAATAATACATTTTAACTTCTCAGGCAGAAAGCGAACGTATTCCTTGTGGCTAGATAAAGCTTCTTGCCGTAATTTTCACTGGAATATGGGACTGACGTATTAACAATTTTTCCGCATCTTACGTGATTATGAGTACATACATTTTAGAAATGCATTGGATCCGTATTTGTTTCCATGCCATTCATATTTTTTCATTGTCAATATCATTTTTCGGCGATTAATTTCGAAAATGGCGTCATTCATTAGCGGAGTTTAAGCTATTGAATTACTTATTTGACTACTTCTTAGAAGAAAAAAATACAGCGGGTTAATTGCTAATATTGATTCTCAAGGGCTGATTATGGATGAATACCTATACCAGCTATATCGTGAGCGCTGACGGGGCATCGTGTAAATTGTGAAGGGAACTATGGAGCAGACAATACCGACAATGCCATCCTAAACATTTCAGCAATAGTTGAGTAGGGATTGTTGAGCAACATATTCGTTGTTTACGTTCATTTCCCTCTAAACATTCCGGAAGTATTGTGAATACAAAGTATTAACCTCGTAGCTACAGAGTAGTTTCTATAAAATCGATTCAAATTTGCAATTCAATAAATTGATGGCGTACTAATAAGGATGATTTTCAACTACCAAAAGACATTGTTACGAATCATTAATATGATGTTTTTAAGTACAGCAGCACCTACTCACAAGTGCAAAACCATGCTCAAAAAATCAGCAATGGTGTTAGATGAACCAGGCAATCAGGAAGGTAGAGCTGATTTTATGAATCGCGTAAGGGAAACCCGCAGCATAAAAAAGTGCCTTCATGAAATATCCAACACGCATTCGATGCTAGTACCCAGTTTTTTAAACTAGAAAAATGGAATACTTTAATCGAGATCGTGTTCGTTTTGGTGTATAGGCATCGATGGAAGGGTGTAGAAATCAGGGCAGGTTGGAAGAAAACAGGGTACATGGATAGAAACAGGACACGTCAATCTATGAAAGTAAATTCACTGTGGTTAGGAGGACCTCAGTGGAAAATTTCCTCTGAGGTGAGGACAGGAAGTGTTACTTTATAAATTTTCTGAGGTGCCTACCATGTAAATGAAACTTTATATGGGGTACCTGTAGCAAGAAAGATAATATAGTTTGTTCGTGATTCCATCACTCATTTCGAGAACCATCAATCAACCTATGAATCTCCGCAATCTCACCCGAGCTGTACTGAAAGATGTGTTCTGAAAGTTGAAGACCCGATTTTCTGTGTGGACGACAAGCTCCATCTCCAAGGTCCATGAAGACGGTTTTACAAGAGGCATACACTAGCACAATCTACCGTACGTGCCAGAGAGCATTTCTAATAGGGTAGTTTCCTTCATCTAAGAAAACGAAAGGCATCAATTGCGATTCGTTACCCACCATTAGTGAATTCATAATATATAAATTATTTGCTTGTCGAAAGCCCAGTTAAGACGAGTGCTAATGGTCAATTTTAACCTCATTTGAAAAAAGCCAGATTGGCGCCCTTGCGATGCCACTCCACGTGACGTCATGGGGACCTTGATTCGACACGAGTAGTCAGGAGTTTTACATCGTCTGAGATTACTAACGCATGCATGAGGCACAGAGCTCAGGGAACCATCTCTTAATAATCACCAATTAAAATTGCCAATGGTCGGAAAGTTTCCTTCTTTGATAGGGTATTGATAATCCTTATTTAAGCCAAGCGCTATCTGCTAGTAGGGTACTCTACACTACCGCTATGCTCGGCAGCAAGCAGCCTGCATCGTAGCGGCGTTCATAGCCTCGCACCCAGGTGGCCTCACACAGCGGCAGCCATACGTCCCACGGGCATTTCCCAGCACTCTTACTTAGCCGTCGCGGTTTCGCGCGCTTGAAAATTTTCACTTTTCATTTAATCACGAAAAATAGATATTGTCATTTTAAAATCTAAAATCGTGAAATACGTACTCCAGGAGTAATAATCTTTCGATTTAGGCAATTAAAAAAAAGGAAACTACCCTCATGCGTCGTGTAAAGCGGCGAATTGCTTGGCTGCATACGAGAATACATGCACGTGAGATGGAAATACGGCCAGTGTTCTAATTTCGGCCATGCATTCGCGCAATTACTCGCCAAAGTGAGAAAAAAATGTAGCTCTCAGTACTGCAATCATATGTCCTGTGTAAAACAGCCTGTGGACATGTTTGAACTGCTAATAGTTAAAGAGGGAAGGTCCATTTATTGAGAGAATGAGGGAATACATTCACCAGTTCATTTCGGATAGGTAAGAGAAAATAGCACGCCAAGGCGCGTCCAGACGGGATGTATACAAGCTCGGCAACACATACTTGAAGATAGCTCTCAACTCATAGCACAGCGATGATAGCCGCAAGAACTGTTCTGTTGAAGGCGAAGTCGAAGCTTTGCGTTTACGTTAACCCGAGATGGTATTTATTGCTTGGGCGATAGGGGGTGTTTTTGCTCCAGGGGACGTTCAAGTATTACATAAGCACTCCCTGCGGAGAGGAGATAACGAATTAGCTTACTATCGCAGACAAGTGAAAGGGGGCGGCGCAGCCTTGCTTACGTAAGGTAGTCTTCATTGAAGAAAGGAGTAGTGGTCGAGGTGAGCGTTCGACCAGTTCTTCGCTCAGTGTAAGTTTTCTCCACACTACACAGAAGGCTCTCACAGTGCACTTATTAATAATATTTTATAACTAAATAATTAAATTAATTTAATTTATAATTACATACTACTACGGTACTTTACGTAAAAAAATTAAACACCACGCAGAGGCAGCACCACGAAAGGGTAAGCAGTGGAGGATTTAGCGGGGTAAGAGGGTTCATGGCCCCTCCGAATTTATCATTTTATTTTATTTTTTATTCGTTGAATAGTTTTTTATCTTTATTAACGAGTAAAGGGAGTGCATGTGCAATTTTTTCTGCTCAGTGCATATGCCGCCTTATATGCTGAAAATAATATCGCGATTCCCAAATTCTAATTATAAGTTATTGAAGATAAGATCGAAATAATATCGCGATTCCCAAATTTTACTCATTACCAACCATGATTGATACCCATTAATTCACCTTTATATTACACTTGATGACAATTGTCACTCTAACAGGGGCGGATTTATCATCAAATTTAGGGGAAGGGGGTCATGGCCTTGATCCGAGGTATGTGGAGTACCACTGGGAGATACGGGCGGGCATAGACAGTAGCGCCGACTCCATGGGAACTGAGGGGGCCAGAGCCCCCCAAAAATTCTTCATGGGGGGGGGAGAAAAAGATGTCTCAGGCTTGTCAATTTTCCCCGGAGAGTCGAAGTATCGAGAGTCGAGTTTTCATGGTTCTAATGTTGACCGTCGCACGTCGCGATGATTACGGCCGGTCATTTCCACCTTCCAATTCGGCACAGGTTTAGCGCAGCTATAATTTGTGCCCCGCCGGGGGTGGCCGCGGCCCTGAATGTGCATTCTACCCTACCGCCCACCCCATAGTCCCCACCACCCCCGCCTAGTTACGCTACCGCCAGGTCCCCCAAGCACTAGCCACTCCACTGCAAGGTATTGGTTGTTTTTCAGGCATCTTTAAAATTACATTTTACATTACATAACATTGTATATCAGCACCATTGCCAGAAAAAAATGGTGAATTGAAAATATACAGTAATATATCTTTCCTTGTGCTTTAAGCCATGATGGAACTTATACACACACTATTTTTTTTAAAGTTCGTCAAAAAATTTGCGCACCACTATAATATAAAGAATCGGTAAAAAATGAATTTTTATTATTATTTATTTAAAAAATTATTTCACTAGTAAAGTCAGGGGCGGATCCAGGATTTCTTTCTGGGGGGGGAGGGTGGCACAAGCAGTGCCGTATCCAGGATTTTGCTCTGGGGGCACAAGGATACCCTGTAATGCAAAACGAACGCAATGATAACGGGGCCGTATTAAAATCTTACTTATTTTTTAAGTGTCTGGGGGGGCACGTGCCCCCGTGCACCCTCCCTAGATCCGCCTATGAGTAAAGTCACATGTTTTCAGGTAATACTGCTCTCCTAATAAATCAGTCGCCAGTTTTTACATTTCCAGAAAACATTTCTTTTCTAAGATGACTAGTTTACAGAGGATTGTTTGACTTTTGGTATAGGAGCCAAAGCGACTATTAGTCAATTTTTTAATTACTTAATAAGAATATTAATATTAGCGTCTCAGCCGCTCCATTGCTGCTATGTCACTTTGTGTACCCTGGTCTACATTTCTTGAGTTTCGCAATAAGCATGAAGCGGTCAAATATTTGTGAAATTCAGGGATATTGCGTAAGCCAAAATGGATCCATCTCTTGCAGACGGCAGCTGCAAATATCGGGTTTCCTCGCGGGTTGGTACAAGTTTCATCTCGCGCTGTTACAACGCTGTTGTATGATCGGCAGAACACCTGGCTCTTTTGCCTATTATATTACATGTTAACTTGCAACTCATGGTTCACATCACCCAATGCCACCCTCGTGGTCTCGCCTGCGCGATCCACGAAGTAAAATGATCCATTTAACTTGGGCGTCTTCCATACAAGGCCCTTTTTATTTCTATTCTAAGTTTTGAAAATTTGATCTCTGCCGCTGTAACTGAGGACTCAATTTCTCTAGTTCCCTGAGCTCGTCAAATGGGTTTCACTGTTGCTTGGCGGCAATGTTAAAATCGAAGGATGGTAGTCAAATAATGAACCAAGGGCGTACCCAGGATCACAACTAGGGGCAAACGAAGTTGTGAAATTAGTCTATGAGATTATATCCTTGAAAATATAGTTATATTTTAGTTACATATCTTATACTAATACATATCATCTTTCGTGGGTTTAAAGAAAATTTGTTGAATGCTTTCGTTTCAATTCAGTACTGACTTTGCTTAAAGACTTTTGTGATTTTTGCCTCTAGGGGTGGGCAGCTGACCCCCTCCCCCTGCCCCTCATTGGGTACGCCCGTGAAATGAACCACTCTCCCGTCCCAGGGAGTTGATTAAAAAGTATATGGAATATAGATCAAGTAATTGAATATATGGTCTTGCTCGCTTTCGCTCGCTAGGGCGAGGTAGGGGGAGGGCTCTAGCCATGGCCAACTCTAATACAGGCCGGAACATGCAATTTGGCGACAGCGCTTTACGTGACGTCAGGGGTCCTACTGCCTGGGGTCCGGTGGATCGGCCTCTCAGCTGTTGACGTTGTGTGATGTAAATACGGATGGACATCCGTTCACCCTCCCTAAAGTTAAGATAAAAACTACGGTAGGGTTGAGTTATTCGAGTGGTTGTATTTCGTATTATAACAGCTGTTTATTAAAAGTAATCGTGAGAACTAATAACAAGGCAAGGGACACGAGATTATGCACGGAAATATATTTAAGTACCGCGATCGACGACCCAGAAATTCAGACCAAGAAGGAAATACCGCTTAGATTACCGCTTAACCCATTGGTTGTTTATATAGAATAGCACCCTATAAAATTTATTGACTTAGAAAAAAGAGCGGCTTTAAAATAAACATCATTTCACCTCCCTAAATAACCTAATAAATTAACATGTTAAAAAGTAATGCGTTATTTTATAGCACCTTTCGCCACGGTATTTCAGGAGAGAAAAAAATGTATGACGTTTAACAACATTTATTTAAAATAAAAATCAGATATATACATTTTCCGGTAAATATTTCATATTGAAGAGGTCAAACAACATATCAAACAACCTCACAATGTCACAAGGCATGGCCATCAAAGCATAAATATTACTCCAGAAAGTGGAATAAATAAAAGCTGCCACAGGTTCTTAATTTCAATTTCAGCCGGAAACAACCTCCATAGATCGTGCCATTTGAAGTTCACCGATGAACCGTCACCAGCAACAGCTATCAGTTTCACAGGCACCACATTATCTGATGGAAAAATTTGATGAAAAAAACATGATTAGTACAAATGTAAGGGCTAATTAGAAAACTTTATGTGATATAACAAAAAAACTAGTCTTAACATTCTATGTATTAGACAAAAATGTGTAAAAAAATATGAAGCCATAAGGAAGATAAATATATTGCAAATCTAATATTTCTAAACACCAAGACCAGTATAATGAAATAATAATGACTTCCGAATTGGAGAAATGTCTCAACAAATAACATTATACTACCGTATAACTCAATACTGATTAAAATCAAATCAAATTTTACAAACGAAAGGAAATTATTGAATTAATCTCGATAATGGTAGCCACACCAGATTCTTAATAATTGATTATAAGACCAAATTTTCAAAGTTCACTCTAAAGGAAGTTTTAGCTGCAGAGAAAATTATTATGTTGTTCTAAATACCACATATATACATAATTTCACTCAGCACTCATGGATTTTCCAATATACCTACTGTATTGGAAGGCGGCTAGACGTCAATTTACTAAGTCTTTTCAATATGAGAACTTGTATCGTCATTTCCTCAGTAGTTCTTTCATGTTCTCACTAATTCATACAATATTCGTTCATTTCATCTCCAAGAAATAATTCATATTTAATTATTTCCACAGATTTTCATGCTTCACTGATCACAATAAGGAGTTTTACCTGCAATACAAAGATGGATTAGTTCAAAAATACCACGCATATATGATATCACTCAGTACCCTTGGATTTTCAACATACCTAGAGTATAGTACGGCAGATAAATATCAATTAAGGTACCCTTATCGATACGAGAACAAATATTGACATTTCATCAATGTTCTTTCATGTTCCACTGATTCATAAAATATTTGTTGATCTCATTTCCAAGATCTTATCTACTTATGTTCACAGGTTTTCATAGATCACTGATCACAACAAGAAGTTTTACCTGGAAGGGAAAGATGAATTAGTTCAAAATACCACTTATATATTCCATATCACTTAGTAGCAATTGATTTTCCAATGTACCTTCAGTATTAGAAGGCGGTCAGATGTCAAATTAGCATGTCTTTCGGAAATAAAGATATATATTGTCATTTCATCAGCAGTCTTTTCATGTTCCACTGATTCATACAATATTTCCTGATTTCATTTCTTAGAAGTACAACTCATCTACTTATGTTCACAGATTTTCTTGGTTCACTGATCACAATAAGAAGTTTTCAGAAGAGGAGAGGGCCTGAAACACTGTGGGAGTAGCACCAGGGGACAACTTTAGGCGATCTAACTCGTAACTTTTCACTCCACCGTTCTTATTCATGTAAGTTACTCGGTGTAGGATATCCCGATCAGCAAAATGCTTGACGCAAACTGTTGCGCTTGAAGAAAGATTCCAATCCTTCCGAGGGATATTCTTCAGCCACTTCTGTCTACTGCGTTCATCTTTGGTGAACTGGAACACAGTCACATACCCCTTGTTTTTGGTGGATAGGTAGTTTCTTCTGCAATATGCACACAACAACGCTTGGGCCCCTTTAATGAAAACAATGGAAAGTTGCATTAATAAAGATAGTTTCGCTGATCACAGAAAAAAAGCAGTGCATTCATGATAAGTTTGGAAAATATGAATAACATCAGTACCTGGAGACATATATTAACAGAGTAAACGAGAAGCCATTCGTCGTTCAATAACATACGACGTTATTATAAACACAACTACACATAGTTATTCATAAGGCACACCAAATATAGCAATCACTGTTAACCCGAGAATAATAAAATTGTAAAAACAACGCAGCATTTATATCCCGACAAATACGCCTCGTTTCATTTGTGTACTCTCAAGGTTACTTCGTGGCCGGCCGCCAACAGACGCTATGCTTTGGATGAAATACTGTTGAATATCCACTCACAACTCACTGAGAATATCTTTAAACTATTTTACTTACCGTAAGGCAAAACAAAGTACAGAAAAATAATTCTTGTTCCCCCTTTTAAACCAGTATTGTTGCACTCTCAATTCCCCACCATTTATGGCCGGCCGGCATGTGACCGCGACACTTTTGAAGTAATAAACGTGATTTTCCTCCTTCAGCTCCCAAAAATTATCTTAAAACTATTGTACGTACCTTTAGTCAATATGATATCCACAAAAGAAGTCCAGTTCTGCCTTTTTAACAAGAGATTTAATGCTTCTTCGGTTACACGGATACTCTTCACGCATAAGTCGCCATGCTCTCAAACAAACACGATAGGACCCCGGCACAGCGTTGCCAAAATTCCATGTTCCGGCCTGTTTAAAGTTGGCCATGCTCTAGCCCTTCCGGAAAAGGCCTGCAGCCTTTACTGGTCACTCTGCCAGTTCTTACAATTTTTGTTTAATAAATATGACACAACACCATATCTCCTTCCGTTTTTGAGATAAAAATTCGCAAATTAGTGAAATTGCACGATTTGGCCAACATTAAAAGCGCTGCATTCGGTATGACAATTAGTTTCTCGACGTATTACGTGCTCTAGATTCGCAAACTGACATTTAAAAAAATTGATTTTTTGACCCCCAGACGATCCCAAAAAGTAGAGGTATAGAGGCAGTTGGTAACACTGTAATAGATAAAAAATTTATTCAATTTTTCCAATGGTTTCAGACGTTTTTAGAGGATGTCGATTCTATGATTTTTTTCGTATCTCGTCTCGACTCATATTTTTTGGCATTAAGCGCCGAATTTCGGCATAGGTACCATTGGGATTACTAATAGTCAACCTTGGGCGATTTAATAAAAATATTAATATTAGCGTCTCAGCCGCTACATTGCTGCCATGTCACTTTCTGTACCGTTGTCCACATATTTTTGAGTCGACGAAATATGCATGAAGCGGTAAAATGTTTGTGAAATTCATGGATATTGCGTTAGCTGTAATGGCAGACGGCAACTGCAAATATCGGGTTTCCACGCGGGTTGGAGTAAGTTTCATCTCGCGATGTTACCATGGTGTTGTTCACTTGATAAAACACCTGGTCCTTATGCCTATCATATTACAAGCTAACTTATAAAATTTTGAAAATTGGTTTGTCCACGTATCACATGGTCTAGATTGTAAAGATGGTAGGAAAAATCGATTTTTTGACTCCCAAATGACCCCTTAAAGTAGAGGAATAGAGGCAGTCAGTTGAATTTTCAGCAGGTGAATATTTCCCTATCATATTACAAGTTAACTTCTAATATCATAAGGAAATGTGGTAGGTTTCCCTCCCGCTAACTTTCCACTAATTTGACGATTGGAATAAATTTCGTCTCAATAATGAATATATGACAGCTAACTAATGATTAACAGACAGCAATATTCAACGAATGGGATTGCTGTGTACTCAGTTTTTAGAAGGGTAAGCGCAACTGATATTTAATTGTATACAGCTCAAAAGCAGCTGGAAAAGCCAAACGGATCACAACGCTAGATATACCAGCTAAAATATGCCCATTTATGCTAACATTTCTTAAAAATGGAGTGAAATATTGGTACTCCAAGTTCTCCGGCCATTCGATTTTAACCATAATATTCGCAACATATTTGCTCATCAGTTCGAACGAATTCACTTTCATTTCGACTTCGCCGTCAACGGAACGTGCAAATCGCTGGGGTCATACATTCCGTTTGGACGCGCCTTGGCATGCTATTTTCTTCTACCTAACCAAAATGAACTGATGAATGTATTCCCTTATTCTCTCTATAAATGGACCTTGCCCCCCCAGAAAAATCCTGGATCCGCCCCTGATCGTTACGTAAGAGTTTTAAAGAAAGGCTAGTAAGAGTTGATATGGAATGTAGCGCTTTTCGATGCGGAAACATGCAAACTTAGTAGGACGAGAATATACTGGAGGCGTTCGAGATGTATGGAAAAGAATGGAAAAAGTGAGGTGGACGGTGAGGAGAAGAAACGACGAAGTGATGGACATGGTGGGTGAAGAGAGGCAGCTTCCAGATGAGATGCGGAGGATACACAAGGTTTGCATAGAGCGAGTAGTTAACGGGAAGGTGGGAAGATGAAAACTGATTTTGAGGGAAGAATGAGGGAGAGGAAGGAAGAGAAATAGGATTTTTTTAAAAGTAGAATGAAAGGGAGTAGGCTTTATTGTGAATTGAACATGGAAATCCATGGAGGAAGGGGAAACTGAGAGAATACTTTTTAAATGCTCCATGCTAATAGAATACCTTAATGGTAATATGAAAATGGATGTGTCACAAGCATGTGGATAATTTTTTCTTCATTGGCTATTGGGCTATTCTGCGGTTGTTTCTTAGCATTGATTGTTAATCTACTAAACCTTCCCTAAAAAATCTACTAAACCCTAAAAATGTACGATTTGAATAAGGTTTTATGTTTTTCTACCGCTCATTTAATCAGGAAGTTCCAAAGAAATTACCATTTACAAGTATGGCCTTTGGAGGTCACAAGACTTCGCAACACAGAGAACATCGATGGAATATGAGAGAGGGATAGCGTCGCCTCAGCGACGACCATATCCGATGGAGCACTCAGCCGTTTACTGTTACGTATGAAATGCTGTGTACCAATCAATGCTCCGAAGCAAATGAAAATTACAGGAAGAAGTAACATTCGATTCTCCTATTCATCAACAACGGAACAGCAGACATTTTAAGTTGGTTTCTCTATGATGCGTTACTTAATAATTAGCTAAAACTGATACATGTCATTATTTCCTCTAAGCGTCAGGAAAGATTGAGTAAACTAAGCGGGTACACCATTTTTTGGATAAAGACCATGTATTATCGTATCTTTTTCTCGACGAAAGGTTCAACTTAGAAAACGCCGTCGGAGGAAGGGCGTGCTCAGGACCTAAACTAGGGGGGGAGGGGGGGCAAGCCGTGGTCGTTCAAGTTGTAACATTTTAGCACAGGAAAGGTAAATGATACCAAAATTTTAAGAAAATTGTGACAGCAATTTATTAGTTTTTATTTTTATTCGCTTGGATAAATAATGATTTTCATTTTAGATCCCTGTCTTAAACTTCTCCTTTAATTTTTCCTCAAAATAAATTTTGTTCAAAACTTTCGTTTTGAAGTAAAATTATTTTCGATTCTAGGGGGGGGGGCAGCTGTCCCCTCCTGCCCCCCACTGGGTACGCCCATGCGTCGGAGCATAGCTAGATTAATGGGGGGCTCATGAATTTTTTACGAAGGGTTAGGGGCGAAATAGAAGGGATGGAATAGTAAAAGGCGAATTAATAGGGTCAAGCAATAAATGTGGTAATGAGGAAGGGAGTTCTAAACATTGGTCCCATAGGATGAGGACGAGGAGGCGCACAGGGGGAAGAAAAAAATTTAATCTATTTAATAAAATGCACTGGGTACTGATATTAGTACTGATAAAGTACTAGGTAATATATGGTGGGAAGAAAATCTCCTGGCTCCTGCGATCAATGACCACGCAAAAACTAAAAAGAAAGAAATCGCAGCAGGACGCTGAAAATATGAGTGGCTCGAAATAGTCACAGAAATATTATGGAAGAAACTTAAAAAAATAGCATGATGTATACACGTCAACAAACCTAGGTTATTTGCCAATATATGTTGATTACCACGGAAGGCCTTGGGAGAAAAGTTACCACTGACCAAAACAAGCTCTTGGTGGAAGTAATGAAATTATTAATTCGACCAACAGTAGTGTCAAGGTGATATTGTTTCCCTGAATGTTTCTGGGGCTTCGGGATATTGTAGCTTGGATAGCACCCTTGGTTATGATATGAAGGAAGCAACGAAGGTTCCGGATCTGAAATTAATTAATCTCATAAAAGCACTTCCCATATCATGAGGCCATGGATATTGAGGGAACTCGAAGGAAGAAAAGTCTCAGTACCCATCCTTGGATAATCAAAAGAATAGAGTTAGATGCGTGACGAGATGAAGGGTTTCATTATAAAGTTAGCTTCTATATACACGGTAGTGTGGCATTTGGATACATAGCTGTGAGCGTGACTGTGTTATAAACCATTTCCAGGGTACTTGAAATACGGAATTCTAAAGACACGATGGAGGGGAAATGTGTCTATCGGACGGAAAGTTTCAACGCATGAGAACATATACCACTCATCGCGGAAGCCCTTGCATAAAGTCATTCATAGCTAGTGAGTTAGCCAGACATTTAATTATATTTACAGTTTTAACGGAGCTGATGACATAATATATATCTCATTCGCATCTAGCTTATCTAGCTGAGAGAGTTTCAGAATTACAGAAGTTGATTTTGCTGGGCTATCCATGAGGCCGCGTTGCTACATAGTTTCAATAGGAAACTTCAATCAAGTAAATAAAGTGATAGAATCGATGTCATTCCCCTCATTTCAGCTCAGAGGTTCAAAAATGCATTATAATTTCGAAATGATTTTAGAAAAATTAGTAAAGGTAAGGTGAGAAATTTAACGATAAATACCAATAAATGAAGAATCTAATCTTATAAGTGGAGCCTTCGAGCATGACAAGGTCTCCTGGACTGAATAAAACGGAAAGCTCGATACCTGAATCGCAGCGGAAGTTTTTTTTAAATCCTGAAATCCATAAATTCTACAATCTTCACATCTTCTATTGGAGAGCTCTCCTTGCTGCAGTCTTTGAGCACCCCATCCTTCTCTCCTAAACGAAGGCATCCCCTTTTCTGTTCCCACGGTGTGAGCACGCGTTGGTTATTCTCGAATGAAAACATAGCGGCGGGAAAAAGGTCGCCATTATATCCCCTGACCTTCGTATCAAGTACGGAGGAGCGCGCCTCCCTTTGCTGTCGCCGCATCCGGTGTGATGACATTACGCCAGCCGCGTGTCGTCGCTCAAGATTCGATTGTTTCGCCTCTTTTCGCGCCCATTCTCATCTCGATCATCATTTTCGTGCCCCATTACCACAAAACTGTCCACTCGTCCCCGACGCTCTAAAGCTAAACGAGGCCCTGAAGGTCTCGTTCGCCTTGCGACGCTCCAAAAAATCTAGTGAAAGCTACTCAATTGCCACCATATCTCGTAAACTATTTTCTTAAATGCTACCTAATTTCCAGTTTGTTAGTAGTGAAAGTCCTCTTTTTCTTAACAATGACCTTCTTGGTGTCCATTATTCCACGTTTTTTTTCTTTTCCATGGAATCTGTCACTTTTCTCTGGTGTTCTAATTATCGTTCTGCCATGATATTTTGGAAGCATTTTAAAATTTTCACGGCATTGCGCAAAATATTAGGGCCATCGAAGTAATATTAGACTGGAAGCATCGGTCGAGAAAACGAACCGCGTCACAATATCAGTGGTGGCATAAAGTGTCAAACAAATGAAATGCCGAATTCATTTAGAGTGAGCGAACGCATTGCGATTAATTTTCCGTGAAACGTGAATAAACTCCTATTTTCCGATTGATAACTTTCACCTGCTACTAGTTCGCGGGACATAATAAAATAAGTACTATCTTTTTGGCAGTAGATTTTTTCAGAAAAATTTCCTCACTGACAATATCGTATAGATATAGTGTCCCTATCAGGATAAAACAGAAATTTAGGCTAACTGTCCCTTAATTGGACGAATTTCCCTCATTCCCAGGTTTAAAAAAGTCAGATGTCATTCTTTACTGGGTCCTTTATAGTCATGGCCTCGGTGTTTGCATCGGTTTGACTACGAAAAAAGAAGGATGAAGATCATCTTCCCTTTCAAAATCACTGCCGCTCTCTGAATACGCCTCAACACACCTTCCTCATTCCTCCTATTACTACGGACAAATGTCAGGTCATTTTCACTCACACGGAAGAATTCGTCATCTTCAACAAAAGATTTCAGAATAGCTGAAATTCGAAGAATAGAATGAAAAGTTATCTCTATGAAGCTGTGCACTAAAATAAAATTCAGTTAAATAAATTGAAGGGATATAATTTCTAATTGCATAGAAAATGAAATTATATTCAAGAATTCAAAATACTTGCGTGCAATATTATCTGCCGAACTAGTTTCTTGCTTTATAGCTTCGATAGAAGGAAGTAAATCACGAGATATACTCCTCGTCAGCTTCAATACGTTCTCATTTTTTTTAATGCAGGAGACTCAGAGAACTCCCACGAAAGGACAAGTGACCACTGCCTAGTATCACCTCTCTTCATGGAGCCTTCGGCAGTCTATTGCGGCACGCTTCCCGTGAAAACTAAGCTCGAAAGAGGTACGTGGTCAAGGCTCGAGAAATGAATGCGTCGTACGGGTTATCAGTTGGCAGGATAACAATTTAGACCATAATTGATGCTGCAGATATGAAAGGAAAACGCCCAGAATTATATCATTAAATCAAGGAGACGAATGAAAAAATATTAGCTTCTAAGTGACGACAGAAAAGTAGATGGAAGCTGGATGAACGACGAAAATTTCGGGAGGCAAGCACCGTCGCGTTATGCGGGTTGCGTTTTTACAAATTATGATCGCAAGTGTCTCCACTCCTGGGTCCCGAGGGTACGTAAATTATTTTACTGCAAGCATGTTATTAACTAAGACTTAAAGATGCGTTAGATTCCTTTTCTAGCGATAAATGACAGTTAATACTGTGAATAATTTTACTCGTGGCGACTATTGGTCACACTCCTAAGCATGTGTAGCATTATGGGATTCATGAGTGGCAAAAGCATGCTAGAATATTGCTACATCAGCAATAAGTAACCAATAAGACATATTGGGGAACATAACGAAAATTCATTAAAGTCTAGCTTCCGTTAGCTTAAAACGTAAAATTGTAATATGTACTGTAATTTAAAAGCCTGTGATGTTTCATTGCAATCAGGACGTTACACTCTCTTAATGAACCTTGTGAGCACCAAATCGGTTATGTGAGCTAAAATAATGGTCGATCTTGAAGTAAGGCGCTGATTAAAATAGCCAAGAAATTCAAAAATATATTTTTTAACCGACTCTAATGTTCTCGAAAATAAATTTCCATATCTACAGCGCTATCCACATAGCGTGTAAACATTTGCCAAAAAATAGTTAATTTGTTTTTTCATTTCATTTCTTTAAAAATGACTTTTTCCCGTCATATAAGTTTTCTGGCCGACTCCTTTTTTATCATTTTTCCATGGTGTCCATTGAAAATTTCTAAGCTAATTTAACCCATATATCAAATTTCATAAATTCTTCAAAAAAATCAATTCTTATGCTTTACGGCAATGCTGAAATCTAAAAACTATCTTCTCATAATTTTGGAAAGCCAGAAATATTAATTCTTACATTATATTTTATACATAAGTCACCAGCATGTTTAAGTTCATCATGGGATGTCATTTTATTTATATTTATTTTCATCTCCCCGTAAAGAGCACATTTGCGGCCTTTACAACGGTGAATCAACAATCAACAAAGACGGACATTCACAGACGCCCATTTCCTGTATGTGTGCAACTTATGCAGGCTAGAATCGAACCCGCGTCCTTCGATTTGGCAGGCTAGGACTTTACCCCGCCGCCACATTGAAAACGGACCACGTCAAAAAGAAAATTTTAGGGAATCTGTCTTAATCTTCCACACTCGGGGAAGCATTTGGTTATCATTTATGACATCTGTTAACAGTCAGAAATAAAATATTTTTTTATTTTTCATTCGCTTGATGAGAGAGGGTCTTCATACATTGTTCTCAAGGTCAGAGAGGACGACCCATACAATGCTATTATTTGCAAGCATCGGAAGAAATTACAAGTATTTATGATCGCTAACTTTTAGTGTATAAGTTTTCTTAAGATAACAAATCTTTTCTTAAGATATAAAATGGGTGACATGTAAACTATCATGACATTTATAAAAATAGTAACAATTTTCCATAAGAGCACAAATTGTGAGGAAATGGCTTAAAGCTACTCCTACGTTTTAACCTCTTAAAACGGAGCAACTTGCATGAAGGGAGTCGTCACATCAGTGGACGAGGCCGCTTTTAGTCGTTTTAAGTGTATCTGATTTCAGTATTTCCAAACCAATGTAATGTTGGCCAGGGGTTCACAGTTATCAACGTATATTTTTTCATTGTTCTCATTTAGCTAACGGAAGCTAGACTTAAAAGAATTTTCGTAATGTTCCTCCAACTGTCTTGTTGGTTACTTATTGCTGATGTAGCAATATTCTAGCATGCTTTTGCCATTCATGAATCCCATAATGCTACACATGCTTAAGAGTCTGACCAATAGTCGCCACGAGTAAAATTATTCACAGTATTAACGGTCATTTATTGCTAGAAAATGAATCTAACGTCTCCTTAAGTCTTAGTTAATACCATGCTTGCAGTAAAATAATTTATTCTGGTGAGATATTAGTTAAAACAGGCCTATAGCACAGCGATAATATCTATATTTTTTCCAGCTAAGAAAACCTCAAATTTCCCTTATCATTTACATAAACTTACCATCGTAAATAGAAGCTATTACCTGGAAAATTTCGCAAGATATTTCCGTGGGATCATATGGTTTTGAAGGTATGATTACCCTGTGTTGCTTCAGAATTTGAACAAAAACCTATAAATAAAAAAACAGAGCTAAATATTAAAAAAGTAAAATTAATAAAAATTATAACAAACCCGAAAAAAATTCATACGTTTCAACAAACGCTGGTACCCCCACGGAGAAAGGAGTGGGAGATGCAGAAAAACTGGGTGGGGCAGAGGGGTGTTTCTCGGCGGAGAACTCTTGAGAGGAGGGGAAAAAGGGAACAAGAAAGTTGGAGAGAGACGAACCGCCATACCACTGACGCGTGGGAGGAGCAGACGAGGAATGGGGAAGGTGTCTTCAGCGGAGTCAAAGGGCGAGGTAGAGGAGGGGGGCGGAGAAGGGAGGGGGCGCGGATAACATGGGAGACGTATGCCCGCTCACGGAAACTTTAAAGCCTTTGGAAAATCGCGGGAGGCGAGCAGAACCGCAACCAACTTCTCCCACGGAAGGAGGACCTACTGTAACTCACCACTACCACTCAGCCGTGCCTCCTTCGAGAACCTTTTTTTTAAGGGGACACGACAGTTGTGGAGAAAAGGGAAAAGAATTATTATCAGTGGTTGGCGTGGAGTGTGCGAGAGCGAGATAAGGGGTGGAGTGGGGAAGGTTCTCCGACCGCCTCCTCCCTGCCGTGCGGCAGGCAGCGGGGTCGCCACATAAGCGGTATGCTGCTGCCAACGTCGCGGTCATCAGTCGTGCAGACGTCGAAGTCTCCGATCGCCAGGGTTGACTGATCAGGATATCACCTATCTCTCGATGGCGTGTGATTTCTTCGTCATTTTCAAAGTCCTGGAACTGGTGAGTACCAAACTCTCTAATCGTGACACGCAGACGTGGTATACCTTAACAAGATTCACCCCTTTGTCCCTTGGGGCTTCAAGAGACTTGCCACGCAGACTTTAAAGAACGCACTCCCAAGAACAGGATAAAGGTTGTGATTAGGAATAACTCGAGTGAAGTCATGGAGTAAGTGCACACAGCCTAATTACGTCGTCATCTCGGTAATCATCACCACAAAGAAGTAGTAACCGATTATTAAAGTATTCTATCGATTAAGTTAGGTTTTCATGGAGTACTTAAGAAGTATTCTAGCAGTCCCCCTTCCTTCATGGACTTCCCTCTTAAATTCACAAGAAGTTCTTTTCTCTCCCTCTCTCATCCTATCTAAAAATTCTATTCACAGTAACCCATAGTAGGGTGGGTACTTTTAACTGGACATAAATACATGATCATGTTCCATTTTAGCGTATTTAAAGGATAGCATACACGAGTAAGATTTTTTCCCTCCAACCTTAAATTTGTGTTAAAGTTGTGGATACACTCGCGAGGATACATACTAGAACAAATGGTAGAAGTTCTGTAGGAACTGAAGCTATACTATAGACATGGGCGCTATCGCTCAAGTTGCTGTGCTAACATGATGCATTTCGGAAGGTGATCGTGTTCATACATTTACTAAAATTAAATAAAAGATCAACAACCTCACTTACCATTAATACATTTTGGTTCTCTCAAGTTCTTAATCGCTGATAATATAAGCTTTCCAGAATCTCATAATGGCTGCTCTTGCTCAACTTCTCATAAAACCGGAGCTGAGGCGCACAAGTCAACGGACTAATATAAAAGCCTATATTCGTTGTGAGGATCAATTTTACATGCAGTTGTTAGAAGACTCATTTATTGGCATGAGTGTATGACCAAATTACAAATGCTAAACACATAAATTAATGAAAAGGGATATGAATTTTACGTCAAAATATGATATTATTCAAAATCAATCTGTCGCTGGAAAGAATTTGTTTTTGCTATTATTGGCTGAAGTAATTGCTGCGAAAAAAATTCGACCTTAACATGGAGAATCATCTTGAGATGTATGGAGGACCAAATATTTTATCAATCAGACTATAGTATACTTACGAATAATCGAAATCATCAACTCAATGCACATTTTTTACTAGCCTGTAATTTTTGGAGCCAAATCCTAATTTTTGATCGCGAAACCTCAGCATTTGGTGTAAGTTGGTATCACTGACTTATTTTTATGTTTTTCTGAAATCATATCGGGCTAATTTAAATTTGAAGACCTTTTTAATAAATTTTATGTTTTTTTTTGTCCTATGAGTGTAACACATCACTGTACGAACTCACGATTTCTTTCGCAATATTTATTTTGCTGCATGTACAATGCATAACTTACTTTGGGGAGAGTAAGGAAGAGTTTACTCATCGAGGGAACAATAGATACTAGATGCCTTGATAGAGGGAAGAATGTTAGGACAATAAGGCAGGAGGGAGAATGGAAAAGGATTCTTGGTTAAGATGGAGGTCGGCTGATCGTATAAACGAATAATGCCACTTCACTGATTCAGAGGAAAATTTCAATGTTCCTAAAAGTAATATATTAAATTCATGTGTTGTAGTATATAGATTTCAGCGTATTCATGCGTCATTTTACATCTGAAGCTTAAAAAGTTAACTCCGATAACAACGGTAACCTATACCTTCGAAACATCGCGTCGGTGCATGTTAAAGTTTGCAACAGAATGAAAACACGTGATGAACGTCACCAGCATCCGCAGGGGAAAAATACATATCTTATAATGCAATATGGCGCATAATGACTTTTTAATTCGTCAGATTTTATACACGAGTGTGTACCATACCAACTGAGTGTTTTCACTTAATTGATGAAGTGAGAAACATGAAATCGGAAGTGTGGACCTACGTCAATGAAAAGTATTATCGATCTGCATCTTCCACGTAGGCCCTGAAACCTAGTGGATCTCATCTTACACCCCGACTCGATGGCTTGCCATCCCAAAACCTCGAAATTAAATTCCCCAAAAATAAATGACTTAGAAGTAGGGAAGACTGGGGTAATGGCGGTCAGCGGGTAATGGGGGCCACTATGATTTCGCGTTAAGTGGACAACGCAGAGTCAAACTGATAGGTGCTGTCAGCTCACGTCAGTTTATGGATATACATCTGGAGTGCTCGCCATCTTGCCAATCGTAAATTGCCTATTGGGTAAGAAAGACTGTTTTGGCGTTTCGCATTACAAGAAAGACAATAGTTTAAATGAAAATACACAGCCCTGGTAACTTTTCACTGGAAAATTATTTATTGGCGTCATTCTCCAGTGAGAATGACGCCTCAACGTCGAAACGCGTCATACCAATAAATAATTTTCTAGTGAAAAGTTAGCAGGGTTGTGTATTTTCATTTCAACACGGATTTTCACAAAGTAAAAGCCAAATCGATTGAATTCGACAATAGTTTAATTCACTATCAGCTCTAACCGTTTAAATTCCATAGGACGAGACTGATCTCACAAGAACTAGGTAAGCCATATTATTCTATCACGTAGCGTTTTATTAAGGTTTTAAGCACTGATACTTATTTATTTAGCCGTTGAATGAAAACATGCAGTTGGGGTAATGGTAGTCGCTTTGGCAACTGATCGGCATTACCCCATTTGTGCTCATATATTTTTCATTCTATGCTTCAGAAGCCCAAAAAATAATAAGTAAAACAAATAAAGCTGGTAGCGTGGAGGCGAGATCTTCAATAAAAAATTCATACGAAAACGGCTGCTATTGCTAAAAGAAAAACACAAAAAGAGAAGCAAAATAAAATGAGCAGGAAACTCTTTGAATCTGACTCTGACACTTCTATTGATGAGAAAAAGATTTGTGAAGACGAATCAGAAAATGAGTTACCTATAACGGAAATGGGTAAAGAAACCTCTATCTATTGCGAAGACACCGGAAAAGATGGAGAAATGTGGTATCGGTACACTACTTTTGCATTACGGGCACATCAAGAATGTTCCAGATGGAACACACTCCTGAGGGTAACAATCCTCTTATGTGACACGTGCTCCGGAATGTAAAATTAACTTAAGCTTCTTAAAGCTCATCAACTTATGTAAGCATTTTGGCAGTTCCTTTGAAAGTTTCAGTCTTTTTTTACCATGGAAAGATACTTTTTTTAATCATTGACTTCGTATTATGTCCATACTTCCATTTCCTTTTTTGTAATTTCTTAAATGCGGAATTATTTTATATGACAAACAAAAATATTTCAGTTTAACGTGCCTATGTCATCGAAAATCCTCATATGTACTTCTTATTTTACAACAATTTAGTAGAACATGAGATTACCGACTGCCATTACCCCAGGGTAGGGGTAATACCGGACAAAGCTGATTTTGCAATATATTTAATTTTATCAATAGCTAGGGTTAATTAGGGCTCAATTGAGGTCTGCAATAGGTAAAATATACTATATGTAAGCGATTCCACGATTGCGTTCTAAATTTAAAACAAAGTGAAGCTTTACACTCATTTTCCCATAGGTGAGCGTCATTACCCCAGTCTCCCCTACGTAGTTAACTCCCGCTCCGAAAACATTTTATACGCATTTGTGTAAGCTGCCACTCGCAGCTGGTGCCACTGTTCGTCCATCTTTGACTGATATTTTAAATATTTAATCGATTTCATTACCTTTATTTATGCGAGCTGCCTCAAATATTTCAATGGCGCAATGTTTAACATAAATCCTCCCCCCTACCTTGGGTACCTTCGGCTCGTAATAATTTGTAACCGTCATAAGCCTCAGTTTTACTAATTAAAATCTTTATCAGTTTCTTCGATTCTTTGTACCCTGTTATCAGTATTGATTGGTGGTAAAATATACTCAAAAAGCGTAAAAATACAATTTCAATGCATAAATAATGACATCTTTTGGGACAATTATTGCCTGAATTTTATCGCTCCTCCTTTAATTTTTACAGGCAACCTTAAGATCTTATAAGTGAGCATAGGTCGAAATTCAAGAAGTATGAGGGGCTGTCTCCATCAAAACCGAGAAAAAAGTTTAATTACATTACAAAACCTACCCATCTTGACTCTTTATGATACTTTACTCCGTTCGCTAGGATGATAAAATTACACTTGCATAGTGGCCTAGTTGCATCGGAAAATATTAATGAAGATCTTAGCGTGTATTTGAAGAACTGGTTGAAGGGTAAATGCGACCATAGAGGCAAGAAGAAGGGAGATCGTCGATGGATGGGACTTTTCAACACAATATGGAGCTAATACCGCCATAGCTAGAATATTACTAATCTTTAATTAACCGTACATTCACTTTTGGCTGGCTATACGACCTTCAATATTTTAGTCAAGTTGTTATCATTCATAAAATAAACTGTTTGCTTTCCCTAAAGCACCGAAGAGTGTCCTCACTCGTTACTCGTAAAGCACGCCCTAAATTCCTCCGATGAGAACTGGTAACTACGCCATAGCAGCGTCTTCTTTTTTCTAGTGTACTCAAAGATATATCACCAAGCCAGGCCTACCTTCCTTCACTGCCAGTCTGTTGAAACTGTTCGCGGGAGTTTGTGAATGTGTAGCAACTAATACTAACACCACATTGTTTCCACAGCTCGGGTGGGAACTCCGCCAGTATGCCAAGGTTACTCGACGCGCACCGTTCTCAAAGCTTCATATATAAAATTATGCGCGACCTCGGTGAAAACGAGAGATAAAGCGTTAAATTAGGGGTCATTTCTCAGGCACTGTTAGCTCAACTATTTCATAGGCGCTTGTCCCGAAGGGGGAAAAAACTGGTGTTAAGAATTAGGTAAATGGCTACTGAAAGTAGGTACTTCGCTCCATTTCACACCTCTAATCTTCTTCTCTGTAAACAGGGCAGCACTGAATAACAAAGTATATATGTAAAAGTAGAAAGTATATATATGGAATTTCAGATCAATACCACCCAAAACGCGTTACTAAATTGCATTAGCTTTTTTTCGCGGCAACGCAGTGGTCTCTTAATGGTAATCAGGAGATATTCAGGAAGAATGAATCCAGCCGACAAAGAATTAGAGAATGATGTGAAACGAATCGGAAAATTCTATGCGGTTTATCGAAGAAACGTGTTTCACATACCTAATGTATACTTTTCCTCCCTCCGAATACCCGAAACAGAAATAAAACTTCAGTTAATGTGCTATTTCTTTGATAAAAGTCTGGCTAATAATATGGCATTTGTAAGATATACGCGTTAACTATCCGTGTTGTGTTTGAGGCACGCAAGTACCGGGCCATTCAAGGGTACTAGTAATTAGTCTAATTTACTCATTTATCCTCAACCATCAATTATAATGGTTTTTTCGTATCACTAATCTTAAAAATCGAAAACATTTAGCATTGACACAGAATAACGAACTGATAGCTTTAAATAACGATCGAGTAAAAAGCATTGAAAGCCTATTTCTCTGCCAATCACATCCAAAAAAATACGAAATATCAATGAGCGGCAAAAATTTGGAATCTTGAAGGCTAAATTCTAATTAGTTGTTCCAGTTTCCACTCGAAACAGAACAGTTATCAAAACTACCACGAAGCCTTTACTCTATACTAATTGTAAGTGGCGAAACCTGCTGGCCTTCCGCCGGGAACGTCGAAATTGCCACTAATATTCTTCTTCGATCACAGATAATGTTTTCGAGTTGATGACCCTGAAATAGTGATCAAGTGCGAATGATAGATTTAGCAACGATGGCAACGATTTTAATGCTCGTTAAACCATAGTACATTGCTTATCATATATAATTTAGTAGTACTTCGACTAGCATTACAGCAAAATTTGACTATATATAAGTCGGTACTTCGATACGTATGCATTTGAGTCTTGTGTAACGGATAATGATAACATAGGGTATCTCACGGTTCGGGTCGCAATGACGCCGGCACTAATATTAAATAGTGGCACTAGCAAATATAATAACTAATAAACTCCAAAAAAAGATAATCGAAGGAAAAAAAAGAAAATGACCGAAAGAGAAAATAAAACAATTGAAAAGATAAAAAATATAATAATTACGAAACAAATAAAAATGATTAAAAATAAATAATAAAAAAATTATCAAAATAATTTCAAAAAATTTTGTGTATTTTAAAAGATCAATTTCTGTTAATTTTTTAAACAACTGTTTAGTATGTAAGCATCTGCTAACGCAAACACCCACTACCCCAAACAACACAAACATATGCGCAAAAAATCTTATTGTATTGTAATCTGGCTGGTTGTGGTAAACATGGTTTACCGGTACGGCGTAAACGCGCCTTCGGCTCGACAGATAATGTGATGATGTTACTATTTTACGGACAGCCATTCATTCTCCGAAGTCATTTATTTGAATAAGTCGATCTACCTTTTATTAAGTCTACTGTCAGTGATAAATTTTTCATTTAATCTAGAATTAAAACTAGCATAATTAGTTGATGACTAACGAAATTAACTCCCAAACAGAGGCCCTGTGTTTGGAAACAAATACAAAATCAATTTAAAAATGGTAAATTTATGATTTTACAAAAATTATATTTTATAAAAAAATTATTATTCGTCACCCTTGAAACCTAAAACCAGATTCATTCGGCTCCTAATTATGATTTGTATGTTGCCTATACACTTCGAAACTTCCACCCAAAGTTTTTCGTTGACCCGCCTCCATTCGATCACCGTGGGGGAAGGACTCCCGCTTCACCGTTTCCATTACATGATACTGATTCGTTAAAAAAATTGCCATCTCATGAAATTTTTAGGGTATGTAAAATAGACCCTTCGTCAAATTTTTCCTTTGTACCTCAAATTGGAAAGTTTTCCTCATATTTTCTCCTCTCTTCAAATTTGAGATAGAGGAGAATTTAGGCAAGGATCTATTCTGTTAACGCTGAAAATTTGAAGGCGAAAACCTAAGTTTTTAAAGAGTAATGCGTGATAAATATAAAAAAAAACGACTGCTTGAGAGGCAATGATGCGTCTTCATAAAATTTTCCCTTATCATTGGCCCACGGAATGCATTATTACCTAGAAAATTTTCTCCGTAAAGTGTGCATTGAGTTCTTGTTTGAAATAAGGTGACTAGACGTCCGGCTTTCGCTCGATATGCCCGGCTTCCGTTTTTTTTTACATTAAACAAATTTTTGCCTTTTGAAATCATTATGTACCATTTATTGAAATGCAACATATAAGAAACTACATGAGGAAATGGGTATTATTTCCTCTTTGACACTGCGTGTGAAATATGTAATTTTGAGCTTATTTTGTTGCTTGTAAAACACAAAGCTCTCAATTGAGCGTAGTTGGTTTAGGTCAATTCTACTTTCTGCTCTAGATTACATGGCATTAATTTAACCCGCGAAAGCAATCATTTATTTATTTTTTCCTCGAAAATACTTGTTTGCTTGCGTTTGTTTAAATCTTCAAAGATAGGTACCGAAGGAAATTTTCGTCGGCGACTTGATGAAAAATAACTCAAATAACCATTTATACACAGTGTACGTATGTTTACTTTTGGAAAAAAAAGAGACTTTAATGTGATGCAAAGCTTCGTTTTTCTAAATGTCTTTCTTTCCAAAATGTTGATTCGGTTTCCCTAGATGGGGAGTGATGTTGCTTATATTTGAAAAAGATGAAATTTAAAAATAGCTCAAATGAAAAAACAACTGAACCAATGTATCTTTGCAGCTTTTGGCGATCGCCTGCGTGACCTTCAAGCAAGTGACAGATGACGAGGGCACTCGTCTGCAGATCATTCTTCGCAAGCTGTCGGAAGAATGGCCGTTCCTCAACAGCATCACTTGGGATGAGCACGGATCATCCCTTGCGGATGTCACCTACGGAGGATATGTCATCATCTGCGCGGGTCTTTTGGCAGGACAACTCGCGGGAGAGCTGAAATATCCACTGATGGTAAGTCTCATCGGCGAGAGGGCGTTTCTATTCAAAATCATGCAGAGCCCTATGAAAAGTGCATAGATTCATTGAAATAAATGTACGTTATGGACCTATAAGAGTGATTTACAAATTCGCCAATTTTATCCTTCCAAGCTAATTCACTAAGTTACGGCAATTAAAAAAACCTAAAACAGCTGTTATTGTGACCCCGGTGAAAACGATCAGCTTTCAAATGTTTATAATTTGGGCAATAATTAGACTAGAATGCTGAAAATTTCTTTGTTTGGATATTATTTTGAAAGAAATCCAAGATGATGACTCCGTACCCCGTGCATGACTTTTAATGGAAATACCCGTAATTTCTATCTGCTACAAGTGTGCTAATTTAGTATCAAGATTCATGTAACTCGGCATGTTGATTCTCTGAGGAGGAAATGGGTTTCCTATGTGTCTAAATGGGGGGCGTGTTAGCCTAGTGGGTACACTCCTTGGCTGCTGATCGAGGGTCCCGGGTTGAAACCCCAGGTTTCTCACTCCCCCTTACGCTTGTTCTACCCAGCCAACATATCCGTAATTTATGCCTCTGATCCGTGCTGATGAAGCTGCGACCCCAGGTGGGAAAGAACATTATTTATTGCCAGTGAACATACACAGATTGATGCAGCGTCGAATACATGCCTCCTATGCATTATTTTTATAAACAGTGACAGTATCACTCCAGATAATTCAAGTAAATTTAATTCTTTTTAATGAAATTATTTAAAGTTTTGTGAGCTAATTGTTGAAATACTGCGTAAGGATTCGAAAAACTAAATTTTTTATCTTGTCTCATCAGGAAATATGAAAGTTTTCGCATTTGTCCAAAAGTCTTCCTTCTGTACATCAGCATCTGTTTTGTAATAATGTAATTCAGCTTCATTATCCATTTCGTACATTTACATGAAGACTTCCAACACCCATATATAAAATTCCAGAAATGCGAGGAGGCCCAGGGAAAGGAACTGCCCCCCTACCTTGAACGTGTGAAATTTATGTGCCTGTGGCTTAGGTCGGGGAGAGTTTATCCTCACCTATCGAAACCAACCTTCAGATTGAATCACTGAGTGAGTGAATGTCTAAGTGCATGGGGTTAGCGATCGAATGATCCCGGGTTCCAATCTCGGATGGAGCCTTCGGACATCCGAAATGAATCCTCGAAGTGCGAGGTGGCTTAAGGAAAAGAACTAACGACGCTGCCCCGATTGTGTGAAATTCACATGCGTGGATTAGTCTAGAATGAGCTCTGCCCTCACCAATTCAAATCACCCTTCGGGTTGAATCACTGACTTAGCGAGTCTTAAGTGCCTGAATATGATTGTAACATTCACATGGTTAACTACAAAGTTCACCGCGAAACTTTTATGGCACGGAAATAAAAATGGCATTATTGACTATTGCCTTCCTGTTGCGGTCCTGCGTCGCGTCGCATCCGTTGTACTAGTCTGAACAACAACTAATCAAGACAAAAAATAATGGACTGTTTCCGGACGAATAAGGGGGCAACTTACATTGAGTTTCAGTATTGAATAGTATTCAGCAGTAGGATTAGGTATAATGGCGACAGTATACGCTTTATTTTTTTGATTATGGTTGGTACACACTAAAGGCAAGATTCTTGGATACTTTAGATGCAGAAGAGAATGGAAAGAGGTCGAGCAATTTTATGCCAAGCTGCTAAATAACGTGTACCCTTCTATCCTTAAATTTATACTTTTTACTCGAGCAGAGCCACGGACTCAAAGTATGAGAAGAAAAATAACTACAGACCTTAATTTAAAAATTAATTGGCTAAAGTATACAACCCAGTTCCCTCTATTATTAGACATTTTCTCGATGGTTAAAAGGTTCTCCAAATCAAATACGTGTATCACAATGCACATCAAGTACATATTTCAACAAAAAATTATTCATCGAAGGAAAAAATATTGAAAATTCGCGCCGTGTCTGTGTAACTTTGCTATGGTAAACATAAGATTGGGAAAAAACCCTCTGATATTAAAAAACAATAATTTTACTCATTTATAACTACTGGAATGAAATAGCGGTACATTAATGTGAGAAATGTGCAATAAACACCCGTGTGAGTTTTCGGAGCTGAAGGTTATTTCGTAATTTATTAGCTAGTCCCATCAAAGGATCAGCTTCGTCGCTTCAGCGTGGGTTCACTAACCACAGGACACGTATGCGTGCGTTAATTGACAAAAGCGTCCATTCCCATGCGGTAGCTGTGCCCCGTGCTTATCGTTCAACCTGTTTTTTCCGAGTGTGGTGATAATCGCTTTCGAGGAAGAAAAGTTGGTGTCAGGGACGTAATCGGTTTTCCCCAACCAGTCTGAGAAAGAAGTCATTGTTGTGAAGAAACTTTCTGACCTCTTTAGAAAGAAGAAAAGTATATTCTACCCACAGAACCCGTGATGTTTGGAGGAAAAGACACGACAATAAATACAGATAAGTATGTGAATAAAATAATAGTGATAGGAAATCTAAGGGAAAAATTATGTATCACAGAAAAAAAGATACCAATTAAATATTTAAATGAGTCATTTTTAGATGAGAAATACGCGCAACAAACCTCGGACCCTATTCATCAAATTTTCGAAATTATTGTCCAAACTTCGAAATCGTCTTCGAAACCCTAATGCCGTTTTACATTTCTACGAGTCTGAATTATATATTGTACTGTGGAGATAAAACAAAAAACAAGAGTAATTTACCATGTTTTTACGAGTTGAAATATGAGCGGAAATCCCCCAAAACAGCATTCAGAATGTGAGGTACTAAGGGAAAACTAAAATTATAGTTACGAGCGTGATGCGCCCGCTCCCAGCGGGCTTCCCCCGCTCTTTTCAATGCAGATCCACAGAGGGATAGGCGCGTTTCTAATTTTAAAAAGTAGAAAAAAAGGCAGGGTCTTGTGTACAAATTTAATTGGAATGTTCATGTACAAATTGAGGTCAGAGAACCTCTTTAAACACAACATTGGAAGTAATTACACTATCCTCTGTTAAACGCACATGATGACTCATACTTACGTATCAACAGGAGACTTGAGTGTGGAATCAGCCGCATTTTGATAAAATTTATCTAAAGAATGCGAGATATTGTTGCAAATGAACAAATATATCAGTTTGTGCGCCGTTAACGTCAGGAATATTTACCGGTTTTTGTTTTTTTTTATTATTTAAAAACCAATTTTAGGAAACAATAGCAATATTTAGGAAGTAAGGTATGCCGTCGCATGTTCTCTGATAAATTCTGTGCATTTTGGTACCTCATTTGTAGAGTTTGATTGCGTATAAGTTGAGAAAAAGGTATCTATACAGTAGAAATAATATAGAAGATTAAATACATACAGCACCAAGTAGTGGCATGAAAAGTAAAACGCAATTAGGACCCAGATGTGCATTGCGTTGGGCTACCGATCAAAGGGTCCCGGGCTGGGAACCCGAAAAAAATCATTTCACTTTAGTCAGTACGATAGTTGCTCCTCCTAGACAATTAGCGAAGGCGGTTTACTTTATATGCATTTTACAACCGCTGCAATTGCGGGAGCTAGAATTGCATCACTCAGTTGAGAGGGATATATTATTTAAGCAGTGGCGCATCGAGGGAGGGTTTTGGGAGATGAGCTCCCCCCCCCCCCAGAGCTCAGAGAAATTTTTAAGTTTAATCCATTTTACGTAATTGGATTAATATTACTTATAAAATAGTGTAAGGATTAATAAAATATCCCTCAAAAAGCCGTAAAACTCACCATTTTGAACTATTTATCTTAAAAATTTTCTGTTGGAGGGCCCCCACACCTCCTGGCTCCTGCTTACCCTGGCGGGTACTCCATGCCCCCCCAACCACCAGTATTAGTTGCGCCTAAAATTCTGGATTAAAGTACTTAAATTTAATGGATTTATTAGCAAGACCTTATGTATAAATTACTTCTTCAATCTAATAGAGACAAATCAAGAGAAACTGCAGTTAAAGGTTATTAATGCGACAAAAATTTAATAACAAAATGAAAAACTCAAACTTTGAGTACACGAGAGGAACAACTGATATACCTAACTAATATTTTCCCATTCATAATACATGCAATACTCAAGGTTTTCGAAAGTACCCTTATGTATATTAATCTAAGGAAATACGAAGGGGATTGTCAACAGGCACCAGACTTTCGCAAATTTCTTTCACTATCCCGCGAGGACAAATTACATATCGCCTCAGTAGATAACGCGCCGTTTCGGTAAAACGGGTTATTGGGTGACAATTTAATTACAGAAAACCAAGAACTCCGCATTTACTTTAGATAATACTATTTCCTTAACAGGCGTTGCATGAATCAATGGGAGTCGAACTTAGTGTACGCGTTATGACCATTGGACGGAGAGAGAGGGGAGGCTATGAGGGTTTTCTTGGGGCTGCCTGTTAGGTGAGGGGTTAGGAGAGGCTGAATTTTTTTCGAAAAATTGTTGCTATGTGCGCCTTTGTTTTCAGGGTCTTAGTTTTCATATCCTAAAACATGCTGGCCTTCCGATCACTGGAGTCGACCATTCCAGCGACGACCTACGAAAAATAATGTACGTATTGTAGCCTGTTTTGGTATGGCGGGTATAACGTATTCCAGCAGATGTTCACGTGTCTCTCATTCCCGTGCATACAACGTGTAAACAAAACCCAAACGCAGCTGAGCATAGGACTATTTACTCGAATTGAGAACACACGCGGTTGCCAGCGTTAGCGGAAAATATCATCGTGTGACCACGGTAACTCCTTTGAATACCTCAAGAGCGCGAATACTCTTGGTGAACTATCGGAAGGAAATCTCCTTTGGTCTTGGGTATGTTTCGGTGGAGATACTATTGGTATTCGCTCAAAATAATTTCCCTCATCTTTCACAAATCTATAATGTTGTGATCCAAAAGCAAAGTTCATTCCATCGCTGAAAATAAAAGCTTTCTAATTATTTTGTAAAGGAAAAATTTTCTGAAAAGTATTTGAAAGCTGCAACGAAAACCTTAATAGAAAATTAAATTTACGAGACGAATTCTCCGTCTCATTTTCCCTGAAAAGTTTTCCAGGCGTTGGGAAAACCTTGCTACCTTCGAATTCGAAATTGTTCCATTTCCTTGGGTTCTCTAGCAGACCAAGTGGTCCTTGGCTGATATTGATTTGTCTTAGGAACTATCATCAAGATAGAAAAATTGACCCACTCGAGATGGATTCCAACCACGAATGCATGGATGCTCATCCTGCTGATGCGCATCCAGCAATTTTCTGAGCAAATTTCGTGAAAGAGTTCTCGAATACATAAATCATTAAAATTGTGGCAGAGGCAGACATGAATTTGGGAGGGGGGACTTCCACGGAGAGAAGCCAACAAGGCAGTAGTCACAAAAATATTTCAGGAAGAGGGGTGTAAATTAAGGAGGAAAACATTTTGGGGGTCTAAAAGGAGGGTGTACACTGTGGAAAAAATTTGAAGAGGACATGAGAAAATTAGAGCTGTTGGGTGTGTGACAGGGTGTCGAAAAAGTACTACTATCACAAGTCATTTCCCGTGATGTGCCATTCTTAATATTTAGCATTAAAGATGGTAAGCAAAATATTTTTTCCCTGATTTGAAGCTTTCCACTCTAAGCTGACAAAATATTTTTGCAAGCTCTAAGCAATTCCTAACAAGTGTTTTCCTCCATTATGGCTTAAGTAATGTAATTTAAATATTTTCCTATGGCTGGGGTAGTTGTGGGGTAATAGTATGGTAAATATGTGCAAGAAATGCGTTTCACTAAAAAGTTATCGATAAAAGGCGTAAAAGTTTTATTTTAGCATAATTTAAGTAGATTTTCACTAAATTTTTAAGTATTAAGGGCAAATTTTTGAAAATATGCAAAAAATCGAATATTCATCAAAATTTAGTCTGCATCCTCTCCATATTTGAAATTAATCTTTCAAAGTACATTAATCATGTTAAAAGCTATCGATTTGGAGAAAAACCTCAATAGAATATGTAAGGCCACTTCATCTGCTAAAGCAATTTGTTAAATGGACGCATATTCTTCTATTGTCATATTACTGGTTGCAATAAACTTACAGATTTACATAGAACAGAAAATCATACTCAATTTCTGATAGCAAAAATCTATAGGCATTCATGGGTTAAGGCAGAATTTAATCAAAGATCTAATCCGTAGATAACCCAATCTGCCACCAGTCTCTCCTGTATGACGATGACTTGAGGAGTGGCCCTGATTAAGTGGGCCGATCATTAATGTTTTACATTCGGCTTGCCATGCAAGCAGTCTGTTTAATGCCCGAGTTCTCTCATCCAGGGGTCTTATTGATTAAAAATTAGAATATCACGACGTGGGCTCATTCACCAATTTCTTTTATTGTCAATTGCAACAGTTTGATAAATGAGAAGTCCTGTATTTTTCTGTTTTTCAGATCATCATGTCACCTGACTGAGTTACTAATGGCAATAAATTGACAGCCTTTATCCTCCTGACAATAAGTTGTTTGTCATGTACTCCTGCTGAGCAGTTTACTGCTTTCATTGACTTTTACTCCCCCCTAAAAATTAATCCCCCCTCATTAGGGGGGAATTACTCCCCCCTAAAAACTGCATCATTGCACAAGACTGCATTTGATAACAGAATAATTTTAACTGATTCAGGAGTGATATAAGGGAAGTTTGAAATATTGAAATAAAAGGTAGTTGCACTTTTACACAATTATTTTTATGAATACGACGCATTTTGCCTCGCAGAGCCATAATCTGGTACAAAGGTTGTCGAGAGCCAAAATGCATGCATAAAAATAACTGTGGAAAAGTGCGACTACCTTTTATTTCACTAATAGCATAATAATTTGGATCAAACATTTATATGTATTGTTTCTCCCCTTATTGCAGGAATACTTCTTCCTCGGAGTGGGGATTATTTTATATGGAGCGCTGGGAGGCCTAGAGTTAGCATCTTTAGAACTTCTGCGGCCTGAGCTGGTTGATAATGCAGCAATTCTTGGCACACTATCACTTCTCATGACTCTCCTATTTATATTTGACTTGATTGCTGGAAATAAACGACGGAAAAAGCAGCACCAGAAGGTTGACCATTACTGGAGAGGCGTAACTGTTACGAAAAGCATATCAACCTCAACGAGAGGCACACAAATTGACTCTGACCTGGATGATGAAGATGAGATCCTCAGTGTTGCTTCTTTGCCACTCCCCCCACCACCAGGAGGGATTAAAACAGATATGCCAAGGTAGGTAGACAAATACTCTCTTCATTCATCTATAATATTCTTAAAACATTATCTAGGAATATGAGAAGAATTGTCAATTATCTTTGGTATTGAGGTAACTTGAAAAACTAATTGACAAAGATGTAATTAGTTTCTTATATGAAATTACTTGAATGAAGTCTTTGATTCACACTTAATTTCCTGCCATCCCAACTGTTGGAATATTTTCAATCCCTTGAATAAAGGTAAAATATGGCAAAAGGAAGTTACTTTGAACCTTTAACAAAAAGTGTGCACCCTTTTGTCCTGAAAGATCTTAGTTCCTATAGGAAACACATATTTATGTCAAATTTGCTAGTGTTAACAAAGGCTACTATAAATTGAAATTTAATGACGATAAACTGCTAAGAATATTATTTCATGGTTCATCAAAGAAATAAGTTATAATTTAGTGTAAGGAAGGACAAATTACAATTTATTGCATATCAAACTAAAATCAAATGAATTAAAAAATTAATTACTAGGTTCCTCAACACCTTTAAAGGATCGGTTTTGGAATCTTAGCTGGAACTAAAAATCAGAAAAACTGGTGGATACACACTCCTCATGGTGCCTTCCCTTAACCATGATTTTTATTTTAAACATAACACGCTCTATGCTAATAAGGGAAGTATCTATTCCGTGCAAGGCTTTCCATTCCTCATTCAAAGCCAAACTCTGGCTATTCTCTAAGCTCTTTATTTCCTACCTTGCTAAGTAATTAGTTCAGTGATGGTCTATTTTCTTTGCAATACATACATCACTCCAGAATGGATCAAAGGTTGAGAAGTATCAAATGAAACGATGCCCACCATTCCCACTGGAGAGCTAGCCAAATTGCCACATGCAGCCGCTGGCCTTTACTTTCAGTACCATTAAGAGGAGAGTCCTTAAAGCACTTCACTTACTCAAATGTGGCTCTCCTCACACTCAGGAGTCAGCAGAAGAGCCAAACAAATGGGCGACCAACAGTTCACTGGGAGGAGGGTTCGGAAAAGAGAGCTACGGCCGGAACCGCAACAGCCCCTACTCCCCCACCAAGCGACCACCACCCACCGATGCAACCCTCTCCCACACCGAGCTCCACAAGGACGCACTCGAGTCTAGCACCACTTTCCCCTGGATACGTGCAGCAGACCGTGCTCCAGTGGCCGTCGCCAGTTCCGTGTCCCTCCCACTCCCAGCCCCCCTCCCCGTCACTTTCCTCTTACCCTTCTACTCCATTGCCACAGGATCCCGGTGCCGTGGACAAAACAACAGCCCAGGGGGAGCAGCTTCAGGCACCAGCCAGTGAGGAAGTGAAACCGGCCAAGAAGGAGGTGGCAGCGGCAGCCAAGCCGAGGGGATCGCTCCCGAGGTGGCAAAAGAAACGTCACCCCAAGACAGACAAGTCGAAAATGGAACCGATCTGAGGATGGGCGACGAAGAGGACATTAAATTCACGGTTCAATTGGTGTGAAATCGGTGGCGACGAGATGAAACAGTTTGAGCGAGTGGGTAAAAAATGTTGAAAGTGTGCATTGAAAATAAGAATATAACTTCCTTTATTTTAAAACTGCAGTGTGATACATAACAAAAAAAAAACTGAGACAAAGGATAGAATATTCCAGTGCAAAATTTTTTGTCCAGGTAAAATTTATAAATCGGAGGCCAAAATTATGCTCTCACATTGTATCTCATAATGCGTCTCATATGATTATGTTTTGGTGAATGTACGTAATAAATGGATACAAAAATGACGGAAATAAAACAAAACATGTATAATATTGTTGGTGTGATTAATATTGTTGGGTAGCCCCAATAGTAAAAATGCTAAATAATTTCAAGCATTTGTTGAATTTTCCCAGTTAGTTAACTTAGATGATACAGTGAATGCAAAAATATGTACGCATTCACAACATTTATAAGAATACCGCAGCACCAATGGTAGATAATAGGATGAACATCTTCAACAACTTATAACGACTTATGCTAGTTATAAGAACCACAACACAAAAAAACACTGATGTGGATACAACTGCCGAGTCTCTTGCTATCGTTGCTTCTAGTCCATGGGTTTGATTAACTCCTAGCTTGGGTGTGTCTCTACATCATCACACTTGTTTTGCCCTTTCTGTACAATATATAATAAATCCTCTAGAATGGGCTCACAATTCCCTCTAATGTACAAAAGTAGAAGGCCATTTTATGAAGGCACCTTTCACATTGAGCAGATAAGGTTTTAATGTTACAAAATAATCTTCAGTCTCACGGCTTTTTTCTTGGCCTACACAGATGACTCAGGACAAAATAAAATGCAAAAAACATAGCCACATTGTTCAACCTTTAACAGATATGTATAAATATATACAAATATTTATAATACATACACGAAAATATGGATGCCATCTACTTGGCAGACATAATAAACTACTATTGAGCCAACGCATTTCATGACGAATCTCAAGAAATGCATGGTCCCTGATTAACAACACAAAAAAATATTCACACATGAGATTACCCAATAAATGAAGCCCAATGAGCACAACAATTTGGGTCTTGTTCAAAAGGGTTTCTCATTGCTTGAAGTATAAAAATTCTTTCAAATTGTGCACTTTCATGAACTGGCAACATTCTTACCATATCAGTCATTTACAGCACCCTCTCTTAATCAGTAATAGCAGATGAAAGAGATACCTCGGATATCAGCACTCACTCCATAAGCTCACAAAATCTGCAGGTCTGACGACCAATGTTTCAAATCCTCGATGAACTTTAATCACTACCTTGACACTGGGGCCTCACTGCCAGGAACTACAGTCTGTGGCTGTTCTGTGTGATTGCCATTGATCCCTCTTTGCCTCTGTTCCATGGTTATGTACTGACGTATGAGACGGGATATTTCATGCGCCTGGTCAGTTTGCAGGCGTGTGATTCTTTGTTGCATAAGATTGCCACACTTCATATCCAAGAACAGGGCACCTTCTTCTGATTTCACTTTCCTCGTTGAGATTACTTCAGCAAAAGGATAATGAAGCAAAGTTTCCTGGAAAAACAAAGATACATTAAGAAACGGAAACAGGAGGAATAACAGATGTGGCGAGTTATGGCATAAGAATGATGATTTACAGGACTTAAGGTACTTCTTGTACAGTCGTACGTAACTTTTACAATTGTCATGCTTGATATTCACTTGAGGCTGGTTCATTTGGATGCATTTTATTCTTTCTAAATTTTGCATCGACATTTTTAACATATCATTCATTTAATTTATGAGCCATTTCATCTTTCACTGCTCAATTGTCAGTCTTTATCAAGAATATTCCATAAGTTTCTTCAACTAAAACCAAACTAAATCCAACTTTACAAGATGGGTCCAAAACCATGTGAATACATTGAAATATTTAGCAGAGTATATATAGTAAGAATTTCATAAAAAATTGAAATGAGCAAATTTCTAACAACAAGTCACATTGCATGCATAGTTGAATATCTTTGACTAGTACCTCTCAACCAAAATAACAGTAGGTACTTAAAAAGAACTGGAGCACAAGTTGCATCCATAGGTAATTGGTTATGACATGGCTATCTTTTGATGCAATATGCTCATCAAATCCAACATAATGTTTCAGTTTGGAGAGCTCCCATTTATATTGAGTTTCATCATGCATATCATCCTACAGAGAATGCATTGCTGACAGAAAGTTATGACACTATTTTCGAATACACTAACAGGAGTACAGAGGAACTAAACTTACATGGGTAACTAGGTCAATAAAGTGAACGCCATTCCTGTTCAAAGCCAAAATATGATCAGCTCGTTCCTTCGGGTCAGATATCCTCTTTACGGCAAAGAAGCTGGATCCAAACAATGGCCACTTTTGCAGTATGTCTGAAAAAATTTAAAAGATAACATATAGAGTTTTGATAAATAATTCCACAGGACATAAATTTGATATGCTCAATTCAATAATAAAGTTATGTTAGGTTTTTGAATTCATCCTCATAAAATGCCACGACTTTACCTAAAGTGTGAGCCTTGGCTTGCATTGGTGTCAGTGCCTCTACTTCCCTCCAGTTGCCTTGAACCATGTTCACCCATTGCGGTGGCTTGATATCTCTGACAGCCAGAGCTGGTTTTGGCAGCAAGAACTTGGTTTCTTTCATGGTTGGCATATGCTCCATGTCTGCTGCACGATGAAGAAGAGCAGCAATCTTGGCAATGTCATACTGCAATTATACAAAATTAGGAGTCATCAATCAATATCATTACACTGGTTTAATAGGATATGGAAATCATGAGAACCATAATCAACTTATGTGAAATAGTAAATGGCATTAGGTAAGGAAATGGCCACTCTAAATGTAAAATCCACTATGAACACATAGCGAAATACCTGGATTGAAAAACATTTACCAGCATTTAAAAGAGACAATCGTTAACAATTCCAAAGGGTAAGTTAGATATGTTGCATATATTAAGAACTAAATTCCTAAAGGTGGACATATAGTTACAAATATATTTTGGGCTATTTAGCCATGTCAGTGTTTGGGTAGCCCCGAGGTTTCCCAACCAATGCTGGTCACCGTCCCAAGGAAATCTTCAAATAGCTATCTATAAAATCTATAGATGTTGATCGTTCTCTCAAGGGAATACAATCCTTTGAAAAAGCAACCAGCATTGGTCAAAAAATGTTGGGGTCAACCAAACAATGACGAGGCTGAAGGAGATCTGGTTAGTGTGGTGGCTAGAGTGTTGGCTTCCCACCCTAAGGACTCGGGTTCAAATCCCTGAGACTGATCCCGGCTTGAATATTATGTGGAGGACATTTCAAGCACAACACTCTGTCCGTCATATGGGACGTTAAGCCGTGGTCCCCTTGGCACCTTTTGTTGAGAGAAGGTTAATGCCCATGCCGGGTTTCTCTCCACCCTTCCTTTCCTACCCTTTCCTCATGGCGCAAATGACCTCACCTGTTGGCCACCTCCTCCAAATACCACCTACGAGGCTAAACAGTCCAAAAAGTTTTTATCACCATGACGACCACTCATGAAAGTCCTAACAAAGAATTGTGGCCATTTAATTTAACGCTAAACCCACAAAAGCACATTTAACCCTTCAGAAGAGAAACAACCGAGGTGACGAGACTAAAAGATCTGCAAAGAGGAGAGTGGCATTTATGGTATGACTACAGAGCATTATTGGATTGGCTCCCCATCAATTCATGGATATGATACATAAGCTCCTCAAAAATAAGTCATTTTCTTGAGATAATTTGACAAAACATAAGAAATAAAAAGAACATGCAGAAAAATTCCTGATAATTCCATCAAGGATGGTTACACATTTTGTCCTGGGAATACAGAGCTTGTTAAGAAAGCTACAAAATGATATAGCAGAATGGAAATATAAAAATGAGGCTTACCACAGCATCCTGTTCAAGTTGTTCTCCAGGCATTACGAGAAGTAAACCTTCCAAGTAATCAGGAGCTATTTGATTGAAGACCACTTCGACATAAAGGCCAGAGTCAAGTCGAAGTGGATGGTGCCACACAGAGCGGCAGAAGATGAGGAAAAACACTTGCTGGTTCTTCTGCAGCTCAGTCGTAACATCAAGGACATACTCCTCCCTTGCCAGAGGCATTGTGAAGGTATCGCCCTCCACAATACAATACAGCGAGAATTCCTCCATCTCATTTGTATCTCGGACATTAATTACAGAGCATATTTCCTCGATTATATCCTGGAAAAGAATTCCATTGATAAATATTTGTTCAATAACAAATTCGATAATTTGTTTTCCATTAATCGGTCATATAATGGACCATACCATTATAATTTGAAATTTAGTTTTCTCCATAATGCCATCGAAACGTTAACTCAAAGGCAAATAATATGATAGAAAAATGACATTGGAATATTCAGCAAGGTTTTTGAATTTGTTTTCTCAGCACACTTTGAGAAGTTGCTTTCACATTATTAGGCTTTACAAGATAAGCATAGTTAATTCAAACCAACCTTAACCCTTAAGATAAACTTTATGCCAATCATATGTACAACAAAATATAATGAATTTAAAGAAAATCTGTTGCATAAGATCAATTGGCAACGGTAAGCATGACTGTATTGGATACATGTCTCATTAATGAGCAAAAGAAATGAAGAATCTCACTTACATCTCTAAATTTTAGCAATATACATGCATGAACAATTTGTAAACACAATTTTTAAAAGTATAATAGCCGATGCAAGCATTCACCAACCTGCACAACAGTAGTTGACTTGGTGTTTATGACTCTCTCCGTTCCTCCAGGAAGGCGGTATATTTGTCTCTTGGAGTTTCGGCCAGCACTGATTGCAGTGATTTCCTCAACACTTGGCACATTCTTCCTTCCACCATACTTAAATGTCTTCCTCAAATTCTGGAGGCACACAGTGGCAGTTCCTATGAACAAAAAGAAGATAAAATGAAATTTAGAAAAATAAATATGTTGTCGTATGATCAATCAATATAAAATGATGATAATCCCGGCAAACATGAATCCATATCATCACAAGTGAAAATCTCACATGGGTAGGATCAATGCCAATGTCATAAAGCATGGTAGAGCAGTCTAAAATTCTTTAGTTAATCCATTTAGAAATTGTATAATAACTTATATCAAGTAGCCACTGGAATTCTGAGAGAAGTGTAAGACTGCATTTTGTATTGAATCACCCAGACGTAACAAGTTGTCATTGGGGTGGTCACATACCCAATTTCCTTAAATCACTCTAAAACCAGAAAAACTGAAAGACCATTTGTCTTCAAGCTGCCTTCAATCAGTTTGGGGGTATTAGAAGTGAAGACAACTGAGAGAAAATTATTTCCTCAATAGCTTATTCACTGGAATGGGTATGGCCTATTATGGGCTTCAATTAGGGTCTATGATTTCAAGGGTGAAAACTAAACTTCTGCTAAAAGATCAAAAGGTTGGACTTAGATCCAAGCAATTTTAATCAAATAATGTCAGAGAAACAACTTCAATGGGAGAACTGCACAGCCTCTGCTTAAAAAAATTATGTGCGGTTAAAATGTTAATCCATGTTATTAATTCTAATTCAGTGGCATGACAGTCTTAATAATCCTTACTTTCAACACCCCTTTTGAATTCAACTGCGTCCTCAGAAAGGTTTAACGATAGGTATAGGTTATTGAAATTACATTTCATTAAAAGGGATACAAAGAATAAGAAATTTAAGGGAATTAATGACACTAAAGACTTTCCACTTAATTCACAGGAACAAAATATCTGCAATAATCTTGTCTTTAATCATAAAAGATAATTACCATGGTAGGCTCTTCTCTTGTCATAAGCTGCTGTTTCAAGATACTTGAAGAGATAGGGTTTCAAAGTACTGGAACAGATGAAATATGCAGCGACAATGCTGAAGAGTCTCCAACCTCTCTGACATGAGTCAGCCTGCCTTGATTTATTGTTGGTAGTTTGCTTCATCAGCTGACAGTAGACTTCGTCTCTAAGGGCTTCATGCTTATGGCAATGCTGGAATAAGAAAAAAATGTAATAATTGAACAAGAGAGTGCTAAAGAAGATGTAATCAATATGAATGTGTCAATTTACTTAAGTAAGTAGCTTCTATAGCAGTGGCACAGCAAGGGGGAGTTTTGGGTGATAAACCCCCCCAGAGCTGAGAGAAATTTAAAAATTTAATCCATTTTACTTAATTGGATAAATGTTACTTATTAAATAGTGCAAGGATTAATAATGATAAATCCCTCAGAAAGCTGTAAAACTTGCCATTTTGAACCATTTATCTTAAAAATTTTCTGGTAGAGGGCACCTGCACCTCCCATATAACACATCCCCCAGTATTAGTTATTCCTAAAACCCCCCTATCCTTAATTCCTAGCGGCACGCCTGTACCAGAGCAACCCATTTAAAAATCCTTAATCAATAGTGTTTTGGTTAAAACTTACCATTAGAATAGTATAGACACATTTGACTTCAGTAGTATCTGGTGTAGGCATTGGAAGGTCTCCCATGTAGCGCATGACAGAAACAAAACATTCAACTGCCAGAGCACTAAGTTCAGGAGATTCCAAGCGCAGAAGAGATTCTTCAATGGGAGTTGCTGTGAATTTCACCAAATCCACCTGTGAATACAAGAAAAAATCACAAATGAATACAAATAACCAATAAATTCTATCTAGCATAGCTACCTAACTGGATAGAAGCATTCAAAGAAACATTTTTATTTAAAGTAAAAGGAATAACGTAGGTCCATTAGGTTGTAAATGATAGTTATGTATGGGATGGAATGAATATGAATGGATGAAGGCCCTAATCAGGGACATCTCAACGGAGGGAGGGGCTCCAACTTCAAGAGAGCCCTATATAGACCCCAAATTAATCTGACTGCAAATCTGTCAAATGAGACACAAAAAAAATGTATATATAATTATGAAGAAACATCATACTCGGGGATATTTGTAATAAAATAAGTCCAGAAAAGATAAATTGTTGTCAAATTATGAAAATGTAAAAAAAGTAAAAGAGGTGGAGTGAAAAATATGAAATGATAACAATCTGGAATTAAAAACAATCTATTGGCTACCTAGTGATCTGGAAAATTTATGAGGTAAAAGATGGCACTAATTTTGAAAAAAAATAAAACTAAGAAAAAACTACGAAAAAGTCAATAAAAATACCTAACAGCAACAGGGGGATTGGAAACTTTTCTTAATTTGACGCAAAATAACTAAAACTCCTGGAAAAAAGAGTAGGTACATGAACTCTCGAGGGAAAAAAGTTCACTGAAATATCATCGCTCACTTAGATCTTTCTCCTCGTAAGAAAAAATGCCGATGAACCACCCAGCCCCAGCGTATCCGAGACATGAGCGTAGAGAGTGAAAACAGGTGAAAGTTGTCTGGCATTCTTACGCACGACAGATGACGGGGAACATCTATCGTCATGTTTGCCAAGCGAGATGGAGGACGGAGAAGAGACTCGTAAAAGCCTTTAGAGAGAAACACGAAAATCAAGGCATTAAAACGGCACTGAAGGAGAGTGGATGAACGCCTCAAGTTCGCAAAAGAAAGTTTTCGGGCGTCCCTTATATTATTTCTTCCGGCCGGAAGGAAGTATCCGAACGGGTTCCGAAGACGGATCGCTTCTAATGAGCACCTCGCCACCAGTTTGGATTAGGCCGGCCTCCGGGGAAGAGGGCCGGAGATACACTTTCTTCTCCGCGGGAAAAAAGCGATTCACACGCGCATTTCCCCTCCGGGATGGATCCTACGTCAGTTTCGGACGAAGGGCGGACGAACGGGGAGGTTCCCGCGAAAGCAGAACGGTAATAATCTATTCGGGATTGCCGATACATCCGCGGAGTGATCAATCCGTTGGTTTACAACCGGTTCACTTCCCGTGGTATGCCCCAAGGACTCGCAAATTGCGCTCCGATTTGGTCCCGCGAGCTAAAAAGAGCGACGTTGACTCTGCTATTGGGAGAATAAAACAACGCATATCGAGATACGTTTTAAAATACAAAATGAGAAGGTGCATCTCTATCACGCGAATTAGGGTGCAGCTTCTCTTGGCATCACCCTAAAACACTCTCGATTAAATAAGAGGACTGCAATTGCTCACGTTTGAAATGAAACGTCCAATCACCACGTGATCTGAAGCTATTCTCCTCAAGGCCTTCCATTAAATAAAAGAAATAGAAAATAAGATGGCAAGGAGATAAATGGTGTACTTTTTATTTGACCACAACGGACTAATGCATGATCAAATTTTCGAAAAAAGATATAAGAGGACTGAGGCAGAAGTGTAATTAATGATTTAATAAAAAATCCACAGTTAAGAAAAAACTTATTCGCGGACTACAGTATGAGATAGTAGTGTTATTATCAAAATGATAAGAGTTGTGTGACCGCAAAAAATACTATAAAGAGCCGAGAGAGATACGAGTATAGGTGGTGCCTGATCATCAATGCTTTCCTATTGAAACATATAGGAGAAAATTAAATACGTAAATAGTAAGTTCCACATAGGCTGAAATAAGTTATAGGAAAAATCAAATTTGAAAAGCAATTTCGTAACTAAACAACCCCGTAGCAGCACCGGGCATAACCAACATCGCAGACCAATTCAAACACACTCTTAAGGACGAGTTCACATATTGATCGCAATTTCCACCAAATTGCATTCCTTCACAATGGCGCAATTTTCCAAAGGCAGGCAAGAAGAAATAAATTTTGCAACAGCTCTGGCAGTAAAACCATGGTGAGGGCAGTTGACACAATAGGCCTAAAGGTACATGAGGAAGACTTCAACGCCTCCATCGCACCACGAATTACTATCTCAAAGAATAAATGGAGGACTGTTACACGATTGATCTACTTACGATGTCATGGCTTTAGCGGCTAGATTTATGGAGCAGCGGAGGGCGAAGTCGGAATACTCAAGGTCGGAAATGTTCGAGAGCACAAGACAGCGGAGATAACTAAGGCTTAACTCGAAGGAACTATTTTTTACTCTACCACGAAACTACTTTCTGGAGTCAAAGTGATGGTAATTTATGAAATAATGCGAGCAAAACGAGAAAATAAAAAAATGAAGGATTTACAGGAATTACACGGACGAACGCGAGTTTTCTCGTGTTCAGAATTAGAAGTGACGTCAATACGAAGAAAGCATCAAAAAACAACGGCGGGAATCATTAAAGTTATGGCGGGATTCGATTTCTCGCAATGCTTTTGGAGCAAATAACAATTTTCGACAAAAATTCCTCCTGAGAGATAAATGGGGACGCAACTTCTTCAAATTTCTACAAAGACAATCTTTACTCAGTGACGCCTTTGGTATTTATGAAAAGGGGGGCTTATCCCATCTTTAGAAGTAGAAATAGCATTGTTCCAGAACTCCAAGAGAGATTTCAACGCCGGCTCAAGTCAGTGGAATTCTCTGTTAAAACTGGGGACTCGACGCTAAGATTAAGACTTTCTATTTTTGTTATGGCAGTAAAAGAGGTAATGATGAAAAAATGACTGCATGAAATATGAATCTCGCAACGCCCATACCTGCGGCGGAATTGGAGAATGGGCCTACTTTTTTTTAGTAAAATGTGCTTGAGTGGCGAAGAAATGTTATTGAACCGGCTAAAGCGACTCGAAATGATGGAGAGAGCTGTAAAGGCAGGTTATCCAAAGCTTAATCAAAAACATATAAAAGAGTTATTGCTGCAGGGTAATATTTCGCAAATGACGCTGGGTTAAACGAGAAAGAAATAAGCTTATGTGGGATTATCGTTAACAAAAAGAATAAAAGGAGCAACCGGTTCCTTAACTCAGCGTTAATTTAGATGGTCTCTAACATTCACGAAGTCACTGAAATGTGACATTAGTTCACTGACATAACTGAATTCTATTTTCAACCTGGCATCCATCATACCATACCTCCAAAAATGTTACGGAAGTAACAAAATGTTTCATTACCATGCCAATAAATTGGATTTTAAGGTAAACCAAAATATCACGGAAAATATTAAAATAAGCTTAGTAATTATTGTTAGGTTGGCCGGCCTTGATCTTTTCACTCTGCTATGAAAATAAAATCACGGCATAATATCAACACGGCACACACGAAAAACTTAAGACCTTCAATGATTAACATAGTAGTGTTCATGGTATGGTCATGGTCATGTAAGAGCACAGATATTGAAATTTATTGAGAAGGTTTGAATCTTAAAAAAATCAACAACTTAATAAAAGTTTACATACCTATTTCTAAATTCAAGGTGTTAAGTTGGGTTTAATTTCTTAAAAATTACTTCATTTAACCAGTAATAAGTAAAATAACTTTCGGTACTTATTGGGACGACAAATTTTTCTGTTTCATGATTCCCTAGAGTTGAAAGTCAATTAACATTCCAATTAAACGGCTCTCTTTACATCGTTTCGTTCAGAAATATTATCAGAAAATAAATTGAAAAATTTCAAGTACAAATATCGCTATTAATGAGGGCTTGCCTCAAAATGCCATTTTTAATGCTCTATTCTCTAAAACGGGCATTTATTTGTATCGTCCCAAGACCAGCCTATTTGGACGTTACGTTTTTACTGAATAAAATTCTCTAAGTGGCAGGAATTCACATACAGAAGCGGTAAAATACGAAAGTTACACTATCAAATAAAAAGTGATTGTAATTACTCATTAAAAACACACCCAGAAATAAATAAATAATATGAGATCACCGTTTTGCTTATTATTTATTTGGACCTCGAATGGGTATTTAGCCCCTGAACGCTTCTAATGCGGCCCTTGAGTTGAAAAGTTAATACATCCCTGCTTTAGATGATGGTTACATAAGCCCTTAATGAACCTAATAAAATTGGATCGAATATGTTTTTGTTTGTCTACAGACTAATCATATTAACTATAAATAGCTATTCTAGAATTATGATCCATTCAACCTTTTACGGTCAAATGAAAAATTTAAGGCGATGTATGACACCCATTGTTTGGAGGAAGAAGAATGAAATAGCTCTGCCAGCTGACTCGCGCTGAAAACTCCGACGCTGAAAGACACTAATGAGAAAAAAAAACCGTGCCCCTTCCAACAGAGAGGAGGGGGACTCTATCTCCATCTCTCAGTTTTTCAACCAGTCGGATTCGTCCATTCCAACGGGATCGGGAGAGAGAGAGGCGTGAGGTGGGATCACTGCACCGAACTCCAAGAGTACGTCTGCACATGCTCCGCGAGACATGCATCGCTGATCGCGAGACCTTCTCGACGTGAAGCGCAGCAGGATTGACGGGAGATCTGAAGGACTCATAGCGCCGGAGGATGGAATGAGGGGGGCCATTTCACGCAGCGAGCTGCCATTCAAATCATTAATATCAACAGGGAAATTTAATGATGATGATCTAAGGGAAGACAATTGCCACAAAAGGGGATTTGGATTGTATTCCATCGCAAAATCAACTCCTTCCTTTAACTGGATGAATGCACAAAAAATTGGGAATGGTAATTCAAAAGGATGCCAGAAACTAGTCCACCGATACTCAAACGAATATGCATCAAGTCATTTGGACAGACATACATTTTCGTCACTTTTGACTACTCTCTCCTTCGATTTTCGTTTCATATCCGTATATTTCGGTGCTACTTTTATGCAATCAAACACTCTGACATACGCCGGAAGGAATGCAAAGCAGGCAGAAAGTGACGGACAGGGAATCAAAATCGAAATGAGCGTGTGGGTAGGACCGTAGGGCAAAAGCTGATAACATAAACGCAGAATCATGGATGGGCGTCCCTAATGCACTCTTCTTTGCCCGTTCCGTCGTGGCGATGATCTCAATTAGGGACTGATGAAACTCCGACCCGTATTCCCTGGACCGGAACAAATGACTCGAAGAGGAGGATATGGTGACCGAGTAAAAGTCATCGAGCAGACGGAACCTTTTTTCTTGACCTTCCTTCGTCTCGTAACGAGTGGTTGGGCGCTGAGAGACAGAATTCTAATTAACGACCCAAGGATTTAATTTCCACGTGTGAATGAATCAGTCGAGATCTTTGGAGGGACCTTGAGTGACCAAAGGAAAAAAGCCGACCTACTGTGAACGAACATTGAAACGTGTTCACAAGGGAGTACATGCAACACAAAGTGGGGAGAACATTTGGCTACTCTTACACAATTGCAATTGGCAAAGCGGCATTACGTTTCTGATGGAATATCTAAGAGGGCAATGGTGGGCGAACCATTTATCTTCACTAAGCAAGAGCGGGTAGGCGGATAGCGTAAGGATTAGTAAGCATGGGAAATTCGGCGTCTGAACCAGTTTCATCATAAAGTGAGGCGAAGTAGAGGCCAGAGATTTAACGTCTCATCCAATGACGTGGTAGGCTCCTCTATAGTCTATATAAAATCCTGTGACACAAACAGAACTAAAGGCAGGGGATTGGAATTATTCCTAAAGTTTTCGAAAAAAAAAACGAAAGACTTCAAAGGGAAAGACGGCTAAACGTCACATCTGACGGATGGAGTGAGGTACCCGAAGTGCCCTCCACAAAGCATCGTAACAAGGAAACTGTCCTCAAGTGTCACTTTCAAACTTTAGCCCAGTAACTTAGCCCTTTATACTACGTAACTATAATTAAGAGAACTAACGCTGTACTGTTGCACTGCGGGATGCATATATTTAGGCGTTTTCTAACACTTTCCATCGCAAATATCTCGTCAAGTATTGATCGTTGGTGGCTGAAAAAAACTACACCTCATGGTTATCAATTTCCTATCACCTAGAAAGTTTTTAAAGAGATCTGGTGGTGACACTTGAGGGACTTCCCATGTAAGTATGGATCCCGAAGACTGAAAAATCTCTGCCCCAGGTGGCCAGGCTACTCTTACTTAATTGCAATTGGCATACGTTTCTGATGGACAATATAAAATCTGTGGTCAGGGTTTGAACCCGGGCCACGGGGTGAAGCCAAACCTTCAGATACGACACAAATTCGAACCCATATCTCGAAAAGTTCGATTCTGCATCGCTTATACAGACAAGGTTGATTGAGGTCATTGGAATTAATTCATCTTGCGCCGAAAATAAAAAAAAAGATCAAAAGAAAGGATTTAGTTGGGCTTAGTTTTATTTAATATCGAAAAACTCGATCTTCAATCGATCAATAGTGATTGAAAGGATACTAAACGGAGCGAATAACGGTAGGACAGCCAAAAATCCATAATTAAAAATTAACTGAAAAGATCTTAATTTAAAAGGATATTGCCGGCAATTACATTACAATTAATGATTTAAAAATATCCAACGTCTCAACGATAAAAAGTAATCGATATATACTTTATTCCAAATAAGAAACTATCACCATGGTGCTACAACGTGAAAATCTTTGGTGAATTCACGAGGAAAAAAACATAGTTTCATTCTTAACTTTATCACACAACATCAGACTTATTTTTCATATACATCCACCCTTCATTTCTTCGAACAAGATAATAGTGCTAAGGGGTCGATACCAAGATCCCTTTCCTAAAAAGTCTGTGGAATCAAACCCTAAGTTTCAAGTTTTAACCACATCTTGTGCGTTGAATAGGCTCGCGTGTGAAGAGTTTACTCCCCATTTAATTTAATCTCTCAGCATATCGTCTAAGGTTGGCAATTCTTGGTCTCGGAAATTACTATCGTCGAGAGTTTGGAGGGCCCCAGGATTAAGAATTCTTTGAGGGTTCATGAACTGTGCATGGGAAGTATGAATGCGCGCACCCAGTGGCGGATTTAGGGGGAGTGACAGGGGTCACGAGTCCCCAAAATTTTACCAATTTTTTAAAGTTAATTTTAGTTTATTTTTTAAGTTAAAAAGTTTGTTTTTAATAGTTTTTGTATCCTTGAAAATGAGCAAAGTGAGTGCATATGCAAATTCATGCCTAAAAGTCCAAAACGAGAGAGAAGACAGTTGTATTTATCGTAGAGGACTCACTCCATACAAAAATTTTACACGGTAGAACTTCCCTCTCCCGGGGGTTACTCCATACTCCCCGGACCCAGGTCATGACCCTACCCCCAAATTTGATGATGCTGAATCCACCCCAGCGCTCACCTGTTCCTTCCACGTCCAGTCGGCGACGTCCTTGCCGCCTTCCTTGCCGCTTGAGCCTCCCTTCTTGCCGCCCCCAAGCGCCTTCTTCCCCTTCAGACTCTCGATCACTTTAAGCGAGCCACTGATCGTGCCATCGGCCGTCTTCAGCATTTCAAACCTAGAGAAAAGAGAAAAATAAACAATGTAAAATTGATGATAATAATAATGTCGTATTTTTTTACAGGCGAATTTGGGACTAGATAGCTCTTTCTTACAATTTACTAGTTTGACAATCACATACATACATGCCCTGGATGGTGGTAAATCCATCAAGGCGGGATTCGAACCCGCGACCTCAAGGTCGGCAGTCGGGGACCTTACCCCGCTGCACCGAGGCCGGTAATATTCCGTAAAAGTAGAAATTACCACATCAGATCAACGGGTTAAACACAACAGATTTCCACATACATTGCCGCGAGAAAAATTTCTTCTCGACCGGTAATCGAACCATGGACCTTTCACTTTGCGGGCCACTGTGCAGACCAATACGCTATCCAAGTACCTGAATTCTCATGGCAATTGTATTTTTTTTCTCATGGTAATTTATGAGACTTTAGCCGCCATTCACACGTTAATTCTAACATAAAACACACTACTTGATGCATATATGGATCATAGCAGAGCAATAAGTAACAAAGTAGTCCTATTTTTCATTCAAAAGTTGTGTGAAATTATGTAAGTAATGAACCAAATGAAAAAATAAATATTTTATACATAAACAACATAGAATATCTTCATTTCGCTGCCTCCCAGAGGCTAAGGAGTATCATGGTGCCATCAAGAGAAAGAACTATCTTTATAAGGGCAAACACGAAAATAGAGAAATTATCATTTGTTTACATCAAAACAGCGGCGAAAGCACCACCACGTCGTCTTCATGGAGAGGATAGATGTTCACGACTCGCAGGTGACATTATGCCTAAAGACACTTCCGTTCATAAAACAGGCTTAACTGGTTATGCTTAGCTTTCTCTCTTAGCATTCTAGATTACTCCATTGTTGACCATTTCCTAAATGCGTAATTTCACTAACAGAAGTAGCCTCACCGCCCTCATCGAACAGGAAACGAATGGGTATTCGCTGGAAATACATTTTACCGTTTTAGGTAGCGGGAAAAAAGAGCGATTCAAAGAATTATAACCCTCGCTAAAACCCTGACCAAAGAATCTTTTACTAATGATGATTAGGTAAATAGACATACCTAATTTACCTAATTATACGATGACAACTAATATTATGGTCACTTTGAAAGTGCTAGAACCCCATTATACGCGTTCTGCTTATTGCACCTGCATTAAATTATGTCGTAAATTCAATAGTCAATGAATGAGAAGCATTTTCAATTCAAATTAACTTATTTTGTTCTTAACCAAAAGAAGTTTACGGAATTAGAAAATCTCGAAATCTGGTCATTTATATGCAATCACGCAGGTCTGAAGTATAGTAAAAAATGAAAACAAAAACAAAATAAAATTATATAATTAGCTCGCAATGTATCGATTCGTTTCATAACTAAACTCATTGAAAAAACATACCAAAGCACGACTCACTTCACTGCAATGCATTATTCATAGTAAAGCATATAGCGACAACAGTCTGCAATAATATGCAAAACACCAGCGTGGTATGCATTAAACGTGCACAATCTTTTCCTGCATGAAACGTGCAGGACAGGTCGGAATGCTGTAACAAATTGCAAATGGTAATAGTCTCGTGATATTTGAAAGTATTCGTTCCACCGAGTGGGTTCAAGCATCGCAAACGATAACATAGGCTATGAGTATGGGAAGTGAGGAGTGGGACGATAATTTTCGTCACGGTATTCACCCGCGTTGCCGCAACGGGCATAAACCGAACGCATAATTGAAATTGAATAATTTGAATATAGATGACGTCGAGGTTAAGCACAAAACCCGCACGTTTCTCGCCAACTCGTAGTCATTTCGCATGCGCATGGGGTGAGAAGGTAAAAATTCTCCTTTCTGAGGGCGTCCGGACCGAAACCAGTTGAGATGAACCGGTTGGAGGTAGGGAGGGATGAGGGAGCCATTGATGGGAGCCAACCCGACGTTCACGAGACCGTATCTCGATCGTTTTCGGACTATTCTCCCCCGGCTTCATCGTGAACAAATGGAGACAATATTGGCGCAAGAATACTTCAAACGGTAATCGGAACTTGAAAGGACAGGAAAAGTCGGCGATCGAGTTGGTGTGGTGGCTAGTGTGTTGGCTCCCCACTCAATGGATGCGGGTTAAAATCACGGCGGTGGCAGAAATTTTTTCGGGCTGCTTTTTCCAAACAGTCATTTTACTCCTTCTTCGGTGAATTTTTGAGGGCTTTCCAAGTACAGTACGTCGTCCGACCGTTGGGGCTGTAATTTGTTACGAGCAGGCGGCCGGCGACGCCAGAATTCTCTCCGTACTCCCATCCCAAAGGTGCAAGTTACCTTATATGCTGATAGCCTCCTCCAAATAACACACCAGAATACAATCACGACGTGTTTTATAGTTTAAAAAAGCCATATGTTATGGCAAATGATATCCAAATCCATTAATTTCGGCTTATGCCCCACCATTGTGCGTTAATTACGTGAATACTCCTGGAGTTATAATATTGCGATTGAGAAAAGGAAAAAGAACTAGGGCGAACAACAATGAACACGGAAAATAAACGATTAAAAAATTATAATGGCTATTACTTTAAAAAGAGGATTAGACTACGGAGGAAATATGAGGCCAGTTAAAGGTGGTTGACCACTGTCACCTGAGAACTTTGTCGTAAAACGGCAGAAATGACATCGGTGAATGATGAAACCCCCAAGACTGAATACGTAACTGAAAGATTTAGGGATGTAGGCGACTGTTTTACCGACATATTGAGAGAAAATCAGAATGAGAATCAACCCTAACATGGGTGGATAAAACAATGGGATTCTTCAAGACATAAAGGCAATGATAAAAATTCAAGGCATCGTGCTAGAACTGGAACACTTTAACGACGGCTCGTAGAAAAGATAAAAAAAAGTTATCCATGAGTTAAATATGGAATGTAGCGTTGCACATTGGGGATACGAGGACTGGTGGAGGAAAGGTAACAGGCACTGTAAACAAGAGAAAGAAGTAAGTCTGAATATACGCTCGGGTGGGGTCCAGAAATTCCCGTAACAGTGAATAATTGAGTCGAATCGATATTCACAATTTTTATTCATGGCTACGCAAATAAAGCCGCTACAAAAAACCCTTAGAACCACGAAAGTATAGAATTTTAGTCACTCTTCGAAAATAAAATAAGAGAAATTATAGCACCTGTGCGACAAAAGAGTAAGTTGACTCAGTATAAGGGTACATACTTTCATTTAAAGTTAATGTATCCAATGATAGCGGGAAATAGCAGAAGAAGAAGACATTTCATTTCCGGACATCTGCGGCAATAGTGATGTTCCCTACGTTTAGCTCTCTTGAAACGGTCGGGGGTTTATCCCCTTCGCGGGTCCACACACCAACCAAGAGGAAAAGCTAATCGGAATAAGAATCTCCAAATTTCATACGTTATTATAATATTTTACTTCAACAACAAACTGTTAACATAAGACTCATTCTACTACCTAGTTAGTGTCCCAAAAATTGACAACTAAAATCTTACGAGTTATACATTCTGCATTAGCCTGTCCCTTCAATGAAGATTATATCGGTCAGTTCACGATAACAGCAAGGAACTTTGCGTGTAAATATTAATCATGAATATTCCGTATTTAACTTATCGATAAAAATAAAGGATTTCATTTGTAAATACATATAAGCAAAGAAATAACCAATATTGAATATCGAGATAAACGAGAAAAAAAGATAAAAACGAGATAGTCAATGTCATAGATCAGGGGTCTCCAAAATACGGCCCGCGCACTCGTTTCAAGTATCGAATATCGTATACTTCTGTAATCGGCAAATTTGATATCCGGCCCGCGGGGCGATTCGGAACTTGGAATGCGGCCCTCGTGGCCTTGTAAATTGGAGACCCCAGTCATAGATAATCAATAAATGCCAATACCAGCACAGGTGATATAGAATTAGCGAGACACATCAGTTCGATGTTAATTCAAATACACCGGAATGGTAATTTACCCCTGAATAGATTTATCCCAAAAATATAGATTTTCACGGAAAATGCACGTTAAAATTGCCACTTGAGAACAGTCACGTGAGCTGCGAAGGAACTACTTCCATAACAAGTTCCGTGCTTCTAGAGGGCAAGCACGCTCGAGCGACAGATGTTTAAGATCTCGGTCTTCATAATCGAGAAAGTACGGTATCGTAATGACGGCGCAGAATCAGTTTCAAGAAGAAAACCCTTCTCCTCCCAGTTATTTCCTCTCCTCATTACCTTTGAAACCTACATGGCAAAGAAAAGAAACTCAATAAGTACCAACAAAAAAGACAGAATAATGCATAACATATTTTCATGAGAAGAGCCGATGCATCGACTTGCATTGATTGCTTTAAATGTGACATTTTGTAGCTTTAACCTTCGAACTGAAGTATTTTTATATTCATCGAGCATAAAAGTAAAGGAAGATTCACCTTATTTTTTCAAGTGTAAAAATAATGCCCAATTCTCCTTCACGTAAGATTGAAGACACTAGTTTAAAAATTAAGCCCGCAAGAGAATCATGGATGAGGTAGAAAAATACGAAATTTAGGCTCGAGATCGCTGATTTAAGTTACAATTTCTTATGCAGCCCTGAGAGTAAAATAAGTTAATATTTAAACATTGCAACGAAGCATGTGAAAATCATCAATAAGAAAAAAACACCTGCCGATCACTATGTAAGCAATATATAGGAGAATATAATTTCTCAACCAGATGAATTGCGTTAAAGGTGCTTTACCGACTCCCATTCACGAGCAAGAGAGCTCCACCGATCACTTTTCCTGGAAAAAAAGACCCCGCACTCAAAGTGGGGCGTTAACCTCACGCGAAACGAGTAAGCCAAGGATGGCACACGCGTCCTTGTGAAGATGTAATGAATGACTAACGGGCGCAGCCGTATACAATATTCATGCAGTGAATGCAAGGAGGATGACTTTGCTTTCAAATGGAGAATATTATTAAGGAGATTGTTTGAGGAAACGAAAGGCATGCCATTTTTAAAGAAAATTTAAAAATATATTCTTCTAATTATATCCCACCTAGCGACCACGAAAATAGACTACATATGCTATATTTTTTCTCGATACTGCATTCGAAAATCCCATTTTGTAAAGGTTCTCTAAGCGATATTTGGCTAAGCGTACGAAGAATTATGGCATATATAATATATGCATGCCATTCCGACCATTGACTGACACTATGTTCGTTGTAACTTAAGTATAACGATAAAAATTGATGAATAGTGGAGCTGAATTTAAATGATGCTAATAAACATGAAAAGGGATCAATGGTTGGCCTAAAGTACCTTGAACAGATGCTATCTAAAAATGTATGCATTGAATTATGCACACTGACTCGCCTAATTTTGCTTTTAGCCGACATCGAAGTCATCTTTGATGGCAAGACTAATAAAATAACACACGCGATAAGTATTTGTAAAAAAAATGATGAACTTCTCTCGGATTTGCGGGCGCGTCAGAAAAATTAAGGCAGCCGATGTTTCGGGTTCCGTCTCGTTACCCACTCTCAACGCTACGAACCCGATAGAAGTTCATTCATAGTACACGTCGGGAAAGTGTTAATTCATATATATTTGCATAAAAAGTTGTTGAACCGAAATATTCCGGTAAAATCTTTCTGTTAGACGTAAAAAAGATGTTTTGAATCGCGCAGTCGCAAGCCAAAACTCCTCAAAGATGATGAAAAGGAAGATTGGGGGGGATGAGAAGAGTGAATAAAATAGTAAGAGAGAGAGGGGCGGAGTCGTGGAATCGCATTACGCCCCCGGCATGGGCACAGATTGCATCACGAACCCAATATCCGCGCCATAGTCACGACTTGCTGGAGCCCAGGCTTTCCTCGCGTGGGAGCTACTCACCCCCCTCCCCCATCAAGAGACAGGAGCGGGAGGCGATATGAAACTTATACATCGAAAGTAATTGAGTTCCACTGACCGTAATGCACGGCCCGCTTCACCACCCTCGCCTATTGGCCAACACGAAAATTGTTCCTTTTTTTTCTTTTCCACGGCTACCTTACTCGTTCCTCATCAGCGAAAATTACTTCTTCCGCGTCAGTAATTAGCTTCGGTTCACATGAAGCATGGACGACAGGAGTCATATTACATCTCATACTATTCAATGTGGGGAGAATTTTGGTAATTAAAAAACAATTTTATGAAATGCCAGGAAAAATAAAGCAATCGGTAAAAGAGTTGGCGAGACATTATTTTTAAAGTTGGAAGGAGCATAAAATTGTTAACATTACGAATAAGCTTAGAAATGTCTTCCGGTTTTTGATTTTTATAGGAGTCGCAGAGCTCAAAATGTGGATAAGGAGGAAGGACATATCAAATGCTTCAAAAGAAACGACTGAGATAGGTCAAAGTGATTGATATAGGTACCTCCAGAGAACACGAAATATTAAAGATTTCTGTTTTATTATAAGAAAAGCATTATTTATTGACGAAATGCTAAAATTTTTCCAAAGCAAGGGATAAATAAGCAAAACACGACACAAATAAATCGATTGGTCCGCCAATATTTCGAATTACTAACACATAAACACAATCAAGAGTCGATGCACCAGTGCCAGTGACTCTCTCAGGTATGAATTCATTCCCTCAGTTGCTCTTTGTTCAAGTACGAACAAACTTGGCTGGCCGAAGGGGTTAAATGACAGATCATTTAATACAAAATATAGCACGTGAGTGTCGCGAGTTCTAATCCCTGTAGAGACGCATAGTTTTCAGGTTCATTTCATGGCAGATACCAGATTATCACAAGATTGCGCAATGAAGTACTTATTTCTTCATTATTAGGAAATGATATGAGCAAGCACACAGCTCTGGAAACTTTTTCCTAATAAGCGACTGTCCGCCCGACTAGCCCAGAGGTACTTATCTTCTGGCTTTCTATAAACTATTAATAGTTGTGGGTTTCATATAATAAATTTTCTTAAAACCAAATCCCATTAAAAAGCTAACGCTAGTGCCACGATATTTAAAGTTTTTTCGAAAACTCAGGCGGATTTCAGAGACAAACGTTTACGGAGACGGATCCATAATAACTACGGCCTTTTCGGTAAAAAACAACGATGAGATTAAAATTCAGAAGTATGCAAAAGAAATTTATGGTTAATTCAAAAAAGTAATGGTTTTTCGATTCGTGGAAATGGAAAAAAAACAGTGCGGACTACCAGGATACCACCCAAGCACCTCACGAAGCAAATTTCTGGGTATATGCCTGGATACGAGTCGGAATGGGTAGAATATGCCACTGATATCACTTTATGGAGAAATTTCTAAAAAGCGGCTTCGATCCGCCGACAGTCCCTCCTCCGTCGAACACAATGGAACGCCCTCTATTCAGGTATTCCGATCCGAACACGGCGTCGACCACTCTCACTCTTGGGATGAATGCGGAAATTTTTTTCATCCACCCACCAACACCGGCCCCGCCGCGACCTATTTCAGACACTTCGATATCGCACCGGCGTCGGACGGCATTCTTCTTGTATTTTTTTTTTTGTTATAAATTCTTAGGCCCGGACAATATGGCAGCGGCGAAAAATCAATCACCCGCGCAGAAGGTTGATTACGAGATGCTGGGAGAGGAGGAGGTAGAGAAAGTTCTTTTGTTGAGAAACTCGGGCAATAAAATATATATAAGAAAAAATTGCGTCTTGAGAAAGAAGGCGGCGTTGGCGGTGGTGCATTCTTTCCATTTGTATCGTTCAGCAAAGGACAAGCCAGAGACGAAAAAAAATGTGATACTCTGACCATGGGATCAGCAACCGAGTGATAGTGGCGATATATTATCAAGGTAATTTGAAAATTATCTGATCATATTACAAACTACCCCTCATGTTATAGCATGAATGAAGAACTAAACATGGGTTTAGCTATAAGGTACCTCACATCCCATTTATAAGTTTATTATAGAGAGTATCAAACTACCTCAAGACTAAATGTACACATGATTACTGTGCTCATGTAAAACATGCGTACACGTATTTTATGGGCAGTTTGCTCCGAGGAAGCTAACGCCTGCTATGTCATTTTCAGGAATACAAGAAAGAGACATGAAATAGTGACCAATTACTGGATTCCAAGAAATTAATTCAATTTATAGTTTTTGATAGCAGTTTCAAGGACAGGAAAGGGTACTAACCGGAGAGTATACAGACGATGAACAATTAAATGTCCCTCTTTCTCTCAAAAGGTTTTTTATTTCATGGACATTTCGCTTTGAAATATAATTTAGGCAAAACATTTATTGTTTCATCTGACATTGCATCCGGTTTCCTCATTAACTTACACGTAAAAATGTAAACAACTAAAATATTAGCCTCAATGAACGAAACAGAAAAGCCAGTCAGTGAATGAATTATTTCCTAAATCGTAACAATGCTTGCCAGGTGACAACAGAAGGACAAAAAACACTTTTACAATCAAAACCTTCTTGATGAGAGGCAAACGTGAAGGAAATATCAGTAAAAACAGTTGAAAGGAGCATGGAACTATTTTGTACGATCTTATCATTGTATCACTTCGGTAAGGATAAAAGAGCACAAGCTCTGGTAGTAATCGTAAATTTACAGCCCCACGACCCACAAAGATGCGAAATAAACAGTATAACCGGTATGATACACAACTCATGCGGACTATAAACAGGTGGGTAATGGACGAGCGAGCAAGATGCCTTAACTCTAAATAACTGCTCTTCATTTTTATACGAATATGTAGGCCACCGGCAACGGTTCTCGTCCTTCACCCTCTCGAAGTCTTACAACAACACGATGTGACTTTTTCATACACACGTGCGATCCAACCCCATTAGCAATGCGTGGAAAATTTTATAACGACCATAGGTGCGAAAGATGAAGCTAATCGCTTTTTTTCCACGGTGCAAGGAGAGGGGAGGGAGCCATTTCGTAGCTCTTTCACACAAGCGCCCAACTCCGGCCGTGCAAGGTGCTATTCTCGAATCTCCGTTCCTCAGAGGCGGCTTAGCGCAAAAAGCGAAAGGGGAGATGACATCACGAATATGTGCGCACCCAGCTGAGGGTGTTTCGACACACAATCACCATGGGAGAGCCTCATTCTCCCTAATCCCGGATCTGCGACTCCACCTCAAGATATTCATGGGTGCACGGCAAGAAAACAGCGATTTAAATCCCCAGCAAAAAGTTAATCATGGAAGAATTAAAATTCGCAATAAAAAGACGATCGTGTTTTCAATGGCACGTGTATAAATTATCTTGAAGGAGCTTTAGGAATAGACTTAGCGCAGATGAGAGATCGACAAAAACCGTTAGCGAGAGCTACCGACGCGACGGTGTTCTTCATAATTATTTAAATGTCGTACGTAAGGAAGATCTGCGCAGTTAGACCCGACGGCATTGAGTCCCAGCCAGGAATAATTCACTGAGTAAGCGCTCGTGCGCACACAATAAAGGTGGGCTCCATTACTTATGATGATAATTATATAAGGTGGAGGGTAAAAGTCAGTGAATTAATAACTATTTTGCTATGTAAATCCTCCATAATCAACAAGCTTAGAGAGGATTAACTTAGTTACCAATTTTACCGCAAATATTTGATATTCCTGCAAAATTAAAAGTTTTGAAACCATTAATTTTCAATGCTAAGGGTTTCCATGCTAAAATGTTCCCACGGGGTATTTCGTCGTGAGAAAAATGTGTTTGCGAGGAGTATACATATAAAATTCGCAATGGTGCAGATGATTGTCGGAGTAGGAATTAGTTTTTGAGGTGTAACTTTTGGTGCCGTAAGTTTCCATTTTTTCTCTAAAATCAATTGTTCACTGCATTAAACTACGATATGTCGAACACGCCGCATATAATGGCAAAGATGTTAAAAACACCACTGAAATAATGGGTTGGAATGTATCATGGCCAGGACGAAGCAAATTCGATCACAAGCGCTTCTGGAAAGACAACCACCGCTAAGAGATTTAATCAGATAGTGATCTTGAAAGACATGAGGCCATGTTATGCTACTACCCAGTGAATGAATTGAGGTCACATCTTAAGCGGCTACATGCAAAGGTGTCAAGTCTACATCAACTCTAATATGCGCACTGACTGGTAAACGAAATATCAAGGTATCGCAATACGTCTATCATTCAATTCCTAAGAGAAGTTTGACTGTAACAACCACTAACATTTATATTCAAATTGAAATTTTTGACTTCCAATTGGAGTATTTCTCTTTTCACTATCTGTAATAGGTGGACTTAACGTTTAAAGAAACCTTACGATTCAATAATACGATGAAACTTACGATATAACCTATTTTTAGAATAAAAAAAGCACGAAATAATCTTTTTGTGCTTATCAAGGACTTGAAAAAAAACGAATTGCTCTGTTTTCACGACTAAGCCGCCAAAAATATTAGGATCATACCCTGTGAGAAAGAGTTAACAAACCGAAGTAGAGACTACAATTAAATCTAAGCCTCTATGTGCTCTATAGGGAAGACGTATCCAACCAAACACCTTGGCGAAACAAGAGAGGCTAATCGAAAGATCACCTCCAGCGGAATAAATTACAACAAAGCCTCCGGGTATATGATAAGAAAGAGGAGTGGATGCCAAAAAACCATTTCACTTAAGCAATTTCGCGATAAGAGTTGGCAAAATTGTCGGAGAAAACCAAGCTACCACACGAATAAAACTCGAAAGAAATCTAAAATGTCACCGAATGATCAATTTCAGCGAAATTGATTGCACATAATCATTCAGGTATACGATATGAAACAGATAGTAGTAGCAGCATTATTAAGAGTGCATCGATGTCTTGGACGTAAAGGAATCATTTAAATTATGACTGATTCATTTTAAGTAACGCCACGTGTATGGGTTTCAAAGCAGTCTCAGTAAACCTATCTTTTAAATTAAAAGAATCCGATCATAAATCAATCGGAGTCGTTGCCCAATACTGTTTCTGTTCCTCCTCCCTTTCATAACCTTCTCCGGCTCTCTGAATATTTTACGCACAGTACATGAATATGCCCAATGTTGAGACGGCTATTACATCCATCACAGCGGGGAGAATGAAGCAGGTGTAGCTAACGAAAGCTCACCCCAAGCGGAATTAATTACGTCATCATTTCCTGAAGACGAGGAACGTCACGGACCTCTAAACGTCCAAAACACCATTGTTGAAATCTTCTCGGTTTTTCCATTGGGTTAAGTTGGTTGCAGGCTTTCAAGCAACTCACCCGGTGGAAACTCCGAGAGGATTTCACCAGTATCATACGCCGGGAAAGAATAAAATCATATATCCTATACCATGGATTCTCACATTCGGATGGAAACCAGAGAGTATTTTATGCAAGTCATTCGCCGTGGAGTAATTAGACATTTCTTCAATTACACCCGGGCCTCGGGGTATAAGACACGGTTAGGAGGACCATACCTCTGGTCCAACTGTATACAGTTGATTCGCCGTGAAATAATTGGATACATCTTCCATTACACCCGAGCCTCAGGGTATAGGATGGAATGAGGAAGACCCATACCTCTGGCCCAATTCGGCGCACAGCATCCTTCCCAAAGTGCCGTGTCCGGGGTGTCCTGGCCCCACCCCCCGCAGCCTCTTCAATTTACTGTCCTCCTTCTTCCCGCCACCCCCTTCCTCCTCCTCCTCCTCGTCCCACCCCCAGGCCTCGCCCCCGCGCCCCACCAGCACGCTCCTCAGCGGGAGCAGCGGCGGCCTCTGCTCCGTCACCGACATCGTCGAAGACACAACACTACACATCCACGGCACCCGAAATCTACACACCACAGTATACAAAACGGGGGATATCCGAAATAAGTTTCAGGGCACCATCGGCCAGCACCACACACCACGACCTCGGGCGTTCATGTCTCTCAGTCCCCGGTCGGAATAACTCGAAGCACTGCACCGGACCAGAGGGAACCCGCACACGGAACGGACAAAAATATGCGAGGCGGAGAGAGACCGCTACGTTTTGGGCGAATGTATCTTCCACTCCTACCTCCTTTTTTTTGGACGAAAAATTATAAAAAGAACGCAGCTCGCTTGCAGACGCCGCCACCACTGTCCATGATACTTCGCCACTGAATGGAACGGGCTCGCATGAGGGAGAGAGAGAGAAGCACACGATTCCCCCCAAGGTGCCTCCACTACCCTCCCTTCTGCCCCACGCCACCTATCCCATCTCCCTCCCTCCATTGTTTGTGCAGGGATGGGAACGGAGGGAATTGGGGGGGGGGGGTAGGGGGGGGACAGGGTATTGCGAGAGTGTTGGGGAGCAGCAGGTGTGGGGGGGACTGCGGAATGGGGGGGTGAGGGGTCTTTAAGGCGGTGGGAAGGGGAGGGGGGGGGGAGAGAGAGAGGTCGAGGAGGGCACGAGACGAGAGGGGAGGGGGTGTGGGTGGGATCGAGGGGTGGGGTGAGGAATTAATGGAGGGGGTGAGGGTTGTGTGAGGCCTCGTGATCAGGAGGGAGGGATGCGTTCGCAAAAGGTGAAGGAGTCGTGCGAAAGGAATCGTTCCCAGCTTCATCACCGAAAAGATGTCCCTCCCAACAGGCACGTAGTAAAGGGGAGGGACTTGAGGGGGCTTCAGCCTCACCCTCCCCGAAATTATTCTCCTTGTTGCGTCTACCCGTGATAAACCCACTGAGGGGACCACTAGCCCAAAACTTTCAATCATCTTACCCTCCATTTTTATAATAACTATTCATAATGTCTGCCAATCACCAACGATGAATTTTACTTTCAGCATTACTTATGCAAACGAAATATATACCTGACTCAGTTAAATGTATTGTTTTCCGATGCTTGAGAATTGACAATAAAATATCAGTGTGGGCAACCCGCATACCACACAATCACCCCCCAGAAGCGTATATCTGGCCTCGTGCCAGTCTCCGAAGAAAAATATTCATACCTACTGATTCAAAAAAAAATTGAAGGCCTTTGGCGTGGCTTCATGGAACCTACTGACCGTGTAAATGACAATACTGGAATTTTTTATAAAAAACCACTCTAGATAAACGACCCCTTTGATTAAGATAAAGCCTTACTGGTAAACCAGGGTAGTTTAAAGAAATATGTTTTGTTCAGGATAAAAGAGTCAGATTATTAATTTATATGAAGACTTCTTAATTTGGATACTTCTTAAAATCCTTGGTTGCACTTGATATTAATTTTTACAGTCAAAATATCTGTGAGGCTTCGATGCAAAGGGTCAGAGTAAAAATGAAACAATTGTTTCATCGATTGAAAATTTTCACTGCCAAACACTAAAACTAATTCACATCGCATACTGTTCAATTTAAATTCTGCAATTACGCAGGTTATCTTTTCTCATCTTAATACTTATTACATGCAAGATAATTACGATGCAAAGAAAGAAAAAGATGAAACCAACTTTTAGTATCGCTTATCAGTGGAGCTTATATGAGTGTTTCTGCCTTCTCCCTCGCACAGTTCAAGGCACTCAAAGGTAAACTTAACGAGCAATAAGGTGTTATAAATCGTTACGCTTCACGCTTTTCATCAACACGACCATAAGAGTTCATGGAAGAGCATTCTTTGCATTAACCTCTCTCCTGGGCCAAAGGTCTACATAATTGGGACCAAGATTCTATCTCACCGACATTGAAAGCACAAAATTAGAATCATCCGAAAACAAATGAATGCTGATTAGGAGAAATCCCGCCATTAACCGACAGAGCAAATCGAGTTCACCGCAACCGGAAGATAACACTCGATGCAAGCAAAACATGCGGTTATTTCCGTGTATACGAGTTCGCGAATTAGATTAATAGAATGAACTGAATGGATGAGGCTTAATTACATTTTAAAGAAGGAAGATAACAACTTAGCTTCGTGCAAATTAACTTTCATTGTTAACTAGTCCTTGTCTTATCACTGTATCATCGTCAAGACTAGTGTTTCTCCCTAGTCACATCACTTGTCTTGATGATGATACAGTATTTGAAACTAGTCGACAGTAAAAGCTAATTTGTAGGAAGCAAAATATTTATTTTATTTCCTTACATTAATATAAATTCGTTACTTTAGAATTGGAGCAAAATTTAGACTCGAATTGTTACATTCAAGCATCTTTCACAGTCTGATGCGGTGAGAATTTTTTATTTCCATTTGAATCATTCCTTCTCTCACAGCAACAATCCAAACGACTTAAAAGGGTAAAGTTTATCCCGATACAAAACAATATTTTTAAGTTCTGGAAATGTTTTCTTCCCGTAAAAAAAATAAATCTTGAAAATTGAATAAACTTCAGATTCGGAAAAATGTTGAAAAAAGCTTGCTCGATATTTCCCTGAAGATTTCAAGGTGATAACACAAATAGTGAAGGGGTTAGTTGTCAAGCAAAAAAGGCGAAGTACGACCGGTCGCGAGGGAGTGATGCGTCCTCTTAAAAAAGTTCTCTCTCTTTGCCTCTTTTCGAGACACATCTTCAATGTTGCGCGGAGACGAGATTCGTTACAAGACATTCCGGAAGGAGTAAATATCGACTCGACTGGATGGACGATGAAACGGGTTTTCCTCCGACCTTCCACTCCTCGAAAAACAGGTGTGCACTTGAGATCGTCACATCATAGCTTCACAGTTGTGGAAGTAAATAATTTCCATTTCAGGAGCATAACTCTATAAAATTGCATTCACTAATACTTGCACACATATAATACAGACGAAAGAATTGAAAGGGACCCAGAAGAAATCGAAAAATTGATACTAAAACAAAGAGAGTGTAAATAAGTTTGCTTGTGTTTACAAAGTTGACCAATTTATTTCGTATTCGAAATACCCAAGGACATGATAAAAAGGCCGAAATTATGTTCTTCTGCTACACATACATCTGAGGAAGTGTAAGTTCAACTTAAGGGTGGACGGCGGTATTTGGTGGAACTGTATAACAGGAAACATAAACAGAAATATTTGTTAAATCCTTTAGGTTAAACAGCCCTTAGGAAACATGATCACAAATACACTATCACCCACTGTAAAAAGTTTTAATGGTCTGACCCAGGTACCGACACTATACGCTACTCCTTTGAGAATGACTTAGTGTCGAAACCTGAGTCAGATCATTAAAACATTTGTGAAAGATACAATAAAAGTGTACTTATGACTATGCTTCCTAAGGGATTAAAGGGATTTAACCTAAGGAATTCGAGAAAAAATTCGTCGCAATATCGATTTGTTAACAGCTTCGGAAATGAACGACCAACTTCGCTTACCAAAAATATAAAAAAATATTCGATTAAAAAAAGCTTACGTCAAGTACAAAGGTTAAATAGCATATTTGTAATAAAATAGGGAGTACCTGCAAACCAGCGAACGAGACAAAATCAAATACTTCAAATGATAAGGAGCGACGCCAAGCTTCGCGTCCGAAGGGGTGAGAGAAGTAGATGAGCTAGTTTGATATTCCGGAACGAGCGACGGCCCCCCGCCACGTCCCACTAACGAGGCAGAGCGCTCAACGGGAAGAAACGGCTGGAACCGAGAGGTTGGCACCTCTACGTTCACCTAATTGGCGCATCAAATAATGGGTCATGCGCGGTCCTACATCCTTCAATAAAAACGCTGACGATCGAGAAGCTAATGCCCGGAAGGAGGAAAAAACAATTGACGGATGGTGATGAAGAAAGACACACTCCATTGCCGACGTACATTGCGAATGACCTCGTAAAGAAAGAGCAACTTCGATCATTCAAAATATCCACTCTTTCGCAATAAAAATAAACTGAAGTGTGAAGAAGATTTTAAAAATAGTCTAGAAGGCATGGATGGACCAGAATACACCTTTAATACTCCATTTAAACCTACCTTGACAGATAGAATACTTTAACAATTATAATTCTCATTGAAAAGATAGTACTTCCACACCAGTCGTAAAATCAAATACATGAAATGATTCCACGCAAGTATTGTGAATACATAAACCGCTGCCCTACGCCTTGGCACGTGCCCAAACAAAGGAAGTTTTAGATTCACTTTACATTCCGACGAAATACACAAATCTTAGTAATAAAAGTGATCCTTTTACCAGGATGAAAATGATTTTCCATTTCAAACGATTTGAAAACAAAGCAAGTTAAGATGGAGAGTCTAAGATAATAAATACTGAAAATGGTTTCATACACCACACATGCGTAATTATTTTAGTTTCTTTTCGTCGTACGGTCGGACTTAATCAGCATTTAGTAAGGAGCTAGTCCACAACCCTGACTTGTGAATGATGCACACAATACACTATACCTTTGAGAATGACATATTTTATAGCGTTGAAACCTGGGACAGGCCATTGAAAAATTTGTGGAACATATATTTTCGTGTACGCGTGATTTTGTTTCCTAAGGGTTGTTTAACTTAAGATATTTAAGAAAAAATCGATGCAATATCGATCTATTCACAGCTTCGGAAATGAACGAATTCGCTTAGGTATCCAAAACATCCAAAATTTTGCGATTAAAAAACTTTACGTCAATTACAAAGGTAAAATAGCGTATTTGTAATTAAAAAGAGAGTACCCGCAAACCAGCGAACGAGATATAATAAAGTGCTTAAAATAATTTCAAATTCCTTTCAGGAATTAGACACTTTGGTCTATAATTAATTATATTTCCAAAGGAATTTATGGCCAGTCTAGTCACCTCCGATGAATTTATACCTATCGCTTGAATCTTCAGTAGTTTTTAACCACCCTTAGAGACGTTAGAGGTACAAACGACCTCAGGTGTCGGTCGTCCACCCTAATGAGTATAACTAGCAAAGGAAGCGGGCATATCCGACGTTTTCTACCGCACCGCCCCAACGTGTTTTGCATGCGAGGACGGTGTGATGTGGAGCGAAGGAGGAAGACAGACGGCCGACGGACATGCCTCCCGAAACATTCCATCATTCACTTAAATCCATCAATTCATGCATTTTCGAGCCGTAGAGCATCAAAGGTTGTTTTCCATGGATCATAACAAAGTAATTCATCCTCTATCAATGCAAACGAATTTAAGTACGCCATATTTAAATGAAATATTTATAATTTTCATTTCTATCAACTTTAATTACACAGTATACTGAAATAACAGCAAAATTCTTTTGCATTTTTCCGCAATAGTTTGGTCGCCAGTTAAAAGAAGTCTGCAAGTCTGGCATTTAATGTTAAAGTCAGTGGATGTTAAACGTTCTTGGAAGCCCATTCAAACTAAATTTTTAAAGAATCTTTTCATACCGTTTCATTTTCCCCAATTATCTCATGCCACACGCTTATTTAGGCGGCTTGCGAGGAGGAACGTAGCTCTATACATGCAGATGAGTCGAACCATCACATCAGGTGTGGATGTTTCACAGTCAGTTTGATTACTGCCTGTTACGCAGCACACCTGAGCCTTCGCCTACTGACGAAATTTGAACCGGAAAAATTCTGACATAATCCTATACTCGATCATGATGTGATCCGACCTGAGATAGACGCCATTACGCGATTAATCTACCCAGAAAAATATAAAATCAACAAACATCCTGTCCCACTGGAAGAAAGAAACTCACTAGGTGCAACGGTGCCAGAATAGAACTTAACCTTCACAACATGATCAAACTCTTCCATCAGGCGGTCAAATCCATGAAGTAACGTTCGAGAGTCATCAAATGGTATTTAGTCCAATGTCACAACCCAGATTTTGCCGCGTCAATTTTATTAACAGTTCCACACATCATGCTTCTAATAAAATCACGGTTAAAGGCCAGAATTAACAGGAGTTAGAGGGCATCAACTTAGTTTAATTTTTATAAGCAGTTCCATATTTTTATATTCCAAAAATGTTTCAACAGGGGCCAATTAATATTGTGGATGAAGGGAGAAAACATGAATCAAACTATAAAATATCGAGGAACATACCTAACAGCCATATCCTCAAGTTGCAATCAGTAAGTGCCAAAATGTTTCGTTAAATTCAAATTTGAAAGTATTAAACGATTGTACCAACAGCAGCCCATAAAATTTTTGAATATTATCGTAATGTCTTCAATAAAGTTATATCCATTACAATTAAGACCACATTTCTTCGCAAACGCCATAGTTAAAACGGAGATATAAAGCATTCATGCAACTAATAGTAAATATATTTTAAAATTTGCAACACACCCGAATTCAAGAATTAATTTTTGAGCCTAAATCTTGTTCGTATCATGCAAGGAGAGGGACACTATTCCTTGATCATGGAAAAAGGTTTTTAAACTAGTGATAATGATTAAAATAACATCAACCTTAAACTTTAACATATCCGTTTGATGGGACGTAACTCGTACTTAATTTGAAGCTACTAGAGAATGGGATAATTCACAGAACAACTTCAAAACATTATACCATCAGCAATTTGAGGTTAGGAAGCCCAAAACATCGTGCAACCAAAAATCCGTTACAGATAACAGAACTATTTTTTCCACGAAAGGAGCGTGGCGTTGACACCTAGATTCAACAAGTCATATTTAGGGAATGTTGAGCCCTTATATCGTAAAATATCCAACCCCGCCTAACGCGAAAACATGGGGAAAAAACGATTCTGATTCATCACCCGCAACAGGTGTCTCGAAAAAGCTCGAAGAGAAGATGCTCCCTTCCGAAAGGAAATGCATAATGATAATAGCGGAAAACAATACAAATTTTATGCGGGCATCCACAGAGACATGGAACTCTCCATGCGTGCAACAAGAAGAAGCAGCCGTGAAGGAGATAATGAGAGTACGATTTTTATCTGGCTCACGACAACTTTTCACAAAAATGAAAAAAAAAAAATCAACGGGAGAAGATAAGGCAAGAAATAGCGTGGGGAGTGGAAGGTAGGATGATGTCATTAGCGTATGGCGGCATTGTCTACAAGAGGAAAAATGATTCTTCCAACAAAACTGTCCTTGAAATAGGAATCGAGGGACAAAAGGATGGGTTGAGAACAGAGCTTGATGATTAATTAAAAAACTGGAAAGCAAAGACAAAAAAGGTCCGCAGAAAAGACAAAGGAAATGCCATATAACCGCAATAATTCATTACACCCCGCAGAATTATGAAAGACAACAGATATACCATATAACCTCCTAAATTTATTAAGTCCCATTTAATTATCATCATTTCAAAGTTTAAACAACGGATAAATGGAACCGTAACCAACTAATAACTGTATATTTTCACTTATTGTTAGAGTTCAGAGAATCTCAACGATTAAATTCGGGCCTGGAATCATATAACTGCGTATCACCTCTGAAATGTTTTCCTGTGACTTCATAACTTACAACTCATGCGAATTATCAAAAAAACAAGCTCTTACTTCCGGTTAAATAAGTTTAGAGGAAAAGACATATGGGTATATTGAGATACTTATAGTTCAAGCTTTTATGGAAACGCACGACGACTTAAAATTAACTCAAAATAATAAAATATTTAACAATGAATAAAAACAACAACATTAGGATCTTAGTTCATTTGTCTTAATTGACGTCACCACTGATAAAAAAATATTCCAGATTTTTTACGAGAATTGAGGTAAGAATATCAATCATTAGGAACAAACAACATTTTTGACTAGCAGGAATTTGTGTGGCATAGAGAAATATTATTACATGATAATATGTAATGACCGAATTAACAAGATATGGTTCTGCTACTAAAAATACAATGCAGAGATACTGATTTAAGAAATCAAGATAAAATTCAAATGAAGACAAGCGACACATTCAATCACGACTGATGTAATGAGGCTTTTCTGTATAACGTAATGCTATTTTGAGTAACGAGCTATAAATAATTCATGAATTTTCTCTACGAATTTACGCGCGGCTTTCACGCTGAAGGTAAAGAAATACAATAACGGAAGATGAAAGTGATGAAAATGATGCACAATAGTTGTTTATGATTAGAAGTGGATTGAGATACTCAAAGTTCAAGACTGTTCAATGAACAATTCAAAGCTTCGAAATAGGCCTGAGGTATGTTGCCCTGATTTAATGCTTTCCAGTCATCAAAATAGAAAGTTTTCCGTAACAAATATTTCAAAAGTTGAGGGCGAACCATTTACGAGGTTTAGTCGAGCCATCATACAATTAAAAGTATCTCATTATCAGCAGAAAATGATGACGCTGTCAATGTCTTGGCATTCAAAAATTATCTTCAAAAGAATCAGACTTTCAGCGCAATATAAACGATTAACTCATAATTGTTGAGGGGAATAAAATTTAATTATGCGCACGAAGACAAAATTTTCTTTGCCCATTTAATTTCGATAGTATTCACCAATTCAGAAAAATCTAGATATGCCGATGAATTACACTTATTCTTTTCTACCTTCTGATTGGTAGTCCTTCGACTGGGGTCTGGAGAAAATTTGCAATGAATTACCGTAAATGGAGGGAACAAAGCCGATCACAAGAGACAAAGCGGCGAGAAACTCGAAACGGCTGTGAGACTGACAACGAGGGTGAGATGGGAGGTTGGGATAAAATTTTGGATACGCACGACTGGTGAAGGCCAGCGGAGCACCAAAAGTAAGACGCATATGGCAGGGACACTTGGGTGCGAAGTTTTGCGAGTCGCTCGTACCACATCTGCCATTTTAAGAGAGGAAAGCGCTACAAAGTGCGAATAAATTGCTCAACGGTCCTCGACAGGGGCGCAGCTAAAAATTAAGATTAGGGGGGTTTTAGGCGCAACTAATACTTAGGGGTGTGGGGGTATTGTATACCCGCCAGGGTAAGCAGGAGTTGCGTGGTCCCTCCTCTAGAAAAATTTTAAGATTAATGGTTCAAAATGGCGAGTTTTACGGATTTCTGAGAGATATTTGATTAATCCTAACACTATTCTATAAGTAATACTGATCCAATTAAGTAAAATGGATTAAACTTTTGGTTTACTCCCCAAAATCTCCCCTCGCTGCGCCACTGGTCCTCGAGAAGAGCACGATGAGAGGACTCCACGATTTTAAAAATATACAAAGATCATAGGGTCACACGGAGCGAGTACTAAGTGGGGAGGGGATGTTGAAAACATTGTTGGAGGGTAGAATGTTGGGTAAACGAGGGAGAGGAAGAGAATAGGATTTTTTTTGATAGAATGAAAGGGAGTAAGCCTATTGGAGAATTGAAGAGTAGGTATCGAATTACAAATATTTCATGAATTTTCTCCACGAATTTAAACTTTCACGCTGTAGGTAAAGAACATGACAGCGGACGATGAAAGTGATGAAATGATGCAAAATTCCATGTCCATGAAGGGAGCGGAGAATGCCAGAATATTTCCTTCCCATACACACCTACCTCAATCGGTAGAATACTTTAATAATTGGGTTACACAAGTCATCTCCCAGAAATAGATATGATAGGAGTTCAAAACATTTGATGAGTTAACTTGAACTTATTCAAGAAACATTCGTCTTTACGCCAAATCCATCCGTAATATACATTATGGAGGTCCAGAATAACGGAAAATATGAACATTTAAGATTATTTTGCCTTCAAAAGCAGCAAAAAAATGCTAAAATTATTATCGCCAATAATCATTCCGTCGATTGAAGTCGAAAACAAGAAAAACGTTTTCATGGGGCAGCCAAAAAAAATAGATTTGAAATCGTGCACTGAAAAACGAAGTCACTCATATTTAAAATGACAATTCCCTCGTCATATTCCCTAAAACCTACGATCGGATAAGTTTAAAAGATGGAAATGCCGAGGTTTCCCGAATTCCAAGGACGTTTCAAGTATTTAAGCTGATAAGTTTGTGATGAGGACAATCACAACTGGCACTGGAATGTAACATTACTATGACTTCACGACAGAAGATGTTAAAAATAAAATATTAAGGGAGAGGGAAATAAAAAAATTCAAAAGCCAACAGCCCGGGAAGAAGTCAAACATTAAAGCAGGGAGAAGTTGGCATGGAAGCTAGTACGTGCAGTACTGTCCGGCTGGCATTAAAATGGGCTCCAGACTCACATTAAGGAATACATAAATAACCTCCGCCTCGTTGGAATTTATCCAAAGGACATCAGTATTCTCAGCGTGCCGAAACCAAAAAGTTTGATCGCTTATGTAGCTGAGTAGAAGAAAAGTATGGCCACGTTTCGTGTCTGGACGGAACTTGTTCATGAAGCGAAATATACTTTCCAAATAAATAATTTAAAGCCGATAAGGATGGAAACCCAAATAAAGAATTACGACCGAGAACTGAAGAAGCCGAAATAATCATGTGTTTTGAGATAAACGAGCATTATTCGAACTGTGTAAAAGATAATTAATCATCTTATAATTTTATTAACATGAACAACGTAATTAATACACATTCATTCATAGGGAAATTTGGGGCCTCATAGACGGAGAAATGAAATCACTATCCCAAGCTTGATACCTGAATTTGGTCCTGCATTTTGGAACACCTAAGTCAAAAACATAAATGAACTTTGTTTGCGAAATAGCGTATCTATTCACTATAAAATACAATTATTTCTGTCAATATTACTCTGCATAAAAGAGGATCCTCTAGCACAGGTACTATTAGGAAACTTTATGGAATTATTTTGTGATACGCGCAAGTAGTTGGACCAAGATAAACATTACTACCGGAAATTCATTGCTCGTACACGACCATAGGTTAGAGTTAGCAATGAAAGATGCTCGCGGTCCATAAATATACTTCCAACGTGGCCACTTGGGTGCGGGTGCCCACGGTAGAAGAACCTTTAGCTTGGTCGTTTCGAGTTCAAAAGGGCGTGTCCACGAGAGAACTCTCCCACCGCGGACGCGGGCACAAGCGAAAGGGGCGGGTCTGTTTTGTTTTCCACTAATCTCCCCTCTTTTGATTTCACTCCCCTGCTCACCGATAGATGCCGCGAAGGGAGGGAGGGAGAGGGTGGGAGAGATAGAATGTTTGTCTCGGCGCGGGAGGAGAAAGGAGATCCGACGCAGAGCGGCCAAGAAAAATAAATAGATACGAGAAATCCATGTTGTCTCTTGATACGTTATGCGGAGGAATGATTCTAGCATTAAGCCGAGGAATGTAAGACGTCGACCTTTCCCTTACTCCAATCCTCATTGGCCCAGTTACGCATTTACGCTCACACCTCAGCCGAACGTAGGAATGAAGCCGATCGTCATTCATGCCAAGGAGTACAGAAATATACTCCTAGAATATACATTAGCTTCCTGAGTTATCGTAGCAAATGCCACAGGTTGCCTGATGAAGCGAGTGGCCTTTCAAGAACGTATGATGCATTAGGTGTTCATCCTACCTTAAACTTAGGATACTCGTTTATTCCAAGTAACTGTGGGCATTTAAGATGACACCCTTTGCTCACTGCTTGGGAGAAGTAAAACCTAGAATTTCCAAATTCACGTTACGATATTCGAAGAAGAAAAAACATTTTTCAACAGCATAACTCGTGAAAGTTCTACTATCTACTTGATATCCACGCATACTACATATTAAAACATATTAAAAATAAGATAAATCACAAAAATGGCCAACATCCAATTGATGATTTTTTTACCAAACGTAAAATTTACCCTATTTTGCCAAGAAGAAGTTATTTAACAGCATCAATCCCAGAGAGCGAATTATTTCCTCCCGGTAAAATACCAATGTTACGATTACCTAACGAAAAAATAGTTCCGTTTCGAAATTTGCAGAGTACTTTTTCACAGTTTCCACACTTTTGGAGTGCAGAGGACATCATTCCTCACCCTTCGATACCTCAATTATTCACATCAACTGAAATTGATATCCTTGCCTCCTCCGAATATCAGGTTTACCCCACTCCTACGATTAAAAGAGAATGTGAACGGAGGTAGCAGGCCAACACAATTCTTCTCAGTCCCAATATAGGCGCCACGCCTTTCCTCACTCCTTAATCGACGGCAAGAATGCGAAATCGCATAAAGGATTTTTTTTTTCATTTATATAGTTTAGACATACCAACCCAAGGCCTTTTATTGAAGTGAACCGAGTCTACGAAAAAAGACAGTAAACACAAAAATTAATCCCGTAAATTTTTCTTTAAAACGAATCAAATATAACTAATAAAATTCGATTCCAGATAGAATTCAGGCCGGCAGAAAGGGCAACCGATGATGCAAAGTTGAAGTGATAATACTCTCGAAACGATAGTTCTGAATGACTGAAAGAGGGAAGAAAGGTATTCTTAAAACGTTCATTGCCACAAAAAACTTCTTTTGCAAAGAACGAATGATTGATGCTGCGATCCGAAGACTAATCCAGCAGAATAGAATGAATCACGACGTTTTTGCAACGAAGCGTTCCTTTACTCTGAGGAATCGAATCAAATTTATTTCGCACATTAGGTGAAACAAGCAAGGAGGCTGGCAATTGGTTCAGTCCAAAATTAATGGCGAAGGACGAATATAGAAAAAGCAATAGGTATATTTGCCCGAAGCTTGTCAATGAACATCATCTTCATGGACAATATTTCTAAGCTGAAAAAATACATATCCGATGACCGTCAAACTTTTATTTACCCATACAAAAAATACGTTCTGAATGAACAATAGCAAATTTCGGTTCCGCTTGAAGAAAGCAATGTCTTGCAACCAGGTGGCCAACGGGCACATATTTTGATACCTTATAAACCATACAGAATCAGAATGCAAAATGCGATGCCCATGATAAATATATAAGGAATGTATAAACATTGCAAATACTTGCAATTTCTTAAAGTTAAGGCTTAAAACTTGAATTCAGTGTATTCAATCAAAAAAATCATATTCACTGACACATCGTTAAAATCAACCCCTTCACCAAGTTTTTTTTTCAAACCAACCAAGTTTATTTTTCAAATCACATGTCTCTTTCTTTAAAAAGGTTAAATGTAAACTTCTAACTCTAGCTAAGATTTCAACGCACGAGACAGTCGAGTCATCGTTCTGCATGAAAGGTGAAAAAAAATGAAATTAAAAAATGCATCCACCTGAGACTACTTCCATTACATACATATCTCAGTCACTTTCTTCTTATTTTTTTTCCATAAAAGCAGTGAAACGGAGCGAGAGGTTGTTACCACGCTCACTTCGTGCTTTCGTTTCGTTCGGAGGGCGCGAGGCCAAGGATCGGTCAGCTACGGCGGCCGGCGGGGATGGGAAGAAGGCCAATTTTGGGGTGGCCTCTCTCCAAAGGCATCGCATTACTTCGTGCCCTCCAAAATTAAGGCCTATATCCCATTCCGGTGGATAAAAGACGCTGAGAGAAAGATTCACACTCAAGACCACCCGCGAAGTCAGCAACGAGAGTTTGTATCAACGCCAACCGATTATTTCTACGCAATGAGAACTATAGAGATCAGAGTTATAATTGACAAAAAGTTAAGAAATTCAATCACATGAAAACTAAAACAATGAACTCTTAGATTGTGTTCCAGTGGTATTTTCAAACAATTACTCACCATTGGGTTCGAAAATCTAGATATATTCATTACCTCAAGACTTTAACGACCTTTGAAAACTTAAACTTGAGTTTACTCATTTAAAATTACTCAAAGTAAACTTAAATTATTGATTCACAAAACCCAAATTAACACTCACAACATTTAACACCAGCAAATATGACATGCTTTTCCCTGTGTCTTCACTGGTGCAGTGAACAATCACTACATCAACGCGTTTTTGTTCTCCCGATTGCGCGAGTATTGATGCAATAGTAGAAATTGATACCTACCCTAATCCCAGTGACCATTGAATAAATATTCGAAATTATTCAAAAACGAGTAAAATTATGGATAAAAACGGAGTTTAGTTTTGCTTATTGTGACATAAAAATCATCTTTTTCGTCACAATACTGCTAACATTACATTAACAAGAATAGTAGAAGGCGGGCATGAGATTATGATGATAGGTATATGATTCTCTTCCGTGGTATTCTGCTAGCAAATTGAAGTGGAAGGAATCACTGACGCCTGTAATAGTACTCCTGAGCTAGTAAGAAAATCATACGAGACCAAAAGGTCTCACGCGGATCCCAAAATGAAAAGACAACGCAGGATACAAAAAGCCTATTGACCCCCTTGGCAAAGGCACAAAATGGCGGTGACATTCCAATGGGCTACGAAAAATACCAAACCAATAACCCCAAAAGTCTTCCTCGGTATTCCTTTTTCCTTTCTCAGTTTGTCACTTTCCAACACTTCGATCTGGAAGGATTCCACCTTGGAAACGTCCAAACGCAAAATTGGGGGGGGGGGGGGGGGGGGGGGGGGGAAGAAACAATATCGAACTTTAAAGGCTATGAACTCCTATGCGTAACCCATAGACGGCATTTTATTAAGATGACATGAAAAAAAAGATTTACCCTGCGATAGGATTATTATCTTAAAGCACGGCGGGTTTAATGCAAACCATCCAATTGGAGCATCTCACACAATTGAAGGCGGTTAATAACCAGCATGATGGCCAAGTTACTCACCAAACTGTATACGAAGGACAGGAAATATGATAATTCGTACTCCATTAAAAAATGTTTTCATATGCTCTCGTGAGTGAGAGATAGTGAGCGAGCAAAGTATGTGTGCATATGCTAAGCAAACGCGTAAGAATACGGCCATAGCGGCGGGAAGTGACATAAAGAAGACATATCACGGAGCAAGAGGGAGGGAAGGACATGCCGATGGGATTATGCAAGGACAAATAAGGGAATTGGGAGTAAATGCCAGATCAACTCCGGTTACGCGAGGGGAGAGGGGGTATAAAATAGAAAGTTGTAAGGGATGTATGGTTGCCGGCTTACACCGAGTTGAATAATAACTAACTGCTGGTTACAAAAAAACTGCACGTGGAACGTTTCGTGGAGCAATTTTTCCACACGTGCCATTGAGACGAAAGCGAAGCATTTTTAAACGCGCAAGCATTATAAAAGTTAAAGACCAAAAAGCAGCGCATATAAAACTAAGCAGAACACGCACGTTAGAAAAAAGCAGAAAATAAAAATAAAACTAGTTTACTCAGCCGCCAAGTTATTGAAAGAGGAAAGTAGGTAAACTAAAAAGCGATGGTGTGACATGGGGGCAAGAAAGATATATTGGTTCTGAATTATAGAGAGACTATTAGTATAAAAATAGATGGGTTGTTTTGGAAGACACACGTTGGAAAATTGTACCACTTTGACGTAGAAGCAACAACAAAGTGACTTCTCCATTTATTTCCAACAATTTAAAAGTTTATTCCACACCAGCAAAGTATGAACTTGGTCCACCCTGAAGAAATACCACCGGGTATTGTACTAAATTCAGTCGATATACTTCAGATTAAGACGCCAGAAACCTGGAAGCAAGACGGCTAAGATCAGAAATAGATTCAATTTTGCAACAGCCATAAGTGTAAATACTTCTTTGCTTACTTCACCCATACCTTCGCATGGAAATTCACCAGCAAAAAATTATCGATGCCCCGATATGATCGCTTAGCTCTTCTTGGGTTCCCTTACAATATAAACGGCATATGGTACGTGCCGGGCACATTGTGCCCCCTTCCTTAACTTTTGTTTGCAAATTAATAGAGCTATTTCGCCGGAGCTTTCGAACATCTTGAAAAAGCTCATGTAAAGTTATCAATTGAGCGTAACCAAGAACACCCAAAGGTCAACAACTACGTAATTAGGACGCCAGACCATTGAAAACATCATTAAACGTATGTTGCAATCATCGGTATTTTGACTTCAAACCTTAGTTATTTAGAGGTCAGATTCTCAGCTGAAAAAAATTACATAGGTACCCGCTGAGCGTCAAACTTATTTTCTTGCACCCAGGTGGCTAACGGGCGCATCGGACGGGCAGGGAGGATGAAGTTAAACGTTCCCGCGCGGACGTTAATCTCAGTGGATATGAAGCCGCGAGCAAGTACCACCCTCACTGGAGGGAGCCATTTCCGAGCGGCGAGCTAGTTTCCTCCACTCCCGCCAGATGTCTCTCGCTCCGTCCAGAAGGCGGCCTCCTACGGAATGATAAACCGGTATTGTTTCGTTCACTGTTATAACTTCGAAATTACGAGAGTGATGGAAACCTGGGCTAATAATACCGCTTTGAAGTTTAAGGGCGGCCAGGGCACTAAATAGGAATTCATTTCTCATCACGAACCTACGGAAAGGATGACGCTGCTCCTTTCAAACACGGGACGCGAATTCCGTACGTGACGATTTCCGGAAGATGATGGATGCGAGTAGTCAGGACGTGCGCTAGTCTCACAGATGGGTGATATTGAGATCAAAACCTGTGATTAAACCACTTGACGGTTATGTTTGGAAAACATATCCGCTCCGAAAACATTGAGAGCGGAAAAGAGTGAAGAGACAGGAATCCCTTAATCGCAATATTTCTCCGGTTAATGGGAGAGCCGAGAATAGTATGTTAGTATAAAAAAGACAGAAGGCACAAATTGCTGACGAATTATAATGTTTACATTCGCTAGGACTAAAACATATGCCTTCCTGCTGTTCAAGGGCTAATCATAGAGCGGTGGAAAGGTAAATGAAAGTATATTGACCACAGGTTCGTGAAAAAATACTGGCCGTAAAAAAATATTATTAGCAGGGACAATACTATCCATGGACTCATTGGTGTCAACGCGTCAGTCATATTTAGACGAGTTTCCATGCTCCAAAATTTAAGTGAGTTTTACTTCTTGCTTTACGATTCTGCAATAATTTCTCATAACCGACAATAAGAACAAATGAGAATAAATACTTGACGTCTGCATTTTTATCAATGTTGAAAGCAATAGATAATTTTTTATTTAATTTGCATCAGGGAATGGCTTATTTTTTCTATTTAAAATTTAATTGCAATTAAAAAATCAAGGCAAAAGAAATTATTGGTATTTCCCTGTGGCAATTAACAACTTGGTCAAATGCTGAATAAAAATATAGCCCAAAAAATTAACTAATGAAATCAGTTTTGCAGCAAACTCAAGACTATTGCTTCAGGTACTATTAGGTTTCAATACGAAATTCGGTGTATTTTAAAATATTATCCCGTTCATATTTTTCCCCTATAAAATAAAGAACGACAAGGGCAAGGGCAAACCAATTCTTTCCCTAAGGGCAAATCAATTTATCGATATTTGGTTAAATACTTAATTTTATACAGTTAGTAAGATAAGTCTAGTACCATGATACCTTATTCCAGAAATGCAGTCTAATCTGCCTCAAAATATTCTCTATACATCACAGTCGAGTCGAGATAGGGCCTTCCTGAAGCATCTTCAGCTGGCGAGCTCTTTTTAAAACAGTACCCGCATGATAATAGCTGTGCTCACCAGTTAGCGAGTAAGGACAAAGGAGTCCCATAAAAAGCAAGCAAATATTTGGAAAATTAAAATTAAGGAATTTCCGCACACGAATGTATTTGGGAGACGGGTTGAGCCGGATGTAATTTTCTCTCAAGGTCTTTCGGTCCACAACAAGGACGAAGGGTACACTAATCACCGAGCAAACAAAGTGATTTTCTGGCACCTTAGCACCAAGAGAGTGAGTGTAATCGGTAATCAATGGGGGAACAATAGGGGACGCTAAGACGCCATTCTAAGACGCCAATAGCTCTTCTCGGTGCATTTTCCAAATCATTGTGAAATCTACTCCAACTGTGGCGTACACTGTAATAATTTTGATAAGACATGGAAAATTATTTAAAATATTGAGTACTGCCATGGATTTGAGATATGGAATTGTAAAATAATTATTGTTATGATAAAAATAGAGAAAAGGCATTATGCTTCCCTAAAATAACTACGTATAAATATGATTTGGAAGCTAAATACTTTCAAAAGTAGCCGCAAACTTCAAAGTGTGAGGGTCCTTCATTAGACGTCACTTTGAACTCAACGTGCCTACAATACTATACTCGAAGTGTTCGTCGTTTAAGAGTTAGTTCAGAGTGATAATGGCAAATAAATGTAGCAAAGGAAGATGATAGGAAATAAATTAAGGACAGTCGAAAGTACCACAACCACTAAGAATAAAGAGATGGCCGCGACGTGCAATTTCTCGGTTAAGTGGTGGGAAGGGACTTGGTGACAAATTTCCACCTCAGGGCAGCTAAAACACGATTAAAAGTTACTTCGGGGTAAAGATATATGACATGCGTTATAGGTAATTATATTATTGACTCGAATACCAGACACAAGAGGATTTTACATGTCCACCCGAAAACACCATGGAGCATTGTATCTTTATTTATTTGTCAAACTATCATTGTCGCTCTAAATGCATTTAAAAATTACTCCTTTTCCTTATTTAATTTTAATCATTTCCCCGTGCACTTATATAATCTATGTCATCTTATACCTAAGTTGACTGGAAGTATTTCAGATATAAGATTTTTGCGAAAACGATTCGCGGCGCATGAACATTCACTTATAGGAGATCAAGCCAAAACCCATCCTCAATCTAAACCTATCCAAAACCTTCAACTCTATCCCTGAAAAAAATGCAACTTCAGTAGATATAAATGATCCTCTTGAAAATGGGCCGGAAATCCGCCGACAGTTTGGAACTGGTTTTTGGGATGCAAAGGCGATTACAATTTGATAGATCCGCGCTAAAACTAATTTCAAGGTTACCACGGAAAGGAAAGAGATTAGCAAGTCTGATATCAATGAGCTGTCGCATCTTATGCTAATACACGGCAAAGAATATTCTGTTCCCACGTAATAATATGACATGAAGGCATAAAGAAAGAAAAAGAACTGGTTTGAACAACCGAAGCAGATAAAATTAACTCTGTCTTTCATGAACGCTTTAAAAAGAGGAAAGAGGGTGATAATATAACCAAGACTGCGACTCACTAAATCGTCATTTTTTATTATTGCTTAAAATTCAACGACTAATAAACTTTTCATGCATAATTTCCACTACAGTCTTCAAATTTCATCTGAGTTTTCTCCGTGTTAATTGTTTCCGTGCATAGCAGTTTCCACTTTGATCTCGAGAAGTCTGATGGGACACGATTGAAACAATTACCATATAAAGAGCAAAACATGTGATAAAAATGCAGACCTAACGTATTCATTTTCAGTTGTTCTTGATGACGGGTATGAGAAATTCATACAGAATTATAAAGAAAGAAGTAGAACTAGAGAAAATATTGGAGTATAAAAACTTTTTTGAGCATGACTGACGTGTAAACAGCAATAATTCCCAAAATATAACTGCTTCCCATATTTCATTGGTAAATGCCGAAGAAAAACAATTAAACTAATACGACAAAAGACAAGAGCGCATTCCGACAATTGCTCATGGGGACAAGATTTAAACGACAAAATCCGACATCACATGATTGGTCTGATTGCCTGACTACGAAGATAGCGTTTGTTTTCACGCTGTTTACTTCGATTTGGAATTTTATTTCCATGAAATACCTACAAAACGAAGAATTTTGATTTAAAGTAATGTTATTCTTAAGCGTTTAACTTGCTTTAAAAAGTTTTCCATTTTCCTATACAATACTGAAGCTGGGGGTTCAATAAATTTGGGTAATCCGCAGCTACATTAAGCCCTCTTTTATATAATACTCTATACTACTAGTATTACTTTTATCGTTAGTATTCGGCATTTACCTTGGAAATATGGAAGCACTAGTCTCCAGGGATTCATTGCTGTTTACACATATTATGCGATAAAACAAAAAATCTGGAAGTCTTAAAACACATGCATAATAATAATGGCTTCAAACTTTTCGGCTTAATCTCATTACATAAACGCTGGCGAGGATACTAAGATAGTCATGGTACGAATAGACGTTTTGCCAACGCCCAGCACTTATGGCGAGTGATACGAGGTGACCGTGAATGGAAGAGGTTGGCAATGAGGGTTCACGGTCGGTTCCCGGGTGCGCTGGCCTGGGTGCGAGGGCAGGGAGGGCGAAATAAAAAACACCAAAATAAAAGGACGTGGAGCATGGTTCCGATACAGCAGGAGCGAAAAATAGAATACTCCCCCCACCCCGTGTTATTCTTATCTCTCATTCCCGTCTTCTGGCACTGCTGAATAGCAATTGTTCTCACCACAACGTGGAAACATACAATATTCATTACTTTGCAGGTCTAATCGCGCAGCAGAAGTAACCATAAAAGGCCTGATTACAAAATTTTATTAAAACCTTTATCAAGAGACACACAGAAAAACAATGAAAGGATATTCACCTCCAAACTAATTAGAAAAAAATAAGTAAGTACACAATAAAATACTTAATTTTTATTACAAGTTATCAAAGACATCGTGCATTTAATGCGTGCTTTCATAAAGGTCAGAGGAATAATAGAGGAGGCCAGAACTCACCTCGAATTTCAGTATAGAACTAATAAGATATTACGAAAAACACGAAAAATTTAAAAACGAAAACACGAAAACTATTTGAATAATATCCACTTGAAGAGCGAATTGCATAGCCGCACATATCGTACACTAGGTACGGTCGCATTTTCTGGGGAGAGCTTCAAAGATTACATAATATAGCATTAAAATAGCAACTACTCTATAGGTGGGCGCATAAGGAGTCTATTTCTAATAGGGCAGCCATGTCCTGAGTTTATCTCAGTGTCGTAAAAGACGCAATGAATTAATAGCATTGCCGATTTCCGCAGTCGAGTATGGCATACCGAAGTGACATAAAAGGTTAAATGGGGCGGAACGTCTAGGGTGATCTTGTGGACACAGTAACCAGTCGGAGAACAGTCACCATGCGGAAATAAAATCAAATGTGAATACAATTTCGTTTACTAGCTCTAAAACGCAATTCTAAAAATACATCTCGCCACATTTGCTGCTACCAAATGTGAAGGATATAAAAGTGGATTGAAAATGTGACTAGAGGTTTTAACGACAATGATATCAATTCATAAACAATCAAGTACATATTTCTCCCAGTAAAAACAATCATTAGACAAATAAGCGATGAGTTGCTGTAATGTTTCAAATTACTTTCTCGGTCACCATAACGCATCAGTAATCCATGTACATATATAGATAATCGTTGCGAAACTCGCACATTTTAATTCTAATCAATAACTTTAGATTATAAAAACGGTTCTATCAATAAGGATGGTTTTTAAAATGAACGATGGAATAATTAATCTATAAATCTATCTCAACTTGTGATAGTCTGAAGAACATACTGGCGGTAGAATCTAATATAAAACGAGTTTTAATGATGCAACATCATGCATAAAATGTATACATCAAATGAGTTAATTCCATTTAATCTCCCAAAGCTGTCCGATAAATTTTCATGAGAATTTTGACGGAAAACGTTACAGAAAAATCAATGAATTTCGCAAAACAGTTAGGAAAGGTTTGTGGGTATCAATCAAATTTTAAGCCTCAAAGCAAGCAAACTCAAGAGAGAAATTTAATTTTACCAAAAATATTATTTCGTACATTAATGTCGATGGTCAGAGGTTAAAAAACTATGGAAAGTGTAGACTTAAAGAAAAATCGTGATTCAGCCATATCTTGAACATGGAAATGAATGTTTGACCACAGACTGGGGCGCCGGCGGCCGCTGCCAAAGACGGAAGGCGGAGGAGTGCGGTCTTGCCCTAACAGAGGGCGCCTCATGGTAATGCCGGGGGCGCACCCAAAAAGAAGTGGAGGGGATTGTGTAAATTTCCAACCCCAATCTCAATTTTCAACTTCCTCCCTCGCTACTCGCGAGATTCATAAAAAGAGTATGGAGTGAAAAGCAGTACGACTACTATAGACTCGTAGATGAGATAAAAAAAAGAGGATATGAAAATGCAGTATCCATGGGGAAGCGGTTTTATCCATCATGTTTAAACGGACTGCCACATGCTGTCGAATGAAAGTGTGCCGGCTGGTGAAGCAGCGGGACTGGCACGGGTTATGAGGATAATTTGAGCTACTTATAAAAACGCAATTTGATTGTAACATTAGCATATTTTAACGTGCATTTGCAATTTGGTCTCTCGTTAACTTTATGGTACGAAGATGTTCACTAATTTCAGCTATAATTACTCACTGCATTCAAAGCAAGGTAACTTTGGACGAATGGTGGTGATAGGTGTCACGAATAATGAGGACAATCGAGCTAAAACTTTAATTTACACTTCCTTAAAATAAATATTTCACTTGTCCAACAGGACTGATCGCAATTATGTAGAGCGGGATGTCCGAATCCCAAAGAAAAAAAATCGTAATGATATCCAGTACGTATTCTCAGGATAAGGATACAGACTCCCATCATACAATCCCCTTCGGTAAACTTTTCTCAAATTATGATTGATTAAAAGATATTCGGACAAACATCTACTTACATCAAGTCACGGTATAATGTTTTCAGTTCCGCTAAAATTAGCATCAAACGATTAACATACTGTTGGAAAAAATAACTTTTTCAGAACCGATGATAAAGTTCAAATAACGTGAAGAAATTGTCAACAATACATAAAATATTTAATTAAAGCTTTCAAGGAAGTAAAATACTGTATTTATGGGTACGATTCATCTAATCGAACAGACGTTTTTGCTAGGCCAACCCTTTCATACTTCATTGATCTAACTGTGCTAATAGTGAAAGGGGACGGCAAAGCACTCGTAATATTCGCGCATTATTACTGATATCAATGAATGACAACACCAAATGAATCCTGTTCGACTTTGATAACAAAATTACCAATTGAACGTAACGCATAGACCACGAAATGAAGCTCGATACCACCACACCTCCATGAACACGTGAGTTAGCAAGAGGGAATGAAATGGATTGTTCCGGAAGGATTTTAATGGGGGGTTGTTGTCTAGGCTATTAAAAGAGTTTGCTGGAACAAGGGTGTGCGGACTAGAGGGTAAGGTGACGTCTCCGGCGGTCGATACGGATGGCTAGAGGAGGGACGTGTATTGGAGGCAATGATCGGTGTGAGGATGGAGTCACGAAGGAGCCACAGCCCCCCTTCTACGGCCGTCTCTTCCTCGTCGGGCGTGGGCGTAGCAGCCAGCGCCTTGGGGTCGCGCGGCGGCGTTCCCGCTGAATGAAAGAGTATCGACGCCGTTAGGGCGCGAGGGAAGAGAGGAAGGAATGAGGATAGATTAACGACTGTGCGGAGGCGGATGGAGAGATAGGAGAAGAATGGGATGCCGCAGCTCAAGGAGGCGGCAGTGAGAGTATTGCGGGGCGGGAGAGAAAGGCCTAAGGAAGAGGAAGGGGAGAAAAAACATGAGCGGACGAGGAGAGGGAGCAGGACATCTTGAGGCGGTTTTCGGGCGTACCGGTTCAACGATTCGGTTTTTCTTGGAGCCGGCCTCCGGTTCACTATTATTAAAGTATTCCACCGATTAACCCTGTGTAACTCCATGTTGTTTCTAGGCAGCATCAAAAATTTATACATTTTCAGCTCTATTCAACAAAGATTTAAAGTACGAACTCTTTTGTGCTGTAAAGTTTAAAGAAGAAATATGTAGCACCCACTATAATTATGATCGAGCAATTTTTTTTTACATTTTTAGAGTGAAAAGTCTTGAAATTTAATTTCTCCCAGAATCAGCTCTGGGTTATAAAAGGTTAAGGTGGGTTTATAAAGAGTACTTACGAAGCATTGTGGCAGCCCCCCTTCCTTCATGTAATTATTTAGACCTACATACTACCCCGCAAGCCGCCTATAATTGCGTGTGACAGGGGGTATTAGGACACCAGCCGTTTACTCATAAAAACAAACACTCAAACAAAATTACGACAAGTAATTACTTAAGTCTATTTCGTTGGCAAGTTCGGGGGAAAAACGAATTCCCATATATATCCCTTCTGTAAAATATCTCTCATAATTTATGGCTTCTGTCGGACCTGATAATATAGTTGGGCTCAAATATGATGTCCTCCGTGTCGCTCTACCCCTATTCTCAATTGTTCAATCAAGTTAAGCACAGGGTGCAGCCTCCGTAACTCTAGCGGCTCCCAGGCTAAACATCTGCCTAATGCTGTCTGTACGCCAAAATTTAATGCAGTTCATTAGCACAAGGCCAATTACAAAGGATTCTCAATAAAAGCAAAAAATATACCAATGGAAAGCAAAACGTAAACAACAATGAAAAAATATAATATTTAACAGTAGTATGAAAAAAAACTTAATTATAGTTTTCGATCTTTTGATATTTTGAGTTTTTTATCTTTTAGAATAGAACCAAGAATGGCCAATTAAATCTCACATAACAAAGCATTTATTCTCACGAATACTCTCATTTCTTACTGATGATTTACGAAAAGTATCCGCGCATAGTGAGATCGGATGTTCGAAATGTCGAAATATCACGTCTTTCATACACAAGTTAAATAAAAATTTGGGCCAAAATACAGGAAGTATATATAGCAAAAACCGTAAAAATAGTGGACATTTTCAGATTAAATTATAAAAAAGTATCCTTTACAACGTAAAACACTGAATCCAAGGAACAAAACCGCCATTGGAATCGGTGATTTTCTGAGCTGAGAACCAGTTCACGATTCCCTGCATCCGCCAGCCCAAAGCATATTGTTCGCACGCGTAAACTTGGGAGTGCGGCTAACTCGCGCACTGGCCGTTGGATGGCGGCAATATCGCGTGCCGCGGCGATCGGACGGAACTCATTGATGGCCGCGGTTGTGACTCAAGGAGCGAGTATGATTTTCACAATATACAATTGGTAAATTATCGAGATTTAAACACGAAAATAGAAACGAGTTAATACGACCTGTCGTGAACAACAGGAACATCGACCGTTATCGTCATCATACTTGTATTAAAAGTTTTAACGCTCTAAAATAGGCATACAAATCTTTCACACTTATATTTCCTAATGCAATTGTTAGAGGAGAACGTAAGCGTGCAAGTTAAGAGAAAGGAGAAAATATAAACAGAAAGCGTTGAACACATATCATGGATATGATCATGGATCAGGGGCTGTGAATTCATGGCCGAAATCACGTGGAAGTGATGTGAGTTTTGCAGTAATAAAATTGAGCGCATCTGTTATGGCTTAGCGTGGGTTTGATGAAACCATAGGGAATAATCGCATGAAACCCTACGAACCGTGCAACTGATAAAGTAATATGACAGGTTAATACCGCCAAGATTAATGCCTCACTCGCAAGTGGAAATAGCACATCAGCAGCGTACACACGTCAGATGAATGACTGAAAATAAAGATTGAAGGTGGATGAAAATACATCAATCACTGCAAAGGCAACAAATGGTAGAAAATAAAGTCGAGGCAGAAGCCCTAGTTAACCCCATATATAATATAAAATGTTCATACCAAATCGTTTTCCGGAGGAATTTTGCCATTTTGGAATTCATTACTTCAATCATTATTTACTAATATATGAGCATGATGAAGTAGGAGCTGCAGACCAATATTTTAAGATGTAGTATATTTGTAACAAAGAACATCTTCACAAACGCGTAAAATCTAATTCATAACAGCAAGCAAGGGAACGTCTCAATAGCAAATCGGAACAATCACGTAGAATCCATAAGGCTCACAGCGAATCACGGTTCAATATATGGGGGAGTTCCATATTCGCGAAACGCACTGATAAATCAAGTAATTGATACGAGTTCCACTCATCCCTCTGAAATTACATCCTAACATTAAACCGTAGACCTCATATCGATCTCGAGATAAGAAACGGCGCACGATAACGGCGAACAGTGACCGCACTCCCTAGCCGCCCGGATCAGGGGAGCCGTTAGTTTTTCTCAAATTATCTTTCCATTCCAATTCGCCAGTCACATAGCAAAGCTTTCATTGTTATTTAATAACTGCTGATATTTACCGATTCACAGAATAACGGTAGACATTCAAAAATGCAGCAACCTCAGGACCTGATGTGAGGCGGTTTTTCACTATACACCATTAAAGGTTTATTTATGCTGCACAGGATACATATTTAATTGTAACCCAGCGCAGTTTCAAGGTGAACATTTAAAGTAGGCGAAAAAAAAATTGGATTGCTCAACAACGAGCTAAAATGATGTATCAGAAATTGTCAGTGAACATGAGGGGGGACCTTGAAAATTTTATCCTAACATTCATAGCGGAATACTTAAGCAACCGGATATTGGTTTGCCGAATTTTTGAGGCTACCTGCATTAAAATCAGACCCAGAGCTATGCCAGTTTATAACGGGCGCTCACTGAACGGGGGAGTAATTTTATAAAATGACTTGTAATCTCAAAGCCCCCCCCAAAAAAACGAACTGGGTGGGAAAATGATGTCCGAGACGAGACTGCACTTATGCAGTGTGCAAGTAATTCCAAGCAATGAGATAAGAAATTATATCTGTATTTAGACGTAAAGTATGTAATCATTCTGGTCCAATCAACTCAAGTCACGGAAAGTTCACTATAATGAGCTGGGATATTAGCTATTCCGAAAATCCATAGCATAAAAATTACACATACATGCCGACAAAGAAAGTGAGTTCTGGATCATAAAAGAAATCATCCGTATCGTCCTGCATCGACGATTATGCAATAGAAAATATTAAAGTCGATTTGGAAACTATACATGATTATCGCCCATTCAGTTTTAGCGCAGAAGAAACTTGAATAATATCTTGAACTAAAACAATGATAGCTCTTAAATCACTCGATCAGGTGAATTTAAACACGAATGAAAATGTTAAAGCAAGAACTTTTACAGAGAAAATACATCTCTAAAGCATAAAGTATCAATTTAAAATTGCGAAAAAATACTACAAGACAAGAACATAACATCAGATGAAGTAGACAACCACTGTGAAGAAAACACTTCCCAAAATGCCTTTTAAGACCGTATTCTTACAAGTGGCAAGTCTGGCTGAGATTGCAATAATACGATAATCATATCTAATCTACAGTAATTAAAACGAGGAGAGCAACGTAATTTTAGGCACCTGAGCAATTTATGCTCCGATAATAAAAACGCACGCTTAAAACTCGGCGGTAGTGTAGTAGCCTTGAGGCAGGAAGGAAGCCCCCTTATGCGATAGATATTTTAAGGTGTAACGCATAACTGCGCACGGCCTTGACTAAGGATAGCGCTTTCATGCATGTGATCTCATGTATGTGGTCAAATTCAGCAACAGCGTCCAGACAAGGACGTTAACACTCTTGAGCTTAGCAATTTGAGAAGCAGATTAAAGAGCCGAATCGCAAACCCGTGAAGAGAAACGTGACTCTCGGTGAATAAAAGCTCACAACCAGGATAGCGGCCGTGGTTTAAGCCAAATTACATCGTGAACATTCTCATACTACCATAAGAATTCCCAACAGGTATAAAACTGTTACTATGTTATAACTTCGGAGTACTACTCAATATACTTACTGTATAGTAATATATCGATGATATAAAATGATAATTTATGAAAATGAAACTGAATGGAAAGGAAATACGAATTTGATCAAATAAAAATACGTCATCCAAAACCCAATGAAATAAATCAGGGCTTGGAGCCAATGCATTTATTTTAGTCCTCATCAAAACATACCAACGGAGTGGTGGGAAGGAGGAAACGGAACTTAAAGTTTAAGGGTGAGTTTACTTGCTTTTCTTGTTATGTTCAGATGGTGCTTCACTCATGAATAAAGTAATACATTGAATTCAGGTATACATCGGAAAAATTCGATGGAAAATTAAAAAAATGCAATATGCCCATAGGCCAACGCAGATCTCAGAGCGAAAGAAATAATCGTGAATTTCGTGAATTAACTAATAACTAATTCACTTAATTAACAGTAAACATTATTCCTAACATAAAAGTATCCTCTCCTGAATCCACTATTAAATTATTGACGGTAGCAAGGCCTTAAATTTTCTAAGGATAGGTGTCGTATGGCTCGAATTAATAATAATAATAAATTGACTTTGTCGGTCGAGATTGGGATTAGAAAGTCCCATATTCCATCTAAACCCTCGTCATATATTAAATTGTTGCAGTTAAATACATCGTCAAGTTGCTCTTGAAATTACATGAAGTCAACTATGGCAAAAGAGTCATAGAAGTACGCTTTTCAATCGAAAAATAAAGTAATAAAGTTATAAGTTAATAAAATTATCATTAACTAAGTGTAAAAGTAGACATAGAGGTACGCTTTGCAATCAGCAAACAAAATTATCATTTACTAAGTGTAAAAATATGTGAACAAACGCGGGAAAAACTAAGGATATTGAGTCATAGCAATCAATAAAGAACATCGCAAAAACACAGAAGAGAGAAAAAATCATGACGCAAAAACACACACACACGCAGCCTCGATATACCGATCAATGCCTCCACTCCAGGGACTCATTTAAGCCAAGCAAAACACTCGAAGGACCAAATCTAGCCTCTGTTCATTCACCACGTTTTCGAGCATTGCCATTTGCGGGAGGCTTTTGGGGAGGGGTAACGCCATATTACCGTGACTCACTCCCCAACACGATTCATGCTCTCTTCGAAGAGCTAAGCGGCTAACGATTCCCACCGCTTATAGCATATGTTTTCCCACACGAGTCGTCAGGCTCTAAAAGAAAACTCTCATTTTCCTATCAGAATTCAGGTAAGTGGGCTGGACGTGCTTTGTTTCATTTATGTCCGACGGATACACGGATTGCCAAAGACGAGCTCTTTGAGAATTGACACCAGACGGCCCATTTCCATCGAAGCCAAGAGAGAAAGGAGCCAAGGAAAATGTCACAGGGATAGAAAGTGTACAAACTACCCAAGTCGAATCATAATTGAAGTCAGAAGCAGAAGATCAAAGAAAGTGCAAAAACTCACGTACGTGCAAGATGTGGCAAGCGTGTCAAATAGCCTCAGGAAGCGAGAAAAATTGAAATTATACACGCTGGTCCCAGCTGCACTTTTTATGCACAATTTATGGAGGGATAACGAAAAGATACAATAATTATTGGAATTAAAATACGAATGAAACGTTTAAAACGTTGTAAAAAAATTGAAGGCATCCTTTGTGGAAGGAATGCTGGAATGTCCATGATATTTTTCCAGGTGGTATCCTTATATTTGCTTTAAATTAATTCTTTACATTAATGTCGGTAAAAATGTTTGCTCGCGGTCATGAAATGGGCCCCTTACATTTGAAACAAATGGTCCGATTTATTTAAATGTAAAAAATGGGAAAATAATTTGGACTCTTTACATTCGACCGATGTGAAGTGATCCAATAAACTTAAATGTACGCATTGTGAAACTCAAAACGTTTTTGAATCAGATAAGAGGAGTAAATTAGGATAGCATGCGCGTCTATAAATTTGTAAAAGTGGTGTTTCAATCTAGAATTCATTCCGCGCCAAAGAAATGTCGCCAATACCTTTCCTCTTTCTAACTCGGCCAATGAAAGTATACAGATAACGTGGACAGTTTGATCAAGGTTTTCTCAGCAGCATTTTCAAATTCTCGTCAGTCCCCAGGACACAATCCTTTTTCTAAGACGGCAAGAGAAATTGATGATAGTGCGTCCGTCTTCATTTCTCTACTTCGCGCTCCCATTCTGGCGTAAAATACCAACACTTTTGTCTTTCTGCTCTTTGGTCGCACGTGCGGCATGCTCTCTTGAAGTTGATCTCACTCGATCGATCGCAGGAAGAGCGGAATTTCTTTCTAGAGGGAAAGGGCAAGAAGCACTGGCAGAAGCATATGAAATAAAATCAACGTCATTCAATTGAACACGAACGCTACACCACTGATTAAAAACACAGATACATAAGACAAAATCAACTCGGGTTGGCGCCAATTTAATGACAATTTAGCTTGGTGACAGGAAATGTCTGAAGCTGAAATAGCGTGAGAGAGGAATCATGAAAGGATTCAGACTAATATTAGCAACCTTAGCAACCATTGCCCAAAATGATTTTGCAACCATTCCATGCAAGATCCTGGTCAGAACTGCAATCTTTAATTGGATCTCACCCACATACGCGTCATTTTGCAAAGGAAAGACGGATACCACGTTTTATCCGATTGCCAAATAAATACATATAAAAACATAAATGAATTGAAGCACGAAGTAACAAAACACGATCAGAAAGTATTAGATGCTTATTGCAATAAAATACTGATTCCTTTAATCACTTTAAGTTCCATTTGTCACATTTGACCAAATTTTGGAATATACCCAGATCGAGGATACTAATTTAAAAAATCAGTGTAAGTGCACCATTCATAGAGTTCACTTAAAATTGCTTTCTCTTATGGAGGAATATTTTACGAAAATAGATTTTCGCCGACGGCTACACAATCACATTTTTATGGAATCAATTCGACCATTGGTTGAGCCTTGACCTCTCCTTTAGGGGACCAAAATTGACATGCAGTTACGCCGCCAAGGATCTAAAGCTCGCCTAAAATGGAGAAATTCCATCCAAAGCAATGCGATGAAAGACAATCAATGAGAAAGATACTTACTACTGCGCGTGTATTTCACATGGTTCAAGAAGGGATTGGGCAAGCACCGCCTCCGCGGATGATCAAAACTGACCTTCAGGTCGAAGACCATAGTTAACGCTCAATAACTGCTCACAGCAATAGTTCTCTCGTGAGTTACGGCCTTGGTCGCGTCTTTATAATTTGGAACACAAAAGACTCCAATCGCTCACGCTCCTCCAGTTAATCTCTCCACCCTCTACCAAAGTTCTATCGCATGACTTAACACTTAAATTCCTTGTTCCTTAAAAAAAAAAACTCCCACTCATTCCATTTTTTTCGTTCCACTTCATACGGAAATCACCGCACATTTTCCCAACGACCTTGACAAATGACCACATGCCGGACTTGAGGGAGGAACCGGTCGCAAAAAACAAAGCAGACGAGGCAGAAAAAAAGCATAAGCATCCAGACGCATCAACATCGTTAGGAAAGCACGAAGAACGAGATGGAGAAAAAAATAATACGAATCGGAACGCAAGAGCGGAACCTTAGCCCTATAGACGCCGAAGTAGAAAATACCCCCCTCACCTCAAATATCGTCATCTACGTTAAATCCTGCGATCCGACAGAAAACGTGCGGGAGGCTAGGGTTATCCGATGCCATAGTGATCACCATAGTGAAAGAAGAAAGACGATAGAAAATTGTGAGATATGAGAAAAAATTAGGGAGGTAGTCCCATATTTTTTAACCAAAGACTGTACGCAACGTCACTCAACACCGAAATCATGGCAAGGATTTATCGCGTTGGGTGGAAAACAAATCGGTATTTAACAACGGACATACTAAAAATTTTTTATAGAGTAAAGCAAATATCATTTATGCTCAGAGGAATTTAACATAGTTTTCCTTTCCGAATTAACAACAATTTTCTACAAGGATGTGCTCAGCTTTCTTTTGAACTCATTGAGTTCTAGGATAAGTGAGTATAAGATACATAATCATATTCCATGATTCAAGATATAATATCACTGAGTCACAAGGGAAGAAGACTATATACCACGGAAAAAAGAGAAAGGTTTCAAGGTAGTTCTGCATCCGTTTATTAAAGAAGGTAGGTATTCGAGACAAACAATCATGTGTAGCGAGGACGCTGCTGCATCCACCAAAACATAAAAAAACTGTAATTACCACCTTACTCATAGCGCTTCTGGAATAAGAATGGGAGTCCTACTAAGAAAGGATAAGTGCGAGAACTATACTGAAGTACGCTGCTGTATCTACCAAACCACAAAAAAAACAGTAATTGCCACCTTTCTCATAGTACTTCTGGATGATGAGAATGGGACCCCTACCAAGAAAAGATAAGTGCGAGAACTATATTGAAAAAAATTGCGTTTATTTCAAACCCTTCCCTTACAAATTAGAGATACCGAGCGGAACGAGGAGCTCGGCGCAGGCGCAGAAATTGAAGGCTTCAGGAATGTTCCGTGACAGGAAATGGGAGAAATAAGCGCAGGAACACTGTCACCAGTCAGCTCGGATGAGATACAGGATGGGGGAAGGAAGAAAGCGAGACAGTAACTGGCATTTACATTAGGACGTGACGAAATGGGATCAACAGCTACTAGGGTGGTCTCCACAATAGTCCCAAGCAATAACGCGGTTTCCCATAGCATAGATTCATTCTAATAGGAGGATTTCTTCAGCACGGGAAATGAAAATATTTAGATCTCCTTTTGCGGTTACAATAAAACTATAGAGTGAAAACAATTTGAAAGAATAATATTCTGAATTAAATAGGCTCCGAGCCCGTTTGACTGCTGCATAAATCCTAGGGATGATAGTTATGAAATCTTGGGAGGAAGAAAAAGAGAACGCCAATGTTTCGAAAACTCAAATATGTGAGAATTACCGCTCTATGACGTTGGATGTTCATCCTGCTTAGAAATGCCTAGATATTTACGATAATTTACCATCTTAACAGGAAACAAATAATTTTGATACATAAGCCCTTCTTCCAAACCCATAGCCTCAAGATGGAACGTGGTGGTAGAATCCACAAAATATTTCCCAACCGACAGACATGCTGTGATTGATGGAAAAATCAACTGGACGTAAAGAAATAGACAGGTTGATGGTTTCACGCCATGGAAGACAAATGGTGAAAAGCGAAACGCAGAAATGCGTGAAGGGGCGAAGTGAACTGGAAATGAAAATGCTCAAGGATTGCTCTGAAATTTATTTCGAAAAACTCTTTATTGAGCGATGATTGGCTCACTTAACATTCCCAACTAAACAATTTTCAAGGTTTCTCCCTTCACCAGCTACCCCGCATAACTTTCTACAAACATGTCGTCGAGCATACCGAAAATGACCTCTACTATCTGTGGGGAGTAATGGCAATGGAAGACCTTGGATGACATAAGGCAACATTTGGGCAGGAAGCACTAGCGGATGATGTTATTTTAAACAGTCAATCGACTCGTTCAAGACTTTAGTAATGCTCCTTTGTGTTTGATGCATTAAATAACCTTCCCAATCCGATGTGCTGAATGGAAGAGATTTTTTCAAGTTAAAACATTATTTTACTCGTACAATCTTCAGTAGTAAAATTTGTTTGCTACCTTCACTTCTTTTCAGGTTAAGATCACGGAGAATGTAGTTTACCTTCAAGCAGAGGAAAGCTAAATAATAATAGCACGATAAAAGGCAACTAATAACAAAAAGAAATTTGGGATGAACAGCTACATAAAAAATTGATTCAACCAAGTGTACTTGGCCACGAAATGCTTGGATGGCAATGAGCAAAATAAATTTGGATCAACATTTTATGAACGGTTAGATATTTTAGTTTTACAGCAGTCACACTTATTTACCACCAAGTTGTTGGAAACAAAAATTATGAATTTCAGAAAAAATATTTAATTCAATGCAGCATTTTTCATGTACATGCTGAAATATTAACATAAAAGTAAATAACTCGAAATTATCAGAACCTCCTAGGAATGAATTCAAGTGAATCTACAAAAAATAGCCTTTCATCACAAAGATCCGGGTAACCTGCTGAAGATGTGAATTTAATCACATATATAAATCTACTTCCTTATTATGTCATACAATTCACCGCTAAAAATCAACTCTTTCCCATCGTAAACTGAAATATAATACAGGAGATTCCATATTATCCTCCTAAGCCAACGCATGCTCTCGTGATAAAAATGTAGGATAGAGTAAGTGGTCAATATTACAATCGTTACTAATGGATTCCTTTCCGCGGAAAACGAGAATGAAATCTATGACTTCTTTTGGTTTTCCCCAACGTTAAGTCAACCGTCACGAAATGCATGAAGTTCAAACATTATTCTACTCGTAAAATCTTCAGTAGTAAAATGCGTTTGCTGACCTCACTTCTTCCGCGAGATAAGATCACGAAGGAGGTATCTTACCCACAAGTGGAGGAAAACTAAATACCGGACACGGCATTGGTGATGACGGCAAAGAATACACATAAACGACGCGAATATCCTTGGAAAGAAAGAACCTTGGGATGCGATATTATGAGCGCAGAGGGCAAATGAATACGGCTAACATATAATTTTATTTAGAAAAGAGGAGGTGAATGAAAGGGAGAGGAAAAAGCGAAATCATAATTCTTGAAATGGAACAAAAGGAAGGAACTCGTTGAAATTGCTTTGGAGAAAATCTCTCAGTTTTCACAGAAACATTCATCAGAAAAAGGGAAATCTCATCAGGTCTACATTCATAACATTCCGTCAGCTAAAAGTAAAGGGAAATATGGGAAATCTATTACTGACGAAAACACCTATATAAATTAATGATCTAAGATTCACTCCAGAAAATTACATTAACAGATTTACTGCCAGGTAGGAAAATTACAATTCCTTGATACAGAGTGGTATGCTGAAAGATTATAATAGAGTTAAAGCTAGAGTTTTTCATCCACAAATTGCACCAAGAAAGACTTTACGAGGAAATATCAAAACGATTATAAGTTGCCATCTTCCCGATTCACGTAAATTAAAAGAGAGAAACAACACGGTCAGGTAAAAATAATGATATCACTATAAGATCACCTCAAGTACCCACAAAAATTGAAAAGGCTTATTATCATTTGGCTATTCAAATTCAAATTTCGACTTCACTCTCACCAAATCTCAATCTCAAAAATTCCATAGAGAAGGGGTTGAGAGACAATTTGGAAGGTTTTTTTTATTACACTAAGTGAGATGGATCGGTTTTATTTATACTGGCAGCGATTCTAATCAACGTGTTCCTCTCGAACAGGGTTGAAGGAAATTTCCAATGAATAAAAAAATTTCGCACGGAATAAGGACTGAGAATTGAAAGAACTAACACTCAAGAGCAATGAAATTACCGTCCCTCTTGTCTCCGGCAAGAAATTTCTGGAAAAAAAAAACTAATGTGGCGAGTAAAATTACAGGCAGGGGATGTAGTAAAAACGCTAATAGGAAGAGGAAAAATTCCAAAGATAATGGAAAATACGTCCAGGAAACACTATAACGAAGAGAAACAAATGGATAATCATACTAAAGGAAGGTGACGATTCATAGCGGGTTCAGACAGTTGTGAATGAAAGTAAACGTTATTTTCAACGACACGAAAAAAAGTTCGACGTCGTAAAAATGAAATAACTTTTGACGTTTCTTGAGAAATTAGATATGGTACAGCACATGAAACAGGGATATGAGCTAATTGAGGGCATAATGTGAGCAAATATTGCTGGTTTGATCACGTAAGAGAATTTTAAGACTTGCTTTGTTGCACAAATACGTACTTAAAAATACGTATACACAGATATAGTTTCAATACCGCCAGTAAAAACTACTTTTTTATCGATTCTGATTCAAGGGCCAATTTAAATGATCCCTTACATTAAAAAAATACCTTTTCTAACATCGATGCTTAACAATCTCCATTTATACGTCTTTGATACACGCTTTCAGACTTCCTTTAAGGCAAAAAGTTGCCATTAGCGTTGTAAAATACAAGGATATCAACAATTCTGGCTGTTAAGTTCTTGGTAGCGTTGAAGTCCAATTATTTAGAATGCTTCTAATATATTTTTTATAAATTTAAATACTTAATTACTAAAACTTACATTCATACCACTCGAAAACATCGTCCCTAGCAGTCGACCCAGTGCATATACACGGTGCAAAGCAGTAAAATTTCCTCTATAGTCCTTATATTAATTTTAATTTTAAATCCAAGTTAGTTTTATTCGTGAGCTCGTATAATTGCTTGGCCGATGATAAAAAGTTGAACAGCGATTATCAGGACGAGTGTTTCCTCGTGGAGTGAGTAGGTAAATGGCATCGTTGAATCAGGAGGGAATGGCACTTCGTATGGAGCTAGGTGAACCCTTAAGTTTATTTTCATTTGCACTAACAATTATTTATATCCATAAGCGAGAATAAGTTCTTTGCCGATAGTAAAAAGTTGATCAGCGGTTATCAAGATGAGTATTTTTTCGTGGAGCGAGTAAATAGGAGTTGAATTAGGAGAGAATAGCATTTCGTAGGGAGCCAGATCATTCTTTGCCGATGAAGCGAGGGCGGCCGAGCGGGGGTATAAGGATGGCGTCCCGGGGTGAAATATAGGTTCACGACCTCCATTAACCGACTCGAGGGAGGGAAAGGGTATGGTTTACGCGGGGGTGGACGCGAGCGCTGCGGGACTCGAGTGGCGACGAGAACGCAGACTACACAGTGCGAAAGAGGAAAGAAGATGGAAGATGAGATTGGATTCCAACTTCAGATGTGAAAGAAATCGAACCGAGTTTAATACGGTCGTTCTCATCCCTCTTAACGAAGCGTTATAATTGGATAGAGAGGGAGAGAAAAACTTATAGTGGCGACGCAAAGGAAGACTCGAGAAAGTGAAAAAAAATCTGTGACTACGATGAGGATTTCCGATGCCAATGCAAGGGTTGAGATTAAATAGAAATTTATTATCACACAAAAAGGTTATGTCTTATCGAGTACAGTGCAACAAAGCGCAGGAGACAACGTGGCTTGGGAAAGAAAATAACCCAGGAAGTTTACAATCGCTAACTAAATTCGGTGACTTCGCACGTTCATCACCCTCAATGACTTCCTCGCATTGCCATTAGATTAAAACAATATCATTTCTCTCGTTAAAATATATTAAATAACACAATTCTATGCTTTGGAAATGTTCACATACTAGCACCACGATTATTTCCAGGAGGAATCTTGAAGACTGCCTCTGAACACTGAGGTTTTCCCGAATGCTTGATCAAAATTGATGATTGCAAGCCATTCGAAAAACGTGAAGAAGAGTAGAGAAATAAAATAAAGTGGATAGTAATATATCTTTGTGTATCAATTAATGTGCTTTTCCACGATATCCATCCGGAAAAAGTTGACTTAGATAAAAAATTAAATTGCATCTCCGAAAAAATGTGTGAAAAGAGAAAAAAATATTTCCTTTCTACAACTGGGTTGTGGAAATAAGATCGGCTGGAGTTGAGAAATGGAGAAAATAAGTTCAGAAACACTCTTAAGCAGACAGCCGATGGCAAGACGGAGAATTAGAAAAGAAGGAAATACCCGTTTAGGAGTGCAGACTAGTCTAAAGGGGAAGAGGGAAATTCAAAAGAACAAAAAAGGTAGAGGAAGGAGGAAAGAAACAAGGAGCATTTGGATTGGGATTGCCAGGCATTGGCAACGCACTGCGCTACAACTCTTTTACGCCGGACCCAAAAGCCGCCATCTTACGATAGGCCGAATGACGCCATAAATAAATGGATTTGCGCAACGCAATAAAGATCAGAGGCTCCGAGAACAGCTTACGCTTTCCACTGCCATGAAACGAAGGCAGACCGAAGACATAATGTATACATACGTATCATTTCAAGCCAGGAGCATTAAAGAAACTGCAGGTTGGAATGGCGAAACAAGTAAAAAAAAACCGGGGAAGAAGTGACGCCTTAGCGATACGAGATGAGGAGTAAACAAACAAGAACGGTTGAATGAACTCAAGGCACTAACATATGGAGCCATGAGGTAAGTTTATCATAGGGCTATTGTCACAAGTCATGGAAACTGAGATCAAAATCATGGGGTCTTTTCTCTCTCGCATCAAATATACATAAATAAAACACCATTGAGAGTCCTATATCCTCCTCCAAATGAAGAGTTTTATGAAGTTAAATTAATCTTAAAAGCCTTTTTTTCTTCTGGAAATCTTTTAAACGTTCTTATGCTTCGGAAACATGCGTATTAAATCGAGGTAATTAATTGATTGAGACCGCTTAACGCTAGATTGCCGCTGTTAGCATCCATTATTATAAGTTGTCATTCTGCTATTGCGCCTTCTATCTTTAGTTCGACATTTCGTGACTCCTATGCGTAGTATGTATAGGTAAAAACATTAAACCCGTTCTTCCGCTATCCCTCTCTTTGAAAACTCACACCTTTTCTATACCATAGATTTCAGCATCCTCTCCACCGTAGCAGGTGTCAGCAGGTGGGTTATCAAAACGCAGAGCTGAGATATAAAAAAAAATAGATTTTTGGGATATGGAAGTAAAAATAGACAGCCAGCATAGAGGGGAAAATATGATACAGGTAAGGATTTTATTCTGAATATAGGCGGAGAAACATTGTGCTAAATATTACATATAACGGATCACTCACTCACTCACTTAGTGATTCAAGAGTGGATTGTATAGATGATGATTGGATAGATCACTCACTCACATTGGATAGATGAAGACAGATCTCACCCCAGACTCAGCCATTGGCGTGTGAATAACACACATTCAAGGTAAGGGTTATTATAAGTTGCTTTCCCTGGACCACCTCATACTTCGAAGACATTATTTTGGGGGTGCAAGGGATTATGAAATATAAGAAGTGGATAATAAAGCCAAATTACATTAGTACAAAAACAGATACTGAAGTAAAGACATTTGCGAAAAAAATGCTATTTGTCATCGCTAATAGCGTTGAATCATCACAAATTATTTGTTAATTTCCACAAAGATTAGATTCTTATCCACCCTCTTGTACAGTTATCCATGGTCTCATTCGGTTGACAAAGTTCTTCCCTATCCCAAGTTTTTTATATCCTGGTCGGTGGGTCATTTTAGAGACTTATTAGCTCCTGATGAGCCAAGAGAAAAAATTAGTTTTTCGAATGCTTACGTATTATTTGAATAACTAGCTCACAAAACGTTATAATATTTGATTAAGATTGGAGCTGGCATGAGCTAAATTGAATTGAAGAACCAGGTGCGAAGAAATCGCTGTATTTAAAAATAATGGATAGGAGCAAAGTCCTGTACTTCAGCATCCGTTCGACTCTGCCTCAAATGGCGCATTTCCACTGGCAATAACGTTCTTCCCCGCCAGGGGTCGCGGCTTCATAAGCACGGATCAGGGGAATAAATTACGCATATGTTGGCTGGGTAGAAAATGCGAAGGGAGGAGTGAGAAACGCCGCGTCCAGAGAGTCCGAAGGGGCGGTGACCAGGAATCACGAGAGAATCCTGCTTCGAGGTGCAGTCGAGGGAGGAAGCAGAAGAACAACATCGAGAATCGACCGTGCGAGCGACGGTGAGAACGGGTAAAAGTCGCACCCGAAAGGTGGATGGAGGAAATGAAATGCCATTCGATTGTTGTGCCACCGTGAGTGTATTCCAAACTGCTTAACGCTTTAAGGTTCAAGGGACATATATGCCCCAAAATTTTTAAATTCTCTCAAAATTAAATGAAAAGGTGTATGACTGTAAGAATTAGTTCTATAGAAGAATAGGCTATTGGCTTCTAATTTTAAATACTTATTGGAATATCCTTTAGATATTTTAGTTTCCACATTGCTAAAAACGTTCATATGAAATGCTGTTTATGAAGTGGAAATTTGATAGTTTATAACAAATAAATGAGAAGGTCAATTAAAACAGGACCTTCGGATTATCCTTTATGTGTACCATGGCTGTGGAGTTAGTACGAAAAAATTCGCATTTGTGCTTTAATTTTCACAAAATTAGTGTTTTTTTGTCAAAGGACACACACGTCTTCTTTGGACCATAAGAAAGCGAGAAATGGTATTATTTCACGTACCAGTTTGATTCTCAAAAACTATCGGAGATATCGCTTTCATATAAATGTTTTTGGAATCTACGCATTAATACTAGCCTAATGACGTATTTTGTTATGCAATTTAAAGACGGCAATCTTAATGGACCTTAAAGGGTTAAGGGTCTCTCGTATTTCAATTCGGCTAACAGGCAGTAATACCCTTCTTTTTTTAAGCAAAGGAGAGAATGAATGAAAGCATTCGGAATTAATGCGCTATATCCTGCGCATTAATAGGGTACGCAGGATATAGCGCATCGAAAGAATTTGGACTATTTCAAATTTCGAAGAACAAAAGGAAATAACTATAAGATGGTAGCAATCATGAAACTGGAGATAGAGAAAGGGAGAGATGCAAAACTGGAAATGATAACTACAGATTTTTATCCCGGAAATCGATTCGATAACAACTTATTTTCCGGCTGATAACTGAATAATTTCAATGATTAAAAATAATCATATCGATGGCACAACTAGCAGTAGCTGTAATGATTCGTTTATTGCATACTTTCCAGTAAAAGAGTAAATGAAATAAGATTTTAAGGACATATCTTTACAAGGAAATACCATTCAAAATGAATAGCATTATCTTATAATCAATATTTGAAATATATTTTATGTACATATTAATAGTTACAGTAGAGATTAAAAAAATAAAAAAGATTGACTTCAACTACTTTTTAATACTTCCTTTTATATGAACGTAAACTAACTCAATTGTGATTTCTAAGAAGTCTCTTATATGACCCACCGACGAGGATATGGAAACATGGGTGAGGGAAGAACTTTGTCAACTGAATGAGACCATGGATAACTATACGAGAAGGTGGACAAGAATCTAATCTTTGTGGCAATTAACAAATAATTTGTGATGCTTCAACGCCATTAGCGATGACACAAATACGTGCATGTCATTCAAACCAATTCTACGCTTTTGAAATGAACTTTCCCATCAGCTCTCATTTCTCGGCCTTCGCCTTGAAATAGGCACTTTAGCCATGACGTTAACTCCTTTTGCAAGTTCAAAATAAATGACTTCGGAAGTCAAAATACGTTTGACTAACCCGGATGCAGCATGACAATGACATTCATGGAAGCAAACGGAATGAAACCATTTCCATTTACTCCATAGTTGGGTAATCTCGGAAATGCATAGAGGCGATGTATTCTAAGCGAAGCCTGAGAGTGCAAAAAACTCTAGATTCCTTCGGTCCACAAAAACAATGGAGGTGTTTAGCGAACGAAATCCACTTCCCGTGAGGTGCATTTTCCTCACAACATAGCGTTATAGCTCTCTCTCTCTCTCTCCAAGAACAATTCTTTCTCTAGGCCATACATAACCCGTAAACGTTTCCCGAAACTGCACTTAACGCGATATAGGGATAAGACAATCGCATGAGATAAAGTAGAGATAGAAATGCACTTTCTGAGTTTTGCATTTAGTTCGGCCATTAAATTTGAATCCAATACGCGCAACCATGAAAAAAATGACTTGAATTTCATAGTAATGTAGTGAAAACAAAATAACTTTGCAGCGGTCCATTTTCACAACGAAATACAGATCACGCTTTCACAGCCGCTCGGCAAGCAATACAATGCTTAACGTTTCATAGCAGAGATCAAAGATGTATATCATCGTTAGTACAGTATAGATTACTGCATTGATTTACGGGGATGAGAGCAAAGTTATTACTCTAGGAGCTTAAAAACCTTCAGCTAGATGTGCAATTTTCCCAAAAACAGCAGGAGTCTTTAGAGTGCATTGCAGCAGGAGGCATAGGCAACAATGGAAACAGCAAGCAGAAAACCTGTCCAACAAACACATTTTTGGTAAATCTACTCATCTTCGACGTGTTTCTCATAATAATTAGGGTTAAATTCTCCGTCTCATAAGTCATGACCTTGTCCACCTCGCAGTAGAATTACATATGTCAGTATAGGGCAAACATTGGGGGGTAAAGGGACTTTAATCTCACCAGAGAAGAGACTGGTCTGAGGTTATCATCATCTCTCATCTAATAACTGGAGACTGTTGCGAATAACGATCAGTTTTAACCTTTTTGAGAAGGAAACATTATCATTTAAAATAATCAGTGCGTCCGTTATATCGATATTAAAACCATCACAAAATAACATAAATATTAAACACAGAATAATATAAATAAAACAATGTAAACGACAACTGTGATGCGGATGTAAAAATCACCAAGATCACTCGTAAGTAAATACTACCAATGACGACTCTGCCAAGACATATTTCCGCTCATATCCAGAGAAAAACGTGAGAGACATCAACGCGCGACAAGACGTCCTTTATTCCCCTCCCCTATCTACCTCCCCCTCCAATGACCCTTCTCCTTCCCCTCCCACACCACCATATCCCCCACCCCCTTCCACATATCCTTTTCCTTCCTTCCGCCCGCTCTCCTTACTCTGGCGTCTTCCTTTTGCGTCCGCCAAACCAAACGAGATCACATTCCTCCTTCCGATGTAAGGGACACTGGAGAAGAGGGGCAAAACCCTCTGCGACGCACTGAACTCAATGCAACGGAATAACGATACCCTATCACATTCGGCCATATTTAAATTTAAAAGCATGGGAAAATACAGAATTTTTTCCTCAGTTAATATTTATCGGTTTGAGCTGTGATTTGGATCTCAAATACTGGTTTCATATTTTTAGAAGTTTCAAATGCAGAGTATCAAAATTCACATTTTACGGTAAAAGTAAGAAAATTGAACACTCATAAATAGTTTTGACTAAATTATTGATACGCCTATTTAATCGCAATAAAATTTTCACTCCAATTGAAAGGAACAATGAGTAAACAAACGCTATCGTCGTATTCAGCCAATCATGAAGTAGCCTGAACCTGAGGACAACAAATTTACTTCTATCCAATGTATTTGTATGGAAAATAGAAAAGAAATTAGAAGGCCAATTAAATACCTTTACATAGTTTTTACCGAATTCCTCAACCCCACAATAAATGAAAATAAAACTTCCAAACGACATTATCAACATGAACACAAAACCTATTGTCGGGATCGGCTAGTCACGCTTCGGAAATCCTGAAATTTGGCATTTTGCCTTTCCAGTCTCGGTCGTTACGGCAGAAGCCAAAAATCGCTGAAGATAATTCGTATTTACTTTATTTATGAGGTTCAATTACGGGCGAAAGGTGCAACCCCAACTCAATTCTTCCCAGGGCGTCGATCTTTCGCCCGTGGTAGAGGCGCCTCCGGTCGACGACACTTGAGACGCACGGAAATAAAACCAAGACGAGAGAGGGAGGAGAGACGGGGAAGTGACGAATCGGGTAATAGCTTTTTTCTCTCTCTTTCTCACTTTAAAAGGAATGCGATTTAAAAAGGACACACGAGCCACGGTCCACAAAAGGAGCACCGTACCACTCTTATCGGTTCATCGCTAAGTTGATAATTTTGAGTGGCTGACTTCTTGAATCAATGTCAACCATAATTGATTAACCTATATGATTAGTACCTAGCTTATCTTCACATTTTCAGGTTATACTTGGTGATTTTTTGAAAAAATGCCTATAATTATCTCCCTTTTGGGAAAGTTCCTTTATATTCTCCCTCCCTTCAATAGTTTTCGCAGAACGCTGATGATTTTCACTTCTTTTGCACATTTTACCATTTATTTTTAGTGATTGTAATACTTTAAAAATGCGTTTTATCAGGAGAAATTAGGATAACTCTTCAAAAAGTACGTACTTCTTAAAAGGAACCATCACTACTAAGATATGAGACAGTTCTGCGTAACCGAAGTGAAAATATTAACATTTCATGGAAAAATAAGGAAACTTGATATTGTTCGGCCATCAAAAACAAGTGATATTTGACTCAGATAGCCAAAACCATCCGTGCCCATTTAAATAATAAACCGCATAATCCTCAAGGATTGAGTTCGATGCTTTGTATCGCACCAATCTGAAAATTATAAAACTTGACGAGATAAGAGAAAAAATTCCGCGCATATTACCCAATCATGAGTAACCAGAATAAAACCTCAAAAAAGAAAAACTGAAATAATTACGAAAAGTACGTAAAACTTTAACAAAAATTCTTTGAATTCTCCCTGTTTTCTCGTACCACCCGCGTTTTCCCAACATTGCTCACAATCGGAGATGGAATGAATGGTTCCCAGGAACAGTGACAACACAAACGATCTGATTTTCTTCTCACAATGAAGCACGCTCGCATGGAAAACAAAAAATATCCCAGGAAAATCTATTTTCCACGCTTGAAATTCCGGGGAGGTACCAACATTATTATTATCCAGAAGCGAGCTCGAATCTACATCAAAAGATGAGCGAACAACATTCGGTATCTTCAAACACGACCGCATCGTTTCCCACCTCTCTGCACGCGTCTTTTTGTTGAACCGAAGAATGCTTCATGAAACCTCTCACGATAGTTGGTCTTAACATATGTCCGTTGAAAGAGGAAATGTTTAAAGATATCCAATTCGTTATTATTTGTTGCGCTTCCGACATTTTTTCAGAGTCCTATTGCTATCCATCTCTCATCGAGCATTACCATTTGTTCGTTTTTTTCCATCCCCAATGGACGAAACGTTTCCGACGGCCGAGGCGGCCTCCTTTAGGTCGTATTCCTATAAAAGCTGCAGCCCACGACGCCTCATTTCTTCAACTCTGTCCCTCCTCCTCTCCGACTCCACTCTTCGAAGCATTTTAACTCCAAAAATGGGATACGTAACCGAGAAATCTACTCTAGAGAATGAAACCGGATTCTGTCCGCGGCGATTCAACGAGACGACAGAAAGAAGAATGGTGAGATTTTATACATTTTTTTCCAGTATTGACGCTCGGTTGCTTGGGAGGTAGAGGGAGGAGATTGCGTTTGAGGGCGAAGGAGAAAAGAGCGGAGAATGACAACCCCACGCTGATACTTTGCATTCCCATGGTCCAACACACGTTCATCGGCACCACCTCAACGTTAGCCCCTCAATCAGTACAAAATATAGCCTTTCATTCCATGGTAACCATTCCCTAGACATTATTTCACTCATTATTACGCTTGGAGGCGTCGACAGCCACGGTCCTTTACATTCGCAATATTGCGGTATGATATTTTCTCACAAAAATTATACGGTTATTTTCACACTAAATACTTATTTAGTAGCAAGAGCTTTAGCTCGTGTTCGTCATGGTGATTATTAACACTTGGGGTACGTTGTTGCGTTAATTTTAGGCGGGGATGGCCAGTGAATCGAAACGAAAAGGCTTCGTCTCAACCCGGAGGGTAACGAAAAGGCTTCGTCTCAACCCGGAGGGTAACAAAAATACGAGGCCAAGGTTTAGTTTTGTTTCCTCACGAAATAAAAATCACCAAGGAGTTTTGTTTCGACCAGGTACGAAACTTTACTCCTAGGAACGAAACTAAATTAATCGAAACGCCGCTGCTCATAGTTAAGCTTCGATCCCAGAAGTTGAGTGGAGGGGGATAAGAGGGAATAGCTTCGACCCATTACGTTTGACATACGTGTAGAGAGGTAAGAAAACATCGAGATTAAAAATCGAATGGCCAGTTCGTGTTCACTGTTCTCCTGCTAACATTAAAAACATGGCCATTATATACGGACCATGGTTAAAAATATGAGTGCCCCATGCATCTAATGGCGATAGATCAAACCTCTGCTTCATTCAACTATACTTCGTCCTATGTGAGTGGGTCGAAACTAAACTGTTCGAAGGTGAAGCACGTGGTCCCTCCATTATCTACGTTTCGTTTCGTACCAAAGTTTTGGTTTTGTTTCAACCCGAAGTAGTTTTGACTCCGATTTCGTTTTTACCCTGTGTTTAGCTCCCCGGGTTCAAATCCATTTCGTTTTGTTTCTACATTTCGCTCCTGAGAACGAAACTATTGACATTTTACTGGTTTTGACTTTGGTTTAATTTCTATTGCCATCCCTTATTTTAGGGTGATCCTATGTTTCCCGATCGCGAAGATGGTCCTTTTGTCTTTGTCAAGGAAAAAGGCTCATATTCCTTGAAAAAGAGGATATCTCCCTTCCCTTTTCACTTGACAGAGCGATTCGCATCGTTCGGGAAACGAAAACATTAGCGTAGCGACACAGTGCAAGTTTTTTTTATCATAACTTAATACTGACATTTAAAACTTTATTTCTTTTGAAGGCCTGCACTGAGTTATAATTCAAATGAAGCTAATTAATTACGAATGAAATCGTGAAGAGAACTTTTTAGCTAATTTATTAAGTTTGGAATAAAACCTAGGGCCTTACACAACGCGGTTCAGTACGCATGCTATTTAGAATACCAGATTTCTCCTTTTCGAAGGACGTTTGGATACATTTCAATAAAACTATGGTTTACGACTACAGATATCGGAATATTTACACTTTCCACCGAAAATCAACTATTCCTATCATTACCTAAATGATAAGAAAGGTGGTGTCCAACAAATATATACAGGAGTATCAGAAAATCGGCAATAATGAATTTGATAAATTCCCTCCGTTCAAATTTTTCTCGGACGCATCGCGCAAAAATAATGAGTGAGATGCGGTTCGCAGGAAAACAAGGTTGATCACGACTGATAAATTAGACTCTTTCGCGAACTAATGAATTTTTCCCCGATTCACTCACCCCTTTCGGAAAAACGGAGGTGGAAGAAAAAGCTTGAGATTTAGTCCAAGATCATCATTCGAGTGAAACGGAACGCGCCGTTGGGGGTGCGTTCTGGCCGTGAAATTAAAAGCGCGATGCTGAAAAATTAACGTCTACCTCGAAGATCAATTAAAATAAAAGGTATAATCACGCCGTTAGAAAATGAGTTTACGGAACTTCTTAGCGGGATTGACGCGTCTCTTCATGTTCCACGATGCGTGAGGAACTGGGTTGCTCTCCTGAGGTGGAACAACATGGGGACTAATTTATAAGAGCAAGGAAACAATGGGGAATGGCTGATCAGCTGAATGGGGTGTTGAGGCACGGGACGACAAATTTTATAACATTACCAAGTCAACTAAGTGGACGGTAAATCGATTACTAATCACTATTCCATCTTTTTAACCATTAGTGATTGGGAGCTCTCTCACGGAATGTGCAAATCAGCACATATAATTTTCACGTATCATCTTAAAGAAAGATTTTGCCTTCATAAATTACACCCATTGATGACATAAAGACACGTAAGGACATGCAGAATGTAGATTATTCTGTATTTATCTTTTAAAAACAAATGCTTTTTTTGACCTAGCGACTGTAGCATCATTTTCATTCAACTAACTGGAATTTGAAGAAAATTACACTAATTTACGAACATCTCAATAACTGAGGGATGCCAAAAGTTTAATTTTTATCGTGATTCTCACACGCTTATGGGGCTTCATATTAGTTCTTTGTCACAAAGAAGTTAAGATTCTAGGTGTAATAGGGAATATTCTACGTATATACAAACATCTCCAATAGAACACAATTAACTACTTTTTCCAGCAGATGCATAGTATAAAGCTAATTTTATATGGTCTCTTAATAAAGTTCAGTTAAGTTAAATTAAGTTAAAAAGTGACATTTCCTTCTTTTATTAGAACGTGCTACTGAAACAAAATGCGGGAGCTACTGTTTCCATCACTCACTAAGTGTATGGTGACCCAAAATATGACAAAACGTTCCGATAAATGAGCAGAGAAAGGACAAAGGAGCAAAGAAAAAATGCCAACATAAGGCTAAATCACGTTCCAGTTATAAGGAATCAATGATCCATTAACAAAGTTAGAGTTTTTCATACTTCTGATAGAAAGAAATGAATTTTTCCTACGGTTCTTCGGGATATTTATGTGCCTTATTTTCCATCACCTTTGCTAGGGATTTGGAAAGCAAGCACTTAAGATAAACAGGCACGTTCAACAGATACGGGGCTCGTCGCACTTGTCACTAATTGCAACCATATCTAGGGATTTAGTGAACTGAGGTGTTGCTTTCCATCCCATAGATAGATAAAAACAATGGAAACTATCAGACAAATATGGTATTTTTCAATGTTAGAGATTAAACGACAGCGTTTTAATCCATAGAAAAATAATTCTCTAATTTACAAAAGTTTCAGCTGGACTTAAATTAATATAAACAGGAAAACGCTCGATAAATCAAGTTATACATTATAGGTTCACCAAAATAAATTACCATGTAGGGAGGTTTCATTGCTTCAAGTTTTTTATCCCATAATTTCAGACAAAATGCGATCGACAATGAGCAAACTATATAGCATTTTACCACTGCTATGCTACCGAATGCCGTTTTATGATTCTCATTAGTATATGCAATTTTGAAAAAAAATAATTAAAAAACTGACAATTGTTAACAATCAAAGCGTATATTTAAGGTAATGAATACATCCCAGACATTCTTTTCCCAAAAAAATTCCAATTGACGACTATTTTCCTTTCAGCCTACCAATTGACCTCCAAAAATGGCTTCAGAGTTAGGATGCCTTGACCCATCCCAATTATTTACGCCCTTGCAATCAGTCGGTTCTCGTACGGAGATAATACACACTTACATACACGCCGAGAGGTATAAGTTAAGTACAAGCCAGTACCTAAAACGTATACTAAAGAGGCAGCTCCATCCATCAATGTATATATTAAGGCGATGGCAAGGTAATGCGACAAGGTTGATAATAAACAATTTCGGAGTAAAATATTGAATGATAATATTGAAAGTGAACTAAGGATAAAACATCTAACGCTGAGAAAAAAATGCTGACATAATCTTGATCTACCTTCTTTAATCTTGGGAGGCATGAAAAATACAAATATCACAAGACGAAGACTGACCAGAACTCTGCTGCAAATGGAAATGACGACTTTTAAGGGATGATGGATCTATATGAATTTCATAGCTTACGAATGATTTTTTCCTTAAACTAAAGAAGAATTTTCCTAATTGAAACCCACTTTTATTTTAAAAACCTGAAAAGGTATTGACCTTGCATAGTATTATAAAAATCGTTCTGAACCAATACCATCCGCTCACTTTTGCTTTCGTAATCATCTGAACCCTGATGATCTCATAGAATTGATTAGTTCCATTGGCTAAAAGGAATATGGCGAGACCGTGTCCTAGGGTGTTGGGTCGACGGGCGTGGAGGGGGAACTTTCCAATTCCTCCGGTACAGCAAATCGAGAATAACGATAGGAGAGCCCAAGATGGACGGCCCCAAGGGATAAAAAGGTCCCAACCCCTCAACCCATTCCTCTGCGATGCTACCTTACCAAATCACAATTAGCCGATCAATTACGTAAATCGATGGAGTAAGATCTAATGCTTTCCCGGCGAATTTAGTCAAAATATCATTGAGTATACCTATGCAGATCGACCTAAAACCCGCGTATTCTTTAAAAAATGTACCCCCTGACCCACCCAATTATCTATGCCCTGCATTCGGTTAGTTGTCCAGAGGTGATTACATTTAAGCACCGCAGACCGAGAAATATCACAAATGTATTAGCCAGCATCTGAGACCTATATGAAACGAGGCCATTCCATCCGCCATTCTCTGCTGCAATGAAGTAGTAGGCTTCAATACGATAACGTTAATAACTCGTAGTATCGTAAGAAAAAGGTGAATGATAATCTTAAAGCGGATTATGGATATAATATTGAGTATAAAATTGAGAAATGGCACTTACTTTTCGGGGCTCTGACGGAAGTGGAACATGGCGAACTGGAGGAGGGAGTGTCGCCCATCGTGGACTGCGTTGGCGGTGCGCGGGTCGACGTCGCCGGGTGGCGGTGGCGTCCCTGAGGGCGGCGGGTGGTGTTGGTGGTGGGGGGAGGTCAGGTGCGACACGGGGGTGGTGGGCAGCGAGTGGAAGGGCATCGAGGAGACGGGCGACGCGGGCACTTGGCCGCTGCCCGCGTGGTTCCTGTTCCATCCGCTGAGCAGGGCTTCGTGCTGCTCCGCCGCCGCCTTCCCGCCGCCCTGCTGCTGTTGGAACGCCGTCTGAGCCCGCGCCTTCTGATGCTGAGGGGAAAAACAAACAATGATATTATTAATCAATAATTTAAGACCTTAGCCGAACACATTGTCAAATTTAGTAATAAGAAATCATATGGTGTTTGTGAATTCCAAAACGTCAGCAGCCCACTTGTGAGGAATACGGGATGAATAGTTTTTCATGAAATATACCTTGGAGGCTACTGTTGTACCGATTTTTTCTGTGATGGATATTCAGGAGAATATTAAGATTAAAGATAATGTCGATCCTTTCCTGCTCTGATCTGACTTTTTCATCAACCTAGATATTTCCCATTTGTCTGTAAAAAAAACTATGCTCCCCTCTTCCCCTTTCATACTTTCTTAAAATGTTTTATTTGTATTCTTGTAATCTTGTCTCTTATGTTTTTCTGCAGTTCATACGCTACATTTTTACTTATCTCCATTACTATCATGTTACTGTGTTTCACTATAAACTAGCAGAAATACTGAATGTGATCAACTAATCACATAAATAATGCAATGGCTTTGGTATGTTTGAAGACGATGAGAAAAGTAGTTTTTCTTAAAACTTTGTTTATGGACAAGATATATTTTGGAATTCAATGCATCAATTAATAGTCATAATAATTGCATGAATAACTTCATCACCATTGAGTCATCGCATGAGCAAGATGCATGTACGCATGGAAAATGATAAGCGTGCCACAGACAGCCTTCCGTAATCGTTTCATTTTTCTATGGGTAACTCTCACACACTTTACTCGGGTAGGTATTGTTCTGAAAAATGAAAAGTTCGATGATGAAATTAAACGTGTCAACAATTATCGCGAGCTAAATCTGCTGTTGAATGCGTGGGAGGGAATTTTTGGGCCGGTTTGGGTTACCGCAGTTCAGCCTGAAATAGAGCCCATTTTAGCCAACGTTCTCAATGCCTCCACAGTCGCTTATGCAACTAAATATGCTTCACACACAAAGATTTAATGCATGCTGAAACGATGAGTAGATTTCCACTGGTAATACTTTTTATACGAAAAATAATGTTTAACCAGATAAGCATCATGTTTTACCATAGTGAAAACAGCGAAAAATCATTAACAATTCTTAGTTCGGAGACCTTTATATTTGAATTATAGTCCTTCGGGCAGGCCATTTTTAGCATTTTTGCGGGGAAGGTACATATAAACAATTAAATTCACATAACTCGAGAACTAATGCATATTTTTAGATACAAATATATATTTTAAACACATTATTTATTTTTTGTAAGAACAAAAACTTGGTCCAAATAGTCAAAAATAATTCCTTAGTGGGGAAAGATGCATGTACGCATGGAAAATGATAAGACACCCTTCCGTAATCGTTTCATTTTTCTGTGGGTAACTCTCACACACTTCACTCGGGTATTGTTCTGAAAAATGAAAAGTTCGATGATGAAATTAAACGTCAACAATTATCGCGAGCTAAATCTGCTGTTGAACTGAAATCTGCTGGGCGTAACTAATCACAATTCATAAAAACGCGTAAAAATACGTGACCTCACCACTAACGCTAGATGTGGAAACGTGTACTTTTACCGTACCATGTAGTGTCATTCAACGCCGGCTGAATGTTCTCTGTGATTCTAAATTAATAACATGAAGGATCAACGTAACTAAAGCGGAAATGTGAGAAAAGAATGACGAAGAAAATGCATCGTCTGCGCTGAAAAACGGGGTCAATACGGCTGACGTTTTCGGGAGGTCCGCAATGAAATAGCATATGGTATATGACACAAAAGCAGTCAACCGTCGCTTCTTTTCCTGATACCCAGACAAGAGAGCGAAAGGCGGCGTGCTCCGCTAAAATGGACAAATGAGCGAATGAAGGAGAAATTCGAATGAGAAGGCACTGTAAGGGTGAGATGACGCGCTTTTACGGTGAAGACCTGATGGGCCAGTCTATGAAGCCAATAAATAATTGCGTTCGCAGATAAGCGTAAAAATAAAAATGACACTCTTATTATTAACCTTGCAATTAACCTTTTGCAATCATAAAAAAATGATAGGACAATCGATGAGTAAATTACACTACCGTTCACTAGAAACAAATGGAATCTTTATAATTAAGACGTAAAATTCGCATATCACATTAAAAATCACTCTCAGAAAGTAAACTGAAAATCCTTTACAGTGATGGTTATACCTAGGTAAATAACAGGCATTTATCCCGAGTGCTTCGTATTACCATCCAATATTATGCCCCCATAGTATTTTTTATTATTATAACCACGAACATTTAAACATTTTCTAAACTTCACCCTAAAGTATAGAGGTATGTCTTCGTAATGATGTATACCTCCAATAAATATTTAATAGTTCGAGTGCATAGAGCGGAGTATAATAATAAATAGAGTTCCTTCAGGCATTCACTTAATATTTATTTTCATTTTTAACAACATTCATCATTGAAAATTAATAATTTCACCCGTCTATTAACTGCTATAATTAATCTACATACTCTTGCAATAATATTGCCAATGCAACCTCATTCTCAGGTAAAAACTAAATCGCATGATATAAAGACACTTGCCTTTTCACTTAATAATTATTTTACCCTCGTTTTCTGTAATAAAGAGAGGTTTTAGAATGACGCCTTCGCGTCGTACCAAGTAAAAAGATGAAATTTTACAAAGGGGCTGAATAAGAGTGAGGGGAGAAAGTCCGCAGCTAAACAGACCGATCGCGGTTTTCAATGCCCGATTATCCCTCTCGGGCTTGGAGCTCACGCCGGCGTCTTGGCTAACCTCTACTCTCTCTCCCAGGACATAAAGCATTCCGAACAGACACTCGTTAGCGTTCCGAATAACATCCCAAGGCACGCGCGGCGAATATCGCTCTCCACCGGGCTGTTTCTCTCGTCCTACCCCATGTCAATTTATCGGAGCGCGAGCGCACACACATCGTACAGGAAGTTTCATCGGGGACGAGGGAGCAGACTGCTAAACGAGTACGGAAAGAAAGAGAGATAGGATTGAAGAGAGAGAGGAAGAAAGGGTGGGAGAGGAGAATAAGACCACCAGATTGAAAGCGGAGGAGAGTAAACAATGAAGAGCAAAGCAAGAGTGCAAATAAACATCGATCAAGGGTGTCAACGACTCAACGGTTGCACTATCCCCTCTCTCCCCAATTCCTTCTACATATATTTTCTTCTTTTCAGTGTTTAATGAGGTTTCAATTTTACTATTTGCTCGGGTCATCTGGAGTCATTCATTCAATAAACGTGGCCAAGAATACTTTTTTAAACTATATCTCCTTACTTCACAAGGCTTGGTCGGTATTTTTTAAGCATTAATAATTAATTATAATATCTCTAGGACATCGTTTCGATTTTTATAAACACCACTACCATGAAGTCAGAATATTTCCTATACTTAATACAATCACTGGATTTACTTCATTTTTATAAGTGCAAATTTAAATTCTTAATTTTAAGATTTGTACTGATAAAGGTGAATATACCCCAGCGATTGTATTAAGGGGAAGGAAAATATTTCTTAAGTTCTTACTATGGTTTTTGAAGCAAGTTATCGGGTTATCAACTTCAAAACGTTGGCTATCATAAATGATTATTGCTTATTAATGTAAACAATACAGACCAATGTACGAGAAGTAGGAATGAATTGTTAATATTTTTATTCCCGAGAAAAAAGGAATTTTTGAGAAGGCCGAGTCAGAAATTTTAAGATGATAATGCAACATTTAAACGAGCAATTTTCCGCGAAAAAAGACGAAAAAGGAGAGGACGAGAAAGAATGATGCGTCCTCTTAAGAGAACAATCAGATGAGAGATATCCCAAAAAGTTCTTATTCACTCATAGAACCAGTTTGACTCACGGTCACACACAACTTATCTCGTCACAAGTTTGATCATACGTGAAATTGCCTCGAAGTCAAGAGATCCTGCTGAGGAGAGGAAAAGGATGATTGATAGGCTTCGCTGACGACTGGATTGATTTTCTTAATCATCGCACCCATAAATTATATGACCACCCATTACAATGAAAGGACACTAAGAAAAGGTAAGGAGCATCGTACAAAACCGAATGCGAAATGCAAACTGGAATAAAATGCGGAAAAAAATATTTATAGAATAAAATTACTTTGTTTTATTCCACACTTTATTTTAAATAGCATGAACCGGGTTTCAGCATCTAATGCTATCATCAGGTACAGGTATCTTTAGATGCTGAAACCCGGGTCGTGCTATTTAAAATAAAGTGTGGAATAAAACAAAGTAATTTTACATAATTTTATTCTATAATGAAGCAATTCCACAAAATAACGCCTGAGATCGTGTCTTATAATATAAAGGTATTTGGTCGATTTTAGCAAATTTTACTTCGTGGAGGAATCCTTAAACATAGCTACAGTAACGCTGAAAATAGAAAGTACTAATGAGCACGTAAAACTGATCGCCAATTTCTCCATGAATTAAAAATCGTCTCGCTGCAAATTGAAAAGCGTTCATGAATCTCGAATCACCTTAATACTAACAAAAATGTCTATTTAAACGCAAATAACCGATTCAAGTCAAAAATGTTTTTCTCCTTTGTTCTGTGTTTAGACATATAATACGTTTACAGTAAAATTATTCTTTCAAATAAAGAATGAAAAACGGTAAAATATATGAGTAAAGAGTAAACAGCTACAATTCTACCACTAAAAATTATCCCAGGAGAAGTATCCCATTTATTTCCATGGAACCATATGGTAACGAAGAAATTGAATCCAGCTCTTGAAGGGAAAGTGATTTTTTTCGCTTGAATGATTCGTTTAATGCGTATTCAAACAGAGAATACCTCGAAAGCCTCTCGCGAGCGACTGCATTAGAATGTATTTACTGACGTCAATTTGAATTACAACGAAAAAAATATCCAACGTATCCCTTTAAATGAAGCAAACGAGGGCAAACTAGATAGTTTGCGTAATACAAGGGAGAGCTGATACCAAAATAATCGATGTTATCCGATTGATCGGTTTCCGGTCTTACACATCTCTGCCGGGGATTGAAAATAAAAAATAACGGCAACGCCAATTCATACATCGAAAGGGAGAACTCGTCGTCGATGGGGTAATCTTAATTGGCGGTAGAAAACAAGCGATTGATACCGAGAGAGGAATGGTTAATGATGGCACGGTGAAGTTCGGCGGGGAAAATTACGAGATTGACGCAACGGGAGAGTAAGTGCTGTGCACCATATGGAGGGTGAAGATTATAGTTGGTAGAGGAGTCCTCGAAGGACGGTTTTCCGAGGACTAATACGGAGCACTGACAGGATGACAGCACTGGCGCCGCGCAACGCGCTTTCCCTCCGGGTGACACGACACAGTGAAAGAACCGCTCACTCCCCCAACGATGTCATGGCACGGGAAAAGCGTCCCAAATGCACGTAACGACTTCCCCTCCCCTCTTCAGTACATGGTACTTTAGCTCACGTGTCAGTAACCCGTGGACCACATGGGGCCAACGAAAAAGTTCTGTGCCAAGCATAATCTATAAACCTTCGTAAGGTGGTTGCCCGAGAAACGAGACATATTTTATCTCCATGAAAATTTCAAAGTATGATCTTAAACCGTTACCCCACCGAATGACGGCCAAACAGGCTATCCGTGGTTTATATTATAGAAATTGGATTGGCATATCCACGTTTTTATACAGGCTCTGGCAGCGTAACTTGTCTAAAGATAGAAATGTATTGATCAATGTTTGGAATTAGCAGTCGCTTTATCAAGAAAAATACTGATAGAATTACTAATTTAAGTGCCAGAAGGCCGTACCAGAAGGCCGAATATGAACTCTTATTTTACATTTGATCAGACACATAGGTACAGTAAAAGGTGATCTCCAATCTCCATCAAAGGAAAATGATTACAAGGTGAAATGAATTACGCCTGTCGTCCCATGACATCGCAAACGCGAGACTTATAAGGCACCAAATGCAATCAATTTTGCTGGAAAATTTTGAGAAATAATCATATCGCGATGCAATCGAAAGTTTCATACGAAATCACACCGCGAATCAACAAACGAAAACATTTTAGGCGCTGAATAAACTACCCACCAAGCGACTGAATAACACACATTTTCCTCCCTCAAAATCATGCGGGAATTCAAAATCTCTCCAATGGATAATATCAACCTTAAAATAAGTTGCAGATGAAGCAAATCAATAATTTTAGAAATCGACTATCCAATTTCAGCCGACTCGTTTTAACGTTTATTCTATCACCACATGGGCAAAACGTGCTCAACGAAACCGAAAACACTAAAATTTTGAATAATTTTTGAAATTTCAAATCGAATGTATTGGTGTTTTTTCAATAACGCTCACGTAAAAAAAGATGTGTACGCAAACACACCGAATTGCATCACCACTTCGTAAAGGTTATAGGTCAAAGGAAAATGAGAGACCAAAATGAAGCAGAAATTATGAGTTCTGGCAAACACCTCACACAAAGTGAAATACACGTAGCTAAATTTTTTATTACACAGCTTCGTAACACTTAGAATTAGGAAGCGCTTTAATCCAGAGAGTTTCGACAGACAGATATATCTCTACATTTTTTTAATAATACCGGGACTAGCCACGGTGATATCTTTATGGAGTCACCCGCAATGCACAAATTGTGCGAAAAATCCACAGAGAAAAAATCATTCGCCTGGTCAATCCACGTTGAACGTGGATTTGCCGCATTATCTCTACATGTAACTAAACCACGCAAATTAGGGTCAATGGTCAAATCAGGGTGCTCACCAATAGTCATACGACTGAAAAAAGTTGACTGATAAGGAGAAGTGAGAGCACCTATGCACTAACTTAGGTCGCAATACCGTATGGATACGCATAATGGACAGACAAACAGACACCCTCTTTTATATATCTAGATTGATAGATAACCGCAGATTTTTCGGCAAAATAACAACTGATGGCCAGACAAGCAAACTATTTACTTTTTTGAGAGACCCACATACCCACATATGTCGTTTCAATTATTTTACGATACTACTCACAAAACTAAAAATATCTTACGAGCATGCTAAAGACAAAATCTACCCAAGTCCATAATATTTATCACTTCCTCCGATGAATACTTTCTACTATAGCCAAAGACTGATTTTAGGCAATTTCACATTCATTGTTTCTTTCGAAGGCCTGGGCTACAATTCCCTTTCCGTATCAGTAAACCGCTCGAATGAATCCCAACACGCAAATCAATTCACTTCGCAATTCACCGTCATTTACATAAACAGGAATTATGCGATATTAATCGCAAAATGAAACTCCTCATCGGGGAAAGAAGTATGCTCCCAACACTAACATCACCATCTCATTCTGGATTCTGCCATTGTATTCAGACGGCCCCGCGAACATCAAAAAACTTCACCGACACCACTTCAGCCGCAAGTATACGCCTGGATCGGAGAAAGCGAGTAATTTTCCCCAGAAAGGTGACACGAAGAGTCACTGTCGCTTCGACGCGAGGTTTCCGCAAAGAGCGATAATTTGGCCTCAGGAGCTGAGACGGGCATCACGACGAAAAAGAAGAATAGAAGCGATTCCAGAGAGGAGGGGAGGGATCCCAAACTTTCTCGCGAGCTGCCGGATGGTCCAGGGGAGAGATGCGGGCGGTGGGAATGTTTACGGCTGGGTGCGGGGAGGGAGAGAGAGAGAGAGCTCTGCAGAAGAGAAGTGTGGGAGAGAGGGCGGGAAAAGGAGGGGAGGCTATGGGAGTAGATGGATGGTACGCTGATGGTCCGACAGCATTGATTTAAATATTCGTGAAGTTATACTCAGGTCTTAAGGCAATACCAAAAACAGGACCGTATTTTACAGGAATGAGGTGACCTGCCACTCCTCTCGAAAAACGAACAAAATAGAAAAAAAATTAAGCACGGGAATCTAAATTTTTTTGAAGAACCATGCGCGATGTGAATACCACGGGATGCAATCATGCACGCGCATCATCAAATTATTATTCGTGTATATTTCAATATAAAATCCCATGGAGTGTTCATTTTTAAAATGAGTTGACTTAAATGTTCACGATCTGGGCCTTCTATTATAATATTCAATAATTAATGATCCATCATTTTAAGTTTGAGCTATGCAAGGCTAGCGTTAGAGGTAAAGAGAGAGAGGGAATTCCGAAATGCCAAACTAAAATATGTTGGAATATTCTAGCAAGTGATCTTATTTATAGTTGGACAAAGGAATTGCGGAGATCAGTAGAAATTATGAAAACTAAATCAAATAAAGTGTGATGAAAAATGCAATCACCTCTCGTCGCCGAGGTTACTCAAATTATCGTTCCCTCAGTGGCAAATATAAGGAAAATGACCTGTGCCCTGAAATGATGAACTTAATCTCCATTGGCTCAAAACTTTATACGGCATTTTAGGTCAGGAAACGGCTAAATATAAAGCATACCGGCCACTCATCAGAGATCAATGTCATTGAAACTTTTTTGCAGCAGTTCTCAGATGTAATTTTGAATCAGGGATAAATTGAAACTAGTAATAGAAATATTATGATTATTGAAATTAGTTATAAAGAGCAACGGCCTAAAAGGCGGTGGGAATGTTTATGGCTGGGTGCAGGGAAGGGAGAGAGAGAGGGTGAGCTCTGCAGAAAAGGAGGGGATGTTGGAGAGCGGGATGAGGGGTGTGTGGTATGGGGGGAGATGGATCTGGAGAAAGTGAAAGAGAATGCGTGGAAGGTCAGGCGTTCACCACCATTTAATTTTTTTCTCTACACCATCTCCCTCTAACGAGCTTTCTGCGTATTTTCGTGTCCATATTCTCTCAATCGACCGCTCATGGTGACCGGACGCGAGCAATTATGATCCGAGCAGATGAAACGGAATGGTTCGTTGATCGACGCGGTGACAGTCGAGATTTTTGGACGGAGGGATACAGTTTTTATGCGAGAAAAAAAATAAAACAAGCCACTTCTTTTGCCGCCACAAACGATCAGGGTGACCAAAAAGGAAATTGAGGATCTATAGCTGACGGTAACTAGTGCAAAAAATCAAGTTGCCCAAGATTACAATTCCAGGGAAGACTCCCTTAGCAGGAGAAAGGCATATTGAAGATTAAAATAAATATTTATTTTCGACTGGAAAATATCAGTAGAGGATCCTATTCATCTAGGTCTGTTTAAAAATCAATCTAAATGGAATGAGGACAGCTAATGAAAAATATCGATAGGTGACCAACACAATTTTTACGGCAAAATACGAAACACGCTAATAGTGCAGTTGTCTCAGAAAACAGCAGTATTAAGATATTAGACCACCAACTATGCCGGATGAAGCATTAGAATAACGCAAAAGGCGCCCATCCGACGGACATTTTATCTCGTTCCAATATTCACACGCATCGCATTCAGTCAAACTGTGAACGAGATATTTTTCAACGTTTACGACTACAGGGAAATGGAATGGGAGCATGCATGTAGCACAGAAATGAGCTTCGAAGTTATTAGGTTAGACAACACCCTCACATTGGAGCTTGAATTCGAAGACTAATTTACACGTTTAGAGACGATTGGGTTACGAGATAGAGCACGAGCCATTCATTTAATTCAATATCAATTGATTCGTGAACGATTGACATATTTTACCACGGAATTCAAACAAAAAACTATGCAGCCTCCTAAATGTTAAATAGTGAAAGTAAAACAGCTAAATGCTCTGAAATAAACCATCAAAATAAAAATTACGCTTCCAAAATGGGTAAAAAATCAACTGTTGTGAATTCATATGCTTTTAGTACTGGTTAAAGTCATTCTTTATCATGATTAAAACGACAAAATAAAGATATAAAAGCAAACACGGACTGTAATAAAATATGATTTAAATAAAAAAAATAGATAAATGTAAGCCATAATCAAAACTAACATTTTTACCAATTTCCTTAAATATATTTAAGAAAAATGACAACGAAGAAAAATGTATCCGTGATCCAAAAAGCATATTCAACTAAAGAAAAATATTTCTTATAGCCAATAATAAGATAGAAATATTCCAAGAAAAACTATAATGGGATAAGTACAAATACAAAATGAGGCTTTTATTTCAACTTATCAATGGCAAAACCGCTCAACGAGCATATGTTTTCCATTGGTATTTACTGGTATATAGGTACTTTTCAAATAGAATTACTGTAATCAAAACTTCTTATTCCCTCAAGCATGCTACCCCACTGCCTTCATGCTGAAAGATACTATTATTTCCTATATCAAAGCTGTGCTATGTTTCTAAGTTCAAGTATTAAAATCAACAATGTGAACAGTTAGCTTTATTTAAGATATTCACCAAACATTAGTTTCTAAATTCAAAAAAGCCCAGGAGCCGAAGCAGCGCCCACACGTTCTCCATTGGCATAATTACTAACTGGAGATAACTCGTCCAGCTCTATTTCCCTTGGCCTAAAGCATATTTCCTTCTCATGTTTACTTAATAATGGAAATTGGCCGACTTTTTACGCTTGAATAACAATAGTCACGCGGCTGTTATCTTCCAAGATCACTACACATGTAAGCCCGAGACCATAAAGCATGGCAATTAAACGTGCTTCTCCCAGTAAGACACACGCCGCTTTGGACGAGAAATAAGTTTTACCGCTCAACACTCCTGTCGATCCACCTCGTTGAACAATGCTACTGATGTCGTCATTCAGGCCGAGAGAACAACAGGTCTTTACTTCTCCCGAGCATCCCCTGAATATTTTACCATCTGACTCCATTCACCTGCAACGAATTGCCTCAGTGCAGTGCAGCAGGATTCGACGGATATATGAATTTATTTGCTCTCCTTTCGGTACGATGAACGATTCGCAAATCAGTGCCGTGATGATTATCAATGCGATCAACAACCATGCAGATGCCGATACAAAGAAGGTTGCCTATCGCGGACGCAGCAAAATAACTCATTCATAAGTTGAATATCATGAATCTCACTCTCGCTCCATACACTGGGACCCGAGAAATTATTGTAAATAAAGACATGCTACACATATTAGGCCCGCTATAAAAAAGCTGAATGTCAAGCTCACCTAACACGGAAACGGATTTTTTACTACATACGAAATAAGGTTCAAAACATCATCATGAATTTATTACAGAGCGGTTACTATTCACGTTACCGCATCATTGTGGTAAAGACACGGATGATCAGAGAGTAAGTGAGCTTCCGATGCTCCAGGGAGTCATATTTCCTCTGTTTTAATCCCCCTCTCAGAGAAACGTAACAGAAATGAAATCACAGCGGCTCGGCGGAGCTTAGATCAACTCTTTTACTTGACGTCAACAATGACAGCTGAGATAGCCGCTATTTACCCTGGAGGGGAAAGGTATTTACTATTCAGCGCCATGCTATGAGCTTGAAAGGCAGGAAAGGCAAGGGTATTTTTTTTCTTACTCGAACGGACGCTATGTAAAGACCTTGGAATGAAAACGGTGGAGGTATGAATCCTCACATCGATAACAATCTACGACTATGCACTTATTAGCCCCCTTTTATTAACCAGGGCGATTACATAAGTTGGGCTTCATTATGCATTTCTTTATATAGAAGCCCAATATGCATTTCTTCTATAAATATCCGATGCTTATATATTCGGGAGAAAATTTGTGGAAAATGAATTAAATCAGAAATAGTAATTTGCTTCTAACCATCCAGCTCATAAAATTAGGTAACCTTCAAAACTTATGTAAAAATATGTAACAAAAAAGAAATACAAGGCAACGATTTTCTTTTTTCAAAGATACCAATTTTCAACTAGGTCTGAATAAGCATGCGAATGGCCGGAAAAAACTAAATTATTGTCGATGAGCTTTTCCATGCCGGTTCACTGAATTTACCAGCAATCCATTTTGTCTAGAATTGAGAAGCAAAAGATAATTCAACGTACTTATCTGTGATGCGATAACAAGGGGAGGGTCTCCCCACAATTTTCTGATTAATTTATAGTTCCCATTAATTCAATTTCAATAGCATGGTTACAACCAAAACGAATAATTAGACCTCATACCCAATACATCTATCAGAAAAGAGCATATATCAACGGGCATAACATGACTATGGCTCTTATATATATTAGAAATTTCTGATAGAATACCTACGGCCTAGAATATTATGAGGGCAGGCCATTTTTGCTATAAGTGACGATTAGGTTTTACCTTATCAGAAGCTTCACTGGTTGAACTCCCATCATCTTTCTTGGAGGCTTTCCCGTCTACTTCCACAACACTGACATTTTTGGCACCTTCTTCTGCAGAAGATTCAGGTGTGGGCATAGACGCCTGCATAGCACTAACTATCCCTTTGTACGGTTCTTCTTCGAGAAAACTTCGTATGGGAGTCGGTGTCCCTCCCATCTTGCTCATGTACTCCGTCGCAAGCCTACTCTCATAGAGGCGAACCTTCTCCTCGAGACGGAGCAGCGTCTCTTGTATGTCCCTTAACGTGTCGTTCTTGTCGTCATCATCATCATCGTCCTCCGTCTTATCAGCACCTTCCCCATCCTCTGCAGACGCCACCGTGTTCTCCTCGCTTTTTACCTGCGGCTGCTGGACCATTTCCTCTTTGGCAACGTTCGTCTCCTCGGCCGAGCAATCCTCGGAGTCTTTGGCAATCCCCGTCAAGACGGCACCGCACACTTCAAACCTCCTCAGCAACTCTCTCACCGATCTACCGGCACTGCCATGCTCAGACGAACAAACGGTGCCGGAGTCGTCAGTCTTCTCGCTCCCTTCAGACTTGTCAGACTTATCCTCGAGGGAATCCTTGAACTCGTCGGGCACTGAAGTCTCCGGAGACGCGGAGACTTCAACGCTCGGCACAATCGTGACTCCCTTCTTCCCGACCCATAACTTCCAACCCCGTTCCTCCTCCTCCTCGTTCTTCGGCAACATCCTTATCTCTACAGTCTCCTTCTCCAATCGCTCTTCCAAATCCGTGTGGACCTCCGACGTGCCGAAAGTCACCCGATGACCCGATCGGGTCACCCTTCGCTCTCCGGAGGCGTCAGCAGACGCATGGTCGCAATCCGTGCCGGAGTCGTCGGAATGAGTCTGGTTCTCGGAGTAGGAACTGATGCAGGGCAGGGCCACGGAGGAGGTGGATGTCGAGGGACGCCGGAAAGCTGCTGGCTCCACCTCCATGGTCTCGTACTCGTTGTCGGCAGAGGGGCATGAGGACGAGGCATCAGGGTGCGATGTGGACCTTCGCGTCTCCCTCACTTCCGGCGTGGGAGACTGGTTCACGGAGGGAGGCGGGGACGACGTGGAAGAGGAGGAAGATGACTGTGGTGGCGCCCCCGAAGATGAAGATGCCGAGGAGGCGCGCGACGATGAGGCGAAGGACGAAGGCGAAGACAGCAGGCTGTCGCGGGACAGCGTCCTACGGAGGTTGTCCGCCTGGGACTGCGAGGCCTTCACCTCTTTGGTGTTTATACCGGAAGGTCCCGCCACGGGGCAAGAAGAAGAGGACTCGGAAGTCATCGAGTCGTGGTGGAACTCGGCCAGGATAGACTCTCGCTCTCTGAGTCGCTTCCTCCGGAGGGTCGCCGGGAGCTCGGCCCAGTTCTTCTTCATCTCCCGGTCGAGCCTCTCACGACGGTCCTCCGTATCACCGGAAGAGCTGCCCTCCTCCTCGTTCCGGCGGTCCTCGGAGTCTTCGCCGTTTTCCGAGGTGCCGGCCTGGTCCTTGTCGGACTTGCCCTTCTTCTTGCCCGCGCTGCCACCGCCTTTCTTCTTCCTCGCGTCCTCCGCGTCCCGCCCCCATCCCCTCGCCACGAATCGGAAGAGCGAGAACCTCTTGAGGGACACATGCCCGCTCTTACGCACTTCTTCGACCGTCACCCTCTCGGCGCTCTCCTCAGCCTCTTCCTTCGACGCTGAGAAGTCATCCTCTCCGGTTCTTTTCAGCGTCACTTCCACGACTTTGGGCGCTTCGCCACTTTTTTCCAGAGAGTAAAGTCGGGTCGGCATGGTGAATCCTTATACTTATTCAATCCTTCAATAAAGCCTTTACGATCACCAAGCACGGGTTCTCCAGCTCAACTAAGTTTGTTAAGTAATGACCACAAATGCCAAGTAAAAGAAAATTCTTTGAAGTGACTCGAAGGCGCTAATGTAGAAATAGAACTAATAGGATATTCCTTGGATGTCACACTCTTGATGAATCAATATTATATAAAAAATATTAACAGCTTCTTTGGGATAAATAGCTTTGAATAAAATACCAAATCTTGGATCACAGTCAATTAAATATTTTTGTCACTTTCTGAGGCAAGCAGAAGAGTTAGTGATACACTTCAATTTTTCAAAATGAAGACGATATCCGCAAATAAGATTATTCCGAGAAAAAAGTAATGGGAACAATTCCATTAACTTAGAATCAATGATGTTTATTTGGTAAGGCACTTTGTCCCCGTCCCCTGTGCTTCCACGCGCGCCTTCGCAGCGGCACGCGTCCTGTCCATTCACATGAACGCCCTATCGCAAGCTCCTTTCCTCCAATCTTCCTCATCCGCCGAATCCTCCGCCCACGCCAATAAACACATCGCAGGGGAAGGCTCACGACCAGGCAACGCGGAATGAAACGACACGGGTACCAAAAGAAGAAAGCAGATAGCGCCGTAAAAAGTGATTCGGTCGATATCCCACAGCGAACGAAATCACGAAATACACGCCGCAAAGTCTCTCGGAAAGGACTCGGTGATGAAGGCACTTGGAACAAAATTATATTATCCTTAAATGTCACTTTCTGCACACTTAAAAATCGATCCACGGGAGAGAAGACCGAAAGAAGTAACAGCGTTCCAATGCACTAGCAGACACCCCGAAAAATTAATTACGTTTATCGGATAACTGAAGGAGCACACTCAAACACTTATTGTCACTAGGATAATATCCTTTCCAACCGGTGCAAACGGCACGGAAACACTTTTACAATAAAGCACGACACGGCCACACCTCCTTACGGGTCGCGCGCGAACCGAGTTGTCTCGAATACGAATCCGAACTGCAGGTGAACGTTCGAGAAGAGAGCATTCGTCTGAGGCTGGTGACCACGGACGATAGACTGAGTCGGCCGCGTGCTCTGGGGATCCGACCGGCTACAACGGCCGCTCTCTCCGCCATTCCCCTTCCGCCTTCCCCCCTCCCGGAAAACACCCTTCCAATCCCCCCTGCCCCGTCCCTTCACACCATAACATCCCATCCCACTCTCCTACGCCGACCATATCCTTTCCTCCGCCGCTACCCTCCCTACAATCCTTTCCACCTCTCCTTTATACCGAGAGGGAAACAGTGCGCAGGTAGGTGGTAGTTTGAGCGCTTGAAAATGATGAAAAAAAAATATAATGCTTGTCCCGGCTGAGTGCGCACGCGTGGGGAGAGGTCTGCAGGTGGGTCGCGAGGAAAGAACTATCTAACCGTGGGGTGGAGCGGCGGGAAAAACAGGTGATACGGCAATGAGGGAGTGTGACATGGGTGGCGGGAATACGAAGGGGTGGCTTGAATGAATGGGCACGAGGGACGCTAAGAGAGGAGGGTACGGAAGTCAAAGTTACGCCCCAAAGGGATGATGGAGTGACAATGGATTTAAAGATCGAGATAAGAGCGGGGCAGGTAACTATAAAAGCATGGGGGAGAGATACACACATGACGAAGTTGAGCCGTCCTTACAAATTTATATATTAAGCGATGCGCATACGTTATCAGTAAGGAATGAACACACCCCTCAAATTAAGAAAAAATAATATTAAAATATAAATAAAATAAAACATATACCTAGTGGTATTAAAAATGCCATCATTTCTATACATATTTTTTATTTCTATGGCACATCTACACTACAATCTATGGAAATCTTTGGTGCACAAAAACGAACTGAGGGGAGCCATGAGTAAATTATTTAAATTGGTTGAATTTAAATTCATTTTCCCTTCTCAAATTTTCATGATCAATTTTACTTAATAGATATAAAGTATCGAAGTGAAAGAAGTTAAGAGATCCGGAAGTACACAACAGTAAAAATAATTACTGGGGAAAAATAGATGCTAGTCAATGTTATCCACTCAATTAAATTGATTCTACCAACGAATTTATTATTTTGCTTTATTTAGAATATTGCGCATACAAGTTTGAATATATCTTAATGTATTCACTCGAAAGTGCATTAAAGGCGGAAAATTCCAAAAAGAAATAATGCTTCATTTAGTTCCTTGATACAACACAATTATGTAGCATTCCATCAGCGCTTTCGTGAGACGTAACAAGAGGAACTCCAGCTATTTTGACGCAGGAAAGACAACTTAGTACTATAGTTTCTTTATCATCATGGATTCAAAGAAAAAACGAATTTTGGAACATTAAAAAACAACGAAAACAATTTAACTCCAGCATATATTTGAAAAACTATATGCAAGGTCTAAAATTTGATTCGATTAGGGATTTATACGATAGGAGAGGAAGACAACTTGAATGCATGTGTAACAGCTCATGATATATTGGTGCTTGGTCAGACACGGGATAGACTATTAGTGGAGCAATAATTGACCACAAATACCGAAAAATGAATAAGAGCGTGCTTTCACTCAAATTGGAGCTCCATTCTCCTAAATCCTAAGATAATAACCTTAAATTTCGTGATTTGTGTTTTAACCAATAACTCACACAAGCGACCTTGAGAACCAATCACACGGACTGTTACATGCAAAGCTATTCACATTCATATCATAAATCAAACATAACTCATTGGAAACACTTGACTTTAAAAAAACTGTAACTATGCCTTCATTGCAACATGCGGATAATGAGACGGTGAATGTAGCCAGTAAAGAGGATATCGATAAATAGAATAACGAGTTATAGAGAATTTAATAGGAAAAACCTATGAATCACGTTGAAGATCGAGCAAGAAAAGCGTCCTTGAGTTTTTCAAACAACCATACGGTACAGCTATGATGAATGCTTACCTTTCCAATTGTTTTTCAACAAACATGACAATATTGACAAGTAAGACGGCTATCTTTACAAAATAAGTTCGCAAGATGCTTAACTTGCTTTCCGGCAGAAATTCTTGTCGATAAATATTTATTTTACAACTCTAACATCCGCCTCAAATAGACCTCGCATTTAATTGTGTAAGAGATGCAAGAATTTGATAACATTAGGAACGTGAAGGGCAGGCTTAAAATCCAATTTAGAGGTACACCGGAAGAAAAATGAAATTATCTGAGCTTACGTTCGGAAGGTAGGTATTTCCACTGTCAAAGAGAAATCAGAGGTACGCTCTGAATAACTGATAATTTAGGCAAAAATAAGAGACGCCACTGGATTAAATGGCTTGATTCATTTGAGTGAAAATACGGTACACTGAGTATGTTTCCCACAGCTAAACCGAGATAGGTACAGACCAATTTTTTCATCACGAGTCGTCGATATCTACAAGTCGTCGAATTTTAGGCCGTAGTCTATTTCAATTATACATAAAATTTCTTCTCCATTACTCAAAAGGAATAATAGAAATTATACCACATCACTGCTACTGTAATTTTAAATTATCATAAATTTTGTCAAAAACAATCAATGGAAACACAAGCTTCGTGATAATTAAAAATACTTTTCGCACTATACTCTGGCTTCAATAATAGAAGGCCGACAATGATAAGCGTAAAGACTCGTTATGTACTTGAGAAAGCTTTTACTGAAGATAATTTAATATTGTTTTACTTAGATGAAGATTTCCAGGGCACATCCAAGCATTGGAATAAGGAAAATTGTCAAACGATATTATTTTCGTGTATTGTCATACAACCTTAAGCCTGAGAATAGAAGGTAACAAAAATTTACACATAATATTTATTCCTTGACAGGGATGAACGAATTCTTTTTTAGGATCACATAGCCGCATAAAAAGACGCTGGTTACCAAACACGCGGACAGATTCAAAGAATTTCTAAAAAACAAAAAAAGTGAGTTCCGTAACACTTGATGCCGAATGTGTTCCGTGGGAGGTCATTGTAATCCGGTGGTGGCTTATCTCTGGCGCTTTATCCACGTATCACGAGATACGTATCGCGGGAGTGCCGAGGGCGAGACGGCGCGAAACAGTTTTCAAGAGCGGTGGCCCCTGTGATGCGACCGACGCACTCAGCCGCTCCCTAGTTTTGCTGGGGGATTTTTCGGCGGATGAGGACGCAAGGGGAGGGAGGGGGAAGCGCGGGGCGTTTCACACGCCTGCCTCGGCGGGTCGGCCGACCGCCTAGACGCTTTGATGGTTTCGAGAAGCAGAATACTTGTCGTTTTCTCGCAATATATTGTACTCTCAAAGTTTCACCTCATCGAATGACGGCCACAAAAATAAGGAGCTTCCGGGGCTTCATGTCTGATAATTAATTTAAAAATCCACTGTTTTACACTGGCTCTTACGGCGGCACTTGCGTGAAAATACTAAGAATGTTGATTAATGCTAGAATGTATAAGGGGTTTACAAAATAAATCTAACAGCTATACCATAAGAATCATTGTAGAAATAACAGGCTCATCAAAAGACTATTTCTGGGAACTACGCAAATGCATGCTATAGTTGAAGATACATTACGTCAGCTAATGGCGCTACTGACGGCTGAAATAATGGTGGTAACTTTAAAACATAAGGATTGAATTATACATATAGAATCACCTGAGGAGGGTCAATATAAACCTGGCTTCCTAGACCTGCAATATCAACATGGAATTGAGAATGAAAACAATACCACGGACATTAATAATTGCACATTAAAAAATGTAATGAAATAATTCGTTAAATTACTTTACATTCAACCTTGGAGGAGCACGTAGGACGAATGCTAACGATATCACTCTCCTTAGATTGGCACATACAATTCTGGGTAACCTATTTGTTTGTCATACGTACTCACGATGGTGGAAAATATGAGGCAGGTAATTAATTAGAATGACAAAGGTAATTTTTCTCACGTTGAGAGTCATGAGCACAGACAACCTGGTAAGAATGGTTTCACCCGACCAAATCATTTATGGACACAGACTTCAAAGAAAGTGGTGTCAAAATTACGAGCTGTAGTGTCCCCCAATTAATCGCTTCCGGCGCGGACAGCTCGGCGACCATTACGTGATGTGGGGGAGACGGCGAGAACAATAGGAATTATGCAGACGGTGACTCATGCGGTCTGAAAAAAGTCGCCAGGCTCTTTCATGCAGACGGGAAGGCCAGTTTTCGAATAGAAATGACAAATTGGAGGGTGAGCAAAGACAGTATTTGTTTCCAACCCCTAACCGTTATGGCCTTCTATTCAATCTCCCTCAGCACGACAACTCGGGGAGAATTTGAAACTGCTGAGACAATCCCCCGACAAGTGCTGAGGGGTACAAGGAACGTAATGCTAGAAGAGTAGTGGTGATTGTTGGGGAGGTTCTGACGGCGAGAGGAAGAAAATGAGCTAAAGAGTGAAATACCAGATCTGGAAAAGACTCTTGGCATTAATTCCTATCCCTTCATGTTATCAATTGCCTAACTTAATAATAAAGCAAGACACGTTTCGTAGAGCTCTATGTAAGACAGGGTTGCAAGGAAAAATAATTAGTACACAGTACACACCAACCTAGGCTTATAGCCTTTTCATGAAAAAAAAATCTGTAAGTATATCGATTCCTAGAATCCAGCAATATCGATGAACTTAACAACGGTGCATTTTGAGCAATTACTGATTCATATGAATGACGGCGCTGAAAATGCGTCATTTCCGAGGCTACAGAGCTACACTCAGCAAACCCTGTCTTAAATTTCCTATATTCGCTGAAGAATACCATTTATGATAAGATCTTGAATCGATCCTTCCATAAAAAAGGCAATTTTGCAGAAAATTCGGTACTGATAACAAACTGTCTTCCTATAGATTGGGAACTGATTTATCTGCATTGGAAACTCCTTAGGCTTCGTTAGATATCAGCAGTAGATAGGAGTCCCAGAGCCGTCGCCAAATTGCACCGAAACAAGCGCGAGACGAGTAAGAAACTATGGGTACGTCAACCAAGAAGAGCAATTCACCTACTAAAGCACAATGCATGGTCTTCGGCACAATTTTCCAGATTCAACCATTTTATTTTATTTTATCATCATGAACAAATTTCTCTTTCGTGATTCTGGAAGAAAGGATAATTGCGAAGTTCAGGAGAATGGAGAAACAGATCAGTATGGATTCGTCCTAAATACCTACTATACTTGTTAACGTTTTAATTTTCTCTGCCCGAAGCCATTTACTTCATAGAATCGCGGAGAGAAAATACACCGACTCCGAACGCTCATCGGAAAATTTACGAGCGAATAAGAAAAGGGGGGTAATGGAGATCTATCTACAGAAAAATCAGCGAGGGAGAACAATAAGAGACAATTGGACAAAGATATTGAAAAGAGAAAAAGGGAAAAAAAGTATCCTCAAGAAATAAAGACAGAAGTTATAGCTGGACAAAAAGAGAGATTGAATTCAGCCGAGTAATCTATGAGATCTGTAAATGGTGATAGGGTTGTTGGTGTAGCGCACATATTGTAACATAAGGATGAAAGCGCTAAAAAATACGCCATTTTTGAGTCAACAGAGCTGTACTCAGCAAACTCAACCTTAAATTCCTTACATTCGCTGTTCAAATAAAGAACTTGAATTGATCCTTCCACAATTGAAGGGATTTTTTCGATGAATTCGGTACTGCTCAAAATTATAATAACAAAATAGATTCCTATAGTATGTAAACTGATTTATCATCCGCTGCAGAGGAAACTCATTAGGATATCTACATGAACGAGTAAAAATTCACATAAATACAGTAGAGCGCGTTTTATGGATTGATTCTCGGAAAAGTCGAGTGAAATAAGGGGAATCGTCGCAAACAATAGAGTACCTATTGGCGTTTGAATAGGTCATTTGCTCACTCTCTCTCCGTGGTTTTTGCGCTTCTCCATGGCCCCGATCCCGGAGGCACGAGACTGTGGAACGCAAGAAAAGAGCAGTAACATCGAATGGTCAAGGAGCAAGTGGAACGAAAGAATAAAAAAATTCCATTAATAATATTTTTTACGGAGCCACACATTTCCGGCGAAGCGTAGAGCTCAGCCAGGGTGCCTCGCAAGAATTAATCTACCCTTTATATCGGCCGAAACATTGAAAGAGCATATGATTGGCACATTAACTCAGTTGGACGTAACACGAGCATATTATTTCTCAAACAAGTTGTTGATTCTTGGCTGAGGTCAAGTATAACACTATCTTTCTCATCTAGATTCGGGACCTTCATGCGGAGAGAAGAATGCGAAAAAAGCAAATAATTCGCATGGTGGCTTAAACAAACAGGTAACGCTTTCCGCTTCAGAGAACTTTATCATCCATCTGACTTCAAATGATTTGCTTCAAAGATTGCACTCATTTAAGTCCATCAACTTTTAAGAATTTGCTCCCTTTACAAGAATACTCAAACAATTAAAATCTATTCCAAGACGCACTCCAACTCGCACGATCTCATTCTGAGTGAGGTAAGGAGAATATCATTCTTGATTGGAGTTAAATAACATAATTAGTGCAGTTGTGGGGCCTTCTTGTGAGAAAAAAGTTTTAAATCATCACCATATATTTGACTGTTTGTTAGCTACCGGTTATGGCTTGTAATCGGTATGAATTATGACATACGCCTCCCGTGCCAATGTCGTGTCTCAAGAAGGAAAGTATATTGCCACTCCATTCAATTAAATCGGGCTAGCCTCGTCAGTCATACAAGTGTACGTGATGAGGGGCATCTTCGGATTTGACGAGTTCTGCCCTCAGATTATTACGAAATAAAACCGAGACACTTATGATACCCTCTTGCATGTAATCTATGATAATTCTACCCAGCAATACCTCCAGGCTACAAGGACGAACGAGGAATTAAAAGTGAAAGCTTTGTCTACGTCATGAAGCAGAATTATTTAGTCAACGTCCTTAAGGTTACAGGCGAAATTCAGAGGGCCTTTTAATCGTACGTTCATCGTATTAGAAAGGAGGAGAAAGCTCTTTGAATACACCTCTGACTCCCCATGCAAACAATTCGACCGTGATTTTTTCAAGGAATGCCTAAGCGCAAGCATTTACATGAGTTCGATGTCCGCTCATGGACAGGGTACGATGGGTATAATATTTTTTTGCGTCACTTAAATCTCCAAAGCTGGATTTCATGGTACAGGCAGGGAATTAGCTACTATGGCCTCAAAGTTTTCAACAGTTAGCCAGAGTGAACAATACAAAACAAAACGAGAACCAGTTCCTCATTTCCCTTACTCAGCACTTGGTGGAATACAGGAAGAAGTGTAATCTAACACTTAAAGTAACGGTGTTTTACTCTGAGCTCTTTGACTGAATTTTGAACTCGAATGGACAAGAAAAATTGTGATTTTCAAGGGAATTAAAAAATGAAGATAAAATACAGATATAGATCAAGAACGGGATAAGATTATACGTGTAGGAAGTACAAAAATAAGTATTTTCCAAAATAGCTATTGGCTTCTGAGAGGCATTTCTTTGCCCTGAATATTAATTTTAAAATTAAGAAATCATTATACTCCGCAATTCAATTTCAAGCTAATGAATAATTAAGCATTTTTCCTTTCTATACTTGTAGATTTAATGTCGCGCCAATTACTGAAAAAAAAACTCTTTACGATTTCTCTCTTTCCTACTGTTTTTCTTCCTCGTGTCCTTCATTAACATGCCCAAATACTTAGTAACTACTTACCTCTGGGGCTTACTCAGGGGACATTTCCTGCCGTTTTCGCCTCCAGTATATTTCTCACGCGATTACTGCGTGTTATGACATGGCCTATCCACCGGATCCTTTTCTAACGAGTGGTGCACCACAGTTCTCTTCATTCTCCAATTCGTCAGGGTGTATAAAACCATAAGAGGACATGGGCGGAATTTCAATGGTAATTGACGGAGACTTAAAAACCGAAAAAAGGTGCAAAACCTGTAAATTCAAGTACAATGAAAACAAAAGTATCCAAAGTTTAAGTAAAATTTATAGGGTAGGGCCCCGGGGCTCTCCCTGCTTCACTGGGGGGTAAAAGCCCCCAAAAAATCTCAAGGTATTCTTAGAAAAATTCTAGCAACGTACGTATACCAAAGATACAAAAAAACAGATGGAAAATAATTCTCGAACGATACGGATCACAGCCTTCATATTTGAAAAAATGGGAGCGCGTGACTTTGCCATTGCTCAGTTTAGTGCTATCCCTCACTTCGTATGTTGTTTTTCCTTCGCCAACTGATAGAGTGATATTAGAAGTCCACAATTCCATAGCCCCCAAAGCTGCGCCTCCCCCAAAAATAAAAATCTAAACTTCGCCCATGTAAGAGAAGGGAATGCTTCGATCACAGCACAGAAAAAAGAATGTAAAGAGAGGAAGAAAATTGGAGAAGGGCATGAGGAGAGAAAAGAGAAGTGAGAGGAGAAAGTCGAGTGAATGACTGCAGCCGCGCTAACACGCCGACCGTTTCATCGGAGCCGCTCCACTTTCCCCCTAGAGGAGACCAAGGACCTCTTCCACGTCCCCTTCCACTCCCCACGGCATCTTACTTACAGATCCCTTCTCTCTCCCTCCAGCTTCCCAACTCCTCGGCCCCTCCCCGCGCCGCTCGATTTTTACCCCTCTCGAATCAACTCCCCGCCGACTGCTCTCTTCAACTCGTCGCCTTTTGAGATGCAGCCGGGTGGATTTGGATTGATGGAGGATTCATACCATCGGTCGGACGCCCAATAAAGGACATAAGTTTTCCACCAAAAACTTTCTCATTCCCTTCTCCACGACGACATCAGTTATGCAGAAGATATTACATTGATGGGAGTGCCTCAAATTATTCCTTCAAAACCTCAGCGCTGTCAAATTAGGAGATAATGCATTTCCAGCAAATCAAGTTAAAGGAGATATGATAACGTAATTTTCCCTAGTTGGGCTATTTCGATCACGTCATCATAAAATTTGTTTTTGGCCAGGACACTGTAATTATTCGAAGTTCAATCAACATTGAAGCGTAGAGGTATGGGAAAAGGCATTAAAAAATAATTTAAGGGAATACTATGCAAAGTAGAGATAGAGGCACTCAAATATCACTCCATCAGTTGGTGAAGGAAAAAAACATACGAAGTGAGGGATAGCACTAAACTGAGTAATGGCAAAGTCACGCGCCCCGATTTTTTCAAATTTGAAAGGAGTGAAAAGAAACTTTTTTAGATCATCATGCCTTCACAATTTTCCTAGTTTTCATTTAGCGTTTAGAATTTTAGAGCTTTAATCCCGACCTGGAAACTTGCTAATCCCCATTGATTTTTTGCATGCGCATTAAGTAGTTTTCGGGATGATTTAAAGCCTTCATTTCCGCAGCCAAATGACTACTTCAGAACGAGAAAAATGGAGTAGCAAAAAGAAAAAATATGAGAGTACGCCATCAAAACGCCGCGCCGTAGCGGTGAACAGCATCATCAGTATGGGAACCTACGACCTTTATATTCCAACATTTTCCGCAATTCGCAAGAGTTATTTAGCAGAAAAATCTCAAGCTATTCGTAGAGAAATTCTAACAACGTACGTATTGACCAAAGCTACAAAAAAAACAGATGGAAAATAATTCTCGAACGATACGGATCACAGCCTTCAGATTTTCCGAATTCGAAAGCGCAACCGTCCAGAGTTAGGAATCTGCGACGGGTGAACGATGGGATAACAGTTTGGTGCGGGGCGCAATCATTTGATAGGAGGAGAAAGTCTAAAGAAATCCCATTCGAAGGGCAAATGAAAACCTGATCGATTTCTTCCCCACGTTTCATTACCATCGGTCATGCGCCCGTTTCGGCCGATTCGAAAGGCAAAGTCTGGGCATATTTTCCTTCGAAAACCTTTTACCTCGACAACATTCAGACGATAATTTCGGAGGAACTAACCGATTCAACTCCCATAATTACCAATCGTAATAAAATTGGTTTTAGTGAATAAATATACGATTGTATCTACATAAGACTTGTTCAAATATATTTTATTTGATCAAAGGGGTCTCATCACTTGAGAGAAAAACTGTAACGAGTGCTAATAATATTTATTTTAAACATAAATAACTGGGGCGCAAACCAGATTCATTCACCAAACCAAATTAAAATAAAACCATTAATTGGCTATTCGTGTCGTGAAATTCTATTTTTCCTACGTAATTTTGGCTTCCAAGTAATGGAGAGGAATAACTTAATAGTTTTATATTTTATGTATTTCTAGCATTTACTGCTACCATTAATTTAGCAAAGGAGAAGCTATGCGTATCCTAGAGTAATTTAGTTATTGGGCTTTGGTCAACCTTCATATTTTGACATTTACCACATCCATTTGCTAGTTCCATAGTTCAGCAATACAGGCAAACTGTTTACTTTTGTATACTTTTACAGAACAAATTGCGCAACCATATTATAAGCACAGAACAGATACCGGTTCTAACCAGAATCAAATGAGATATAAATTTCGATAAATAACGAAAAAGAGAATCCAAAGGAGTTTTTGTTTTTTTTATTATAAACATATTCGGTTTTATGTTTTTTTTGGCATTTCCTACAATATTTGTGAATGTTCTTAAGCGCCAGCTGAGGATTACCTGCAGTGAATGTCAAACTCAGTGTCACGCTACTTGTGTTCACTTGTCCAAAGAGGATATCGAGTATATTGGCGCTGAAAAGCAAAGTTGGCGTTGTCCTACCTGTGCTGCGGAAAAACGTAAGAGCATGTCAGTAGTTCCACTGGCGGATACGGACACTGCTAGTATCTCTCATATTATAAACCTTCTAGAAGAAGCTAAAGAGGACAGGAAACGCATGGAATTGGACTTGAACAAGGCTATTGAGTTTGTGCACAATAGATTAGATGAAAATACTAAAGTGCTTCAAGAAAACTCAGCGCAGATTGCTGAATATTTAGCGACAATAGACTTGCTTAGGCAAGAAAATGTTGGCTTAAAATCTCGAGTGAGTGAATTAGAAAAGAGGTTAGACGACCAAGAGCAATATTCTCGCGTTAATGACCTTGAAATACACGGCATTCCCCAGCAACCAAATGAAAATACCTTAGAAATCGTGAAAAGAGTGGGGGACGCCCTTGGTGTTAAAATAACCGACGATATGGTGAACACATGCCACCGATTGGGAAAGAAGGGACACGAAGGCGGAACGAGAGGTATCATAGTCAAATTCGTCCGTAGGTATACAAAAGAAGAAATTCTTCAAAAGAGGCGGGTGAAAAGGACCTTCTCCACACGGCACCTGGGCTTGGCGACCGATACTCCGGTGTACATAAACGAGAGCCTGAGTCCAGGTCGGAGGAGACTCTTCGCTGCTGCGCGTCTTGCGAAGAAAGAAAAGGGATACAAATATTTATGGCTAAGGCATGGGACAATACTCATGAGGAAGAAGGAGAATGATCAAGTAATCACTCTGAAATCCTCTGATGACCTGGAGAAACTGTAAGCATTCTGTGAGTGAGTTATGTATGTCTTCAACCTATCTTTACTAACAAAATGCAGAGTACTGTTAATGATAGTGGATTTAATGGTGGCAGGTTCCTTGTCTTGCATCAAAATATAAGAAGTCTAAGAGCTAATTTTGATAAATTTGTATTTCAACTAATTAATCTCGATATAAAACCCGCTGTAATTGTTTTGACAGAAATTTGGGTCAATGACACTGAAGTATCTATGTATCAAATAACTGGCTATCGGAGTTTTGATGTGTGTAATAATAACTATAGGGCTGGAGGAGTTATTGCATATGTAGCAGATACTTATGAGTGTTCTTCTATTGATCTGGGTGAATTGAAAACTGCTGATATGGTTAAAATATCAGTAGGGATAAATGATTCTTCTTGGATAAGCATTATTGGTGTATATAGACTTAATTTTAATCCTGTTGAACATTTTTTGAGTGAATTGGAGAATGTATTAACCATCTCTCGTGAGAGGAATTTAATTGTAATTGGTGATATTAATTTATGTATATTACAACCCAACGATATTTCCTTTGAATATCAAACCCTTATGGCTAGTCATGGACTGGACCAGCTTATTCGAGTACCAACTAGAATTAGCAAAACGGGTAGTACATGTATAGATCACATTTTTTGCAGAAGTAGAGATAACTATAAGTATGAGGGAAGAGCGGACGATTGGGGTTTAACAGACCATCATGCTGTATCATGTTCTTTAAATATTAATGTACCCATTAATATATACGAACGAGTTTATCGAAGCCATTGCCGGATAAACTTTAACCATCTAAATAATAGTTTGCTAAGATGTGACTGGAATGATGTTTATTCACAACAAAATGTCAATGAAGCCTATGAAATATTTATAAATAAATTGAAATGCTGCATTGAAAAAGCTGAATACGTGTCAGACAGTAACAGATCGGGAGGAATGAAGAGGCCATGGATGACTTACGCTTTGTGCGGGAGAATTTCTAGGCGAAATTTTCTGTATAAAAAAATGAGGAAACACCCTGAAAATGAAAAGCTAAATAGGTACTACGTATCGTACACGCAAAGATTAGAATATGATATTAAAAAGCGCAAAGAAAAGTATTACAGGGACCTATTTGATAGTAATGTCAATAATACCGCTGCTCAATGGCGCATTTTAGATTCACTCACGGGAGGAAAGCAAGGAAATGAGAATTGTGTAAAAATTAGAACTAGTAATGGTATCGTTGTCACTAAGTGCCAGGACATTGTAAACGAATTTAGTTCACATTATGGTAAAGTAATTAAAGAATTGACCCAGAACAATTATTTTGAAAGTAATACGAATAAATACAAAGAAATATTCCCAACCTCCAATTCAATTGACTCACTGTTTTTTGTTCCTACTGATGCGAAAGAAATTAGCAGCATTATTAAGAAATTAAAGTCTAAAAAATCTAAAGGTGTTGATAATATTTCCACACAAGTTATAAAAGAAGTAAATGCAAATATTTCGGAGGTCCTTGCCCATATTGCTAATCTAAGTATGTATACTGGAATATTTCCTAAACAATTAAAAACTGCAATAGTGATACCAATTTTTAAAAAAGGTGATAAAATGAACGTAAATAATTACAGACCAATATCCCTATTATCTGTATTTGCTAAAATAATAGAAAAAGTTGTTAAAGTCAGACTTCTTAAATTTCTAAATCAGCATAGTTTTTTCAATAAAAACCAATTTGGATTTATGAGTGGTAAGAGTACAGAGGATGCATTATTAAAATTCTGTTCAGAGCTGAACGACGGACTGAATAAGAACTGTAGAGTTGCTGGCTTATTTGTAGACATTACCAAAGCCTTCGACTCCATTAATCATAACATACTAATGAATCGATTATGGGAAGCGGGTATACGTGGAACCGCATATGATTGGTTTCAAAGTTATCTTTGTGATCGAGATCAATGTGTGCGTCTCAAAAATTGCTACAGTGAAAAGATTCGACTCACCTGTGGTGTCCCACAGGGTTCTGTGTTGGGACCCATACTGTTTTTAATATATGTAAACAATTTATGTGCTGGCAGGTTTAAAGGTCAATTAACGTCATTCGCAGATGACACTGCACTAAGTTACTCTGTTAATAGTGTTGATGATCTATATGAACACATACAAAGTGATCTATTAACACTCAATATGTGGTTTTCGGCTAATTATATGTTGTTAAGTGAAAAAACGAAATATATTATGTTTAGCATGAGTAAATCTACCTCAAACAAAAGTAAACTATACTATCAATGTGCAAATTGTATAAAAGATAATGTTACTTCCTGTGATAAATGTATTTTGATCGAACAGGTTAGTCACATAAAATATTTAGGTATATATTTTGACCAAAATTGTAAATGGAAGTCTCACATAAATAAATTAAAATCAGAAATGATTACTATTGTAAGAAAATTCTACTTCCTCAGATACATATGCCCTGAATCAGTGTTAAAAATGGTATATTATGCTCTCGTTAATTCAAGATTGCAATACGGAATAGCCTGCTGGGGTGGAGCATATTTTATCAACATTAAACCATTGATAGTGGCGCAAAAAAGGGTTATCAGGGTTATAACACGATCGTATAGAAAAAGCCACTCATTTCCTCTATTCAAAAAATTAGATGTCCTCCCACTAAGGCATTTATTCATTTATAAAGTCCTTAGAATATTCTATAACCGTAGTGGTGAAAAGGCCCGACCACAAAACTATGACATTAGAGCTTGGAGAAACTTCCATATACCTAGGCCGACGACCGAAATTTATCGACAGTCATACAATTACTTAGGGCCTAAATTGTTTAGCATGTTGCCGAGTAATGTAGCAAACTCGGAAAAAAGATGGGGATTTAAATCCGCAGTTAAAAAATGGCTTATGATGTGTGAGGAAGTAGAGTTTCTACTAAGAAAGGTGGGTTAAAAAGTTATATATTGTAAAAGGTATATTGTATATTCTATGTATGTAATTATGCGTTTATATAAGAAAAATAAGAAAATAGTTATCCTTGTCCAAATATTTGAAATACGTTTTGTAATAATGAATGCAATCGGCAATAGAACAAATAACTGAATACAAAGAAATTTTACTTCTCATGTGTGCTAGCACCAGACCTATGTAAAAAGTTTAAGATGGTAGCCCCAAAACTACTCAAAGGGGTACCTATATATTCCAAAATATATGTTCTAAAATGTAATATTTGATTGTAAATGGAATAAATTATATATATAATTTAATTAAACAAAGGAGAAATTCTGTGTAGCCTAGAGTATTAAAGCTTTGGTCAAACATGATATTTTGACATTTACCACATCCATCGATTGGTTCCAAAATTCAGTATTAACTTTTTAAATGGTAAATTTACGTAATAATATTCAAGTCACCAAAGAAACGAGTAGAGCTATGGAGGCAAACCGTTAAATTTTGAGCTTCTATACAGACCAAATTGCGAAACCATATTACATCCACAAAAAAGATACCGCTTCTAACCTGACTCAAGAGAGATCTAAATATCGATTCCATAAAAAAGAAAACCCCAAGTAGTTAAACATATTCGGTTTCACATTTTTTTCGATTTTTCCATATTTCCTACTACATCTAATTAAGCACAGGAGAAATTCTGCGTAGCCAAGAGTAGTAAATCTGATATTCTGACATGCACCACATATATTTATTGGTTTCAAAGCCAATATAGACTTTTTTAATCACAAATTTACGCAATAAATTTTAATAGTAAAAAAATGGAGTAGAGCTATAGAGGCAAACCGTTTACTTTTGAGTTCCTTTAATGACCATTTAAATGCAAAGAAAAGATACCGGCTGTAACCTGCCTTAAGATAGATCGCTTCAATAAAAAAGAAAATCCTAAACAGTATCACATTTTCGGTTTCACATGTTCCTCACAGTGAATCCACGACGCGATTAAAATCTAGATAAGGAGTTACTTTCGCTCTACTCTTAGAAGGCACTGCTATGGAAGAGAGACACCTTGTGAGGTGGAAATGTCGAAAATGGTTATTGGGAGAAACTTGGAAGAAACTTTCCACAATTCGAGACTCGAGACGTCCAGCTGAATACTTTTCACGGTTCGACATGCCGTTTGAGTCGACACCTAGGGAGAAACTTCTTCTCCCAGATGAGTGTCTTCGGAGAAGAAGGCACTTATCCATTATCGTTTTAAGAGACTCACGCAAATGTAAGAGAACTATAAAAATGGTGGAGAAATACATCAGTAAGAAAACGAATCAATTAAATGCAAGTAATGCGGTGTCGGATATACGAAAATGAGAAAGCGCGGAATCTCTAATACTGCAAAGAAAACAAGGCTACAGTGAGAGTAGCACTACTAATAAATAATAATCGGTTTTAACAATTTTAAGTCTTTAGCATTTATTGGTCGCGATGATTACGAGATTACGCAAGGCATTTACCGTGATGCAAATGTCAAATAGCACTCCGATTGAATACCAATACTTTTCAAGCACGAGATGTGCGGTTATTAAAATAAATAGGTTTTAATATAGCGCCTATATCCTGCAAAAACTATAAATCAATTAGCACATTCTGCTCACGCTAATAACGAAATTTTGCATGCCGTTTGTTGTCATTGAAAATGTCAAATAACAATCGAGATGATAAGCATTTTGCATGTCCAAAATGCGCGGCTACAAAATAAATGTTTTAATGTACGTTCATTTAATATTTTCCAGCAGCAGAAAAACAATTTAAACAAATGACCTATTAACTTTTGATTCCACAGCCCCAAAACTATTGAATGTCAGAGTAAACTACCACGTAAATTCTACACGTGAAAGGCTACTCACCTAAATTGGATATAAAAGATAGCAAAGACATTCTATGAAAGGCTGTTGGGAGTTGCACAGGTTTTTCGACCACAAAGGCAACTATAAATAGTGGGACAAATATAAATATTTTTTACGGGAGTTCTCACGTTCATACAATCCTGATTCAGTAGTTTTACCTAAGTCACTGAGTGGTCAGGCAGTTGGGTAATTTTTCACCTCGGGCTTAGCTACAATATCTATATGATATATTTATAAAAAAGCTGATTAAATATGCATCTTATATCATATCCTATAGGAGCTCAAGAGTGGCCAGCAGAAGAGTACACCTATGGATGTCTATGGGACGAACGTCCTTGCTTGTGTTCTTCTATTGCTTGTGTTCACAACTCAAAGCTATGGATGATAATCCTTCTCGAAATAATAAGTATTTCACCATTTAGAACTAGTGGAAAATGTTATGTATTCTAACTACAGTGTATTTATAAGTTGATATAATTCGCTAAGTACGTATTGTAATATGCAAACATGAAATCATTTCCTTTTCCATTCGTTTAAGTTGCAGGTCATAAAACCGATAACAGTGATCTCCTCCTGCTATTTATAATTAGACATTCTTTCCAAAGACGTGACAATTTATCGCGCTAAAAACGTACAACTCCACGATAGGACACGCCATTGCTACAGCTCTTTCATCTTAGAGGAGATGCAGGAGTGGATGGATACTTCCCGAGAGACAAAAAAACACTAGTCGAGACTTTTTTTTTTACGTGCACGAACACGACTAGTCCGAAATGGGTGTGTTCCGTGAAAAAGGACAGGAAAGAAAATCGCGAAGGGAGGTCGGATGAAAGCTGGGCAAAAACAAATGGCGTCCACTTCCATAACTTTCACTCCTTCAGTTTTTTTATGGAGGAAATTAATCGATACATCAAGAATACTGGAAACCGGATAAAAAATAATATAAAAGTTGTACCAGGGAAAAATCTGCCCTCATACTTATTTTTCTTGAATACTAGACGAATCATAAAATGATGAAGCGGGGTAAGTATTTATGAGGCTACGAATTTGCAAGTAATAAACTTGAGTAAGAGGAAGCGCACGAATTCATAAAAACGTATAAGGGCGAGATAAAAAGCCATTGCCAGTAATTCTACCCGCATAGTTTTAAGTCTTTCCTTTTACTGTTTTTGAACTTGATAAAATTATGGCGAAATTTCCCGTGAAAAAGCAACCCTACTTATTGTATGTCTCGACGAATATTCCGAATACAAAAATTGCAAGGCATAATTCAGGATTCTTATTTTTTACCTTATGCCCTGAGAAAAACATACATTACAATCACAATGTAAGCAATATGAAACCATCAATTTCTCAACTATAAGCTCAATCGCGCACCTAAAAGAACGTATAATTTAATGTATCAAAGCGATTATATAAAACATCAATACCATTTGAAACCGTTATCCCTTTCATTATCCCTTACATATCAGTATAGTTTCTTCCACAACAATCCCTTGTTTTTTCTGTAGCAAAGGAGTCAACTAAACACAGAACACTAAAAAATCAATGAGCAAATACAATAAACAAGAAATGAACATCAGGAAATGGAACACAAAAAGAATGGAAACGGATTAAAAAAACATAAATAAAAATGATGTCGTTCATTCAAAGACCATGCATCAAATTCAATCTGATTCAGCAGAGCTCTCATGTGTTCCCTGTGAATCCGAATGGTGAGATATTTCTGCCGCCATTCTCACAGCCACAGAGGCATCACCCGATCGCAGGGAGGAAGATGTGGGTGGCAGAGGTAAGGGTCAAGGTGCCGCTACCGTCATCGCCCGCTCCCATTCAAAATTCCTCATTCGGATCGAGGGGGCGTCCCTTCCCCAGCTTTCCCCCCCCCCCCAACTAGTGAATCCCACCCCCGCCCGCCCCCCCAAGCGCCGCCAATTGAGGCGTCTGCCATTGCGTCATTACCGCCGGACAACAAGCGGCACTAACGCTTCCGGAAACGGAAAAGCTCAGCACCACGGAACCGAACACATAATCTCATTTCACCCTTTTCCGCCCTCCCCCCCCCCCGACTCCCACCCACACCTGGCCAGTGTCCTCTGCTAGGACGTGACTCGGAAAACTAGCGCGGAGGGGTTGGGGATATGGTGGGATATGCTTCACATAAGCAGAATTGCAGTTAGGTCGCGGGAAACAATTTAAAATCACTTGTGGTGAACATAGTATTCATGCAATTTTTGTTTGATATTTTGACTTTGGCTTTACAACGCTGCATCAAGTTTCCGATTCCGAAGAATCAATAGGAGGTAAATGGTCTTATATCATGGTCCTTGATGTATGTAATACATATAAAGAAACCAATTACTCAGCATATACCCACACACCTTCATTAAACGCAATGGACTTCTCACGTTTGAATTTCCTCTGTTACTCAACGTCATGGAAACTTTTGCAGCGTTGCTGTTTTAGAATATATAAATACATCATCCATGCGTTAGACCATATTTCGTCTCTATCTACTACTGATCCATATTCATTCGAGCAATCAACATCGGGGTTTTCTTCAGATCAAACGTTTAAATCCAAGCTTCCCCAGAAAGGATAATACACAGTTGATAATGATGACAAAGCTTAATTGTGATTCTTTCAAATACCCAGGGATGAGCTATAATTTGAACCACGGAAGACCTTTACACAGTAAAATGATCCACAAAAACTCTACGCTGCGGCAATGACAGGGAAGTAATAAACTCCTGCTGTATTGTAAAACCTTCTATAATCCTCCTCGAAGACGTTTTTGATTAAAAAATCTCACGAGTATTTTCGAAATTTTTAGCTATTCATCGGAAACTTCAGAGGACACAACCGGAAAAACGAGGACGGAAGAAATTTTTTTTAAAGATTTAAAATTTCGGAAATTAAAATCGGAAATTATCGCTCCAAGTAGGTGGCACTGGGAGGGTTAAACATTTTGGAGAAGGGTTTGAAACCCCTTCAACTTTCCCCCACCCTCCACGGCCTTTCTGACGAGAAAAAAAATATATCAAAACTTTTGCCCAGCTCGGGAGCTACGGAAGGGTGACTTGGGCAGAAAAGGGTTTGGGAAACCAGCCTAGGCGGTTACGAAGGCGCAGGAGAAAAAGGTTTCGGTGGTGGTCACGCAAAACGCCACCCCTTCCACGACTCCCACTTACCAAACTCCCTCACCGACACCTCCCAGGGCACCCATGCTGAGACACGAAACTTCAATTCTTTCCCGAGTGGAACAAGGCGAGGCAGAGGGAGGAGGAGTGGGGGGGATTGCTCTCTCGAAAAATCCAACGGTCTGCCACTAGAGGGAGCGGCGGCGGCACGGAGGGTGGCGTGGGAGGCAACGGGTGGCGGGAGGGAACGGCCACCGCGCGCCGGGCTGTGTTCGCCGGAGCGTGGATGCAACGCCTTCTCGCCGCCGCGGACACCACTCCCCGCTCCGACTCGCCCCAGCAAACCCTCACAAACCTCCCCTACCCTCTCCCATTTTCCCAGTTTTCACGTTTCTGTCATTCCTGCGAGTACATCGCCCGACGCGCCGAAGAGTTGGCGGCTACCTCCATGGTATGGGAGAACGGAATAAAATACGACGTTGATAGGTAATAATACGACAAAAAGTCCGAGACTATTACAGCAGGGGTTTACGAAGAAGATTTGAGGGATAAATATCTTCTACATCAAAATTATTGCTTTGAAGTTAAAATTTGTAGCATCAATTACTAACGGATGGGGGACATTTTTATCACCATACACCATCAAGAAACATTCACATTCCTTCATGAAACAATCAAAAAGCATTACAATATCTCTATTTTTAATGATGCCCTGGTCTTTATCTTAAGTTTTTTTTTTCAGTACTCAATAATTGGGTGCTATTAAGAAATATTTTAGTATACCTGGTCATTTTAATTTATCCTGTTTCATAAAGGATTTTCCAAAAATATAAATGAAAATATAACTTTCTACAAAAGCTACGACAAAATGCATATGAAACAAGGTTAAAGATTTAAATTGCGAACAATTTTGAAGGACGGTTAGGACGAATTATTTTTATAGGGAGAGGAAGAGAAATATTAACCGAAATTCATCTTAATCCAATCATGAATGGAAAGAGTCTCACGATACAACTCCTAAATGTCCAACGATAATGTAGAACATGTCAAAGATATGGTGTAGTGTATATTTTTCAAGAGATCGAAGTAATACGGTAATAAACGAAATATGAACAATATTTGTAACATACGCGGACATAATTTTCCTCGAATATTTGCTTCAGTAGCGTTGCCGATTTACAACCTGCAAGAAGCAATCAAAAAGCAACATAAAATCTTTATTTTAACGATGCACAAATGCTAAAGTGCTAACAAGTGCAAAAAGTTTTCTTTTGGGTACGCCATGCGATAATAATCTTTGACTTTCACAATTCACGAATTGAAAGGATTAAATAATATGTGTAAATTATGAATTTAATTGAATATTCTTCGACGTCGTATTCACCAAAAATTACAGTGAACTAATGACAATTTTCCGAACAAATTACATAACCGCAATGTACAAGAAAGTAGTCTCATGTTTTTAGGCATACATAATCATGAGGTTGTGCGTTCAACCACTGTAACGACCATAAATTTCAAGAGATTATATTATATCGTTTTCCTCCACTTCACTGAACTCTAACTATAAACCAACAGTTCCCAGCTCAAATGCTACTTTTATGTCGGTTGGATCTCTTTCGCGAAAATTCTCGAGAATATTAGCAAAACAAAAAACTGACTGTTGACTTGGCTGAGCGGTGGTGCGCATCAGAGTTAGAGAGGGTTATCGGAGGGGAAGGAAATGCTGCGTTGCACCTGCAAAACGGAAATTATGGAGAGGAGGGCTATTGTAGAGGGAAGGAGGCTCCCACATCATGCGTAAGCGGTCGGCTGCGATCATAGTCGTCGGCGGCGCGGCGGCAGGATAATGAAATATGCATCATCGGGAGGGGCGTATGGAAAGGAGGCAGGGCCGTGCCTAGCACCGGTGCGCGGTCCCACAATGAAGACGACTCTCGGTCGGACGAGAGGGAAGAAACGTGGTGGCGGGGGAAAATTGAGCGCAGAAAGAGTCCCCCCTCACGGAAACGTAACAACCGTGGAAAATTATAATCTGTCGTGGAAGCGTGCCGTCTGCCCCGAACACCTTTCCTCGGCTCGATACTGCTCCGATGACTCACCCCACTTAGTTACGCCCGGTCACCAACAAACAATCAACTGGATGGAACAATTTCAGAGAGCAATCCAGTCGAAATGATCAGGATGAATATTGAAGAGGGGAGGGTACGAAATATTCGTAGTTTTCGCTAACGGTTCGCATTCGGCAAACCCAACGGTCTCACAACGCTTCCTGGACGCCAGGAAAGTTCCAACGGCCCACAAAGCCTCCCATCCATTATTCAAAATTAGTTTGGGAACCGACCAAAACAAAACACGAGATAGGTTCCATCGACTGAGAAATTCTCAATAAGTGGGATATCCATAGTCCTACGGGTAAGGCGTAAAACAAGGGAGCTTATTTAAAAAAAAGTTTTTGCCAAAAATCAAAACGAATTAGAATATAAATAATAAATATAAATAAAATACAAATAAATAAAAGAATGAAAATAATTCTGAGTAAGTAGTAAATATAGTTAGAAGAGGGATTGACGTCCTCAAACATTCACGTTAAGCACATATTTTTAGGCTATTTTTAGTTTCATAGCCAGAAAATTTTGGTTCGAGATTACAGTTTTCTATTTTAGCGGGAGTAGCAATTTTTCATTTTTAATTGATCGTAATATTATCGGTAGGTAATCAGTAATCCACAAAACTACGCCTGAATGTCCGGAATTGGTTCACCACTTCAATTGCTTATTTCAGAGACTTCCAATTAATCTCTTTAGAAAGGCTAAGGTCTCTTTATTCTCTTTTCAGAACATACTTTGCGAAGTCTCATTTCTGCAATCACCGCAGAGCTTCAGTACATAATATTTGTTTGTTCCGCAAAATAAGGCCCTATAATATAATTCTAATTATTAAAAACTCTTCGGACAAGCGGGGAGGAGAGAGCATCTACACATATTCCTTTGATAGTGTGCAATGCACTCGCACGCTGCAAATTTCACTCTTTTAAGGTTTCCAGAGCATTTTAAGGAACTGCGACACAGGGAAATAAAATTTACTCCGCTCACAGGGAAATAAAATTCACACTGACCATGGTTTCTACACTGATATATATTGATAATGATATAATAGTATGAAAACTATTGTCGGTATTGATAAATATTCAAAGCGGGATTTACAAAGTGGATTGAAAATTTCGTTGAGTGAAACCATTTCTGAATATACCACGATGTACCCTTTCACGCTTCATAGTGTAACTCTAGGAAGGCGTGAGCCAAAACGCTACTATAGATAAGCGCTCGCCCGAACGACGGAGATGCGGGGATCGCGAGCCGCCCCACCATCTTCCACGGGGACCCAGAGGAGAACATGCATGAAATACGAGGCTGAGGAGGACGTAAGGAAGGAAGCCGGCTCCTTTCCTTTGCGGACCACTCGGGGGAACATTTCTCCCTGATGGCGGAGGAAGACAAGCGGGGTGGGGAAGGGAATAAAACACGCCTCCCTTAGGAAAAAGTGGGGGGGGGGGAGATTTTACACGGGGTACAAATCAACGGATGAAGAGGGAGGGGTCACGACCCAACCCGTCAGTCTTTTGCGGCGGGAGCATAAGGGAGGTTTGAAACGGGAGAAAAAAGGACATCGCCGAGCGAAGGGGTGGAGAGAGTGAGAGAGCTTCCTTCGGAGATAGGGCGGAGAAGAGGAGGAGGTAATACGACGCGAAAAGAGGAAGACATTCCTCTAGGCCGGTAACCATGGCGAAGCGACCCTTCTTTTCTGAACGAGGAAATACGGACTGCAGGGGTCCACTTTGCGGAGGTTACACTTCGACTGCAACATTCGAAATGAAACTTTTTACGTTTTACGCAAATTTGACATCGCTCACAACTCAACTCGTCTTATTTTATTGAGAGTTACTTCAGGCTTAATCTATAACATTTTACTAAATAATAACTAGCAGGCAATTTTTCACGAATACTTTAATTTTCTTTCCAAGACCGGTTTTCAATATATTAGACCTGACGATAATACAAAATGTACTGAAACCTGTAAGGTAAAGAAAGTCAAAAATGCGAGTAAGTTTTAATACACTAATTTGTTATAACTCGGCGTAGTTATGGAGTAGATAACTTCGGGAGATAAACTGGATAAAACAACTTAAGGTACAGCAACTCGACTTGGAATAGTAATTAGCGGAGAAAAGTACAAATTACTCTTAAAATTAGCCACTAACAAGGAAGTTAGTAATGTCTTATCGCAAGCTGTTCTCTGATTTTAATCGATATTTTTTCAGCAGAAGGGAAACCTTTGACTGATACCCCAGAGGAAATTTATGGATTTTTATATCAAATATAAATCGAATGAGGATTTCCCAATAATTTTTCGGATTTATCTAAATATTAGTGACATATTTCGAAAATTGATTCATTTTTTTAACTGGAGGAAACTGCACATGAGTATACATCTCTAGGAGATATGCTTGAAGAAGGAGGCGCGACTTTACGGCGGAACGCCCCTCACGGGATTATAAGAAGAGAGGTAGATAGAAAACGTAGACAGGCGATTCGAGAAGCTAGGCGAAAAGGTATGGAGTTGGAAGCGGCAAGGGAAAAAGGACTTCGGGACGGAGATGTTCGCCAGCATGTATGGGAGGGAAGGAAAGTGATAGTGGGGTCACAGAAAAGGAGGGAAGGGGATCGAAGGAGTCGATCCTTTCTCCAGGCGAGATCCAACTCCCCTCCATTTACTCCGCCATCTCTGCCTTTGCATAAACAGGCGAGCTTACCTCCCTTATCTATTTATTTTAAATTCCACAAACAGCAACGCTGCTGATTCACAGAGGCCCAAAGACAAAAATGTATGCGAAACCAATGCAAAAATAAAACATACCGAGGAAACGACAGTGTTAAAGTGGTAATGCTAGTGGTATTCAGATGGGTGATATCTTACACGAGGTCCCATCTAGTTCAAAAGTTAACTCATTCCTGGAATGGAAAACGATATCTTCGTGTATAGATTTCCGCCAACAGATTCACCCGAGAGACTGATTCACAAACTTCACGTGGATGCTTGAAATAGAATATAACGTGAGAAGTTATGAATTAATATCCAATCTAGGGCTGTCTATAGTTTCTAAAGATTTTAACCGCGAATCACTTTTTTATAATAAGAAAAGGATGGCTTTCAGCAATTAAAAAATCATATTGGTTTTCTTCCATAATAATTAAAATGAGATGATAGCACGACGAAATATGTTACAATGCAAAATGATGGATTTTTCTTCGATGTTCAGACGAATAAATCTCATGGGATTCACACATAGCGACATGATTGTATCACGAGGATTCCATTTAAAAAAACCTGAAGAAACCTATAATGGACACCTTATATATGAATAATCCCGTATCAATATTACTAACATAAATTAATCTATTTGGTCTGTCTTTTCTAGCCAAATGAATATAGTGATTTATTTAAATTTGCCTTCCCTTGGCCTCTGCTCACAAAAATTTATTTTCCTCTCCACATGAACCGCTGATTATTCATTCATGAGATCCCAGCTAGTTCAAAACTTAACCAAATCATAGAATGGAAAACGAAATCTTCATGTAGAGATTTCCGCCTATGAGATTCACCCAAGAGACCGAGCCATAAACATCAAGTGAACACGTAACATGGAATGTAGCGAGAGCAGTTATGAATTAATATCCAACCTTATCGTTCTTATCGGCAAAACCGAAGCTCACGTCGCAGATACCAGCGTGCACGAGAGAACGGAACCATCCAATTAGCTATTAACGTGCTACACATCGCCAGTGTATTTACGATCGGGTTAAGCGGCATGCTGCTTCAATCTCACTGCATCCTTAACGGAAATAGCAAGGGATTCAATCTGTAAATCACTGGCTCTACACAGCTTCCCGTAGGAGCTTATTTTTTTGCGAGCTGACGAGATCCAACTTATCAAGATAAACCAAGGTCAACGAACTCAATGAGATGAACTTTCGCTCGCCACAGAAGGGTCTAATCGGAGTACAGGTCTCGATGTTCATATTCCAAAGAAATAAGTCTTCATAAACTAATTTTCACCGTGGATTTATGGCAACGAACAAATACGACCGGAAACCAAGATAATTCCTTTTCGAATAAATATCCGAAAATACTGCTTTGACCAGCAGCTCAGCGGAACAAATCATTAGACAAGTGATCATAAATAATAAGAGACGCCTAAAATACTAGCGCTTGCAAACCAGTAAGAACAACTGGTAAGAATTAATCTAAAGGTTATTATATGGAATGACTTCAAGGAAAATACAGCATTGTTCGTCACGTTATTATTATAAAAAAAAGAGGGGTTTGATCTGAGTTCAGCGATATTATAGAAAAATCGATTCACGTTTTTCTATTATAAAATAACCTTGTCACAGAGCACACTTCTTCATTTATTGACCTTAAAAACCTCCATATTATAAACAGGCGTCTTCAAAATGGATAAGTGTGACGAATAAGGGATTATTTTTCCATAAGGTTATTGCGAAATAAGCAAACTACACAGGTCTAAAGACTACAGGCAGAAGAAATGTACCTACTTATAGTAACTATTAATTCAGAATGAAAAGTGAATACCTCTCTGCAGGGCATATTCAGAAATCTTGTGAGGGATTCAACTTTTTTCTTTTCCGCCTCACATTTTCTCCCACGATCTCGATGAAGAGCTAGTAAAAACATTCACTTCCACGTTCACCCTTCATCGATTAGATACGTGGAGAAATTTCTTCTCGCCTCTTGACTTGCGAAGGAGACATTTGAAGTGAAGTTGTTCGTCCTAACGTCTATTTTTGCTGAGCAATTTTTGCTGCAAAAAAAAAGTATCTAAGATCGAGGTTTAGCCACTGAGACAAAAACGGGTGGTTGCCTTGCTCCAAGAAAAGCCAAAGAAGCAGACAATATAAGGAGGGAAAGAGAAAAAAAGATTGCACCATTTATTGGAATGGGAAAGGAGGAAGCTTCTCTGCCGGCACTAGGGGGTGCTCCGAAGTGAGAATCATGTTTCACTATTCTATTCTGCTTGCTCAGTGGTGTTTGCAACAAATGGTGACGTGAAAGGAAGAAGTAAATTCACGGTGGACGACGCGAGGGTTCAATAACTTTAGGTAACATTCTGAGATGATGCAATGAATAGTAACACGGAAGTGAGTGCGTTTATTTCATGAAGTCGACGAATGACCCAGCCTTTACGATGGTAACATCCAGCAAGAACATCGGAACTCCCTTGAAAGAGGCAAAGGCCAACCCATTCGTTTTCCAACACGGGGGATAACTTATGAGTCGGTACTCATTCATATGCTATGATTAATCCAGTCACTTGAAATAATATGATTCCATCTGATATATATTATAAATTTCGTTTCAGTTAAAAAGATTCACATAACCTTGGACTAAAACGGGAGGAAATGACCATTAGAAGAATCCAGATGCTGGTATGCAGTTTTAATTTTGCACACGCTTCACTTCTTTCTTCTCCTTGACATACATAAATAATTGCAAAATAACGAGAAGATAGAGATCATTGCTCATCCCTCAATCCTTCAGAAAATCCCCAAAAAACCACGTTTTTGTTCTAATTTTAATGTTTCAAAATATAACGGTTCAGCTCATCATAACGAAATTAAATGCGAAAATAATAAAATACACAGACAATGAAAAGAAACTGACGAGAAGGCAACAATGAGATATCCAGCCTTTCAAACTTTTAAACTCAAGAATAAACCGTGAAGAGGCGGTATTTAATTACTCACGGTTACTTATTGTTATAAGTCTCTAATTTTTATATCTTTAACTAGACCGGAAGCTAAATTGGCACACGATTTAAATTTGCTGAATTGAGCAGCCTTTCATTCATCAAACAAAGTTAATCATTAGTACACAAATGACCTGTGACAAAAGCTACGCAGTTTGACACAATCGATGAAAATAAAATAAAAATGTTGAAGCTAAACAGTCGACACAACAATTTCACGCTAGAATTCATAGACTTACAAAGATTATACATAAAATGTTAGAGACGGGAAATTTCAAATCTACAACCGACATGGATTCACGATTTATTTAGCAGAGAAGAAGAACCACACTTAAATCCTCATCACACTTGAGTCACTAAAAAAATTCCTGGGTGGCTTGAAAAAGGACAAACATTGAGAAAGAACGCACTCTTATACGCATCATGTCGAGAGAGGGGAGAACGAAAAACAAAATGAAATGTAAAAATAAAATGAACAGAGCTAAAAACGGTCACTCACTGGATGTATGGTATTTGGAGGAGGCGAACGACAGCTAAGGTCATTTGCGCCTTGAGGAAAGGGCAGGGAAGAAAGGGTGGAGAGAAACCCGGCGTCGGCATTAGCTTAATCTTAACGAAAGGCGCCATGGGGACCACGGCTGAGCGTCTCATCTGATGGACGGATTGTTGCGCTTGGAATGTCCTCCACACAACATTCAAGCAGGGATCGGGTAGTCTCTGAAAATTCTCTGCCACCGCCGGGATTTGAACCCTAGCCCAAGGAGTGGGAAGCCTACACTCTAACCACTACACCAACCCGATCAACCACTGGATAAGCCACACTTGGATGAATTAACCTAAATGTGTCGTTCGTTACCGACAGGTCATTTTTAAAATTATTGGATAAACAAAAGAATGTGTACACTGTTATGGATACGGATGAAAATATGTAAACAATGAAGGAAGAAATTAGCTGCGAAAGCTCTTTTACCCCTACCAGGATTCCATCCCGGATCTATCGTTTTCCGATCATACCCGAGGTTGCCACAATGGCGCTCAAACTCGTTGAAATAAAGTATTAATATTCTGAAGAAATTACTCGTCTTTATTCCATTAAATACGTTACGGGGCTCGTTTTCGGTCAGAGCTCTGATGAATTACCTCAGTTGTCGCTGCTTTTGAACATAATTTATTAGCTATTGAAATAAATTAAAAAGCTATCGCAAGAAATTTATGAGGCTTCTTCGCAAAAATGAATGATCGAGCATGAACTCATAACAAACAAGATCGTGATGGTCTATAAAAACCTAAGAAAATGATTGATATCTATAATTAAGGACACATATAATGAGAAAATATTTGTAGAGAGGCTAAGGCAGGAACAGCATTTTCACGTAAGCCAATACGGCAATTATTTAAGCGAAGACTCAATAAAGATGAGTAATAGAAGGCTTATTTCGGAATATCAAAGTACCAGTTTCGCAAGAGGTTCTTTTGTACACAAAATGAGCGAAGGATGCTGCGAAGTCATTAAGCACACCATCACTCCTTAAATTGGAAAGTCGAACAATCACTAAGACATGGATGACTGACATTTGAAAGGGGGCCAACAAGACTTTACAGTAGTGAGAGTACAATCCCTTGTTCTCACATGCCAATGGGAACTGTTATCACGTGGAAACACGGGTACCTTTGTTTTAATTAATAATGGGAATATCGGGACTCCTCGCAAGGAAACGCATCACATTTCGCAACCGTTACGTCCTAACTGCTTTCCTCTAATTTCACCCGAGTCACTGTAGAATCTTTCACAGGACAAATGAATGCAGTGCACGCTTACTCTCACTATTTCCCACATTCAGAGACATGTAAAAAGACGGCAAAAGACGAAAATAAATAATTTATTTTGGCTACAGTTTTTCCATAAGATATAATCATCAACTATAAGTTTCTTTTGCCGAAAGTGTAAGTGATTATGCTGATAAAAGAAATATGCTTGGCAGGGAAACCTCGCTGGTCGACGAAAATTAATGGATCTTCTTTTACCTCGCCAAGAACAAGCTTGCGAAACCGCATCTCTTGAGGATATGATTTTGCATTTTTAGGCTTAGCTCCATAAAAGTCGAATGTTGCCTCGAGCATCTAGCAAGGAAGGTTTAATTTACTTACTAATGCTGTACATCTACACGTAGACAAAAAGGAATTTCATGAACAAAAAAGTGAATAATGTTTAGAATAACTGATAACGGAATTCATAATCGAATTTGTTGAAAATAATGCAAAAGAACAGCATCATTCGTTTTTTTTTTAATTATGTAACAATTATCTTCTCCGATCTATTTCTAATTAATTGACAGCGAAGTTTCTTTTAATTGGCATTAGTACTTTTTGACGTAATATTCTCGTGATGTTATAACTTAGTAGTCTCTAAAGCCAACAGAAAGTCACAAATATAAAAATGTTTTAATTGATTTAGTCCATATTTCGATTATAAAAAAATGCTAATGACCTCGACGAAATTTTCATTGGTACCTAAAACACAAAAAGCCACTCATTGCGTCAAAATACGGGGTAGGTAAGCCTCCGAGTAAAAATCCTTAAGCAACGATTCATACTGTTAAGCTCGTAGCCCGCTGCGGAAAAAATTATTTAAGGTAGTACACTGTTGAATTCTAGCCACACTTGTGAGAGGGATGAGTGGGTTGCACAAATTCACATACTCTTAGAACACTGTTCGGCTTTTAGTTGACTCGCCATTCTTAGGGGAACGTGGTAATCTAGTGGATAGAGCGCTTTGCCGTTGATCAAAGGGTCCCTGGTTCGAAATCTGGGAAAATACGGGGAAAATATTCGGATCAAACCTTCGAAATTTGCCAAATAAACTCTCCTCAGAGTGCGAGGTGGCCCAAAGAAATGTTGTGATACATATGCCCCCGATTACTGAACCTTTCAGGCCTTCGGCTTTTCCTGAGGTGAGCTTAAACCTAAGATATCCAAATCTATTGTCGAGTTGAATCACATAGTGAGTGAGAGCCATTCTGAATGACCATAATAATCAAAGCAGTTACTCGGTGACGATTGTTATTGCCAAGATTCCAGACAATGCGAAAATGGATGTGGAGTGCTTGGAAAGTTTTCGACCCTCTGATGTTTTGAGTTTTAAAACATTTCGAATGAACAATTTCCGGAGTTGTACATGTCATCAATTACCTTATCCTCCATGAAGTGAGGGGAAAATATCTATCGATTCAACACCTGGCCAAGTGCATATAGCAAATCCCCTGAACATGTACAACATTTTTTGCTTCAGGTGAGCAATTATCCCCCACTAGCATTCAATCTCCTCAAATGGCACCTGACGAAGTGCAAACATGACATTTCGAGCCAAGCCGCGTTAAAAAAAAGAAACTTTCAGCTGAAGCGTAAGACATTTCGCGGGAGTAGAAAAATAAGCAAGAACCTTCGACAACTTGCACACTTTCCCTTTCTTTTCGGCGACCACGGAGGAGGGCACATAACTTCATGCAACAACGGACCATCCTTCCGGGTGCAGGCCACGCCTCCTTCCGCCATCCTCTCTCGCCAGCCATCTCAGCTTCGAGAGGAACCCCTTCTATCGTTCCTGCGCATTCACTCCTAGAGACTACTTCCCGTTCACCTCCTCCCCCCTACTCCCCCGGACAACAACACAAGAGTCACAGAACGCTTCAACTGGCACGGGTAACCCGACTACGTGAAGGATGAAAGTGGTGGAAAGGTAGTTCACCCCCCGGTGGACAACGAGGCAAGATGCAACGCATCATTTCGCAACGCTATTTGAAGGGGACGCTTTTCGGAGGGGAGGGACTCGAAGGAATTGGCGAGTGGAAGGAAATAAAAACATAACACAGCTTTCTATGATACAAAGGCCCGGATAGAAATGTATTGTTAGCACTTCGCCAAGTATAATTCAACTAAAGGCTAACACAGTTATTATTTTATTAACCTTTCCGTTAAGGTGGGTTTACATGGAGCAATTGGCGAATTTTACCGAACTGTCTCCCCTTTCCAAATAAGACTATCCATTTTAATTCAAAGGCCTACTCCTTTTCATTCAATCTATAAATCCTCATTTTCTCCTTGCCCTTCCACGAATAACTTACATTCTTTACTCTAACAGGATTTCAATTATTCCTCCCCGTTTAAATCTCGCAACATCCAATCCCAAAGTCTCCTCCGTACCTTCTCTTCCTATCAATTTACTTTCCCTTCTCCATACCTACATCTCGAACGATTCCTGTCTTATCTCATCCTCTTTCGGATTCAGTAAGCAGTTGTTGGATTATAATGCATATCTTTAACCGTAAGCTAAGTTGTCGTAGTTCGAATATCATCGCGATGGCCGCTGGTCTTACACTTACAGGGTTGCACGGAGACACGATTCCTATTTACTCTTATTATATGGTTACGCCATTTTAATTTGTATTCAGTAAATTTTGTTTCATAGGTTAATTCTAAAATTCTCGCACTTCATTCATTGTCTAGCATAATTTAAAGTTGCTTGGAAGTTTATGGTTTTGAAAACCTCAGATTCATAAAAAGCCGCGCATACAGTACGAATATACCAGAGTTCTAGAAATAGTATTTCAGCGAATTTCTCTAGAGCATTTCATTTCCAAAAGAAATGAGACGGTTCGAACCAATCCAATGAAGATGAGCAGCAAAAAATTGCTGGTCGACTGGTAATCTAACCTTTTTTTTGCCTCTTTATGATTCGAGGCGGAAGCGGTGCAAGTCTTACTTCCTACGGTGCTTTCTTATCTTCACAATAAATATCACAGCGGGAGTTATCCCCCTCCGACACATTTTTTACGCCAACTTTCCAAATGGTAAGCATGGATAGCTTCAAGGATATCTCCTTTTTTTATGCTGTATTGATACTGATACTTATTCATTCACGCATGTCTTGTTAGATTCAAATAAATGAAGGAATAATTTTTGCGTCAGCAATCAGGAGTTAATCACACGGAAAAGATCTTTCTGGATTGTCTTTCAAACCTATATCTTCGTTTTCCTCTCAATCTTAACATATGGGAATTCCAAACGGAGAGTGATTAGCTGCATTTTATAGACAGCCATTGGTACTAAATACATTCTCTTAGTCAAAGGCAATATTAACTTGCGCAGAACATCACATTCTCTCATCATTAACATCGGATTACAAATATGAATATTCGTTATAAGGCAAGAAAAGATATTGTAAGTAAAACATTTTGCATTACTTAAACTGTATCCAGCCATCCAAAACGTCGAAACGGATTAAATAAATGACTCTATCCTACACAAATTGTAACTTCATTTTAAAAGGAGATAATTTAGAGGCACAGTTTTCACTCATAGTTTTCTATGATACTATCCTCTTCCGAACTTTGGAATTTTTTTTTAATTTCTAAAGGAATGGTTTTGTAACTAACAGTCGCTGATAAAAAATTCCCACATATTTCAAATTCAATAAATGGTTTTTTGTTCCATATAACTTCTCGTTGCATGTGCAGCAACAAAAATACGCCTTTAACAATGATTCCCAATTAACAGCAATTGAATAATTTCAAAGAAATGTCGGTTTTGTCCTCCCATAATCTTATTTATCGAAATTCTGAGTTTAAACAGAGTAACTAAATTCCTCTCGAGCACTTGTAAGACTCATTAATCTAACCATGTGGATGAGCCATTATTTCGGTCCCAGAAAAAGGAAAGCGGTTAAAACAATTCCCAAAAGACATCGATTACGGATAAAATGCAATTGTAAGTATTTTGAGTGGGATATTTCTTTTTATTGCACTTCACATAACTTCCGTGACAAGTTACGAGCGATAAGAACCGATGCAGCTACTAAAAAAAATAATGTCGAAAATGATGGTATTGCTGGCGATAAAGCAATTAAAATTATTTAATAACACCAAAGAAAGATACAGCAGCAGCAAAAAATACGTGGACCATTAAAGAATTGCAAGATGGAACTGCTCCATACGTATCAATTACCTGTCATCAAACAATCACGTAAGCTGGTAACTGACAAGAAGTGAGGGTGCAAAATAAGCAGGGGTGTGAAAGCTGTAGCTAAATGGATGTGGGATGTATTAGTCCTCACGTTATTTCACGGGTCCACTCCATAAATCGAGGGTCAAAGATAATAGCCAAAAAAATTAAAATCATCACCCATCAAAATACCTCATCAAATGACGAACCTACATGTGGGATCATTGACCCCGACAGCAGAAATCTTTCACTCTTTCATCTGAGACATACAATAGATGGGACCTTTGATATTAACTGTTTGCATAAATCCCCATCATCTGAACGTTAAACTGAGTAGTAAAACTAAATGTTTCAATATCATTATGTCGAGCAATATTTCTCAGGCCGGAGCTCGGAAAGATTTTGTGAGATTTTGCCCGTTATTTCAGTCGGAGCGTGGTAGCCTAAAGGGTTGGCTACTGATCGAGGGGTCCCGGGTTCAGATCCCGGGTGAAGCCTTCAATCACCCCAAATCAAAACCCTCGAAGTGCGATGTGGCCCAGAGAAAGGAACTGCCCTCCCCTACTCTGAATGTGTGCAGTTCAAACATCTGTGGCCTAGTCCGGGGTGAGCTCTACCCTCATCTAAGACAACAAACCGTCGGGTTGAATCACTGAACGAGTGATCACTACGTGAGTGATTTCCGGCAGGCTTTTCGAGATTTTCTATGACTAAATCTTAAGTCGTCAGGCGACAGTGGTCAGATGGGTGCCTACCCCCGCGGTCGGGGAAAAAATTCGTCCTGAGAAATCGAAAACATCAAAGCCGCTCCAATTTCGCTCTCCTGCCCACCTTCCCCCCCTCCCTCCTTCGCAGCCGCAAATCACCCCATCACTCCCCGGTAACGTTCAGATGCAGGAATAGAGAAAGAGATGCCGCTGGTCCACGCTCCACTCCGGCATTTCCGATTGGGAACGCACGCGCGACGATCCGTAAAGAAATGCGTCGCAAAAGTGAGAGAAAACCGTCTTTTGGGATCAGAATGAGATCGATCTTCCTTTCTTCTTCTCCCTCCAAATCTTCAATCCTTTCTCCAGACGCAACTTTTCGCCTTCCAACCCACTCGGCACCCACCATTTCGTTTTCGGCGTCTCTTCATCTCTTTGCAATTGTCTGGTTGTTACGGTGATCTCAACGGAAACGAAGGGTCATTCACACCGTAAGTTTTGGTGGCCAGGAATCCGGATTCGACGTAAGAACACATAAATATAGGCGCCACTAGGCTGGCAGTCAAAGATCGTCATCTATCTACCGACATTGTACTTCATATGAGATACTCACCGTAAGATATGGAATTAAAGCCTGGAACTATCTTGCCATTAGCCCCATTCGGTTTCCCTCGGAGCCTATGACTTCAAGGCCACCTCAATCATCTTTTGATTTTTTTGATGATACTGAATTTGGTAGACCAGGAAAGGTAGGAATGGAAGGCCAAAACGGTGCAATGAATTTTTCGCAGGAAAAGGATGATAACTTATTGGAATTAGTTAGAGGACAATAACTTTTTCACAATACTTAAGCCTCACAAGGGTGGACCGCTTGTTCTGTTACGTCTCGAAAGTCCTTTGAGCATAGTTAAGGAATAATATGAGAAGATCCACGAAAATATCGACAAACGGTGAAGTTTTATTTCGTCAACGTGAGATATGACCAGTAATCACGAAAATTCTTCTCATCTACTCCTAGCTTTTCGCGGTGTAAGGAGAAATTGATTCGGATTCAGTCAACTACAGGGATGACTGATATCGGAACACGTAATCAATACCTAGAGTTAGGAAGGACAAAGAGGGCAAGGATAGGGACCAAAAAGAGATGAATTGAAAATGTTACATTTCAAACACTCGATGATTTTTATCACCCATTTCATTTCTGTGCTTCATGTGCTCTGGAACGAATAAATGAACGGCGAAAGCGTGCCAACTCGGTCGGAATCACCCCAGTTTCTATAGAAAATATCACAAAGCACTTCCATTATCTAGAAAATTGACTACATGCCCTCTCAATCCTCACAATCTCCACACAATCAATATCTACCTTTAATATTTAAAAGAAAAGCACAAAGAGCAGTTAAGAATAATTTTTCACTTGACGTAAAAGTGCTCAAGCTTAAAAATTATCATTTATCAGGGCGTTGGAAAGAAAATCAAGGCCGAAAGGATACTAATATGATAATAGCCATGGACTAAAAATCTGATTTCACGAAAAGAAGGTGATGCAGGCCTAAATAAAAATAATGCACATGATGCATCGAATATTTGACGAAATGTTGGAATTGAAAAAAAAAAGAAAATATATTTTACTCATAGAATTATTGAACTAAACGTTTAGCTAATCAAAAATAAAAAGTAATTAAAATTGATAGATGCGCTTGTATACTTAACTCGGGAAGTAACCACAACGAAAAACCCACTTAAAAGAAAGCAATCCGGCCTTACTCGCGAAAAAATAGCTATCCGCAAACAATGGTGATACACAACCTCCTTACCAACGAGTTTCTCCACCCATTCATATGGAGTCACAATTTTTTTGCTGCACAAAAACATGGGAGTGTTAATATACGTAAATTTAGGAGGCTCGCAGATATGATGTTCCTCTAACATTAAGATTCTCAACCCAAGCAGATCGTAGCCTCGATGGTCAGTCGGGTGGAGGAATCGTTACGAGCTCTCCTAGCCGTGACTTCGCCGGCAATCCAAGGAGGGACTTGAAGCTCACGCGTCTTCCAAAGTGACGGCAAACGAGCACGCCCGGGAAAGCAGATCACGTGTGGAGATAGCTCTCTCTCCAGAAGTGAGACGAACGTCGCGGAATGAGGACGACTGATTGCGCGGACAATGGCGGCTTCGGAAAACGACGATACGACAAAAAAGCAGAATGTTTGGCCGATTGATTCGCCTACCCAATCGAGTGATTCAAGACAATACAGTAGAATAACAGTGATAAAGCAGTAATCTAGAAAAGATATACAGGGTGTCCCATTTATCTTGACCACCCGAAGTAACTTTATGTCCACATGCAAATTCAAAAATGTGTCAAACAAATGTTTATTAGCCGTCAGGGGGACATTAATCAGCATGACTTCCTTCCTTGTAGCTTTGTTATTCACAAAGATATGAACAGCGGTATGTCTTTTATAAATGGAGGAAATGGATTGCCGAATAAAAAATAAATGGTGCCATTTACGAAAGAAAGACCGCTGTACATATCTTTGTAAATAACTACAAGGAAGGAAATCATGGTAATTAATGTCCCCCTGACGGCTAATGGACATTTGCTTGACACATTTTTGAATTTACATCTGGACAAAAAGTTATTTCGGGTGGTCAAGATAAATGGGACACCCTGTATAATATAACTGATAACGCCATTTTTGTTGGTTTCAGATGGCTGAGAAACGTTTACGTTTGATAGTTAAGAAATTGATCTGGTGCCGAGTATTTCTCCTTTTTGAGGGCTAAGATGTGAAAAACATGAATACTACTACTACATATCTTCCACTATAAACGGTACCTTAAGAAGATTTCCAGGTGATAAAAAAACTTTTCGAGGTCGAGTACATAAAACAAAAAGTACGCCAATCAAATGCATTAATTTCATGCAATTTACTAGAGGTTCATTGAAATGGGCAATACGTGATGTCTTTAATTCAACTTCCGATGGATTTTAATGATTAACACACGGTAGTACAGGAAACACACTATTCTTCGTCAAAATCTTATTTGGTAGTTCAGGACAAGTAACTCTGCTATTTAAAATGCATACTATGGTTGAACCAAACATTAAATACTGAGTTATGAAGATATATTTTATCGCATATGGCAGATGATCTACATCAAGTAGCAGCTTCAAAAGCTAATCAAATAGGTCATTATATATCATTTCATCATTTCACCGAGTTCATTGGTAACAAGTAACTACCATGATCCGCGAGTCAACGATTGGAAAACCAGTTACTTCTAAGCTTCTTTTTTGGAGATTTAATGGTTCAGTGGGAAATTTTGTAGCTTGAAATGTATGCTATTAGATATAAACCGAAACAATTTATCCTCTAAAGACTGAGACAATGGCTTTATTAGCCATACATTTGGAGCAAAATATGAAGATTGATTATGAAAAGTTTTGCATTTATTAACATACCAACTGAGGGATATCGTATTATTCGCATTGGCCTTTCAAAGGCTTGACTACATATATAGAGTATATCAACGAGTAAGAGCTAAAAATCATTAACAAAAATAAATAATGGACAAAAATTCAGGAAAAAATTAGGCACGGAGAATTACATGGAATTATTTTCCATTTGAAAATTATATGCAAACTGTGATGTACATAAAAAGATTAAAATCCAAGAAGTACAAAATTTTAATTTAATGATAAATTGCTCAAAGGATAAAGGAAAAGCCTCTGAGAGACCATTTACGGTGAGTTACGAAAAATCTTCAATCCAGACTTGAGTATGTATATCGTCAATTTTTTCCTTTTTAAACATGATGATGTAACGTAGACGAGTCCATGGGTCATAGACCTTTAAGTCAGCGACGCTGATACCCGGGAGTGAGGCAGGCATTAAAGGTTGCCGGTTACATATCAGTCAACAGCTGGATCAACCGGGCACACCTCTTCCACAACAAGACCTTTCTCCGATGACCGGAAAGACCACGGAATTCAATGAGTATAATAGCGTTCCATGGTTGAGTTTCCTAAAGACCACAGACTAATTAAGAGCGACTTGAGAGGTTCATAACGCGGAAGGATATAGACTGTGTCCATTGACAGATATGAAACTGGAAGGGATCGAAACCGGCCAAGGGATGGAGACCGATGAAGCACCGCCTAACGAGAGCGTGATAGGGTGGTTTGATAACAACACATTTCTTCCTAGAGATATATCAAATAACATTAGCAAAGAATAATGGCGTTATCAGATCACCTACCCTATAAAAGCTTAGAACAGTGACCTTAAGAATATTATTTTTTCGATGGTTTTTGAATATCAATACGCCGAATCCTATCGTGAGATTTTATTTTAGATTTATCCGCCGTCATCAAGACAAATGTTTCTCACGGTAGATATTTTAACCACTGACATGCCTCAAATGCAATATTTAAGGGGTTGGATGAATGAATGGAAGTTCTCTTCCATTAAATTACATGCGGTTTGAAAAACGGCGTTCTCATGATATACAAAATAATTCTGGTGCAGCATTTCCCTGATGTTACTTGAAATTCAATTTTAACTTATTCTTCCTATGATATTTTAGCGATATTTACCCAAAGTTCGGTAAAAAATCCATCAGTAGCAAAGACAATTCGGTAACTTTGTAGATTTTTAAATTTTGCATACGACCTTTTTTGGGCTGAACATACTTGAATAACTTGAAATATTGTTCAGATTTACATTTGAAAGTGGTGAAACATGATTCCAGCCGTCGGCTCACCTATCATATTCCCAATAAATTTTACTGCGAGGGAGGAGTTTCTGCGAAGCCGACATGAAGGGAGACCGCCGTCTCGCGAAACACGAGAGATCTGCAGCGAGACAACCGCACTCCCTTGCATCCATTCCTTTCCCATTTGATGGCTCTTCTCCTTTCCACCTTATGAAGATTGTTTCACGGAATGGTCAGGGAGAGTAGCCTTTCTCTCTCTCCTCCTCATACCCTTTTAAGTCGCCTGCCAATCCCGAACGCATCTTCCCGACTCGCTGGGCGTGTCGCCGTGCCCTACCTGACCAACCACCCTCGCTTGCGGCTTCTCTCTCTCTCTCTTGTTAGATAGGGGCACGCAATGTATGGGATGGGAAGATGAACCGACGGACACTCGAGCACCAAACAGCACCACCATTGCGATAGTCAAGCTCCATCCAGGAATAGTATTTAAGTTCATCCGAAGCAAAAATCTAAAGCAAATTATTCAAAGTATTCCAAAAAATCTTCTCCAATTCAGACCTAGTTCCAAAATCAATCTGAATAAAAATCGTTAAATAAAATATGAAATTCAGATCAATTGTCACGGCAAAAATATTACATACTTCCCGAATTGCAATTAATACGAAGATATACGCCTAGCAGATAGCCATAAAATAATTAAAAATTGAAATTTTGCTTGATTTTCAAGCTATTACTTTGCTAAACGAAAATCAAATAACCCTGCTCTATAAAACCTAAAAAGTTGAAAATGTAATCTCTCTTTCCTTTTTGATCTCTTCCGTGGCGCTAAAATAATGTAAATTCGAGATCATATTAGGTATAAAAAATTCTTTCTCATTACGTATCTACTCAACCTAGCGCGAATCGCCTCGGAACATTTTTATAGGTTATTATTATTCATAAACACACTTGAAATCAGGTGAGATATATTCACTTTAAATATTTCATGTATAATCAAAATGATATGAAGGGTCAGTAGTACGTCAAAAGATAATGAAAATAAAAAAAAAACAACAGAAATTTAAAAAAATTATCCCATATCAGAGATATTCAAGCATTAATCATAGGCTAAGAGTTTAATTATTGTATTCATGGCTAAGCCAATACCTACAATCATAATTTTTTTATCAAAACATCATCAAAAACGGTAAATTTTACACAAATCCAATGTCATTTCAAAATCCAGAGCATTTATATACTCCTAAAAGAAAGCTTGATATAACATAGCACGCGTATCTCAGCAAGTTCTTCATAACGATAAGGCAGATAGGATCACGAATAGCAAGTTTGTCTACAAGTTATACCACCCACACAACTCGATGCATAACCACAGGAAAGATGACAAGAGGTAGTCCTTCGGTGAAGTGTTTGTTACCATACCATCGCATTATATTCTACATCTACATAATACGTGTTATATTAGTTTACTAATAACCGAATTCGATAAAGTTAGACATACAGCCCCTCTCCTTAAAAAAAAACCACAAAAATTTCATAATTCAAATCGAATTTTCATTAATAGACACACTCGAATAGGATAAACTTCCTGTAGACGGGATCGGGAGCAATACGAAGCGAAAGAAATTGATCATCCTTATGCGTGAATACCTTAAACTCTTCAGAGGAAACCGAGCTAATCACGCATAAAAACTTGGATTTTACTAAATTGATTAAAAAACGCGGTATTTAGAATTAAAAATTGTTTTCGACCGTATCTCGGTCTTGTTTGGGAAGGAGACAGTTGGGGATTGCTTATTTTCTGTTTCATGTGCACACACTTTTGACAAAAGAATGCTTTAGTTAAAGTTAATACCGTTAATTCCAAAATATCCCAGTAACAAAAAGAGAGCAGTACTAAACACTAACGGACAAATACCGGAAAAAACCCAGCGATATGAAAACATGACCCGGAAAATAATTCTCGAACGAGATGTTAAGGAAGAAATTCCCGAGTTACGATAGTCAAAGCGGGGGTAATGGTGCTAAGAGAGGAGAGCAACACCTCTTCCCTCTAATCACAATAGGCGCAGCCACAACAAAACTCCAGTCACGGCCAATGATTTTTACGTCTCTTCCCCTTAGGCTCCGGGAAAAGAAAGTAGGTTACCCAATATCATTTCCACCGCCCTGAAGAAGTCTCCAATTCATTAACTTCTACTTACGAGAGTGAGAGACGGAGAAAAAATTCGGACTTCTATGATTCCCGCCCGTCTTTCGTCAAAAAATTGCTTTCCGCCGCATATTTGAAGCGAAATCGTATCCGCTCAACTCCCCCATTTGTAACCTCCCTTCCTTGTTTCAAACGATCAGTAAATTTGAGTGAGGATAATTATTCATCGCGCTCTCATTATAATTCTTCTTTCACGGTGGTTATGGCTTTCGTATGAAACTCGGGCGCTTCCCGCCAAGCCACCAAGGACAGAGGTGGGCCAGACATTTATGCTGGTGAGTTAGAAATATTACAAATAAAATACTTTCCGACTTACTCAGTTTTTTTTCTTTCGCAACGGCGCGTTTTTTGCGACCTTAAAATAATGACAACATCTTCCTTTTGACCATCTTTTTACGGATGACGAACAAGAGGCTAAGAAGTAGATCTTCAATTTGTTTCCTTCGATAATACTAATTTCTAATTAGCAATAATAAAATAGATCGATGACGCCGAATCCGCACAAACTAATTAAGAGCTTTTGTATAATAACATTGAGTAAAAATCTCCGCAGATTATAACGCCTCAATTTTTCCACACAGCAAAGAAATTCTAATCTTTTTACAGCGATATTAAGAGCCTTTCGACTTAAGGCAACTGAGTGTGCACTTTTTCAAGGAATTAGAGCACATCATAGATTTAAGCCTAATGGTATTCGTACAAAATGAATAAAGATAATATATATCCTTGTTTTTTTCGTAAATATGGAACAAATGAAGATAATACATTCTTGATCATGCGGATGGTGTGAAATGCCGATTCTTAAAAAACAATTCGGAAAACATAATAAAGAGAACACGGAAAACGAGGAAATTTCTCTGAAGAACTTAATAATGTAGTAATTACAGTTGATACACTTAGGCGAATAAATTCACGAAACGGATATATCTCATCGGCCACTCGTAACCTTTAACGAGCAAGTTCTGAAATATACCATTACCAAAACGATTTTTTCAATGAACTTTCCTCTGGGATCTCTCATATTTCTCAATCTTGCCAATATTAAGTTTCATAAGCCCCCAACACTTCACGGCGTGGTGGTATCCACTCAGCGAAATCGATTCACGTAGACGGGATTTCGCGGCCGTTCACCAAAGAGAGACCGAACAATGCCATCAAGCAGCTCTTCGGCGAACTACTTCCGCTTCTTTTCATGGCGCCAATACGAATCCTACCCCGATATCCCTCCATGACGGTCAACGTTCTCTCTTCCTCTCGCAATCGAGACATTACTTTTTTCAGCTCCAAAAACTCCGCTTGCACTTCGTGCAGAACATAAAACACTTCCTTGCCCCTCTAATTGCAGCGCACATCGCCTTTCTCCTTTGTAAGTATCTCAAGACGATACTATCCATTTCTTCCCACCCAGATCATACAAAAGGAAATTGGGATAAGGGTTAAGTTAGCAACATCTCCTACATAATCAGGAATAAATAATATACGACAAAAATTTCTCATGCGGATGACCGCATTGCAGAATCGCTGTGCAGGTCGTTGTTCCATTCAATGTAATCTTATCGCCACTCACCTAGTTTCAACATGTTGAACTAGAATCTATTTGAGAACGGAACCGCGAAGGCAAGTGTTTCAGTATAAAACAGTCTCGATCCCTCATTTTACTCATAAATATGCTATAAAGTTATTACAATGATAGGTACAGCGGCCCAAAATTTAGTATCGGTTCATATGGGCATAGGAAAATCTGTAAGTATTTACTCTTGCACATAAAAGTAAAATACAAAAACTTAACTTTCGGTCGTAATATGTTACGGTTGATGCAGCCTGCTTTTTATAAGTGGACAATTGAGTTCTTTACTGTAATTTACTGAGTTCTTTAATAAGCATAAAATGATTTAACGATGACATAAAATGGTGTTATAATGAAAGAAATGCGTGAGCATGAATCATACGCATATAAATCAAACCGTCGAAATATCGTATGAGAAAAAATAAGGGAAGATAAAAGAATTGCTTTTCCTCCACTGAAAAGGAGCAGAGGCGCGAAAGGAAATAACGGCAGCGCCGTAAGACATTCTGCGAGAGTAAAACATGGGAATTAGACATACAATGAGAACTTCTGAGTAATAAATAAAGGCAAACAAGTCGTAAGACATGAGTTATCTCTGACTTTCCCAGCTCATTCAAGAGTAAAATGATGGTTAACAACACAGTGACCCGTTGAAAAGTGAATACAAAAAATTACCACATAGTCGACATAATTTATAATTGCTCGAGAGCCATCGGAAAAACAGTATTCAATGTTTATTACATGGTCTTTACAGCCTTTATATCTCATTATGCAATATTTTTCTATACACTAAATGATGAAAGGCCTCAGTCTACAGAGCTTTTCATATCGCAACATTTACGTTTAAACAATATTTCGCGCGCACATTCGTACACATTATGAGCTCAAGTATATATTTGGTTTTAATTTGTATGCCATTTTACGCTTTATAAATTGTATTCTGATAACCGATCCCATAAAACAAATATTTTGAGAGCAATCAGCTGGAGTCGGAATGACGTTTTAAAAAAATTCGAATCCTTTTTTTTACCGTCCGGGTAATCGCATAAATTAGTAGTAAATTTGGATTGTTACCACCAATATATCAGATCTACATTCAATTACTGTATCAAATCATGTGTAAGGTTCGACTGGCCTATTGACACTGCGGACAAAAGACTCAAGCGGAGGCTTGCGGAGCGACACCACCCGTGAACGTGTAGGAGGAGAAGGAAGGAAAAGATTTGCATTCAATCACGCGGAGGTGGAGAGGCAATAAATAAGGAACGAGAGAGAGAGAACGTGGGTGGGCCAAAGGGTGCGTTCAGATTTCATTTGTTTTTGTTTTCTTTTCCAGTTTTGCTGAGCCATCACAGCGATGATGACGGAAGATGCGGCATTATGAAAGAACGCGGGGCGGACGTGAAAGCGTTTTTCGTTATGTAAAACTCCCTTCAATTTCCTCCATATTTTAGTATTCTAATGAAGGTAAGGCAATATAGAGTTGCGTGTACGAGTAGAGGCGATATGTAAGTGCAAATGCAACAGAGTGCATGAAAACGCAAGCTACTCCTCACTCTAAACCAATGGAGTATGAAATGATGCACAAAGATATCGCGCTCTTCTCTTAATTTAAATTCACAAATTCTATCACACGTGCTCCGATTGGATTGAAATAATCATCAGGCACTATTTCAAATAAAAAAATTGCTGCTTTTACAAATGTAATTGAAACACTGGATGATGATCGCAAGCCAATCGAAACACGTGTAGTACAATTTGTGGAATTATAATTTAGTGGACAATACGATGTCTTTGTGTATTATTCAATTTTATGCTCCACAATATCTCTTCGGAAAAAGTTGACTTCATGGGAATACAAGGCAATCACCTCCAACTATAGTTTGAAGGAATCTTCTCGGTAAAAAAACCGGTAAATCACCTCAACTAGCACGGCCGCCGATCACAAGCTTGCGATAAATGTAAAGAGAGGTCCTAATCTGGCTAGGTCTCCAGAGGATGACGATCCACGTTCACTTTCCAGGGATAAATCCTAATTTTAGTAAAAACTAAAATTTTAGTAAACATTTAAAGCCAAAAATTTTTTCATTTACCGGAGATCAAATCAGGGTTAATATATTCTACTCAAAAAGTAGAGTGCATTGTCTCCCATAGCAATGGGTGACCATTATCCCAATGCTAATAGCGCTTCCCCCCCCCAAAATCAACAACTCCTTCCGCCGACATATATTTTGATTTTTTTTCTAATATGCTGATATCTATTAGATTGAGCGTTCGATTAACATACTTACAGTAAAGTCTAAGGCAGTTATTTATCAAGCTGGCTTCGTTGAGTGGCATCAACAGCTACGGACGTGTAAATATCCTTCCGAATCTATTATAATGAAGTGTTTTCAACAATGCGTTAATATGGCAAAAGTCATAATTAATTATAGAAAGTAACAGAATAATATGGAATCAATTGGTATTATCGAACGTAGAAAACCTTAAGGAGGGAAGATTTAGCTCTAGCGCTTTACTAAGCCCTAAAATAGAATTAGCATCGAGTATACGCGATGAAAAACTCGCTGTTGACCATTAATTCTCATATAGCAATGCAGTAGCCGAGAGATCCAAAGCTAATATAGAATTGAACCATTCGGTTCCCATGAGCCTTGGAGAATAATGCAATCTTGCAAGACCTAAAATAACATCTACTACATTTAAAAAACTTGCTAAGGTCATTGGCGTCGACAGGAGTTCTCAAGAACTACTTCATACTCTCTCTTTGTCACTTTAAACAAGTAACTAGAAACAAAAGGCGACATGTGTCTGGAATAGCGCACACTTGATGTGGGTAGAAACAGCCTCAATTTCTAAGCCGTCGACTTTTCTATGTTTTCTCCGTCACATCTGCTACTAAGCCTCGGAAACGAGAAATGATATTTCCATTCGTAAAGGGCAAAACGAGATCACTGACACAATTAACCTTATAGGTAGGACCAAACAGCTATGATTCCACAAAAAGTAACATAGACCGCAGGTTAATGTTCTCCGAGAATCCTATTTTCTCAACAACTACAGGAAAATGGATACGCGTTTAAAGAAAAGTTCCCGAGGAGAATAAGGGCTTAAAAAAAAAGTTTAAATACAAGTGATCTAACGTAGAAAATAATCGGGACTTTTGAACTTAGATCCCCCTCAAAAGGAAACGGCGAGAGGGCGGTTTCTGATGATTAATATGACGAGTTGAAATAGAAATAGTAGAGCTAGGCAGTCGACATAAAATTGATGGCGATGACAAAAAAGATGTGCAAATTGACGAATTGCCGTCTACAAAAGCCTGGCATACTTTCCTCGCACCTATTTCCTGAGCGGAATTTAAACGCAGCTTCTGCTTCACTGTATAAAATATCATCTATTATGATAACGATTTTTTTCATTGTTTGGGAGTGGATTAAATACGCCCGCAGATGCATGATGTCTGGAATATATCTTATTTTCAACTGTATAGGAATGTGATATAGCAGAATCAAGGAAATTATACGCTCACTAATTTTCTAAATGATATCTCTCCCTTAAAAAATGCGAGAGAGGTTCGTATATACTTTAAGTTACTAGAACAGCAAAATCTGAAAAACAAACTTTAATCAAATATATTCATCAGTGCAGCATAAAAACTCTTACCGATAATAAAATTTATTGCTGCTCTGTGATCACATAGATAACTCGTGAAGAATAAGAGGATACTTCTGAGTCAGTAAGTTTGAGATTACACATGATATGACTGATAATAAGGGTGATTACAGAATGTGAAAAAATTGTTTGTAACTAGTTACGAAGTTTTAGACTGAAAAATATTCAATTCTGTATATTGAAACTTTCCATAGCTAAAGTTTTATGGGGGATATAACCAACTTACACAGGACATTTGTTAGCCATTGAAGTGCTAATGAATTTTGGTGACCGAGGAAAGAATTAATCACCAATCCACAGCAAAGACATAATCGATAATAATGGTATACATCGAAAAAATAAAACGGTCAGGTTCAAAGGTGAAGATTGCTCTCAATTCGATTCGGCGTCTGACTGCAACAGGACTTCCCTAACCATCAAGCACAATTTGTGCTTTGCCTTCCCGAAAGATTCCTAGATATTTTCGTTACATTTCCTCGCAGTTTTCTTTCATTAAGTCAGCTGAAACTGACCAAAGAAGGCCGGGAAATCTAATCACCGCATTAAGGAACACGTCGTAATTAGCGCATGTTTTACGCCGTAACATCATTACCTATCTTCGCCGCTAATTTACAAGTTATTGCCCCAATTAACCGTCACACGCAAGCACACACGCATGCCACGCTTTCTTCTTTTAACACAATAAAGGGTTGAATCATACATATTAATACAAATCACAAGAATAGCTTATGTTAAATATGAAAATTAATACGTGTATTAAGTATACTACGTGCAATAAGTATACTACGATCACAAAAAGACTTCTGATACACCAAGCGGCCTAAATACTTTTTATGCCTTTCCTCACAATTAAACGCAAACTTGCAGCTGTGAAACACGCAACAATTCAAGCATTATGCAAGATTATTCCTCCATTTCTAGTATAATCTATTATGTATGATTAGCATGTTGATAAATACCAGAAATTTATGAATTTAGGTGATTCGACTTGAAACTTAACACCGCTATGTACAGAATACAAAACGCTAATATCTAATGATGCCAATCCCTTTTGAGTACTATCAATCACTCCACACAACCGATATGAATTTCTGGTTTTTTGGTGAACATTACATTAATGGTCAAATGGTTATAATTAGTCCTTACCGATCATTTAAGTCATTAACTGATCATTATTTACTAACGGTCGAATCTTTATGCCCCATAACTCTCCCGTGGCTTCCAATAATTATATTTATACTTACCGGTTGGACTGAATCACTTTGCTAGACGTCCAGAACTCCCAGGAAAAATTAATTAATATAAAATCATTAAGGTCAGGCAATGATTGAATAAGTGAGCCTTTCTAGTCGAGTAAAATTATAAAGAGCCACCTTAATGAATTCGGACGGAACGTAAAAGGGGAAGAAGACGATTATCCTCCAAAAACAAAGGCAGTGACCAAATTTAATTACTTACATTCCTATCTGTGCCAACAATGGTGGAAAGAATTATATAAAGCAGATAAATTTTCACATAATATTGCATCGCAAAACAATCTCGCGAAGTAACCTTGTTGAACACTTGTTAGCTGCAATATATTACCATCAATAGTAGGCGCAAAAAAATTAATACCAACTCTTCTGAAAATTAAACGTTTGTATTAACACGCACACCTAAATTAAAATAACCATAAAAACTAGGATGACGACTGAATTGTTTGAATATAGATCAAGTGAACAATACTGTGCAAAAAACATTTTTCCGCCCGATTTGTTTACCATCAAAAATACCAATCGCAAACGATACTGCCGAAATATCGAATTTTAAGGTAAGATCGTTAGAGGAATTAAGGATACAGAGGTTTTCCCTCTGCTCGCGCAAATATCTTACCATTCTTGCGAGAAATTAGATCACATAATAAATGAATATCGCTTCTTTAAACTGCAATTGCCTTCAGTCCAAATTTTATCCACTCATTACCTATGAACTTTAGTATTCTTGTCGCTGATATTTAGGTAATACACTTGTGATGCCACTCATTTCCTTTAGACAAATTTTCTACCAAATCAAAAGAACAACTTGTATTTTTACTTATTCAGGACACCACCAAAGAGTATGCGTCCGATGGTGGTAAGAGCTTTACTTGTCTCAACTTCGAAATATTACGACGCATAGGAGCATCATCGAACGATGAACATCTGCGCTCCGGAGTTTATTCATTCGATTGTCCGTCGGAGGAACAACCTTTACGATTTCATTCAGGAAGTCGCTCGTCGACTTCGCAGCCTTCCTGTATCGCCGGCACTACCTTGTAAAGATCACCGCGGATGAAGCATACTGGACAACACGACTCCACTCGTTACTATATCCAGAGGCCTCCTTCAGTAACTCCCGAGAACAACCATTTTATTGATGGCAACACTCTTGGGTATGGAGGATGTCAGAAGATCTGCGATCTGCCCTTATGAGGAATGTCCCACCCCAACTGCGGAGGTGGGGAAGATGGGCAGGGAAAGATCTTGGCAACGGGAGGGAAGATGTACTACGTACGATACTCGAGCCAAAGCTACCATCAGCGCCCCTCCCAGTCCGGTTCTAACCCTCACCCTCCAGCCCCAATGGAACTGAGCGCTGTGTATCGCCCATTGCGAACTTCCGAGTTTCTCCATTGTTGAGTAAGGAATTTAAGTTGTTTCCACCCTGACTATCAAAATGAATAAAAACAAACTCATTCGCCCAACTTTTCGGATGGATGAGATCTTTTAATGTTGGACAGAAAACAAAAAGTAGAGATGAGGGAACTTAAGGTGAATACGAAAAATAAAAAAATCATTTTCATCATTTTTCTGGTGCATATCCTTTACACACGGAATAAGAAAAGCGTTCTCGAAGAAATTTATACTCTTTGTTCCTGACTGTATCTAGGGTATCGAAAAAAAGAGAAAAAAAATAATTACAATTTTAGATTTTTCTCGAAAGAGGATAAAATATATTTATTTAAGTTTATTTAAGGTGATGACTAATTTTTACGATATCAACTGCCAGTTAAGAAGAAAAAGTGTTGAAACATTTCTGGAGTTTGATTTAACCGAAAATATGATGACTTACTTATACTTCCCTCGCTTCCCGCATTTTTCCGTGGAAACGAGATGAGGTTTAGTAAGTGAATTCCACGGAAAAACTCAGGCGAGGAAAGGGATGAACTTGGCAAAAACGAGGGAGCATTAACGAAATGGCTTCCACAAAGGAGGAAGAAGTGCTTCCATCTAAGAATCGTGGAGCCAAAATCATGCGCATACAATGAAATGGGTGCTACTTAAATGCGAAGAAATGGGTGAGACGAGCAGCCTGAGGGGCGAAAATCTTTCCCAGTTGGAATAATCGAACGGCAGCAACAAACGGATGTCATTAGCACTCGAAGGGAGGTCACAATGCGAAATAGTGCTCATTTCATTTTCCGAAGAAACGTTCTGGAGTAATATACGGGTACAACGGCGAAGCACCGTCAGGAAGCTTCATGATTCATTTCCGCAACGCGCCTTCTTTCGCTCTCCCTACGCCGATTCTAATTTAGTCGGCGGCGATCCGTGATTTTTTTCCCACGCGGCGGATATCGCTTGGCCCTTGGGAAAAGACTAAAACAATCGCTTCGCACACATCCTTACAGAAGGACACTCAACCCATTACGCCAAACAAACGGCGAATCGCGTCCTCCCACAAGGATTCGTGAGCTGTTCTCCCGAGCATCGACGGAAAAGCTCGACAACTACCGAGTACCACTTGCTCAGAAAATACAGTCGTAGAAGGCGGTGCACACATAGAATAATAAATAGTGGCAAATAGTAAATAAATAGTAAAATGTAGCAAAATACTGGTTTCAACGTTATAGAGCTCCAAAACGAGGGTTATTATACAATATTTGTTATATTTTGTCATCATGGCTATTTTCTAAATTAATTTTAGAAGGATCAGTATCCTACATCCTTAAACACATGCAAGGTACGAACAGTCCTAATAGGAAAAAAATACATTTGCCATTCCTTATATTCATTTTCCTATTTATTATTCCTTGACGACTTATCAAGTCGTCAAGCAGCCGAGAAAACTGTCGAAGGAGAGAGGTATACCTTCTCCTATTTTAATAATCATTCATTTTAAACAATAAAATGTATCTTCTTTCAAAGATGAGCTTAAATATATACCACGCTATTTGCCGATAAGATAAGGATTCCCAAAGAAAATACAAACACTGATAGGTAATTAAGAACAAATTATAAACCAATATTTTGGTAATATTACCCAGTTTTGCAGCTAAAAATCTAAAATTATTGTAACCCAAAGATTATGATGAGTAATTATATGAAATAAGGAAATGCACACAAAATAAAAGGAAGGGGAACCGAAATAATGAAAATTTACTCTAGAATCCCACACGCGATGCGCACGTTTGGCTGGAATACAAAACAGACTGATGGACGATGTCACAGAGGCTAAATCCCTCTAATTAAGCTCAATCAGAACAACGGACCGGACGCAAAGGGAAGACCCAACGCCGCGTCAAGGAGACCCGCGATGAATACAAATGTCTCGGGAGATGTGGGCATCGGCGGCGCATTGGGCATTGGAAGGACAAGGTGAGAAAGTGGGCGGGGGGAGGCGCTAAGGGAAGTGGGTGGAGCGTGGGAGAAACGGCGCACATAAATACAATTACCGTCGACGCCCCCCTTAAGGCCAAGGGTTCCATCTCCCTCCCCCTTATACTCTCTGGGTCAAGAGGTTCGCGTCATGACGACTCTTTTTATGGAGTCCGGCAGGAAACGATAAGACAACCACGGGGGCTGTGAGGTGAATCATCATCTCTCAAGGCAGACACTTCACTCTTTATAAAAAAAGTGAGAAGGCAGGTAAGGGACGCATACAGACACGCGTGTGAGATGTGGGGAGATCACGATTGAAACATCGACTCACTTTGCGATTACGATGAAATGAATTACAAAACATTACGATAGTAAGAACTCGGCTAGATCATAAACCGCATGATATCCTTAAGATTAACTTCTACGATTTTTTCTCACTGCACGTACAGTAAACAAGAATAAATAGCAAAAATTTATTAGACTAAAATTTTGCAAATATTGAGATACGCTATACATAAGTTTGTAAAAATATAATTAATTCAAGAAGTTAGTTAGCCTTTTCCCGATGAGTAGTGAATTTATGAAAAAATATATTTAAGAATATTAAACAAAATTCTCCGTTGAAAACTTTTAGGAAAACTAAAAAATAAACATTTATGCGGTGAGAACTTTTAGTACCTTTCTAATATATCGTAATACCCCAGATAGTGAAGCTTTGCACAGCACACCACAAACAGCGAAAAAATTATCGCCGCGAAAAAGAAGAATATACGAATGAATAGCAAGAAATTTAATACTTTTTGAGTAGAAAAACTTGATACGCTTGACTGTTACAAGAATTCGGGGACAATAAAATCTTTCTTGAAAGCTTTTCGACGGTTCAGTTTTCCTAATCTTATCCCATCTCAAGCTCCGATCTTAACCACATAAAACCGCAAACGAAGGAGGCATAGCATACATTTTGATCGTGCGGTTTACCGGCACGGCATGCGGCACCTCAAAACCAGACATTTCGTACCTAAATTCGATTGCAAGCAAATGACGTGGGCAACGACATCAACAGTCTCTTTTGTGGTTGGGAATATAAAGATTTAGGTACACATTAAAACTGTGGAAATCGTCCACAAAAAAGTTGTTCGCGTAATTATGGCTCGACACCGGATCCTGATAAGCGTATCGGGAGGTTATCACGACTTTAATCTTTCTTTCAAACAAAACAGTTCTCATAATTATGTATAGCTGCAATCTGTTGCAAGTTTTCAGGTTTAAGTAAAATGAAGTTTTTTTTAAATTGTCCTTCAAATGGATTTTTTTTCCACAAAGGCCATTAAAAACCTTTTTAAATATAATTTCATCTCCATATATTAGAAGAGACGTTCAATCAACCGTGAATGAAGTAATTCAATACGTCTAAGCCATTGTGGGTTCATATAGCATGAGAGCACCATACGCAAATGAGAGGGAATAAGATAAATTACACGATATAGGGAGTGGGATCCATAGGTGACCGTTTGAGCCAGTTGGAAACACATCCGAGGCAGCTCTAACGTTTAATTTCAGCATCGATGATCCGACAAATACTTTTCACTCAAATAGCCGCGTCAACGTGAGTCAGAAAGAGCTATTAGGTTAGGATATAATGATATTACTGCTTACGAAAGAAAGGATATAAAATGATTTCTTTCAATGAGAAATGTTGAGCAAAATATCGCTAATGTATTGTTACTACCCTCACAGATGACTTTAAAGTTTACGGGGAAACAGTTATAATACATACTCAATGAGTGCGAAAAATCCACAGAGAAAAAATCATTCGCCTTGACCGGGATTCGAACCCGGATCCCTCGATTTCCGGCCGAGTGCTTTAGCCAGTTAAGCTACCGAGGCGTCATTCTTCCCTGTGGAAATTTGTGGAAGGATGACGCCTCGGGAAGAATGACGCCTCGGTAGCTTAACTGGCTAAAGCACTCGGCCGGAAATCGAGGGATCCGGGTTCGAATCCCGGTCAAGGCGAATGATTTTTTCTCTGTGGATTTTTCGCACAATTGTGCATTGCGGGTGACTCCCGTAAAAGTTATCACCGTGGCTAGTCCCGGTATACTTACATACTCAATGAGTTGTACGAGTTTTATTTTGATTAAAACTTTTCAAATATACGACTAAAAGTGGCTTATATTAGATGGAAATACGTGACATTTACACACATTTCTCACAAATGCTCAAAGCGATAAACAAACCTTTAAAATTGAACATGAAAATAAAATTAAGATTTTGCTTGATTATAAAATATATGTTAAAAGTCGATCGCCACTCTCCGTTACAGTGATACCATCAACAAAAATCCACTCTGAGGAAAATATAGCCAAGAAAATTTTCTTTTTTTATTCGCAACTGACAAAAACATCATCAATTGCGCATCATTGCATGTAAAGACGTTACATTTAAACAAACTTCTCACAAATAGGTACTCAAAGCGATAAACAAACCTTTAAAATTGAACAAGAAAATAAAATTAGGATTTTGCTTGATTATAAAATATGTAAAAAGTCGATCGCCACTCTTCATTACAGTGATACCATCAACAGAAATCCACTGTGAGGAAAATATAGTCAGGAAAAAAATTTTTTTTATTCGCAACTGACATAAACATCATCAATTGCGCATCTCGTAACGGGGATATAGGAAAAGAAAAATTACAAACGAAAGTACTAGCATGTAAAAGGGCATATATACCAATGCAGAAGAGAAATAAATGTTACCGAGCGCCATGTTAATAAATGTTACCGTTAAGTCAGTTGGAGGACAAACAGCAAGCTATGCAACTTCTACCTCCGTAACACTATTGTGCATTGATTGCACTTGCTGACGTTGACTGGAGAAAGAATACTACAGGTGGTAAAGCCCTTTGCCCTCCCAGGACTTGCATTGCATGGGAAGTGGAAATACATCGGTAAACAAAAAAGAGCTCACGAGATCACCACACTTGAGTTTCTTTTAGGTTTCTAGTGCAATGGTAAGGTAAACTTAATTGCGAATTGCGATTGCATACCAAATAAAAACGTCGGGCAAACACTTTTAAAGTCGTTTATTTTAAACACGAATGTTTCATAGCAGACTCATGAAGACTTTCGCGATCACAGCAAATAAGCATAAAAAATGTGTCGCCCAAAAATAGTATAAGTACTCCTTCAAAACGACGGCTACATTTTTATGAAAATATGAACTAGGTACTGATTAATTTAACAACGAGTGAAACTAAACTATAATAATGTGAGAGGCAAAAATTATAACCGTCCATAGGTCCGTAATCAACAGGCAAGAACGTAATGCATGTGAAAATGCATTAAGAGGGACCGAATTCATAACATAATACTTAAAGGTTTTGCCAATTTGAAAACATTCGAGGGAAAAGCTCGCTGCAACAAAATGAAGAGTATAATTCAGGACCCTAAAAAATGTAAATCATCATACGCATTATAAAAACTCATTTAAATGCATTCCTCGATTGTAACCTCCTCTAACTCTACCGAGACAGCGTATTAACATTGAAACGCGAGCTAACTACGTATTAGGCGAGAAGTCTTTCATTACATTCCATGTACTACCAATACATAGGTATTAATTTTCATAATTTTGTTCCGAGTTTTCTTATGCTTGACATAAACCAAAAGGAGTGTACCATAACGGAAAGGCCGCTACTAAAAGAACTATTAACTAAAATACCAATCGGATTATACAGGTAAACACCCAATTAATATTGAACACCTTTTCATATTAGGAACACTAGAGCTCACCCGCGCCGCATCATAAATCGCAAATCAGGACGTGATATCATCCATGGATGTCAGGCGTTATCAAATTAACAGAAAGTGTACTCACCATGGCAACGGCCCGGGGTCCCTCGCTCCGGCCCAGCGCCTCCACGTGCTCGCAGGGGAACACACCGCTTCGACCGTCCACCGTCCCGAAGAGCCATCCTGGCGGAAAAACAAAAGAGGTGATGATAGCGGTGAGATGAGCGGCCTGGGGGACTCCTCTCGCACCGCCGCCGGTCACCTGTAACTCGACCGGCGGCGAAAGACACCTCGTCAGATGAACAACTGATGGAAGAAAATGGCGACCCGGTGGAAATCCATCCGGTTCGTGAGTTGACCGCACGGAAATCGTTCACTCACCATTACTACGGTTAACCGCACATGAAAGAGCTTATGTATATATTCATTACCAAATGGCCAATCCTTGCATCATCACTGTCTTATCGCTCGTAAATACGTTTAACATCAAAATCTAAAAGTTCAGGCTTGCAGTACCCTATTTTGCCCACTGATTTTCAACATAATTGACGTAAATGGATTCATAAATGGACTTATAAGACCCATTCATTGGACTTTAAACTAACCAGGGCAGGAAATGTAAGGGAGGCATCAATTTTACAGAGTTCATCGGTCGATAATTTTAAATCCTATCTAACGTTTTCCCAAAATTTCCCATCCACATGTATTTCTAAGATTGTAAAAATGGCGTTAGGAAAAACTGAAATTGAAAACTTCATGCTTCATGACTTTCCATCTTGGCTAACTTAAGAGAATTTGCATATCGGACGTTAACAAAAACTTTCTAATCATCTCTCTCTAATGCTTGATTGCTCTCAATGAATTGAGTTATTAGTGTAATTGTCCTTGCTGAGTAACAACTGAGGAACAAGCCCTTGGAATCATATCTAGGGTTTTTCTAATCAGAGTTATACCACAATATGGTAACCGATATATCTAAAGTAAATGAGCGTAAAAAATAGTGAGTTATAGGACGAAAAGTGTTATATTTTTGCACAAAGTAAGGCACACTAAAGACATCTTAAATAAAATCAACATACCTATTCTAACTCGAGAAAATTGGCCTTTTTGACACTCTTAAGAGCTCACACTGATTACGCAAAATATAAACTTGAAACCATATAGCATTTTGGCGGAGCAACTTCTTCACATTTATTCAAATTGATTATGTTAAGGTGTAAATCACCATCCCTTTAAGGCTTAAGACTACAACTAGAATGAGCCATGAAAGGTAATTCATTGGTTTATTTTCAATTCATCTAAATTTCTAACGTCGCTCTACCGCCTAGATCAGGTGAGCAAAAAGCGGAAACTTAATCCGTAATTCACCGAGTGCCTGCCCCAGCGACATGCGTCTCTTTTAAGCAAGAGCAGTCAGTGCATCCACGCGCCCGCAAGAAAACAATGGTTCTCCTTTGTCTCACATATTCAAATAAAGCTCAAACGAGAGAGCGAAGGGTAAACGTGCTCACGCAAGTGAATTGCGTCATTTGCTCCCCATATTTTTTTCGCAACCCATAGTGTATCCGACACGACAATAGAGAAAAGGCTTACGTCCTTAAGAAATTTTCCGCAAAAGGCCACTTCGATGAAACGCTCAAAGAGGCGGGTGGGTAGGAACGGATTTTAAAATCTCAATGGGCATTGCACATGGCATTTCTATCGATTTTTTAAAACCATGGCGACTAATAGAGATGCTCAGGGATTATTGCTGGATCATGTTTCGACAAAACTTAGCATTAAATTGAAAAATGGATGGTATTTAAAAAAAGAAGTTGCCACAAAATAATGATAATCATATCAGCCCTCATGAGCTAAGTACGTATTTGGCACCCATTTCTACTACAAGAAAGTATGGATGAAATAAATCACTAATGCCATGATAACTTTCAAAGGGCTAAGATTTCTAGTTAGAACAATTAGACGTGGAATATACTCACCTGGCAATGAGGGATCAACAAATGACGCAAGTTTCTGCTCATGGATATCTGTCTTTTAATGATAAAAACTTGTGCCCCAGATTTACCCTCACATTTAAACACTAATTCATTGAAGTGCACTTCATTTCAAGCAACGAAAAAAGGTGAATCACTAACATTGGGGTCGATTGGTAACTTCACAGATGTTAAAGTTTCCTAAAAATGCATATTCACAGGGAAGAATCACTCAGTCCATTTAAAAAAACGCATATTTACCTCACACCTTCAACGACGTTGAATTTAAATCCAAAATGACGTAAACGGGAACATATCCAATTCATATCTTTGTGCGAAGGTATGCTTTCTCAGATTTGTCTAAAATCGTTTATTAATAGGTTTAAAATACACAAATCGTACTTGAATAAAAGTTAGACCCTGTAAAAACACGATGAATGAACACCAAGAGACCAATTTAATGATAGGGAACTGAAATAAGCATTATTTCATACTTTCAAGTGTATCAAAATGATAAATCACTCCTAATTATCGGGGTCAGTGCGTAATATGGGAAGAAATATGTTAAAAAGTTTCTTCATTAGCAGGAAAATACTTCGCTCGTGGGAGAGTAATTATCCAATAAAAGAAGAAACTCTTATTTAGTGAGCATGCGGAGAGGACTGAAGCGAGAAAATGACAGAGATTTTTTTCAAATGAATCTGAAATTGGATTTATAGGCTCAAATTAGGGTTTCCATAAATCTATTTTCACAGCAGCATAGCTAATTAGAGTCTAAGTTAAGGCAATTAATTCTAGAAAAAAATAATGACGCAAAATATTAATTTAATTTACAATTTCATTAGTTTTGCGATTAAAATAGCAAAAAATGTATGAGTCAAATTAATTCATTGGATATTATATCATACGCTAAAAACATCCCCAACCTTGAATTATTACGGCATCTTACTCCAGTTTGGAGCAACTTCAATACTGGCACCTGAATAGGAACTGAGTATTCTCATTCAAAATAAAAATTAACACAGGAGTGAGAAAAAATTTCTTTAGGTAAGGCGGATAAAGTAAAATAAAAAATATTTTAACCTCTTAAACAGCCATTAACACTAGCATGCCTGACCAATCCTTACACCTTATTATGCCTGAGTGAGTTATTTTTACCCAACATGACAATGTTTGCATATTTTACACAAAATACTTAATTCCTTCCGATTTTATTTATTAATATATTTCTTAAAAAGCATTTTGGGGGGTAGTAGAAAATTTAATTAGGATAAAAATATTTAAACTGTAGTTGTTCTACAATTTCTATGGTGTTATGGGAAACTAGCGTCCACAAATTTGTGAATACCTATCACTTTTCATCTGATGAGTTTGAGGGGTACGATGAATTTCAATGGTACCAGGTTAAAAAAAATTAAAATAACATTGTGACAATAAATCAGTATAAATTACACCGTTACATTGAATATAATGGAAAAGTAGAAAGGCTTCAAATGGATTTGAAAGTCTGGGTGAAAATGAGCCATCCGGGCATGGCAGGTATAAGTGATGAGAAAAAATAGAAAAAGTAATAATATCAGCCCTAACTTTTGCACAATGGTAAATAAAACTAAATAGTTAAAAGTCATGAAATGTGAGTCTAAAATGTTTCTTCCTTTCAAAATAATCGACATAAATATTCTTTTTTGGGTGAAATTGACCCAGCCGGGCATTCTAGTGTTAACTCATTATTTAATATGTACTAAAATTCAAACGTAGAAAAACTTAACTTCGCTTTGTAGAGTTCGTTATTAACTATTGAAGACAATCTATTTTCAATAATGATCGCTATATAAATAGAAATTTCCTTCGAAATTCCTAGCGAAAATAGTAATCGTTCCTTCCTTAAATCTAATTGAAAATTTACCAGAAACTCAAAGTGTTTCAATTTGTCTTCATCACTATCAAGAGATTATATTCTTTCTTTCCGTAAAATAAGTTAATTATGAACAATCCGCTGTCAGCATTATCGCAAATGAAACGTTTCTTCTTAAGCGTGTCTTTCGCGTGTTATTGTAAGACAGCGTTAT